>NC_133518.1:15025227-15627045 GCF_049354715.1 Callithrix jacchus | reverse complement strand
CCACATTTTAAAAATGTTTTACTATGAACAACATGGGTTCCATCTGTCTAAAAAAAGGGAAGAGCTGGGCGTGGTGGCTCATGCCTGCAATCCTAGCACTTTGGGAGGCTGACTGAAGAGGGCGGATCACTTGAGGTCAGGGGTTTGAAGCCAGCCTGGCCAACCACGGTGAAACCGTCTCTACTAAATATACAGAAAAGTGGTCAGGCATGGTGGCTCACACCTGTAATCCCAGCATTTGGAAGGCCAAGGTAGGCAGATCACCTAAGTCAGGAGTTCGGGACCAGCTTGGACAACATGGTGAAACCTGGTCTCTACTAAAACATACAATAATTAGCCAAGTGTGGTGGCAGTCGCATGTAATCCCAGCTATTCGGGAAGCTGAGGCAAGAGAATTGCTTGAACCCGGGAGGCAGGGGTTGCAGTGAGCCAAGATCACACCACTGTATTCCAGCCTGGGTGACAGAGCGAGACTCTGTCTCAAAAAAAAAAAAAAAAAAAAAAAAAACAGAAAAGTTAGTCGGGCTTGGTGGCATGTACCTGTAATTCCAGCTACTCGGGAGACTGAGGCAGGAGAAGCCCTTGAACCAGGGAAGCAGAGGTTGCAGTGAGCAGACATCATGTCACTGCACTCCAGCCTGGGTGACAGAGTAAGACTCTCTCAACAAACAAACAAACAGAAATGACAGCACCATGAATGTAAACATGCATACTTTTTAAACGTCAAAATCCTCGTGGAATGTATATAAAACTATTTTCAACAGGAACGAGTTTTATTCGGGTCTACCTTGCCTCAACCTTCCCCCTCTTTGAACTGGGGCTCCATCCTCTCCAGAATCTCCAGGGCTTTCCCACTCCTGGGCATCTGTCCATTAGCCCCTTCTCACCACACTCTGCCAATGCTAACCCTTCTCTGCTTCCCTGGTAATGACACAGCCTCCTGAAGTCCAGCCTTAGGCACAGGTGACAGAGGAGGAGAGAGGTGAAGGTCGCTGGAGTTGGAGAGGTCAATGAAGAGCGAGATTCAGGTGTTGAATGGCTGCCTACCTGGACAAATACACTCAGAAATGATCATAAACAAACCAACAGGCAAATGCAAAACAGATGTAAGATCCTCCAAGATAAGCAGAAGTGCCCAACGTCCTGGTACATCACAGACAAAAGGGATACAGAATGATGCAGTGTAAAATTTGGGCCTGGATTAATGGATCACAAAGACACCACCCATTGCTAACATGCTTTTGTTAGTTGATTCATTATTCTAGCTGGGCCATAAACACGTCTTCGGAATCCTACTGTTGATCTATGTCTTCATCAGACTGCCCAGATAGGTCCACTTCATACCTTTCCTGCCCTCCTAAAAACCCAGTCACCTCCTCTCCATCTCAACAGATAAGCTGGCTTCCTTGTTGACTGAGAAAAATCAAGGTCATCCGAAAGAAGATTTCCTCTCACATTCTCCTTTCCATCTCAGCTCTTATGTTTCTTCTCTTTCTTCTTATTTGAGAAAAATCCTTCCTGACTTCTGAGATTAAATCCTCTGCCTTCGATCCCTTTTTCCTAGGTATATTAGATGCTTCCATAATCTACCAGCTTACACGTTTATTAGCCATGTGCCCCATACTCAGTTTCCTCAGCTTAAAATGGAGTATAATGCTCATGGTACAAGCCAGTCATAAGATTTAAACACAGTAACATATTAAAGCGCCTGCCACAGAGAAAGGTATATAACAAAAGGGCAACTATTATTATCCTCTAGCTCTTTCTCTCTCAATGACTTTGCCCACTTTCTCTTGCATTAATTAAAAATTCACTTAGAGTTACCTTTCTAAAAGGCGTTTTAGCCACTGGGACTATAGCACCAAACAAATCAAGGGAAAGATGGCTCACTCTTGTGGAGTTTACAGCCCCGTAGGCAGGGACAAGAATAAAATACTTCAGTCAGGCGATAAGGACCATGAAGTTACAATTTTTTTTTTTTTGAGACAAAGTTTTACTGTCGCTAAGCTGGAGTGCAGTGGCACAATCTCAGCTCACTGCAACCTCTGCCTCCAAGTTCAAGGAATTCTCCCGCCTCAGCCTCCCGAGTAGCTGGGACTACAGGCACAAGCTGCCATGCCCAGCTAATTTTTGTATTTTTAGTAGAGATGGGGTTTCACCATGTTGGCCAGGATGGTCTTGATCTCCTGACCTCAAGATCTACCCACCTTGGCCTCCCAAAGTGCTGGGATTACAGGCTTGAGTCACTGTGCCCAGCCAGTTACAATTTATAAAAGCGTGTCCTGGGAGGTCTCACTTAGAAGATGACATGTGAACAAAGACCCAAAAGAGGAGAGAGACCAAGCAGACATTTGAAGAGCATTGCTTGGTGGGAGGAGGTCACAGTCTCCTGGAGGGCTTGAGCTTGAGGAATGAGTAATGAGGAGGGTGTGTGTTTGGAGCTAGGGGTCAGGGGAGCAGGTCGGGTTTGGCAGGGCCTTGCAGGTTACTGCAAGGAATTCAATATTTGCTCTAGTGAGTAATGAAAGACAGGGAGTCCCTGGTGGATTTTGTACAGTGGCATAATCCACCTTCAGCTTTATTAGGATCTCTTTAGACACTGGGTGAGAACAGACTCAAGTTCGAAGGAGAAGGGAGATCAGTTAGGGGACTTCCAATTATTCAGGAGAAAGTTGATGTAAGTGAGAAATAGTTGGATTATGGCTCTATTTTTCAAGAAGATAAAGCACCATTCTGATGGATCCAATGATCAGTGCAGAGAAAGAGACGAGTCAAAGTGACTCCCAAGGACTTGGCCCCAGAAATTAGAAAAATGGAGCAGCTGTATATTCAGATGAGCAAGAGTGCAGGGTCATAGCTTTATCTCTCCCCCACCATTGCTTCCTGCCCCCTATGGTCAACTACCCAAAGGTCTTCCTCACTTTAAGTCTGTTAGCTTTCTGCTGTCCTAATCTCTCTTACTGCTTGAAAGTCTGTTAGCTTTCTGCTGTCCTAATCTCTCTTAATGCTTGACACGAAATTTCCTGAACAATTGCTCTGAATCCACGGTCTTCACTTCCTTGAGGACTCTGCCCCCGCCCCCATCCCATTCCAGTACAGATGATTCTCCCCTTCCAACCAACACTCCTGCTGGACAAAAAGCATGCTCCAGTCATCCAACCCAGTAGCTGCAATTCTGCACTGCAGCATTTGGCACTGCCTGATTACCTCCTTCCTCAAATTCTCTCCACGGTGGGAAATCTAACATTCTGATTTATGTGTGATGGCTGTAATCAATCCTTCCATAGGCTCCTCTTTCTCTTTCATCCTCTCCTCCTTTTTCTTCTCTTCTCTCAAACACAGCATCCCATGTCCCCCTGAAGCTACAATGCCAAGACCTTACACTCTCACAGCCTTTCTCGCTGTTCAGAGGGTCTCTAGCACCCAGTTCAGTGACTGAGACATTGTTAATTGAACAAATGAATGAATGTATCAATCCATCAAGCACTGTATTCCTATGTTTAGTTTTCATCTGTCTCTCAAGCTGCAGCTCTAGATCCACAACCACGAGCTCCACATTCCAGTTAGAAGCCGTGCTGCCCTGTGAAGCTCACCAAGCCAAAACCAAGCACTCCATCCTAACCGCCACTCCACAAAGCAAGCTGCATTATTCCAACTGCCCTGCTTACTTTAAGGATATCATGTTGCCCAAATAAAAACTTTCACCACTTCAAGACTGGGATTTCTACAAGAGTCTCCCTCTGCCCTCTACAATTCATTCTGCAATGCCACCAGCTTAATTTTCTAAAACACTATTTTGCCCATATCGCTTATCTAATAAATAATATTTATTGGCTCCACATACTCTTCAGAAGTTAAGAGAGAGCAATAGAATATTACCTAGGGCCTGATTTTGGCTGTTTTTATTTTTCTTTTAAATACATTTTCTACTAGATACATTTTCCCCTTTGAAATTCTTATATTCCCCCACCCCAGTTCCTTGCCTAGGCAAAGTACAGTACAGCTATTTAGCCAGATATTAACAACTATCAATATCCAGCCTCTATTTGCCTGTTTAGTCTTTTCCCCTAATACAGCAAGAATCCCTTCCTCTTTCAGATGGTTTTGCCATCCCTCAAGCATTTCACATTCTTACCTCCCTATGGCTGCCTACATTGTTCCTTCTCTGGTTGTCTCTCCTCCATCCCCTCTTTTCTACTCTGTTAGTTGTCCATCAAAGTCTTGCTCAAATCCTACCTTGCCCAGAAGCCTTTCATATACACCCTAACCAAGAGTGGTTGGCAGCATTCTTCCCCCAACACCCTGCAATTTGCTGTCCTTACCAGTCCTCTGAGGCTTATCTCAGTGATTCTCAAAATGAGATCCTGAAACTAGTAGCATCAGCATCACCTTGTTCGAATGCAAATCTTGAGGACCCATCCCAGACCTACTGACTCAGAATCTCTAGAGGTAGATAGAACCCAGCTCTCTGTAATTTCGCGAGCTCCTCAGGTAAGGCTAAAGTTTAAGAAGTACTGACATGAAATACTGCCTTACATTGTTTGATCTTGTCAACTAAACAATATGCAAAACACCAAATACGGTATTTCGCGTGTACTTGAGTTCTGCAATACTGTTTCAAGTCATTTCATCAAGTAAAATTTACCTCTACCCCTAATTTTAAAAAATAAAAGCAAAAACAAAATGCTGTCATACTAAACAACAATAATACTCTGTTTTCTTAAACATAAACCATAAACCTCCCACCACTTTGGGAGGCTGAGGTGGAAGGATTGCTTAAGCCCAGGAGTTTGAGACCAGCCTGGGCAACATAAGGAGGCTCTGTCTCTACAAAAACTAAAATAATTAGCCAGGTATGGTGGCATGCACTTGCAGTCCTAAGTACTTGGGAGGCTGAGGTGGGAGGATTGTTTGATCCCAGGAATTTGAGGCTGCAACAAACTAAGATTGTGTGACTGCATTCAGCCCTGGCCTGTAGAGTGACATCCTGTCTCAAAAAAAAAGACAAAAAGGGCCGGGCACGGTGGCTCAAGCCTGTAATCCCAGCACTTTGGGAGGCCGAGGCGGGTGGATCACGAGGTCAAGATATCGAGACCATCCTGGTCAACATGGTGGAACCCCCTCTCTACTAAAAATACAAAAAATTAGCTGGGCATGGTGGCGCGTGCCTGTAGTCCCAGCTACTCAGGAGGCTGAGGCAGGAGAATTGCCTGAACCCAGGAGGCGGAGGTTGCGGTGAGCCGAGATCGCGCCATTGCACTCCAGCCTGGGTAACAAGAGAGAAACTCCGTCTCAAAAAAAAAAAAAAAAAAGAAATTAATATTGTTTTAATCAAGGGCTTGTTTAAAATCATCTAATTTAATATTAAATAAGTAAAAACCAATCTTTTTATTCAATAATAAATCATTTAATATTAAATAGCTTAATCTTATTAATTAGACAGAGAATCTGTTTTTGCATTTCCTTTATATTTCAACTTTGGAAATACAGTTGTGAGTTTTCAGGTTACACTTTGATGGTGAATACAGGAGAAGACAGCTAAATAAAAATTCCTGCCGAGAGAAGAGTAGACCTTAATTGTAATTAATCAATGTATGTTGCAGAAGATAAAAAGTAGGGCCAAACCAAGATGAACCAGATTTAACATTATGGTTTGAAGAAACCCAATCATAATGAATTACGCCCTTATTTCATAGGTCCATCCTGCTTGTTTTGGCTCCTTAGACAGCTATATTTCAGAAAGGTTCAATTAATTAAGCAAAGAATCTTCTTCTGTAAGAACTTTCTTACAAAAGAAGAGTACAAAATGAAAATGTTGCCTCCTGGATGAAAAGGAAAATAATGATTAACACAAAAATGTCTTGGAATGGTATAATATGCTCCATTTATCCCCCATATGAGCGAACTTTATGTTCACATCTACTGCAAACAGAACACAATGGTAGCTGCTATGCCAGGTCTTGACATATTTTTGTACACTTAGTTTCTTTAGAGTTTTATTGCCAAAATGTCCAGGGTTCCATATAAGTACATTCTTTTTAATATCATTTTCTAAGAAACAGAAGTACTGGAGAGGAATGTGCCAAAATATTATCCAGTATTCCTCTGAGTGAAGATTTACATGTCCTTTTTACTCTCTATTTACTGGTTTTGTAATTCTCAATTTTTTTTAATGAGCATACATTAACTTTTAACATCTAAAAATAAGTTTAGAAACATATTGTTGTTTTATGCATGCATTAGTACAATAGCTTATTTCTACCCTTAGGAGGATACTGCTTTTGCATCTTTTTTTCATATTATATAATCCACACACCACCACCATGAAATTGGCAAAATCATTATTTCCATTTCATAGATAAGAAAACTGAGTTACAGAGAAATTAGGACATTGTACACAGAATTCGAACACATAAAGATTGCCATTAGAATTTGCTGAAGTCACCCACCAAAAGACTGCCACCCAGGCTGGCAACTTACATCCTGCCAAAAGGCAGGCAAACCCCAAACTGGTTCATTACCTCTTTGGAGAATGTGTAAACAGAAACACAACAATAAGCCTCTGTGACCCTGAGAAATTATCGATTTTCCTTATTTTGTATTGTATCCTGATAACCCAGAAGAAAACATGCAAAACATAACATATAAAAATTTTAGAATGCATTTTCTTTTTATTTTTTATTTCTTTATTTCTTTTTTTTCCTCTAATAGAGCCAATCCAGAATGCGCCTTCAATAATGTCTCCAAACCAAGAGAACTCTAAAAGAAGATGACCCCCTTAAGACAGGAGGCAACAGGCAAAAGAGAAGAAAAGATTGAAATGAGGACAGAAATGAAAAGAAAAATATGAGGAAGTCTAAGATGTAAAAGGAAAGCTGGAGGCAATACAGAACACAATCGACTTGTGGAAAATTATACCCGTGCTGTGAAAGACAAACATGATCACAACCAGATGCAATTTCAAAAGACAGATACAAAAATAAACATGGACAAGGTGATATATAGGGAACGCAGATCAAACTAAGCAGGAAGAAATTCAATAGTAAGGAACAGAACCAAAAATAAAAATAATAGAGGTAAATATTCACATGTGGACAAAAACCTGCTCCCAGGAGCAAAACTACACTGACTTCTAAGCAAGATAACTGAAAACAAACCCGATACCTATGCCCAAAAAAGTAATTTCCATTGTTTTCCAAAACTCACACAACTAACCAGACAGAAAATCAGGTTAACTACAAAGTAATACATATCCATTAGCTCTAAGCCTCTCTTTCATAATACTGAACACCACTAACCTATGAAACATCTATAGTTGGATAGAAAAAGTTTATGATCAAATAATTATATTCCCAGACAAATTATTGTTCATCTAAAAAAGGCAAAAGAAAAATTTTAAGCTATGTGGAAATCTCACAATACATTGCACATGTATAACATTCTCACAAAAAACTAGTCAAAGTACACATTCCAGCTAATAAATCATAATAAATCATAATAAATAATAAAATCAAAATAAAGAATTCAAGAATATAATAGAGCAGGAAATGCCTAATTTCGTGTAATAACCAATTTAATGCAAAAGGCTCAAAGTATTCTTGAAAAACATTAATCATACTTAATATCTTCACATTTTAATTTAAAATTTAAAAAATAAGCATATAATATTAAATTGATAATATAATGTGTTTTTAATCTGTAGCGTCAAATTAAATTAACACACACTGGAAAGTACAGGAAAAGCATTAGGTCAGGGTAGGGGAAATAAGTTTCATTCGACTCTTTATTGTGCAGGGGAACATTAAAGGGTTTCTTTTAAAATTAATTTGCATAGAGAACTACAGGTTTAAGTATATATTCAACTTGGATTTTTGAAAACAGTCTATATAGAAAAACTAAGGAAACACTTAAAAAAGTAGAATAAATAAAATGAAAACAGATGAAACATACCATTTATGGCTGTAAAACCAAATGGTTTAAACTCCTCCTTTAAAAGAAACCTCTTATATTGGGTTGAAAAAGTAAATCTTAGTAGATATGCTGCTTCTAAGTAATACAGCAAACACAAATCAAGACAAATTGTAGAAATAAAAGGAAAATCATACATAATTGAGCAAACACAGAGTAAAACAAACAAAAAGTCTTACAAAACCAAATGCAATTCCTAGGAAAAGTCATGACCTGAAACAGAGTATTTATATTAATAAAACTCATAATCTACTATGTGTAACTATTAAAACTTTTATGCAGCAAATACTGCAGCACACAGAACACACACACACACTCGCACGTGCATGCACACACACAAGCACATGCTCACAACAAAAACACAAATTATACCAGCAGATTAAAAAGCTATCCTTATATGATATATCCAAATAAAATTTAAAATAATTTTGTCAGGTCCTAAGACAAATTCCTGCTTAACATTTTTATTGGAACTCCATATTAATATGGGAATGATATTACTAAATTTTCCTATTCAGAAACATGGTATATTTTTGCATTAATTCAGGCCTTTAGTATGTCCCTTGTTAGGTTTTAATTTTTTCCTCATATAAGACCTGCATATTTCTTCTTTTTTTTTTTTTTTTTGAGACTGAGTCTCGCTCTGTTGCCAGGGCTGGAATGCAGTGGCACGATCTTGGCTCACTGCAACCTCCACCTGCCAGGTTTCAATGATTCTCCTGCCTCAGCCAGGACTACTAACTCAATTACATTTGCAAAGACCTAATTTCCAAATTCTCCTGCCTCAGCCAGGATACAGGTGCATGCCACCATGCCTGGCTAATTTTTTGTATTTTTTAGTAGAGACAGGGTTTCACTGTGTTAGCCAGGATGGTCTCAATCTCCTGACCTTGTGAGCCATCCACCTCGGCCTCCCAAGGTGCTGGGATTACAGGGGTAAAACACCATGCCCAGGCACAGATTTCTTATTAAATTTATTTCTAGATATTTTACACTTTTTGTTATTAAGAGTATCTTTTTATTTTTTTATTTTTTTAGGCAGAGTCTCCATGCCTGGCTAATTTTTTGTATTTTTAGTAGAGACAGGGTTTCACTGTGTAGCCCAGCCTTGAGTGAAGTGGCATAATCTTGGCTCACTGCAACTTCCACCTCCTGGGTTCAAGTGATTCTCATGCCTCAGCCTCCCAAGTAGCTGGGATTATAGGTGCCCACCATCATGCCCAGCTAATTTTTTTGTATTTTTAGTACAAACGGGGTTTCACCCTGTTGGCCAGGCTGGTCTTGAACTTCTGACCTCAGGAGACCCACATGCCTCCACCTCCCAAAGTGCTGGAATTACAGGCATGAGCCACCATGCCTAGCCAAGGGTATCTTTTTAAAAAATATATTTTGTAATTGATTGTTTTCCTTGGCCAATAAATATACTATTGATTGGGTATATTTATTTTATATCTAGCCACATTGCTGAATTGTTACTGTTCTAATATATTTTTAATTGATTCTCTAAGTTTTCAAGGTATCATCTGTAAATGATGACAAGCCTGTCCCTGTCATTTCATAATTCTTTATTTTAGTTAATTAATGTATTTATTTTGAGACAAGGTCTTACTCTGTTGCCTAGGTTGGAATACAGTGACACCATCATAGTTCACTGCAGTCTCAAACTCCTTAGCTCAAACAATCTTCCTGCCTCAGCCTCCTAAGAAGCTAAAACTACAGGTGCACACCACTATATCTGGCTAATTTTTTAAAGTTGTTTGTAGAGACAGGGCCTTGCTATGTTGCCCAGGCTGGTCTTGAACTCCTGGCCTCAAACCATCCTCCCACCTTGCCCTCCCAAAACATTGGGATGACAGGCATGAGCCACTGTACCTGGCCCTCATCCTCTTATAATTCATGTTTCTTCTATGTCTTGCCTTTATTCAGTGGCTAAAATTTCCATTACATTATATACTATTGTTGGTTATTATCTGATTCCTGACACTTTGATATCATCCCTTACTTTAAAACTAACATATATTAAGATGTTTGCAACTGCATGTAAAAAAAAACACACACAACTGAGAGTGGCTTAAACAATGTGGAAACTGTATTATCTATATAAAATGAAGTCTGGATTCAGGCCAGTTCCAGGGTTGATTAATTCAGTTGTTCAATAATGTAGGGACCTGATTTATCTTTTCTGTGATTCTCCCGGCTTTCCCCTCATGGTTGCCAGATGGCTGGAGCAAATCTAAGCATCACAATCTTTAGATAATATCCAAGTCCAGGATAGGGAAAATATCATTTTACAAATGTACTTGTAAAAGAAAGGAAAGCCATCCCAGGAACCCCCAGTAAGGCTTCCTTTGGCCTTCTTATTGAACAGGCTGTGTTGGATGACTTGCTTACGCCAATCATCCACAAAAATAATGAAACCTCAATGACTGACTTACTCTATCCCACCTCCCTGATGCTGGGGAAGTGGAGGTCAACTTTCTCTGAGAAAGTGGAAGGGAAAACACCCAAACATATTCAGAGCTCTGTGAGCAAGAAAAAGGATGGGGATGGCCAATGGGTAGGGAACCAACACCATCCATCACAGAGAGCCTCTGGTGTTTAAAGGATAGGTATGCAGATGATTATTGGTTTTAGACACATTATTATCAGGTTAAGAAAGAATGTTCTTAATCCTATTAAAAATAGTTTTTTGTTTTGCTTTTTATAAAAAATAACTGCTAAATTTTACCCCATGCCTTTTTGACATCTGTTGAAATGATTCCATAGTTAATGTCCTTTGGTCTACTAATATGTTGTATTAATAGACTTCCTAAGACAGAAATACTGGGGCTTAAACGGCATTTTTTCTTTTTTTCTTTTTTTTTTGAGATGGAGTTTCGCTCTTGTTACCCAGGCTGGAGTGCAATGGTGCGATCTCAGCTCACCGCAACCTCCGCCTCCTGGGTCCAGGCAATTCTCCTGCCTCAGCCTCCTGAGTAGCTGGGATTACAGGCATGCACCACCATGCCCAGCTAATTTTTTGTGCTTTTAGTAGAGAGGGGGTTTCACCATGTTGACCAGGATGGTCTCGATCTCTTGACCTCGTGATTCACCCGCCTCAGCCTCCCAAAGTGCTGGGATTACAGGCGTGAGCCACCATGCCCAGCCTAAACGGTATTTTTTGTGTTTTCAGTTCCCTATGGTTAATTAGCAATTTTTAGTTTTTCTCATACAAAGCAGGAAACACACATTATTGCTTATTAATAAGTAACATCTCATATATAAAACGTTTCCAGATCCGAAGCCAGAAATTGAAGAGGGTGAAACGAATCAGAGGGTGACAGGCAAGACAAACAGATGCAGCAACTCAGACATGAAGTGATATGGTTTATTCTGGGGTGGGGCAGTAGGGTAGGACAGCATGGAAGGAACACAAAGCTTACTTCTAAGACACAACACATGCATACTTAATCTACATCAATATTTTACATCAATGGCATTCCCACCATATCACTGGGAATCACTGAGAATTGCTTTAAGTTATTTCAGCTCCATGAAACTCCCACTGCTGACCTTCCCTCCATCTGGTCCACTTACCTCCATCTTTCCCCCCTGACACACCCACTCCCATACAACTAGCCATCTAACCCGGTGCTCTTACGGATGATACTCTATCTATTTTTACATCTGTTTCTACCACTACACTTTGAACTTCTGGGAGGCAGAACCTAGTATCTTGTAAACCTACATATATCCAGTTGTTTGCACTGCACTAGATTCAGAGCAGGCTCTCAAATTATTTGTAAGAGTGATGCTGATTTTGCATGTATTGATTTTGCATTTATTGTATATTTGCAATATGGCAAGCAATGTCATAAATACTTCATATAAAACATGTCTTTTTAATTCCAGCAATAGTCCTATGTGTACTGTTATTATTACCTCCATTTCACAGGTGTAGAAAAGCATAGGGATTTTACATAACTTGTTAAAAGCTACAAAGCCAGTAAGCCATAGGAGCAAGATTCAAAGCCAGGGAGTTCAACCACTGATGTAATCTTAAGTCATTTTCCTTCCTGTGACTCTGAAAACAAATGAGATAAGCTACAAGCTCACAAATGAGCCCAAATTATTTCATGGTCACCTTTTATACAAGTTACTTTCTGCAGTGCTAAAAATGTTCTGGCTAAATGCTCTGCCAACGTGTCATCTGGAGAATCCTAAGCAGACACCAGAGGCTATCATCAACCATTTACATGCCTTGATTTTCAAAAGACTGAGAATAGGTTGAAGATCTGAACATTTCAGCACAAATCTGCATCAAACAGACAGCGTATCTACCTTGCCATCCCTGTCCCCAACCTCAGACAGAGTGGGTGCATTTGTCCCCTTGGATCATTTTGCCAGGCTGTCAAAAACCTTAACATCCCTCAAAAAGAATGAAATCAAGCACAGCTGCATCTGTGCCAGTTCCTCTCTCTCTCTCTTTTTTTTATTACTGCTTCCAAAGAGTATAAAAGCTTGGAATCTATTAAGTCTTTTTTTATAGCTGGAACGTCTACTCATTATTACCTGAGTAAGGAAGAGTCAATTTAATACCCTTGATTTCACAGATTCTATCCAGTGAAGGCATAGTTCATTGCAGTCATATCAGCTGATTACTGTAAAGTGCAAAAGTCTGCATTTGCAAAGGAAACAAAGCACCCAAGCTTAGAAGGAGGTACCCAGTAGAGAACATGGGAGACATCAGGATAGAATTTGTTGCTGAACTGCATTTTGCAGACCTGACCACCCCTTCCCTTTTGCTCTGTTCCAGGAATGCCATTTAACTGTCAGGAGCCTTATCACCTTATAGCTGTAGGATAACCACAACGGCCAGTGAGCACTCATTAAAGCTAATCAATATTTAGAAGCTAAAAATGAGACAAAGAAACAGACAAATGCCAGCATAGGCAGAAGGAGGAGGCTTTTACCCTGTGCCTCCAAGACCTATTTATTTCTAAGCTAATACATGCAACTGCTTCTGGGATTTATGGCTGTATGATGTATTCAAACCCCATAGCCTCTGAAGAACAGCTCATCCTCTCCTTTAGTTTCAGATTGGACCAGCCAGAGGCAGGCCTTTCTCCGCCAACAGTCAGGGAGATGAGAGTAAATCCGCCGCCATGTTGGTTCCTTCCTTCCCAATCCCTATCAGGTAACTGCAATCCACCTATCATCTGTCGCCCACACCAAGGCCATGTTTGAACTTCATCTGATGCCCTGTGTTAGAAACACTCTCACTCGCATGCTTCTTTAAAGCAAAATTAGATGTCTCCAGATAGCTTAGTTAAAGAAAAATCTGAGTGCCTGCAATGTGCCAATAATGACAGGTGCTGAGGAAATCTGGAGAGTTGATTTCCTCATTAAGACCCACAGCTGACTAGGACACAGGTCTTTCCAGTTAATCAGCTATCTATGCCATGAGGCAGCAAAGTGTCCTTTCCCATGCTTTCCTGATAGCCACTGGGGAAGCTGCCCCATAGGCAGTGCTTTTTAAAATCCATAGAACAGATATGGGAATATAACTGCTGCACCTGCACAGTGACTTGCTGCCAATAAAAATTCACCTGTGTCTCATTCACTGAGACTGTACTTATAAAGAGGTTTATAGTCTGTTGTCTTAATGAACCACTCTGAAGTCTAAAGGGGAGATAGAAGAGCAACGAATAGAGGCCATTTCACCATCTCAGGGCCCTCTCAGCTTCTTCCCCTTGCAGTTCATAACACCTAGAAGGTTTCTAACAATGCCGGCATTAAGACCCACAGCTGACTAGGACACAGGTCTTTCCATTTCCCAGGGGTCCTGTACTTCGTTAAGGTTTGGTTCCCCAGAATCACCGTCCCCTCATCTTAAAGGCTAAAAACACATAAAATTGTATTTTCACAACTGCATAGCAAGTCCCCTGTCCATTCAGTGATAGTGGGATGCAGGCTCCAAACAGGACGACTCCCAGAAGACATGTCCTGGAGAATGACATGTTAGGCACACTGCAGAACGCAAATGTAAGCAAGTCACTTGAGAAAGTGTCTGAAGTTCCTGCCCTTAAGAAGCTTATAATTTAAATAAACCAATGGCTTTTGAACAAATCATTCTAAAGCAAAACAGAGATGCCGGTGATATAGACTGTGAACAGAGCAAGACAGAAAAACAAAAGTAGAGATTAATGTTAACCAGGGGATCGAGATGATGAACTAACCCTAACTGATATGCTTTTCATAAGAAAGTATCTTAGTAACGGGGGTTCTGTGGCTTGATCAGTTTAACAAAAGGGAGATCATGTAGGTTTCCAGCCCTGTCCAACCACTAGTGGCGGGATCAGAATTCGGACTTCACGCTGCAGGTTCAATTCCAGCCTCATTCCAACACTGCCAAGCACATTTCCAATCAAAGTTTCAGAGTCCCAAGTCCCAAGTCCTTCCAAAATCAAAAGAACACTTCTCCAGAGGGCAGACAGTAGTTCTATCATTAGAAAAGTATTTCCGCTATGTACTTAGAAAATGGGAGGTGGCAATAGCACATTGCTTACATTTTATGTTTTAAAGTCAGGCCAAAGGAGGTTCAAAAACAGGCTCCATCATTTTCAATGAATCACTTAACTTAAGCCTCACTTTCCACATCTATAAAATTAGAATAGTATATATCACAAAATGTGGCTGCATTAATAACACCAGACTTTTATTAAAATAATTAACCCAGTGCTTGACACATGGCAAGTGGTCACAAAGGATATTAGCTATTAATATTGGTATTACATTTTCTTCTTTCTCTTCTCCCACTGCTTCAGTCGACTAGCCTAAATGTGTGTATGTGTGTATTACTTCTCTTATTATATAAATTACGCTCCAGATCAGAATCAAGTACATGCAGGTGTGACCTGAGACTCAGTACCCTGCCCACATTGCAGTGTAGTTCTTGGAACTGCAAAGCTTAGGACCAAATCCTGGACCACAAATTTTTCACTGAAAGTCCTGCCCTAACCAAGGCCAGCATGTGCCACTGGCCTGTGCCACCCACCCACCAGGCCCTCACTCAACACCTTGCACATGCAGCCCTCAGCAGCTCAGCATGTGCTCAGTCTCCACTAGTTTCATAAACATTCTACTCTTGTCTCTGTGCTGCTCCGGGAGAAGGGCCATACTCTCCCCATTAGTCAACCTCATTGTGGCACACAGTAGAAGCCTGTACAGTTTTCCTATGCATAATATGACAGTGTCCATGACTGTTCTCTGCCCCTGTTTTTGTGATATCTAAGACCATGCTAGGCTGGGCGAATGACCACAAGGGCCATTGGAGCTAAGCCTCCGCTCAGTTCTGCACACTCTTAAGCCTCTTCCTTTCTCCACATTTCCTACAGGGTATTCTCAAGACCATGGTGGCTACCTCAGTTTCCAGCAACTTGTTCCTTCTTCATTACTGACTCTTTCCTTCCCTCACCATCATAGCAATGGTGAGTAACAGTAATGGTAAACTTAGGAATATTTTTCTACTCTATTTTGTTTTATTTTTTCAGAATCTGATTGCAACCCATTGAACCCACTCCACGATTCATTAGAATTTGAACAACACCTGGTACCTGTGATTTCAGGAAGATGAGATGCTAAAAGGAGCTCTAACCATTTAAGGAAAGGAATTCCCCAACTTTGTGGGAACAAAAGAGTGAGCTCTGGGGTGGCAGTGGAGGAAATACAGTATATAGAGGGGGAGCGGGGTGGTAGCTATTGATACACTGTAGAAAAGTAGGGAAGGGTTCGATCATAGAAGGCCTTGCTAAGTTCAGGAGTTCAGCCTATGCTGTAAGCAATGAGCAGGCATTCATTTCATTCATAAAAGATACGAGGATACACAAAACTTAGCTTGCCTTTGTGGAGCTTATAGTCTGTTCTGTGGGAAGAGGGTGTGGAAGGAGACAACCAAATAATTTGTTAACAAATGGCACGTTATCATAGGGGCTGGGAAACAGTTCCAGACAGCAGGAACAGCACACATAACAGCATAGAGGTGAGAAAAACATGGAACATTGAGAAAACAGAAAGAGTAGTAAGGAATGGCTTTAGACAGGAATAGCTCTCCCAGTCCTGGCTCCAAAGTCCTTTCCCTACAAGAGGAATTAAGTTATTTAGGCTACCTTATTTTGAAGGAAATTATTATCATTATGTTTGTAAAATATGACAAGCCCTTCAGAATAAAGAATGACACAAAAATACGCAGAAAGCAGAAGATAGGATCAGAGAACCTATCTGTCTCTCCAGGTGTTGAAGAGATGGCCTTCCTAGAAATACCACTGAGACCTGATTAGGGAATTTGCCTTCATGGTGTGTGGAGCTGGTCAACTATGAAGAAGTGTCTCAGGCATATTATACTTCAACATCACTACTGAGGTACTTACATACCATAAAACTCACTCATGTTACCAGCATCTGATATTGAAATATTTCTATCACCCAAAAAGATCCCCCAGGCCCATTTACAGTCACTCCCTGTTTTCCTCTCCACCCTAGCCAACCAGTAATCTACTTTCTGTCTCTATACATTTGCATTTTCTGGACATTTCATATACATGGAATCATACAGTATGCAATCTTTGTGTCTGGCTTCTTTCACTTAGCATAGCATTTTGAGGTTCATGCATGCTGCAGCCCGATTCACTACTTTGTTCATTTTTATTGCCTAATAGTATTCGATTGTATGGAAACACCATGTTTTGTTTACCTGTTCATCAGCTGATAGACATTGGGGTGGTTTCCACTTTTGGGCCATTATGAATAATGCTCCTTATGAACACCCCTGTACAGGTTTTGTGTGGACATATGATTCCATTTCTCTTGGGTACATATGCAGAAGTGGAGTTGCTAGGTCATATAGTAAGTTTAATTTTTTCAGAAATAGCCAAACTGTTTTCCAAAGCGGCTGAGTTATTTCACAGTCCCACCAGCAATGTGTGAGAGTTCCAGTTCATGCATATTCTTAGGTATATTTTTAAATTCAGATTTACATGTATTGTGGATGCAGCATCGTCTGGATAAAGGCTCGACTCGCAGTCTGTGAAGGGTGGAGTTCACACGACCTCATAACTTATTCCAAATTTCACTTACATTTATTTAAAGAGTTATGAGGTTTAGGTGCCCAGCTGTCCATTTGAAAACATCATTGAAATAATTCAGTATAAAAATGCAATACTAAACAACCAAGTAAATGTAATGGTCATAGAAAATTTAACCAAAATATTTGTCAAAGGGGAATTAAGAAACCACACACACACACACACACACACACACACACACACACACAAAACTCCCTTGTATGCTAAACAAAGTCTCCACAGGGACAAAATCCTAATTTTGAATCCTGCAAACCAGCAGCAACTTACAGAAGGCAGCAACCACACAGAGAAAACAGGAAAGAAGGTCAGGTGAGGGGATTATTTCTTTAAATCAGATGCAACTTGCATTGTATCACGTAATGAGATACAGGAGACCTTGCTTCCAGAAAAGAAAAGAAACAGACCTGGCCTCAAAGGGACAGAGAACTTAATAGTCACAGGAATGTCCCAGTTGCTTTGAATACCCTCAGGTACCCTATGTCAACATACACACTAATAAAGGGGTCTAGGGGGGCAGAACTGGCAGAGCTTTGGTTCAGAGACCCCAGAGAGACACCCAGCCTTCAAACTCCTTCAACAGACTCTCAATCTAGAAAGCAAACCCTGTGTCTGGGGCTCAGATCTCTGTATCGCTCTAAGATGTTGAAATATCATACATATTTCACTGAGTGTCTATGATTTCTTCTCTCCACAGAGAGGCTTCCTCCTGAGGAGGGACCCTTTTTGTTTCTAGCAATGAGGACCTATGATAATTATCCACTGGCACTTTTTCTGGTGCAATCAGTTAACTGGAGGTTTAGGTGCCCAGCTGGTCAGTTTCCAGCAGATTTCCCATGCTAATTTTCAGTCACTCAAGGAAAACAAAGGAATGACTTAGATTGAGTTACCATGATTTTAAAGCAACACTGTTCCTCCTACCCTTCCCCCTCCCCCAAAATGTGTAAACTTTTATATTTCACACTTTTACATCTGTTCTTCTCCCAAAATAAAAGCTGTTTTTATTCAAGAAATGATGGCTACAATACCAGCACAAGTTACATCTTTAAAATACTCCAAGAGAGAATACTCATATTGTTCAGACCACAGAGTAGCTGTGCAACGTTCCTTCCCTCAATAGCATCTGGGTATTGGCTCTAAAAAGTACTGCCGTGCTTTATTTGTTTATTTGTTTGCGTGGAAAAAAAAATGAGGACTCTCTAACTGGTGCTGGAGCTACCAGTTTAAAGACTGAAGAGGCAGAGAGGCCTTTTGGGAAGAGCAAACGCTTAGCTTTGACTCTGTTAACTGTTGCAGAGTAAGACACTGCTTCCCAGAATCACCATGGTCCAAATGTCTTGGACTTCAACCGAAAAATCACAGCGCTCCCAAACTCAAAGGACCCTTTCAACCACGCAAATTGCAACATATATTATTATCTCAAGTGTGAGAGGAATCAGAGGAACAGGCTGTGAAAAAGCCATTTTAAATGTGTAGCTTTCTTAGACAGAGTCTGATTTCACCACCACTGGAAAGGAAGCTGCTCCAAACTTAGTTCCAGGCAGAAGTTTTAAATGATGTCATTCCTTGCCCCATCTAGAGCAGTTAACATTTCTGATTTATTAAAGCTTGAACAGGGCCTGGCACACTGGCTCCTGCCTGTAATGCCAGTACTTTTGGGAGGCTGAGCCCAAGAGTCTGAGACCAGGCTGGGAAACATAGGGAGACCCCAGTCTTTTTTTTTTTTTTTTTTTTTTGAGACGGAGTTTTGCTCTTGTTACCCAGGCTGGAGTGCAATGGCGCAATCTCAGCTCACCGCAACCTCCGCCTCCTGGGCTCAGGCAATTCTCCTGCCTCAGCCTCCCGAGTAGCTGGGATTACAGGCATGCGCCACCATGCCCAGCTAATTTTTTGTATTTTTAGTAGAGACGGGGTTTCACCATGTTGACCTGGATGGTCTCAATCTCTTGACCTTGTGATCCACCCGTCTCGGCCTCCCAAAGTGCTGGGATTACAGGCGTGAGCCACCGCGCCCGGCCGAGACCCCAGTCTTTATAAAAAATTCAAAAAACTAGCTGAGTGTGGTAGCACACACCTGTAGTCCCAGCTACTCAAGAGGCTGAAGTGGGAGGATCACTTGAGCCCAGAAGGTTAAGTCTACAGTGAGCCACGACTGAGCCACTGCACTCCAGCCTGGGCAACAAAGCGAGACTCTGTCTCAAAAAATAAAATAATAATAAAATGCTTGAACAATTCCCTGATACTTTAATGATATTAAGACCCCTTCTAAGAAAACTAGATCTGTGTCTTTAAGAGTCAATGCTAAGAAAAACCTAATAATCTTTAACCAGGTATGTTTTATATCTAGTCTAATGATGATTATCTAACCATCTGTTTTTCCTTTAAAATAGGTCTTCTATGAGGGGAGGTCTTCGAATTTACTTTTGTAAAAGCATTTTCTGCTGCAATGAGCATAAACTGTCCATGCGTGCTCACTATCAGTTGTATATACAGTTGCTTTAACAACCATACTTGCCATCAACTTTTCCTCCAAATAAACAGACGTGCAATATAAGCAATGTGCTTATCTAAGAACTGTGGATTAAATAGCAACATGGGACATTTTTGTGGCTAGGTAAGAGATGCTTATGAGGTGCTGTTACAAAGAAAGTCTGTGGGATTTCCCAGTAAGGAAATCTTTAACCTGCCTGCTGTCTAGATTCCAGATATACATTCCATTTCCCAGGTCTCAAAAAATAAATGACCCAAAGATTTTAGGCTTCTAACAAAAGTAGAGCTGAAAGAGTTTGTGGATATGGAATCTTTTTTTCTAATTGTACTTTAAGTTCTGGGGTAAATGTGCAGATCTTGCAAGATTGTTGCATAGGCACACACACGCCATGGTTGTTTGCTGCCTCCATCCCTCCACCACCCACATCAAGCATTTCTCCCAATCTTATCCCTCCCCTGGCTTCCCACCCCCTGCTGTTCCTCCCCTAGACCCCCACCCCACCACAGACCCCAGTGTGTGATGTTCCCCTCCCTGTGCCCATGTGTTCTCATTGTTCAGAACCCACCTATGAGTGAGAACATGCAGTGTTTGGTTTTCTGTTCTTGTGTCAGTTGGCTGAGAATGATGGTTTCCAGATTCATCCATGTCCCTACAAAGGACATGAACTCATCCTTTTTTATGATTGCATAGTATTCCATGGCATATATGTGCCACATTTCTGTATCCAGTCTATCATTGATGGGCATTTGGGTTCTTTCAGTTTCCAAGAAAATGTCAGGACCTCCTAGGATTTCAAACTCAATCCCTACAGGCCTATAGGGAAAAACAGGAAATTGACATCTGAAGGATACATCTTGTTGATCAAGGGAGTGGAGCTTTTCTACACCCTAAATAAACTTACTTTAAAAAAAAGTGGCAGTGCAAAGAACAATGGAAACTCCAAAATTATCAATTAAAAGTTATAGACTTTTCAATTTCAAGTATCCTTGATTCTTACAAACAATTCAAAAGCATATATTAGTAAAAAAATTAACTTCCATACTCATAAAAATATGTACTGTCCACAATTTCTTTGAGGTCATGTACCTTATGAAAAAGTTGCATTTGCCATAAATGAATCACTATTTCCTATTCTGTGACATTTTTAGACATACCCAAATTTCCACTAATATATTTTGTTTTTCTTTTTTATTTTATTTCATTTTATTGAGATGAGGTCTCGCTGTGTTGCCCAGGCTGATCTCATACTCCTGGGCCCAAGTGAACCTTCCACCTCAGCCTCCCAAAGTGCTGGGATTACAGGCATGAGCCACCATGCCCAGCCAAGAAAACTGTCTTTTAAACATTTAGGCCAGGGGTTCCCAGACTCCCAAGTGCTTCTGAATTACTAGAAGGGCTTCTTAATGCAAAAGTTGCTGGTCCCCATCCCCAGAGTTTCTGATTCAATAATTGAGAGAAGCCAGGCATGGTTGGCTCACACCTGTAATCCTAGCACTTTGAGAGGATGAGGCAGGCAGATCCCTTGCATTCAGGAATCAGAGATCATGTCAGAAACCCCGTCTCTACAAAAGATACAAAAATTAGCCAGATATGGTGGCACATGCCTGTAGTACATGCTACCCCAGGGGGCTGAGGTGAGAGAATCACCTGAGCACCAGAGGTCGAAGCTGCAATAAGCTGAGATCGCACCACTGCACTCCAGCCTGGGTGACAGAGTAAGACCCTGTCTCAAAAAAAAAAAAAAAAAGTTGAGAGAGGCAGGGCCTAAGAGAGGATCCTGAAGCTGCTGCTCCAAGGACCCCACTTTGAGAACCACCGACTTAAGGGGTTAAACTGTCAACCAGCTTTTAGAAAATCACAGCACACAGGACAACATTTACTGAGAATCTACCAACTGCAGAATGCTCTACTACCTACTGAGTAAGCCTCATAGGTCTTTGCTCCAAACACTCTCTAAATTGGCAACACGGGGTATACGTGCGAGGGGACAATACACAGACACATATCCAAAACAGCAAGAAGTCATTAATACAGGCAAACTAAAGATGTTTCATTTCTCCAGTGCATTTCTTTATGATGACTCCTACTGTGCAGTCTAATCTATTACTCTCAGATAGAAATTACTAAACCACAATGCAGAGTCATTCTTCCTTGCACTATGCCACTTCATTTCACTCACTAATGGCAGTTTCAGCTGAAGCCAGGGCATGAAATGTAGTGAGGGACCTCATTTTAAAGCTTATTTATGTTATTCATGTTTTAGCAACGGTAAGGATCAGTGTGACGATCAACACTCAGGTTTTAGTGATAAGCTATCCAGCAGAGTCATCAAGTGCATATGTGATCTAATTCTGCCATCGGGCTGAACTGTGCTGCACAGAAACGTCCAACAGAATCCGAACTCAAACTTTCCCATCACTGCTTGGGTTTTTAAAGCATAGCTAGCACCAGCTTTCAAATGCATAGTTTTCTCATGACTGTCCTGAGTTTAAGTGCATTTATATCCAGATTATAATCAGAGAGGATATTTAATTAGATAATGTTTGCAAGTACTTTGAAAATATAAAGTGCTCTGTAAACGCTAAATATTATTATTATTTAAATACAGTTTGCAATTACTGCTTACAACCTATTCCACCCACCACGCTGCTATCATTTGATTACAGGCAGCTTAAAAAAAATACCTAGAGGTAGAAATGATGAAACCATATTCATGTGAAGCCCTGGATTTTTACTCAAGACATAAATAATTTATAGGCATTTTAAATGGAGGGTTAGGTTATAAACTCTAGTAAATCAAGGAAATCGCCCTCTGCAAGACCAACGGCCATAAAGTTGTGTCCATTTTAATAGTTTCTTACTTTAAACCAGGTTGAAAGTAGATTATAGTCCAGAATATGGAGCTTTTTACTCTGGTGGCTCCCTGTTCTATCTTCTATTTTATTCATTGGAATCTAAAATATCTACCTATGTGAAAAATTGAAAGCATAATCGGCCGGGCGTGGTGGCTCACACCTATAATCCCAGCACTTTGGGAGGCTGAGGTGGGTGGATCATGAGGTCAAGAGATCAAGACCATCCTGGTCAACATGGTAAAACCCTGTCTCTTCAAAAAAAATTAGCTGGGCATGGTGGTGCGTGCCTGTAGTCCCAGCTACTCAAGAGGCTGAGCAGGAGAATACCTTGAACTCAGGAGGTGGAGGTTGCGGTGAGCCGAGATCGCACCATTGCACTCCAGCCTGGGTAACAAGGCGAAACTCTGTCTCAGAAAAAAAAAAAAAAAAAAAGCATAATCATCTGGCACATTAAGGCTTGAGAATAGCCTCTATTTTGTCATGGCTCTAGCTCACCTTGCTACCTTCTGTGATCGTCACAGATTCAGGGTCTTCCATTCTTAAAAAACTAAAACCTTTGAGCCTGATTCCACACATCTTTCAAACACACTTGCTGGATAATTTTCCAGAAAGAATGACAGATTAAATATAAACAAGCCAAGTGCAGTGGCTCATGCCTTGTAATCCTAGCACTTTGGGAGGCTGTGGCAGGCAGATCACCTGAGGTCAGGAGTTCCAGACCAGCATGGCCAACACAGTCAAACCTTATCACTACTAAAAATACAAAAATTAGCCAGGCATGGTGGTGGGCACGTGTAATCCCAGCTACTCAGGAGTCTGAGGCAGAAGAACTGCCTGAACCCAGGAGGAGGAGGTTGAAGTGAGCAGAGATCACCCCACTGCACTCCAGCCTAGACAATACATAGAGACTCCATCTCAAGTAAAAGAAAAAAGAAAAAGATAAACATCCCCTACATACACTCCACAAGAACATCACTGTTAATCCCCAAATGGCTAACATTTTAGGTTTTTAAGATTTCAGGCAAGGAAAAAAAAAAAACCCATGTTCTAAGCTGACATTGCTTATCTTACAAAACAAAGTTTCAAGGAAGAAATACCTTGGAAATAGCTCTTAAAACACCACTATGCTCATGAAAGAGAACTTGTGCCCTAAACCAAAGGCTTCTGGGAAGTCTCTCAGCCCCAGGGTGATAATATAGCAGATGATTCTGATGTCATGACAAGGTCCATAAACCAAATGATGGACAGGGGAGTCACTGTTGGCAGTAGCTTTAGGCCAGTCAGTTGTAAGCTCAGCCACTTAGTAGCTCTATGACCTTTGGTAAACTAATTGATTTTTCTGAGTCTTATGTGTTCATTTATAAATGGCACACACCTAGAGCCAAGAAATTGGGAGTCAATCTGGCATTATCAAGAGCCTTAGAGATCATTCATATGCTTATTTCTAAATTCAATTTCTAAGGCGTTATCCTAAGGAAACAGAGATGCACACACAGACTTACATGTAAGTATATTTATTGAAGCAGTATTTATTGATAAGAGTTGGAAAGTTAGAAATAACCTCAAGCTTCATCATCAGGAGCTAGTTAAATATATTATGATACATCTCCACAATAAAATGTTAAGCCGTCTAAAAACATGATTGGAAAGTTGAACACTGACTGGATATTTTATTACATGTCAAATCTTTTAGGCATGATCATAGTAATGTGGTTATGTGTTTTTTAAGTACATAAGCTATGAAATATTTATAAATGAAATGATATGCTGCTTTAAAATAACATAGGGGAGAAAGTGGGAAGGAGTATAGATGAAACAGGATTGGTCATGGGGGATAATTGTTCAGTAGAGAGATTATTAACCCTTTTATCTACATTTTAATAGGAGTTTTATTGAGATTTAATTCATATTCCATAAGATTTATGCATTTGAAGTGTACAAGTGACTTTCAGTATATTTCACAGAGTTGTATAAACATGCCCACTATCTAATTTGGGACATTAACAGTGACTCTCTGCCAGCAAGCATTAGCCTACCTTCTATCTCTATGGATTTGCCTCTTCCAGATATTTTATACAAATAGAATCATAGAATCATGTCTCCTTTCGTTTGGTTTTTTTCACATAGCATAATGTTCATCCATGTTGCAGTGTGTATCAGCACTTTCTTTTATCGTAGAATAAATATTCCATTGTATGGATATACCATTCTACATTTTGTTTATTCGTTCATAGGTTGATGGACACTTGGGCTGTTTTCTCTTTGAGGTTACTATAAACATTCATGTACACATTTTTGCGTGAATACAGTTTGTTCTCTTGAGCATATACCTAGGAGTAGAATTCCTGGGTCATATGGTAACTCTATATTTAACATTTTGAGAAATTGTCAAAATGTTTTCCAAAATGGCTGTAGCATTTTATATTCCTATCACTAATATATGAGCATTCCAATATTCTGCCTACTTTTTTAAATTGTACTTTAAGTTCTGGGAGACATGTGCAGAATGTATAGGTCTGATGCCTAGGTATACACATGTCATGGTGGTTTGCTGCACCCATCAACACACCATCTACATTAAGTATTTCTCCTAATGCTGTGCTTCCCCTAGCCTCCCACCCACTGACAGGCCCCAGTGTGTTATGTTCCCCTCCCTGTGTCCATGTGTTCTCATTGTTCAACTCCCACTTATGAGTGAGAACATGTGGCGTTTGGTTTTCTGTTCCTGGTATTAGTTTGCTGAGAGTGATGGTTTCCAGCTTCATCCATGTTCCTACAAAGAACATAAACTCATCCTTTTTATGGCTGTATAGTATTCCATGGTGTATATGTGCCACATTTTCTTTAACCAGTCTATCATTGAACGGCATTTGGGTTGGTTCCAAGCCTTTGCTATTGTGACTAGCGCTGCAGTAAACATACGTGCGCATGTGTCTTTATAGCAGAATGATTTATAATCCTTTGGGTATATACTTAGTAATGGGGTTGCTGGGTCAACTGGTATTTCTGGTTTTAGATCCTTGAGGAATCACCACACTGTCTTCCACAATGGTTGAACTAAGTTACACTCCCACCAACAGTGTAAAAGTGTTCCTGTTTCTCCACATCCTCTTCAGCGTCAGTTGCTTCCTGTATTCTGTCCACTTTTACATAAGTTTAAATTTCTCACGAAAAAAGAGTTTTAAAAGTATAACATGGAAAAAGATTAATGGCATGAGAATTGGTTTAAAAAATAGGTTATATACAATATATACAATATTATCTTATTGTTTAAAAGAACTATTTAGCCATGCATAGGAAAAAACTACTAAGCCATACACCAAAGTGCATATGTAGTTGTCATCAGGAATCATAAGTTTGAATAATTTGAGAATTCTTTTTACTTTTTCTCCATTTTCCAAATTGTCTGCAATGACCATGCAGAAACCAGTGCAATGACCATTGCTTTTTAAATGAGAACTAGAAAAGCTTTTTTAAAATTAAACAAATTTTTAACAACTCAGCAGTATTAGTCTTTGCCCCCTTTCACAGTCTGCATTTTCTGGGCCCTAGAGCCCCAGGAGTCTTTGTAGCTTCTTACTCAAGTTAAAATACAGCAGCTATTTTCAGCTGCTACAGGTGGCCTCTGCACATAGAATCATAACTTTTGTTTTCTACATCTCAAACATTGCTAATTCTCTATATTGATTAACTTAGCTGAATTCTCCTCTACCATCCAATTAGATTTGGTTTCTTCACAGTGGAGCGCACTGTCTTCCATGTGTTCTGTACATACAAACAACTTAATAACCATCTTCCTATCTATACATTGTTAGACTGATTTTTGTGTTGTGGGAATGACTGATTCACTAAGATGTCCAGGATGTTGGCAATCCAGTTGAGGGACATGGCATAACAGGACCCAGTTCCACATTCCAGTTTCATCCTTGGACTAGACAAGTAACTTCTCTGAGCCCCAATTTCTACCTACAAAAGAGGTCAACTGGATCACCAAGCCCTAGATAGACACTCAGATAAGTAGATATATAGACAAAGATATGCAAACACAATCCTTGTTTACTTTTCATTTTACCTTCATCATGGGTTTATGGCTTTATCCTATTCGTGCCTTTTATCAGCAGGATCCACAACTTAGTTTTTGGAGGTATGAGGTGTAATAAATAAAGATCCTTTCTAAATGAATTAACTAATTTCATTCATACAATTGATATTTATTCAATCAACATTTATCACGTGCCAGACACAGTTCAAAGCACCCGGAATATAGTGCTAAACATGCAGGTGAGATCCCAATTGTCACAAGGTTTAAGTAGGCTCCAATTGGGAGAGCCAGGTTTTTAAAAAAATCCATATAGTCATAACTGCCTTAAAGACAATAAACCACTAAATTGGACAGTTACAGGGTGGGAAGGTGTGCTACACAGAGATATACTGCAAAGGAAGCCTCCCTGTGTAGCAGGGAGCCTCTAAGAGGGCCCTTCCACAGTGAATAGGCCTGACTTGGGTAGCCAATAGGGTACTGCAGAAATGATGGTGTGTGATTTCCAAGGCCAGGTCATAAAAGACATTGTGGCTTCTGCTTCGCTTTCTTGATTTGTCTAGTAAAAGTGGGCACGACCTTATGAGGATGCTCAAGCAACCAGTGGAATCACCTACATGGGGAGGACTGAGGTCTCCCGAGAACAACCAGCACCACATAAGTAAATCATCTTGGAAAGTGATCCTCCAGCCCCAGTCAAGCCTTCAGAAGATACTGACCCTGCCAAAATCTTCCTGCAACCTTAGGAGATACCTCATGCTAAAACCACCCAGGTAAGCCACTTCTGAATTCCTGGTCCAGTTATTGTTGTTTAAGCCACTAAGCTTGAGGGTAAATCTGTTATGCAGATATGTAAGTAATAATATAGGCAGCATCTGACCTTAGACCTAAATAATGAGATGGAACCCTCCATGTGAAATTTCTGACATGGAGAACTACAAAAATGAGCTTGGCATATCTACAAAACAGAAAAAAAATCAGTGTGGCTAGAGTGTAGTGAAAAACAAGTGCAGACTCTCTTCTCCATCCAACCATGGGTGTAGAAACCATGCCAGTGTTGTCTTCAGCTCAGCCCCAGCAACTAGTAGCACCCAATAATCAGGTACTGAATGAATATATACATGAACAAATGAATGAATGAATGAATGCCAGATACCATGCGCACTTCTTCCCCTACAGTTAATCATATTTCACAGAATCACAGAGTACTGGACCCAAATTTACACTGCACCCAAATTTGTACCTTCTAATACACAAATCAAACAAATGTTTGTAACATATGTAATGTATTGTTAAAGTCTACAAATTTCCTACTTGACCCGTATTGCCAAGGTTCTAATTTCGCTAACTAGAGAGACAACACTTGAAATTCTAGGGTTATATGAGTCTAAACCCAGCAGCAATGCTGTAAGGAAATACCCAGTAGAAGTCACAGTCAGTCCATCGTCCTATCACTCCATCCTCAAAAACTGGCACAACACTTTAAACTATAAATCAGAATCTAAAGGTTGGAAAAAAATAACTCATTTAAAAATTAGGAAGGGATATTACTTTCGATGGCAATTCTCAGCTCATTGAGGTCCATAGTTTGCAACCTCTTGCTATCCCCAATAAGTAGAATAAGAATCCATGGCTATTTAAATGCCCTCAGTCCTGCCTCCAATTCCCTTACATTTTCCAGGAATACGCCTCCCAGCAATAGAAATTGCTGGAAGTCACCTCTAACTCCAACCAATGACACTGAGCTCTAACTCCCAGCTTGTGTGCCTCATGAAACCTCACCATCTCCCAAACTCTCTCTACCCACTCACCGCCAGCTCTGTCAAGATAAAAACTCAATATTGTCTTCCAGTGGGCCACTCTAGAATCACACCCTTTCCCACCCATCCATTACTATTTAATCAAAATAGTAGTCATAAATATTATCAGGTTATTAAAATAATTGAAACACGCTCCAAACACACAGACACACACACACACACACACACACACACACACACTTGTATGTGCCTTGGAATTCTAACCCACTTTTTTTTTCTTTCTTTCTTTCTCTTTTTTTTTTTTGAAACAGAGTCTCACTCTGTAGCCAGGTTGGAGTGCAGTGGCACGATCTCGCTCATTGCAACCTCCGCCTCCTGGGTTCAAGCGATTCTCCTGCCTCAGCCTTTCGAGTAGCTGGGACTAGAGGCACCTGCCACCACACCAGCCTAATTTTTATATTTTTTAGTAGAGACAGGGTTTCACCTTGTTGCCAGGATGGTCTCAATCTCTTGACCTCGTGATCCACCTGCCTCAGCCTCCCAAAGTGCTCGGATTACAGGTGTGAGCCACCTCACCTGGCCACACACAGTGTTTCAAATCTCTCAAAACATTAGAAGACAATGGAGAGAGCATTTTCTTTGGTAGTAAAATTCTAGAAATAGGAATACCTACCCAGGATCAAGCATAGTATTCTCCTAACTGGCGTCCCAGGAATTGTACTCTATGTAATTAGCATCCACTGGAATTGTACTCTACATAGGTGTCCCCACAAGCCATGCAACGTAGACTATAATGTAATTCATGATTCCTGAAACTGTGCTATGTTCAGCACAGGTCCCACCTTTCTGAAGTTTCTATACTCTCTCTACATAGCACCACCTCCAGCCCTTCTAAAAGGGCTGCACATTATATATTTTGTTAATGCAAAACCTGTCCATTGAACAAACGCCTGCTGTGTAAAGAAAACTGTTGAGGATCCCTAAGAAAATCAAACGTTGCCTTGAAGAAGCAATTGTCTAGTAGTGAATATAATCCAAGACAGAAAGTTCTGAGTGTTATGAAAGAGGTGTGAGGTCAGTTCTGACACAGTCTATGAACGGGAGAGGGTTTACATTTTTAGTGTTGGGGCAGTAGGTACAGGAAAGGAGACTAAGGTAGAGCGCCCCCTACAGAGCATCCGTGGGCTAATGAAGTTGGTGGGAGGCCCCTCCGAATTGCAGCTGGTCTTGACAACTTGCAAAAGAGTTTACTTTTCAGTCTGTAGGCTAAGGAATCAGAGAAGGCCTTGAATTAAAACAACCAGATTGAAACTGTGCGTTAGGAAGACTCCGGGGGCTACAGTGTACAAGAGACCAGTCAGAAGAAGGCTGGTGGTAGAGGAGCGGGAGGCGGGGTCCCGCCGCGGGTGTTGCCCAGAGGAGAGTAACTACGGGGCTTTCAGGGAACAGTGGAGACAAGGGGACCCATATGATCAACAATAAGGAAAGAATTTTAAGTTGGGGTGAAATAAAATGGGTTTTGAGAAGCTGAGGGCACCCCCGTGAGACAACCAGGGCACGTAAAAAAGAAGTGGATAGAATCATGTTTCTCTAAAGGGAAATAAGCTTCCAACCAGACTGGAAGAAATCACAAGCGGAATTCATCCAACATTTTCTACTTAAGTCCTCCCTCTCTCTCCACTAGAGACCTTATATTTATATGTGCAGAATAACATTTCATTCAAAAAATATCATTAAGATTTTCTTAGAATTCTCAGCACACTGCTAACAAACCAGTTTAGGCCCTGTTCTCAGAGAGCTACTTCCCCCACAGAAATGTAAGAATCAATTTGACATTAAAGCATCTTTCAGACTCAAGTTACTCCAAATTCTATCAGGAAAGGAATCAGAGACTGGTTGTGCTCAGCTGGGCATGGCGGCCATGATTCAATCACAGGAGCACCGGGCTGGGTGGACTTTAGAACCGCTATCACTGAGAGGAGGAATGGCGTCAAACCAAGAAGGGCATGGAAGATTAATTCCAGGGCAGAGACACAGAAGGAAGAAAGGCCCAACGGGCTACACTCAAAATTATAAGATTTCAAAGAGTCTTACAGATAAGGGGGAAAAAAGCAGTATTTCCTGAAGAAAATGTACTGGGTATTCTCTCATCAACAAAATATTCCATGACCTCCTAAGTAGATAATTATGCAAACAGCAAACCATGACTTACACTGGCTTTTGTACTAGTGATTACTCAGTTAATAATGAATACTGAAAGTGATTATGCATATTTCTCTGATGTTCTGATAACTACCAGCACACCCTCCTTTTTATAAGGAAATGTCACTGTAAAGAAAACACCTGTTTAGTATCTCTGAAAAACACAAAGAATATCTAATGAAAAAATCGCCATGCTGCTATCATTTTGAGATACTGTCATCAATTCGTGCAACTTTACTAAAATCTCGTTTTAGATCAAATTTAATTAAGTGCTCTGGAGTAATGAATTAATAATGTTTTGAGATTTCTTTAAGCCCGAGGAGACCTCTCACCAGAAAGTTTTAAATACTGGGCCATTAGTGTATCATTTTAGGTGTCCACTCTACCTAAAAAAAAACTTTGGGAAGGCATAGACATAATGTGTTTGTATTTGAATAATCAGTAATACATAAAAAGGAGAAAAAGTTTCTTAAAAAAGAAGGTTTTAGTGAATAAAGCTGATAGTTGATACTAGTTTAGAAATATGTTAATCTCCAAAAAGCTTCGGGTCTGAGCTTACCTCATATGTAATGAATGCTAATACTCAGGCCATCAGAGAAGCACGTAAGATCGTATTGGCACGCAAGAGGAAAAAGGCAGCTAAGGTCTGTCGAGTTGCTATTAAAAAGAGTCAGAACTTTCTGATACCTTTTTCTCAGGATTATTTTTTCTTTTCTTAATCGTCTTCCTTTTTTTTTTGAGAAAAAAATCTCACTCTGTCACCAAGGCTGAAGTGCTGTGACACAATCACAGCCTCGACTTCTCAAGCTCAAACTATCTTCCTACCTCAGTCTCCCCAGTAGCTGGGACCACAGGCACAAACCACCACACTAGCTTTTTTTTTTTTTTTTTTTTTTGGTAGAAATGAAGTCTCCTTACATTGCCCAGGTTGGTCTGAAACTAGTAGTTTCAAGCAGCCCTCCCACTTCGACTGCCCAAAGTGCTGGGATTACAGGTGTGAGCCACTGTGCCAAGCCAGGATAATTTTCTATTAGATAAAATCACTGTAATCAAATGTTGATGGGATCAATTTTCCCACTAAATTCTGCTTAATCACGGGATAGCATATTTGTATAGTGCTGTATGGTTTTTAAAGCATTGCCTTAAATACTTTGATTCTGAAACCAGTGTGTGAGAAAGGCAAACAGTTGTGATCATTTCTATTAGCTATGGTTAAATGACCTACCCAAAGTCACAGAACTAATAAGAGGTGGACATACAACCGGGTAGACGGTGTTCATTCCACTCCATTCACCCATGCATTCATTCATGTCCTCATTCATCCATTTATTAACTAATGGAGACTATGGATCCAAAGATGAACAAGACCTAGCATCTGCCCTCAAGTAGTCCACGGTTTAGTAAAGAAGCAGAAAGAAAAACTGCACACGGGCTAGGCGCAGTGGCTCACGCCTGTAATCCCAGCACTTGGGGAGGCCGAGGTGGGTGGATCACGAGGTCAGGAGTTTGAGACTATCCTGGCCAACATAGTGAAACCCCATGTCTACTAAAAAAATACTTTAAAAGCTATCTGGGCATGGGGGTGGGTGCCTGAAATCCCAGCTACTTGGGAGGCGGAGACAAGAGAATCACTTGAACCTGGGAGGCAGAGGTTGCAGTGAACCGAGATCACGCCACTGCACTCCAGCCCAGGCAACACCGTGAGACTCTGTCTCAAAAAAAAAGAAAATCCCACACGAAGTAAAACATGAGCATGAAAGGTGTAGCAAAGGGATGTATGCAAGGCTTTCAGATAAGGTCAATTCTGAAATCTGGGTTTCAATAGAGAAAGAAATGGCTAGGGAGTGAGGGGAAAGGGGAAAGACACACATAGGTCATCTAATTTTGTTCAAATACAAGAGTGTATGTGAGTCCTGGCAGAAGCTGAGAGTCTGAGGTCAGCAGCAGCCAACTCTTGGCCTTGAATGCCTTACCCTGTGGGCCAAGTTAAGGACAGCCAAGGTGCTTAGGTCCAGAAACATGCTAATCTCCAAAAAGCTTTGTGGGCTGAGCTCACCTCCTATGTAATAAAGCACACTGGTGGCAAGTTTCATCTCTTTTAATACTGAGATGTCTTGAAGCAAGAATGACTCAAGCCCCAGGTTTGAATGAGTAAATTGTTTGCTGTAGCCTATGTATGTATACACACATTTTCATACACCCACATGGATACAGTTTATATCCATAATACTACACATAATATATGTATCCTCATAGATTATACAAAACATACACGGAACTCTATAAACCTCACATGCAGAGACATCTGAATAATGTGTATATCTAGACTGACGCCTTGGGACATGCTCAGATGGACATGGGTTACTGAGAGAGGTTACCTGTGCAGGACAACTATCTGTCCCAAGTGATTTCAAATAGTCATTTGCCTAAAAGAGTAGGCATTGAATGGGGCCTGGACAAGATGAATTCCAAAGGTAGCTTAAAGCTCCATGGTTTCATATATCACAAGCTTACTTGCATGTAGTTTCCCCATTCTCAATAAATAAAATTCCCTGGCACTGGTGAAATCATTCCTTTCTGCTGTTCTTTTGTATTCAGGCAGAAAATGTGTTATTGATTTCTGATTCAGCCACAAAAAGTGTGACTTAGAGAAAAGAGCACTGAATGAGGAGTCAGGAAATCTAGATTTTTTCCCCAAACCACGCTCCTTCTTGTCCCCTCCCCTTATTACTGTGTGACCTTGAACAACTTACTTCACGTCTCTGGGCTTCAGTTTCCCAAGTGTTCAATGAAAGGAGTGGCTGAATGTTCTACAACTCTATTTCCAGCTCTAAATCCAAAACCATCCCATCCCATCTCATCCCATCCCATCCCTCAAGATTTAGTTTATCTCTGTGAGCTCTAAAATTCAGGGCTAAAACTGGACTCAAATTACCTATTTTCTAACCAAAGAAGATCCTGCTTCACTCACTTTTAAGCCATGCAAATCTTGCATAATTGAAATGATCAGTGCTGCCATTGGTTGCTCTGGTTTAAATTATGCATTGTTGCTATTTGGGGAAAATTTAGACTGGGTCCAGTCTGGGATCACTGGCTGAGAACAATAAGCTCCCAAAGTGAGAAGGATAAAGGCCTCTCCAGACAGGATCTACTTTTAATGCACTGAGCCCAGGGTTTACAAAAAGAGCATTGACTGTGTACATTAAAGAACCACCGAAACAGCAAAGGACTGGTAAGTCTGCAGCAAATTCTCCTAGAAGCCACTGACCTTGGCTGCATTTCAGGGGTCAGGCATTCCCCAGGAGGGGCTCAGCAGGCAGTCTTTACCAAGGGCTTAGGAACCAATGAGACTTCTCGTCTAGATGAGCCCCCCTCTCCGAATGTGGGAAGGTAGAGATGATCTGCCCTCTGATTTGTGGAGATTACCTATGTGGCCTTTGGACCCACTCCAGCAGGCACACCTCACCCACAAGGCTGGTCAAAGACCCTGGCCCTCCGAGATATAACTGTCTCCACATCTTCTAGCCAGCAGTTCCTGGTCCCCCAAACTAGCTGTTGCCCTCTCTGTTTCCACACCTCCCAGCAGGCAGAAAAACAGAGGCAGCCCAGGCCACAAAGAACAATTTCAGTGAATCGTGCAAAGATGTCTTTTCAAAATACAGATCATAAGAACACACATCCCAAGTGCGAACCGCACTTGTCCACCCAGTGGGCCCTCACCGGTTGCTGCTGTACCTGCAGGCTCCGTGTTTGGTATCTCAGAAAACCTTCCCCAGGAAAAAGCCCACAAGGGACATGCCCTGGCCAAACTTAAAATCGCATCAGACTGCTTTCCAATAGAGGAGCAAGGTCGAGATTCCGGCCCAGGGAAATCACTGCAAGCCCTGTGCATTATTCAGACCCCGTCCCCCTTTGCCACTGTCCCCCCCAACCCCCCACCGATTCGCAGCACCCCACCCCCAGTCTGGGCCATCCATCCACCTGATTAACCCGCCCGCAGCAACTCCCAGCGCAGAAAGTAGGGCAAATGAACACACACAGTCGGTAAAGCAGGAAGCCACAGACCTGGCCAAAGCACCCACCCTGTTACCAACCCCACCCCGCTGCGCAGGGGGCAGCCAGTTCCTGATGTGGCATTTCGACTCCAGGGAAATAGACAGCTTCCTGTAATAATGCATGAATGAGCTCTGGCTGCCCAACTATCAGAACAGCCCATTGCAAACGGCAGCTGTTTCTTCTCAACTCATTACCTGCCTTGCTGAAACCTCGCCTCTTGGCCCCACAGATTACGACGAGGAGAGAAAGGGTTATTAAAAGACAGGCGAAAGAAAGCTTTAATTAAGGAGACCAAAGAGAAAGTACCACTTTGACCACAAAGGTAGCTCTTTAAAATATCGGTGCTGAAAGAGGCAATGTCAGAAGTACTATGAATCCAGGTAAATGGCCCCAAGATCCAGCATCAATCTAACAATGTATTCCTCAGGAGGGCGTGTGAACTTCCATGCTTCATCCATCCCGGTGTCGCCCTGTGGAGAGCCAACATCAATTCCTTCTCACCCACCCTCCATACATCAAGTCTATGCACTCGCTATTTTTTAAATTTAATTTTTGATTCGGGAGAGGAAGAAGCCGGCCTTAAATTGGTGCCCAATCCTTCTCAGACACCCGCTGCTGCCACCATCCCCACCCCTCACCCCCTTCCCGGCAGGCAGTATCTAATTAAAATGGCAAGAAAGCTCTGCCCCCTTCCCCGAAGGAGTGTGTTGGGATCGAGAGTTGGGGGTGGGGAAGCGTCGAGGCAGCACTGGGATTCCTGGTATTCTGATCTCAAAACAACAGCAAAATGGATTCTATATCAGTGATGTCTTAGTCAATACAGTGAAACGGCGTCTGAGGTAATTCACGTGAAGGTAAACGCAAACCAGTGGGGCTGGGGGAGGGAGGTGCTCTACAAAGGACTGGCCACAGACACGGGGAAACCACACACACACACATACACACACACACACACACGCACACGCACACACACTCCAGGGAGTTCCGGTCTGATTGAGGAAAAGCAGAAAACACATCCCTTTCACCTGCGTTAAGTTCAGCCATAAAACTGAAACATTACAGCCACGAAGTCAGAAAGCACAGGCAGGGCTGAGTTAAAGCCATAAATAAAGGTGAGTGGCAGACTGGCATTTGAGGGAGCGCTGAGAGGGCGCCGGGCGCGGGAGGCAGAAAAGGGGGAGGGGGAGGCAGCTGCCATCTACAAGACCAGCATAGCAATAACTGCCCCTCGGAGCGGAAGGTTCGGCTCCCCGGGGAGAGCCAGCCTCTCAGTGTCTTCTTGCAGGTAGCTGGAAAACGTGAGGGGCCAGTGCCTTTCTTCACGCTGGCATTCTTTTTGCAGAAGGGACAGTCGGGTCTCGCGCCTTGGCACCAGACAACTGCCCGGGGCGTGTACACACACACACACACACACACACGCCTTTCATTTTAATGCTCTTACACCGGTCTACGATGAAACTGGCATAAGCTCCACGAGCCCTCGGGGGCGCCTCGGCCACTGCCAAAGGAAGACTGCACCGCACAGCCCTTGCCGTAGGGACTCAGCCGGGAGCACCCCACAGCCCCGAATCAAAACGCAAATCCCGGTTCCCTCCCCGTCGCATTCTCCCGCTGCCGCCCAGCAGCCCCAGCCCCGGCCCCAGCCCCCAGTCCACGCACCGAGTTCATTCACCCTGACCCAAACCCCTGGAAAGAAACCAGAAAACATGTCCTACTCACCCTCAGAGCCGAGAGATCTATTTCATCCAGGCTTCGAGCCGGGGAGTCGCTCGCCATGTCTACTTCTTCGCTGGAGAAATGGACCAAAACCACCCCGAAGCTGCTCCCTTGGAAATTCCACCTTGGTCTATTTCACTCGCGTCCTCATGCGGGTGCCGCGCCAGAGGCCCCGGGCCCAGCCTCCCCCGCCCACCCCAGCCCCGCAGCGCCGGATCTCGGTCCTCCGCGCGTGGGTCCGCCGGGTCCGGGAGCCCAACCTGCGCGGATCTCCAAGCCCGGAGCGGCGGTGCGTGTGGGCTGAGCGCCCCGATCGGCTAAGGGCGCTGGGGCTGCGTGGGTGTATTTAAATGGGACATGCTTCTTTGCTTGTGCGTGGATGGCGGCTGCATTGGCTGTTATAATGAGACACATCAACTCCTCCACTCCGCGGGGGGAGGGTGGGGGTGGAGAACCACACAGAACTGTCTATCACCGCTTCCTGGGAGGAGTGAAGGGGTGGGGGGAGGCGGAGGAGGCGTGGTCTAGGACTGGGGAGCGGCAGGCCGCGCTTCCTGACCCGGTCCCTCTGCACCAGCGTGGAGGGGGGAGGGGCGCGCACCCTTTCCGCCCAGGCTTTTGCGGGCTCCGCGGGGCGAAGGCGAAGGGCCGTTCCTGAACCTTGACTTGCTTATCACGGGGACCCAAGCTCTATTTCTCTGTGGCCAATTCGTGCACTGCAGCAAAATGGCCCTTCAATCGCATCCTGGGGTTTCTCCGCGAGGTTCAAATGCACTTGCTCTGAGAAAGAGCCGGAGGGAAAAAAAGCAACACCCTCCCTTCCCCATTAATTATTTGTGGGGCTGGAGTTACGCGGGCTGGTGCAAACGGTGCATATAAGGACTTGTGTGGAAGGAAGGGGATCCGCCTCCAGGCGCGGAGAGAGTGGGGGAGATGCGTACACGCACAGTGCACCCAGCCGGGCGCTTCGGCAATTTGCAGCTGCGGCGGGGTCGGGTCCACCCGCGGTCCCCGGAATGCCGACGGCTGGTCCCGGGCGCCGGTCACTCGCCGACTCGGGGTTGGGAAGATTTGCCAGATGCGGGAAAGATGGGAGATCTGAGCGCTCTCTTGGCATCGCCACACCCAGGACCTGCTCGTGTCGCAATTCCCCACGGAAACAACCGAGTTGAAACGAGAAGCTTGTTCTCTGGGTGCAGTAGCTAGAAGGCTTCAGGTAACTCCAAAGCCAACACTGGGTGAGGCAACGCCCACCGCCTCGGCACTCGGCGTTTCTTCCCGGCTGGTTTGCGAGGCAGACCTGCCCAGATTGACAGAGAAAGTTTGGTTAGCGGATAAGAAGTAACGCGGAAGATGTGTACGTGAGAGCGACTTCACTTCACCCACTTTCTCCTGTGAAGGTTGGATGTTTTACAGTGGCATATATGACCTTGCTTCTGTAATCAAGAGTGGGAAGTCACTTCCCCCAATCCCTGCGCAGCCCTTCTTCTCCCGCCTTAGCCACGCAAAATACATAGAAAGAAAACACTGAAACTGAACTTTTCCCCAAATACAGCAGTAGCTTTGAAAGCATTCTTTGCTCCTCTGTTAACAGCAGAATGTTCTTCTGACCCGTGTCCTGATGGTTTCCTAATCACGCAGTATGAATATCAGCTTCAAAATAAGGCTTATGAATGAATGAGTGAAAGCCAAAGCAGTTAGTTCATGGAGACTGCAGACATTAGAAAACTTTGAAACCGCATCTGGTGTACATTGTTCTGTTTTCATAAACATTGTAGATCAGGCACCACGATTCGTGAAAATGTTGCAGCATCTCAATGGCCTCAACAGTTTGGGAGCTTTTGCCTTTGAACGTTGAATGTCAAACATTTGAACGTTTTATGCTAAAAACGCTACTTGACTTCTCATTTTTTAGTAAAATCATCTGGCTCGACATAGTATACAGTAAGCCACCACGTCGAAATGAAGAAAAGAAGAAGAAGAAGAAGAAGAAGAAGAAGAAGAAGAAGAAGAAGAAGAAGAAGAAGAAGAAGAAGGAGAAGGAGAGAAAGAAGAAGAAGAAGAAGAAGAAGAAAAAGAAGAAGAAGCAGAAGAAGAAGAAGAAAGAAGGAAAGATCAATTTCCCGTCATTGTTCTTATTTTTCTCTTCTGTGTCTCTGTTCTTTTGCCATTCATCTAGACAACAGGTTAGTGTATTGTCTCAAGGTTGAAAGAAGATAATTTCAGATCAAATATTAAGATCTATAAACAACTATTTTTTAAAACTACAAACATAAGGAAATATGAGTTAAATGTTTTTTCCATGGAAAGCCTTCATTTTATGCCTGTTTTTATACTTGAAACATCACAAATAGATCAACTTTTTTTGAAATTATTGAGCTGTTTGGACCGTGGAGGTGCCATGGTAATGGCATTAAATTCTACCCTTAGATTTCATTTTAGATGAGAAAGTTATATATGCAGTATGACGACAGGTGCTAAATGGAGGAGGGCTTCCTAAGAGCCTGAGAGGTTGATGAGACAGCCAGGGGAAGGCAGGGGTGTGGGCTGCAGGAAATAGCATAAAAGGAGATATTGTATTGTCAAAGGAACCTCCAACTGGTGAGGAAAGTGAGAAGAAGAAACTTGAACTTTCTCCTTTCAATCAAGTGTTCCAGCATAAATTTCCTAATTTTTGACTGTGTCTCTGTATTACCTGTACTATTACTACTCACTTCACATTTTTTCTTACATTTAATATAAAAAGAAAACAAAATCACTACCTTAAATGGAAAGCCAACAACACTTGCTTCGAAAAAAAGTGGGGGAGGAAACTATTAAAATAAATATAATGGAAAATAAGAAATATTATTAAATTATAGCTAGCTCTCATTGCCTGCTCCGGGCTTCTAGTCTAAGGCCTACTCTATTTTTTTTCTTGGTGTAATCTGAAGGATTAAGAAAACTGATATCATTTATGTGCAGTTTGAAAACCTGCCAAATAATACAATATGCTGTTTACACCTGTGTAAATATGTAATAAACTATACAAAGCATGGATACAGGCAGAAAGGATACAGATTAACTTCAGGATAATGAGAAAAGAGGAAAAAGAAAAGGAGGCTCCAACAATGATACCTAATTTTTTTGCTAAAGATTTCTGCCAGGCATGGTGGCTCACACCCGTAATCCCAACATTTGGGAGGCCAGGGTGGGAGGATGGTTTGAGTCCAGAAGTTCGAGACCAGCCTGGGCAACATGGCAGGACCCCCATCTCTACAAAAAATACTAAAATTAGGTGAGCCTAGTGGCACACGCCTGTAATCCCAGCTTCTAGGGTGGCTGAGGTGGAAGGATTGCTTGAGTCCAGGAGGTTGAGGCTGCAGTGAGCCAAGATAAGCCACTGTACTCCAGCCTGGGTGACAGAGGGAGACCTTGTCTTTGAAAAACTGAATAGAAAAAGTGAATAAATAATACTATGCTGCAGGTATTCTTCTAAGCATTTGCTATGATCTGATGTTTGTGTCCTTTCGAAATTTAAATGTTGAAGCCTAACCCCCATAGTGATAGTATTAAGAGGTGGAGCCTTTAAGAGGTGATCATGAGGGCAGATTCTTCATGAATGGGGTTAGTGCCCTGAGAAAAGAAGCTTGAGGGAGGCTGTTCGCCCATGAGGACACATAGAAGCTGCCATCTATGAAAAAGAAGCCCTCGGCAGATTTCACATCTGCTGATATCTCGATCTTGGACTTTCTAGCCTCAGAACTGTGATCAATTCTGCTTCTGTCGTTTATAAATTACCTAGTCTAAGATGTTTAAGTAATTTAAATAACATGGAGAATAAATCCAAAAGGTCCTATTCATCTGATAGGATATCTAGAGAATGGATGGAAGGAAATACTCAAAAAATGATTGAAAATATTCCAGTATCTTTAAGTACAAAGCTCTCTTTTAGCTCAGCGCCAAATATATAGGTAAAAAATAACACACTTAAACACCTCATAGTGAGATTTCAGAGCACGAAGGATAAAAAGAAGATCTTAACTAGATTACCTTCTCATCAGCAACAACGGATGCTAATAGACAAGGGAACAGTATTCTAAGGGAATCATTGTGGTGGCGTTTTCTCTTGTTTTGTTTTGTTTTTGAGACAGGGTCTGGCTTTGTCACCCAGGCTGGAGTGCAGGAGTGCAATCATGGCTGGCTCATTGCAGGAGCTCAGTGAGTTCAAGTGATCCCCCCACCTTAACCACCTCAACCCCACCACCACCCCAGCACAATGGCGGGACTACAAGTGCTGGCTGCCATCCCTAGCTATTTTTTTTTTCTTTTTTTGTAGAAATGGAGTCTCACTGTTTCCTAGGCTGGTCTCAAACTCCTGGGTTCCCACCTTGGCTTCCCAAAATGTTGGAATTACAGGTGCAAGCCACCACACCTGGCTTCTAAGGGAATTGTTTTTAACCTGGACTACCAAACTACATTAGCACTTAAGAGAGGGTACAAAATAATGACAGATATTTTCAGACATGTAAGAATTCAGATTGCTGCCCATCCTTGAAATTGCTGTTAGAGTATGTCTTCCACCAAAGAGTAAACTGGATCCCAAAAGAAAGTGTGTGATAGAAAAGACAATGACAAAAGTGGCAAACCCTGTTTGTTGCCCGCTCAAAGCCATTCTCTTTCTTCCTTACGAGTAAAACACTGATTTTGATAATTTACCCTCCTCCGTGTGTATAAAAAATATGGGTTCTCTCCAGCCCCAGAAGGAGAGTGAATATTAAATGGTCTAAACTCATCACAGTAATTCTATTCTCTCTCCTAATGATTGGCTTAGACATCAGCATATCATTCAACACTGACTAATGAGAAATGCAGAGAAGCCTGGTGGGGTTATAGAAATGGTTTTCCTCTTTGAAAGGTGAAAAAAGAAAAGGAAGTAAGGAACAGGGAAGGAAGATCGGAAGAAATGAAGGAAGAAGGAAGGAAGAGAAGACAAATCGAGAAATGGAAGGAGAAGCTCTTTTCTCATGGTAGCTATGCTGAAGATGATTTCCAATGAGCCTCATTTTCTGGTATTCACACCCTTCCTTGTGTGGATCCCTCCAACACAGAATACAGAGGACTTCCAAAGCTGGGTAATAAAAGGCATTTCAGCTTTTACCTTGCTTGCTCTCTTGGTTCACTTGCTCTAAGGCAGGATTTCTCAACATTAGCTCTATTGACATTTGGGGCCTGATAATTCATGTGGTGAAGAGCTGTCTTGTGCAGTATAAGATGTTTAGCAGTAACTCTAGTTCCAACCCACAAGATATCAATAGCAACTTTCCAGTCGTGACAACCAAACATGTCTCCAGATATTGCTAAATGCCCCCTGGTGAGAAAAATCACCCAGTATAAAAACCAGTGCTCTATGGGAAGCCAGCCATCTTGTCCTGCAGATACTCATGCAGCCTGCTGCCATGTTGGTGAGCCACTTTAAAGTGGATCTCCAGCCCCAATCAAGCCTTCAGATGACTGCAGTCCCAGCTGATTCTAACTGCAACCTCATGAGACATCCTAAGCTAGAACCACCCAACCAGTCTGCTCCCAAATCCCTGACCCATAGAAACCATATTATTAAAATAATAAACTTTACTGTCATTTTAATTCACCTGATTTGTTATGCAGCAAGAGATAGCTAACACATTACTTTCAGACAAGGTTGTGTGAGGATATGATAGCTGGAACTACAGAAACCATCTTCCTAACAGGATGGGATGAGCTTCAGAAAAAAAGTAAAGAGATGAAAAGAACCTGGACCCTGCATGACATCATTGAACCACTACATCAACTAACCCAGGAACAACCTGTCTTTGAATTTTTTTTATGCAACGTAAGTTTTTCTCATGATTTAAGTCACCTTTAGTTCAGCATGCTGTTTTTTGCAGCCAAATACTTTCTGTTACATAAAATTTTAAATTTTTAATTGTTTTCATCATTGCTAGTTAATACAAATAACAATAGTCTCTAACTAAATGTTGTCACAGGATAAAAGGAAAGGGGAGCAGAAAAAGCATGCTAAGTTGTTTGTCTTATTTGGAGGCGTATATAGATAGTATCTCTAAACACAGAAAAATAGATCAATTATGCATAACAAACATAAGGTCACCACATAAATACAAATGGGGTGTTTAAGGTATGAACTACTTGAATGGAAAAAACATGGAACAAGAGTAACTATGAATTTAATAAAATGAAGACAAGAAAAAAGGTCAACCAGAATGAGTAGTGTGAAGGGCATGTTTTTAGAGTGGTGGGGCCCGGCCAGCATCCATTCTGCTTTTCTATACTGTGATAGGCAGAATAAAGGCCCCTGAACAATGTTCACGTTACAGTCTCTGGGACTGGTAATTATGTTACCTTACAAGGCAAGAGGGACTGTGCAGATGTGATTAAGTTAAGGAATTTGAGATGAGGAGATTTTCCTGGATTATCAAGGTAAACCCAAAGTAATCACAAAGTTCCTTAAAAGTAAAAGAGGGAGTCAGAAAAGGACTCAGAGTTAGAGGAAGATGTAATACGGAAAAGGCGCTGAGAAATGTAACACTGCTGGCTTTGAAAATGAAGGAAGGGGCACATACATCAAGGAATATGGGCAGCCACTACAAGCTGAATCAGGCAAGGAAGCACATTGTCCCCTGGAGCCTCCAGAAAGGAATGCAGCTCTACTAACATCTTTTTCTTTCTTCCATTCTTTCTTTCTTTCTCTCTCTATTTCTTTCTTTCCTTCTTTCTTTGTCTTCCTTCCTCCCTTTCTTTCTCTCCTCTTTTCTTTTCTTTTTTTTTTAAGATGGAGTCTTGCTCTGTTGCCAAGGTTAGAGTGCAGTGGCAGGATCCTGGCTCACTGCAATCTCCACCTCCTGGGTTCAAGCAATTCTCCTGCCTTGGCCTCCTGAGTAGCTTGGGATTATTGGCATGTGGCACCACGCCTGGTTAATTTTTGTATTTTTAGTAGACATGGGGTTTCACCATGTTGGCCAGGCTTGAACTCCTGGCCTCAGGTGATCCTCTCATCCCGGCCTCCCAAAATGCTGGGATTTCAGGCATGAAGCCACTGCAGCTGGGCCCGGCCATTTTTTTTGACCACACAGTCTTGCTCTGTCTCCCAGGCTGGAGTGCAATGGTGAGATCATGGCTCACTGCAGCCTTGATCTCCTGCACTTAAGGGATCCTCCCACCTCAGCCACCAGAGTAGCTGGAACTACAGGTGCACGCCACCATACTTGGCTAATTTTTTAAAATTTTTTGGCAGAGATGAAGTCTCACTATGTTGCCCATGCTGGCCTCAAACTCCTGAGCTCAAGGGATCCTCCCGCCTCAGCCTCACAAAATGTTAGGCTTACAGACATCTGCCACCATGCCTGACCCCTGCTAACATCTTGACTTTAGCCCAGAAAGACTCATTTTGGACTTATGACCTACAGACTATAAGGTAGTAGATTTGTGTTATTTAAATAAAGCCACTAATTTTTAGGTGATTTATCACAGCAGTGATTTTTTAAAAACGAATACAAACTTCTTGTATACATTTTTCTTTTTAAATCATTGTCTCTTTTCCCTTGGTTACAGATTTTTGTGGCTGTCACTCAGGTTTTCTGCTCATTGGTAGACAAAAGGTAAGGAGGTGCTTGAAATTGGAACGGTGAAAGGAACCTTCACCGAAACCTGGAACTTTGGAAGAATGGCAAGACTGAAAATGATTAGTGTTAATTGATTCCAGTTGTGGTATGCTACCCATAAGGTATGACTAGAGACCATTCCTCATTCCTAGTTTGAGAAATAGGAAGCCCTGCTTCCTTGTATCTTGCTCATTTCCATATCTTGGTTGTCTGTGCTAGTTATTTATTGCTTTAAAACAAACAAACCACCTCTGAACTCAGTGACTTAAAACAGTAACAGTTATTTCTGTAGCTCGAAAATGTGTAATTTGGGCAGGATTTCGTGGGGAAGGCTCATTTGCTCCACAGAGCATGAGGTAGGGCTGGAGGACCCACTTCTAAAACGGCTTGTTCACATGCCCAGCAAGTGTGGTGTTAGGCTGTCGGGAGTGCTCAGCCAGGGGTGATGGCTGGGAGCTTCTCTTCCTCTCCAGGTGGGTCTCTCCACAATCTGTTGGAACTTCTTCATGGCATGGTGTCTGAGTTATAAGAACAAGCATCCCATGAGAACCAGGTAGGAGCTGTATTTTCTTTTCTGACCTAGCCTCAGAAGTCATGAGGCTTCATTTCCACTATTGTCATAAGTCTACGCAGACTCAAGAGGAGGATGCAGAGATGCCACCTTTCAATGAGAGGATTATCTAAGTCACACTGAAGAAGAGCATGTTGGACAGAAGACACTGTTGCAGTATTTTTGGAAACTAAAGCCTACCCCATTCTTCAAGCATTACCATCAATTCTCTGTCCTCAGCATTCTCCCCTTTTGCTTATGTTAGCCAGAGTTGGTTTCTGCTTTTGCTTGTAACCGAAAAATAATGTAGCTGGCATAAGCACAAATGTATCAGAATAAGTATAAATATTTAAATTTCCTTATTAAAAGACAGAAGCCCCGAATTTGTAGAAACAAAGCAAAACAACCCTAATAAATTAAGAATGTACATGCTTTTAAAATGTTCCACAGAAAATTAACAACATTGGACCAGGCCAAAAAGTACGTTTTTTATAATTTCCCCAAAGCAACAATCATACATACCATATTGTTAGTAGATTTCAACATTCCTGTAACAGATCCATCTAAATCTGTAATTCTCAATTATTGAAACTTTTTCACTAGAATGACTTTTGTTTCTCATTATACTTAAAGTTACTCCCAGAGGCCAACACAGGAATTCATCATCATTTTAAACAGCTCTCCTTTAGAAAATAAAGCTCCAATTTTCGTTTGTCCAATTTCTCCATCCTTCCAGCTCCCTGGAAGCCTTCACTGACATTCCTGCTGCCTCACAAAGACTCCATTTCTGTCTATTAGGAAGCATTCTTTATTGTTTTCCAATTGGTCTTCCCTCTTACTCTTCTTCTTCCCAGCTTTGTGCTGGACCTCAGAGTGCCTGAAGGAGCCTGAATTTCCATGTACTGTCTTCCATATAATGTGATCTGAGGTGAAGAATGAAGAACATTGTCCCTGGTGTTGAACTGCTTGAAGTCAAATCCCAAAATAGAAAAAGAAAAAGATAATACGATAGTTTTATTGTTTTTATTTCTTGTTTCTCCCTGATGGAGAGTTTTCTTTAAAAACCTAATGCTTTTGGAATAATAATGGCAACTGATTATATCTCTTTTGTATTAAATAGGCTTGGAGCAATTTTCTTAATTATCCAGCACGATTTAAGCCCAAAGGCAAACACAACACTTTACCTAAAATACCACTTTTACTAAAAATTTGGCAAGCACTTTCCAAACAGCATTTTCATTCTTTGAGAATTCCCTAACATGTATGCATAGAAATTTTAATATACAGCTGTAATCCTTCAATATTTATTGTAAAAGTTTCATTGTTTATTATTTTTTGGAATTTGCTTCATCTGCTTAAATCCTAAAGCGGTTTTCAATGTAGTTGTATTACGGCCAAGTGACTGACTTTTCAGCTTGCTTTTCCTTCAGTATTTTTAGGCTCTAACCTAGTACCCTGCAACAGTACGTACACGCCTAGTCAATGACGAACATACTGTAACTGAAATGATGAAACGGCATTTATTCTGATTATCAAGACCTGTCCACACCATGTCAAAAGCCTGGGATGCTTTGCTTCCTGCTGGCTATCTCAATGTGCTTCCACTTTTCCCATATAACTTTTTTACAGAACTGGGTCCCTTTTAATTTTAGAGTTTAAATGTCCCATACCCTACCATACACGCAAAATAATTTTCAGTTTTTTAATTTCATATTCATACATTTGAATGGTATAACCCCAGGTTAGCCAGAGCTGCGGGAGGAAGTGGGTAACCTAACTGGACCTTTACATGAAGTCATAGGGTAGAAAAAATTATCAGACTTTTCAAGCTGGACCTTAAAGATAAGCAACTCCAACCCCCTCATTTTACAGATAAGGAAACCAAGGTCCAGAAACACTGTATGACTTGCTCAGCGTTACAGAGTTAGCACAGGAAAGGGCTTTGGGAACTGAAGACTTTGTGCTAAAAAAAGAAAGAAAAAAAAAAAAGTAAGGCCGTATTTATCAGTATTATCTCCCACCAGATTCCCCATATACTGTTTCCTCTACTATACCATATTGTGTCCCAGACATTTAAAGTACTTTTCACTTATGTTGTGCTTTTTATCTTAAGGAAACCATACAAGTACAGAACTTGTCGTATTTCCCTTAATATGTGGGCTGCCTGAGAGCTCCAAGCTAAATGAGTTGGTTTGCCATGCCTGGTTCTGGCTCTTGTGTGGGAGAAAGTGCCAAAAAGGGAGTCAAGAAGATTGGCTGAGTGGATTCTTAAAGCCAGACTCAGGGAACAAAGTGAGGAAGGGGGACTTGTTTGGATTCATTAGCCAAAGAAAATGGAGGCCAAACCTCTCCAGAAATTTAACACACTCTCATCGCACAATTACGTGGATAATTTCTAAGCTAGATGCTGGAAAATACATTCTCTTTTGATTAATACTTAAGACACTGTATTGTGGTTGTTGTCTTTCTTTTCTATCATGGAGCTTTGGATTATAAAGATCCTTTCTTGCTCATCCCTTTTTCTTTAGTGCCTAGCATAATGCCACAATAAAGTGGTGCATATTTTAAAAATAAATAATAAATCAGTGTAGTGACATCAATAAAGGTAGATGGAACTAGCCACTTTAAAGCCAGAAAATTCTGGGCAAATCTTTTAAGTCCTCTAAGTGTCAACATTTTGTATTTGTTACACTTTTACATGGCTAGTTGATTCTGAGAATAAACTATGAGTCCCATTCTACTCAAAGCTGATAACAAAAATTAATTATAGATCCACCTTTCTCACCTATTCACAGCGTGTAAATTCATTCACTCATTCATATATTCATCCACAGAAAACATGGATTGAATACAGAGAGCATCAAGATGGTCTCTGTCCTTTATAATTTAGGCAGTGTTTCTGCAAGTATTATCTCTGGTGCACTGACATGAAAGCGGGGAGCAGGGCTTGATTAACATGTAGATTCCCAGAGTATGGGGGCCAGGGCTCAAGAATAAACATAATGACACTTAGGTAAAATTCACAGAGAGTATAAGAGCTGAGAGGAGTGGAAAGGATTGAGGGGCAGAGTCCAGGACGTGGAGAAAGGAAAGGAGGATCCTAAAGCTGGTTGGACAGAGGTTCTAGACCTTTGTAGATGTCAGCGAGTTAGTGATTAAGTGATGTTGTTAGTGAGCTAGTGACTTTTGTAGCTGTTATTAGTGAGTTAGTGAGTAAGGAAGACCCTGAAAAGTTGCTTAGTATCCTTTGTCTTCTACTCCGCCTCTCATAATGGAAGCAGCCTGGCCACACCATGTTGGAACTCTTCAAAGCTCTCACAGAATCAGACAGAAGGCCTTTTTTGTTGTTGCAGAGTGCTATGGTCTAAATTTTTATGTCTCCCCAAACTCATAGGTTGAAATCCTAACCCCTAGGATGAGAAGTGGGGCCTTTGAAAAGTGATTAGATCTTGAAGGAATAGCCCTCATGAATGGGATTAGTACCCCTATAAAAAAGGCCAAAGAGATGCTTGCCCTTTCCCCCATACGAAGACACAGGGAGAAGGTGCTGCCGATGAGGAAGCAAGGCTTCCTCAGACATGGACCCTGAAGGCACCTTGATCTTGGGCTTTCCAGCCTCCAGCATTGTGAGAAACAAATGTCTGTTGCTTTATAAGCCACCCAGTTTATGGTGTTTTGTTACAGCAGCCCAGATGCACTAGGACAGGCTCAGCCAAAGCAAGAGTCAGCCTTGCTCCAAAGCTGGTAGAGCTAGCGCTTGGCTCTTCAGTGATCTGCTATCCTATTAGTTCATCCTTTTAAGCCATGCCAGAACCTTTTACCTCTAGCATAATACCTAGAACATGGGACATTTTTAAGGTGAATTCATGTTTTGTCTCTGTCCACAGACTGACACAGTCTGGAGACACAGTCATGAGTCCATTCTATGGTGACTTTTTTGTTAAAAGGAAACCGTTTTGTGTCACCTTTTGGCAGGTGACACAAATTAGTTCAAGCCCATCCTTCTCAGGTCATGCCTTCCAGTTGCTCTGTTTTCTTTTTTCTTTTTTTCTTTATGAGACAGAGTCTTGCTCAGGCTCGAGGGCAGTGGCACGACCTCGGCTTACTGCAACCTCCACCTCCCTGGTTCAAGTGATTCTCCAGCCTCAGCCTCCAGCGTAGCTGGGACAACAGGCACATGCCACCATGCCTGGATAATTTTTGTATTTTTAGTACAGACGGGATTTCACCATGTCGGCCAGGCTGGTTTTGAACTTCTGACCAGGTGATCCACTCTCCTCAGCTTCCCGAAGTGCTGGGATTACAGGCATGAGCCACCGAGCCCAGCCTGCTGTTGCTCTGTTTTACGATGGCTATGTCCTGGGAATATGAGCATCTCTCTGCTTGAAATCTCAGCCTGAAAGCCTTCTGCAGTTTAGGAGGAAAATTCCTTTGATGATTCTTTTATTTTTTTTAACTCTTATTTTGAAAAATGCTAAACATATGCAAAAGTAGAGAATGTATCTGACTTCCCTGTATAATCACCAGTTTCAACAACCATTAGAACGTCACTATCCTTATTTTTAACCTATCTCTCCTCCCCATGATTTTTATCTTTCCTAAACAATTTTAAAACAAATATTTGACATCATGTCATTTTACTTCTCAATATTTCAGTGTGGAACTTAAAACAAAAGTCATCCTTTGATGATTCTTTTATTTTTTTAACTCTTATTTTGAAAAATGCTAAACATATGCAAAAGTAGAGAGTGTGTCTGACTTCCCTGTATAATCACCAGTTTCAACGACCATCAGAACGTCACTATCCTTATTTTTAACCTATCTCTCCTCCCCATGATTTTTATCTTTCCTAAACAATTTCAAAACAAATATTTGACATCATGTCATTCTACTTCTCAATATTTCAGTGTGGAACTTAAAACAGAAGGAGGGACTGAAATATGGGCCGTGTTCAGTGATATGCTCCCAAAACCTAGAAGTTGGAAATGGGAAGTCACTTTACAATGGAGAAGCCTAGTAAACAGCAAAGACTGCGTTGGCCAAGTGATCAAGATTAACCTCAACAGTGGTAAGTCATGTGGACAGCATGTACCTTTGATATGATGTAATGAAAAAAGGACCAGTCAAATACAAATAACTTGTGTGGTTTAGTTAATAGCGATGTGCCTATTTTGTTTCCTTAGCTGTGACGCATGTACCAGGGTAATGTAAAATGCTCACGAAATGAGAAATTAGGTACGGAATATGTAGGAACTCTATACTGTCTGCAACTTTTTGGTACTCTAAAAGGGTGTAAGTTTATTCTTTAAAAAGGAAGCAGGACAACTACAGTGCTACTATCTCACTTAAAAAAAAGTTGCCCCAAATCAGGTCAAAGATGTAACATTTTTGCATGGGAGAATTCATAACCACTTTCTGCAAAATGTATATTGCACAGTGTACTAATAAACATCCAAAAAATGCTTTGAGACACCACCTTTTAAATAAAGCTTTCAAATCTAAACTGCATACTAGTACCCAGGAGCCATCTGAAAGCCAACATGCTTTTTCAGGTGTGTGAAACATGCTGTTAATGTTGTGGGTTGGTTGTAGTGAAGATTTTTAATTGCATTAGAATCTCCTAACAGCAGGCAAGGTGGCTCATGCCTATAATCCCAGCATTTTGGGAGGCCAAGGCAGACAGATCATGAAGTTAGGAGTTCGAGACCACCCTGGCCAACATGGTGAAAACCTGTCTCCACTAAAGATACAAAAAATTTGCCAGGCATGGTGGCACATGCCTGTAGTCCCAGCCACTTGGGAGGCTAAGGCAGGAGAATCACTTGAACTAGGGAGGCGGAGATTGTGGTGAGCCGAGATTCGAGCCACTGCACTCCAGTCTGGGCAACAGGGCTGACAAACAAAGAAAATAACAAACACCTTCCTATCTGAATAACACCAGCAGTTTACACAGCAGTTCACATGCACCTTCTTACTTACCCTTCACAATAAAGTAGATATTATCATTTGACTCTTTTCACAGATGCAGAAGCTGAACAGGAAAGTAAAATGCAATGGTTTTCAAATGTTTTGCAGATTAGCAAATTCTTATTAAGTCAGGTATCACATAGACCAGTGGAACACAATAGAGAACCAGAAATAAAGCTACGTACCTACAACCACTTGATCTTCAACAAACCCAAAAGAAGCAATGAGGAAAAGATTCCCTATTCAATAAATGGTGCTGAGATAACTGATGCACATGGATACATATGCAGAAGAATAAAACTGGACTCCTACATCGCCAAATACAAAAATTAACTCAAGATGGACGAAAGACTTAAATGTAAGTTCCCAATCTATTAATATAAAAACCCTAGAAGAAAACCTTGGAATTACCCCTCTTGATATTGGGCTTGGCAAAAAATTTTGGCTAAGTCCCCCAAAGCAATGGCAACAAAACCAAAAATTGATAAATGGGACCTAATTAAAGAGCTTCTGCACAGCAAAAGAAACTATCAAGGAAGTAAACAGCCTACAGAATGAGGGAAAATATTCATAAACTATGCATCCAACAAAGGTCTAATATCTAGAATCTATAAGACACTTAAACAAATTAGCAATCAAAGAACAAACCTGTTAAAAGGTGAGCAAAGAATGTGAACAGTTTTTAAAGGAAGATATACAAGTGGCCAACAAACAAAAAATGCTCATCATCACTGATCCTCAGATAGATGCAAATTAAAACCTCGGAGAGATGCCATCTCACACCTGTCAGAGTGTCTTTTGTTAAAAAATCAAAAAACAACAGATGTTGGCAAGGCTGTGGAGAAAAGGGGACACTTATACACTGTTGGTGGGATTGTAAATTAGTCCAGCCACCGTGGAAAGCAATTTGGAGATTTCTCAAAGAACTAAGAGTTGAGCTACCATTCGACCTAGAAATGCCATTACTGCCATTACTGGGTATACACCCAAAGGAAAATTAATTGTTCCATCAAAAGGACACTTGCACCTGTATGTTCATTGAAGCACGATTCATAATAGTAAATATATGGAATCAATCTAGGTCTTCACCAAAGCGGGCTGGATTAAAAAAGTATGGTATTAGCCAGGTATAGTGGCTCATGCCTGCAGTCCCACACTTTGGAAATCCAAGGCAGGAGCATTGTTTGAAACATTGCTCAAGACTAATCTGGGCAACATGGCAAGAAAGACTACAAAAATTCATTTTAATATTTTTAATTATTTGAAATTAAATAATTTTAGAGTGTCTCAAAAGTAATTACTAAATAATTAAAATAATTAAATAATTTAATTTAACAATTTAATTGAGTTTAATTATTTTAATTATTTAATGATTATTTTTAAGACACCATAAAATTATTTTAATACTTTCATATTTTATTTTTAAATGGTTTTTGTTATTTAATACTTATTTTTGGGAAACTGGCAAGGCTGTGGAGAAAAGGGGACACGTATACACTGTTGGTGGGAGCATAAATTAATACAGCCACGGTGGAAAGCAGTTTGGAGATTTCTTAACGAACTAAGAGTTGAGTTACCATTAATCAAAATAATTTAATTAAATTTATTTATTGATAAAAATTGATGATTATATTTATTAATATTATGTAATAAAATAATAAAAGAAATAAAAGAATTTATTAATAGGTAGTTATTTTAATTAATCATTACTTTAATATTTAATATTTATTGATTTTTGGGAGACAATTATTTAATGATTATTTTGACGTTATTTTTTTTTTTTGGTCTCAAAATAAATGAAGAAATAAAATTTATTTTGCCCAGGCTGGAGTGCAATGGCACAATCATGGCTCACTGAAGCCTTGATTCCCTGGGTTCAAGTGATCCTCCCACCTCAGCCTCCTGAGTAGCTAGGGCTACAGGTCTGTGCCACCATGCCTGGCTATTTTTTTTTCCAATTTTTTTTGTAGATGGGTTCTCACTATGTTATCCAGGCTAGGGGTTCTCACTATGTTATCCAGGCTAGTCTTGAACGCCCAAACTCAAGCAATCCTCCTGCCTCAACCTCCCAAAGTGCTGAGATTAGAAGCTTGAGCCACTGTGCCTGGCCAAAAAAAAAAAACAACTTTTCATTTAAAAAAAAATGTGGTACATATGCATCATGGAATATTATGCAGCCATAAAAAAGAGTGAAATCATTCTTTCGCAGCAACATGGATATAGCTGGAGGCCATCAAGCTGAGCAAACTGACACAGAAACAGAAAACCAAATACTGCATGTTCTTACTTACAAGTGGGAGCTAAACAATGGGTACATGTGGACGTAAGATAGGAATAGGCACTGGGGACTGCTAGATGAGGGAGAGAGGGATGGGGGCAAGGACTGAAACCTACCCTTTGGGTACTGTGCTCAATACCAAGGAGATGAGTTCAGTCACACCCCAAACCTCAGCATCATGCAATATACCTCTAACAATCCTGCACATGTATCTCTTGATTCTAAAAGAAAAGTTGAAAAATAAAACCAATAGGAAAATAAGGACAAAGATAACCTTTGCTCCAAACTGCTGCAGCTAACCACTCCCAGGAGGTTCTTTTATGCACAGTTTAAAGACTAACGGTATAATTTGGGAGGGGAGGAGGAAATATGAGTTTTAGATTCAGACAAGCCTGATGTTTGAAGACCTGCTGAATATTTATGAGCTGCACGTTCCTTTGGATGCGTTACTTAACCTCTCTAATGCTCAGTTTCCAAATTTGTAAAATGGAAGTGGTAATACTCTAGAGCTCCTTGCAGGATAAATTCCTAACCTTAATCATATCTTTGTCTCTCCAAAGGGCTAAAATGATTTTCTCAAAATATTGAAAGAGGAGCTTGCAGAATCTAGTTCTTCTGCCACTCAATCTATTCCTTTTTCCACTACATCATGGGACTATGCTTTGTACTCCCAACCAAGTCTGGAGTGCTTGGCAGTGACGTATGGTATGTGCATGTCCTGCTTTTTTTCTTCTCCTTTTGGTTAATTTTATTTGGAAACGTTTATCAAACTTTTTTTTCTTTGTTTCTTGAGACAGAGTCTCACTCTGCCGCCTAGGCTGCAACCTCCACCTCCCAGGTTTAAGCGGAATCTCATGCTTCAGCCACCCAAGTAGCTGAGATTACTACTTGGGTGGCGTGTGCCACCACACCTGGCTAATTTTTTATTTTTAGTAGAGATGGAGTGTGTTGACCAGGCTGGTCTCAAATTCCTGACCTCAAGTGATCTGTCCACCTCAGCCTCCCAAAGTCCTGGGATTATAGGCATGAACCACCATGCCCGGCCTGTGCCTACCCTGCTGATGGTGTCCTTCTTTTGTAGTAAGAGCAGCAGAGTGACAAATTGAGAAGGAACATTTAAAGCATGTATTCTTAACCCAGACCCTAGACCCTCACATGAGCTTCAAGTGCTCCATGAATGCCCCTGAAATTATGGACAAAAATTTAAGATGTTTGCATATGTGCATTTTTCTGAGGAAGATGGTCTACATCTTCAAAATTATCAGAAGTATTCCAAATCTAAGAAAAGTTCAGAGCTTATGGGCCAAATGTGGTGGCTCAGCACTTTGGGAGGTTTAGGTGGGTGGACCACCTGAGGTCAGGAGTTTGAGACCAGCCTGGCTAGCATGGTGAAACCCCATCTCTACTAAAAATACAAAAATTAGCTGGACATATTTGTGGGTGCCTGTAATCTCAGCTACTTGGGAGGCTGAGGCAGGAGAATCGCTTGAATCTGGGAGAGGGGCTTGTATCATCTATTAAGATAGGAAGAAAGTAGGAGCTTGTTTGAGGGTGGCGGAAGTAACAGGTTTATCTTTGAACCTGCTGAGTTTGAGATGTCTGTGCAGTTGAAAATCCAGAGAATGGAAAACTCAGAAGTGGCAGGAGCCAGCAGCATACAGAGGGTAAGTGAAGCATGAGAGTGGACAAGATTTCCCAGGAAAAGCATGCAGAGAAGAGGTTTATAGTCTTTCTTGGGGGTAGGTGGGTGATCATCTGATGAAGTCCATGAACGTTTTCTTCAGAATTATCTTCAGGGGGCTTGCTTGTTAAGAAAATGAAAGAAATCAGGACATAATTGAGGGTTGTCATGAGGTCAAGAAAGATTGAGACTTAACTATGTTTATACAGACAAGTAGTCAGGAAAGGATTAGAGAAACTGAAGAGAGGAAGAATATTCAATCAGAAAACCAAGCCCTCGAGAAATGACAAAGAGATGGGCTCCCTAACAGAGCAAAAGGCAAGAGTGTTAGGCAAAAGCAGGGGCAACTTTTTAAAGTCAGGAACAAGGAAGAAGTGCTAGAAGGGAGTGCAGGTGAGCTTGTGGGTTGGATGCCGGGTTGTTGAAGACTTTCTTATCAGATCACTTCAGTGGACTCAGTGAATAGGAGGAGAGGTCATCTAATGAGAGTGAGCAGAGGTCACAGGTCTGTAAAATGACCACTGTAGAGATTACGTATGGAAAACACCATGGGATTTCTAGGCAGTAGAAGCCCAGCTTAATATGGGGACCAGGCATATACAATGACATCAACCTGGGTGATTCTTCTTCAGCAAATCTTGAGATCCTTGGTGTAAGTGAGAAGGAAGCAATGGTTCAATTTTTTTTCTTTTTTTTTGTAGGAAGGGAGGAAAGGAGGAAGGAAGGGAGAGAGGAAGGAAGGGAGGGACGGAGGGAGGGAGAGAAGGGAAGGAAGGAAATCAGGCAGTGAGAGAGACATTGTCGACCTGGATCTAGAGGTCTACAAGTTGATTTCTTTCTTTTTTTTTTTTTTGAGAGAGAGAAGGAAAGAAAAAAAAAGGAGTGAAGGAGAGGAAGAAAGAGGAAGAAAAAGAGGGAGAGAGGAGAGAATGGAAATGTTGCTTTATTCTAAAAAAAATGGGTATTAATAATGGCCAATCAATGTTTCATTTAAACCTATGAGTAGGTGTGATGTGGTATTGACAAGAATGTATATTTTGCATATTTAAAGTGGAGAGCTCTATAAATAACTTTTAAGTTTACTTGTTCTGGATTTGAGTTCAAGTCCTGGATATCCTTATTAATTTTCTGTCCCATAGAGTCTAAGTCTCTAGGTATCTGGGTCGTTAATAAGATCGTTAGCTTTTATTGTTGCATTGATCCTTTTACCACTATATCTTTGTTGCTTTAAAATCTATTTTAGCAGATACGAGAATTGCAACTCCTGCTTTTTATTTATTTATTTATTTTTGCTCTCCATTTGGTTGGTAAATCTTTCTCCATCCCTTTGTTTTGAGTCTTTGTGTATCCTTGCATGTGAAATGGGTCTGGATGTAGCATACGGTTGGGTTTTGGCTGTATCTTTTGATTAGGGGATTTAGTCGATTTAAATTTAGAATTACTGCCATTTGATGTTAACTGGCTGTTTTATCCATTCGTTGATGTAAATTCTTCTTTATGTTGATGCTCTTTACTTTTTGGCATATTTTTAAAAAGGCTAATACTGGTTGTTTCTTTCTATGTGTAATGCTTCTTTCAGAAACTCTTGTAAAGCAGGCCTGGTGGTAATAAAATCTCTGAGTACTTGCTTGTTCACAAAAGATTTTATTTTTCCTTCAGTTGTGAAGCTTAGTTTGGCTGGATATGAAATTCTGGGCTGAAAGTTCTGTTCTTTAAGGATGTTGAATATTGGCCCCCACTCTCTTCTGGCTTGTAGAGTTTCTGCTGAGAGATCTGCTGTAAGTCTGATAGGCTTGCCTTTGTGGGTAACCTGACCTTTCTCTCTGGCTGCCCTTAGTATTTTCTCCTTCGTTTCAACCCTGGTGAATTTAACGATTATGTGCCTTGGGGTTGCTCTTCTTGAGGAATATCTTTGTGGTGTTCTCTGTATTACCTGGGGTTGAATATTGTCCTGCTTTCCTAGGTTAGGAAAATTTTCCTGAATAATATCCTGAAGAATATTTTCCAGCTTGGATTCATTCTCTCTGTCGCATTCAGGTACACCTATCAAATGTAAATTTGGTCTTTTCACATAGTCCCACATTTCTTGGAGACTTTGCTCATTCCTTTTTATCCTTTTTTCTCTAATCTTGTCTTCTCGTTTTATTTCATTAAGTTGGACTTCAACCTCTGATATTCTTTCTTCTGCTTGAACAATTCGAGTGTTTAAACCTGTGCATACTTCTCAGAGTTCCTGCATTGTATTCTTTGGTTCCATTAATTCACTTATATTCCTCTCTAAGTTGTCTATTCTCATTAGGATTTCATCAAACCTTTTTTCAAAGTTCTTAGTTTCTTTACATTGGGCTACAACATGTTCTTTTAAGTCACAGAAGTTTCTTATTATCCATCTTCTGAAGCCTGATTCTGTTAATGGGATGCACTCGTTCTCCATCAAGCCTTGTTCCCTTGATGAGGAACTGTGATCCTCTTTAGAGGGAGAGGCATTCTGATTTTGAGTATTCTCAGCCTTTTAACGCTGGTTTCTTCCCATCATTGTGAATTTATCCACCTGTCATCTTTGTAATTACCAACTTTCAAATTAGGTTTCTGAGTGGAAGTCCAAGTTGTTAATTCCCAGGGCCGAAATATGAGCAACCCACTGTGCTGGCCGAAACAGCGGCATTAAGACTGATGGTTCTTTTCTGCCTGGGAATCTCCAGTCTGGCTTCCCTCTTGAGTCCGTAATAGGCGACTCTGCCTTCCCTCAGCTCCAAACGTCATACAGAAGGGGAACCACTCGCGTTTACTCTGCACCAAGAGCTGCTGCGCTGAGGTGCCAGCAAAACCGCTGCACCAGCCACAAGAGTCACGCTGGCGACCCGTGCGGCTCCTCCACTGGGAATCTTCTGCTCCGTGAGCGACAAAAATTTATCTGAAAGTGTAGCGTCCTCTTGTTCTCTGCTCTTTCACTGGGAGCTGCAATCCCGAGATGTTAGCGATCAGCCATCTTGGATCATTCTTCAATTTTTTAAGGAGTATCAATTTGCCAAGAATTGTGGGCAAAGGAGATGAGGAGTCAAATTAGAACTGATCACAGAATGATGAACCAGGTATCAAAGCTGTCTGCAGGTAAAATGAGGCCAGAAAGAGGATGATAAAAGGAGACAATGGAGAGACCTAGGGATTAAAAAAAACAAAATACTTTTTAAACTCACCAAGTGTCTTGATGCACCTATATTGTAGTTTGATCATGAATTCTTGACCAGAACACCAAAGCTGAGGGAAGCCATTTGAAATCAAATTCCTTATTCCAACCTAACAGCGAAGGGTGTTTAATCATTCATTCACCTTTTAGATACAGGACCAGAATCAGACAGTAAAATTATCTTCTATTCCCAAACTTGAGGCTAATATTACTTGCACATGCAAAAGTTATGGACTAGGTATTAGATAATATTGGAGATTAATAAACCTTCTTATGTATATAATAATATCGTGGTTATGTAGGTTGATATCCTTCTTTTAGGAGATGCCTGTAACGTGTGTGCTGGTGAAATGCCAGCTTATCCGTGACTTATTTTCAAATGATTATGGGAAAATGTATAACAAAGCAAATACGTCAAAATGCTAATAATTATTGATCAGAGTGATGGTTCTCAACAAAGGTAGAGGGTTAATTTTACTTTGTGGGGAACATTTGGCAACATTTGGAGACATTTCTGGCTGTCTCAAGTCAGGGGAGGGTGTGTGTATGTGTGCATGGGCATGCACAACTGGCATTTAGTGAGAAGCCAGGGATGCTGCTTAACATGGCTTGGCTCCGTCTTAACCCAAATCTCATCTCGAGTTATAATCCCCATGTGTCAGGGGAGGGACCTGGCAGGAGGTGATTGAATCATAGGAGTAGACTTCCCTTTGCTGTTCTCGTGATAGTGAGTTCTCAAGAGATCTGGTTGTTTGCAAGTGTGTGGCACTTCCTTCTTGGCCCTCTCTCCTATTCAGCCATGGTAAGACATGCTGGCTTCCCCTTTGCCTTCCTCCATGATTGTAAGTTTCCTGAGGCCTCCCAGTCATGCTTCCTGTTAAGTTGGTGGAACTGTGAGTCAGTTAAATCTCTTTTCTTCATAAATTACCCAGTCAGGTAGTTCTTCATGGCAGTGCAAAAACACAGCTGAATATCCTACATTGCACACATATTTAGGGGTGTTTGGGAACTGCCTACTGCTTTAGCACTTGTGTCTTCAAATTTCCCTCCTTTGGTTATATACCTTGCATATTCAGTACATTCATAAAGTTTCTTTCTTATAGAAGTTATGACACTGAATTAAGGAATGGGTCACTACTTAACACCTTATCATTTCAACTACACATAGAGGGTTTCTCTCCAGTATGGATTTTGCTAATGGTTAAGTGATACCGAAAGGCCTTGTTGAGTTTTTTACACTTGGGGTTTCTCTTCAGTTTGAATTCTCTTGTGGTTACCAAAACTCTGTTAAAGGACTCTTCACAGTCCTTAAATTTGTATGGTTCTTTCCCAATATGAATTTTTTTGATATTAACTAGGCATTTAGACTTAATTAAAGATGTGTCTGCTGTGCTGCATTTACGGGGTTTTAGGCTACTGAAAATATTGATGCTGATTAAGGTGCAAATCATGACTGAAGACTTTTCTCTTTTCTTCTGCATATAGTAGAGTGAGGTGAGGGTCAAGGCTAAAGCCCCACAATAACATTGCATTCCTAACTTTGCCGTCCTGCTGCGAATTCTGATGTTCATTAAAGTGTAACCTGTGTCAAAAGGCATTCTGAGATTCATTTTAATGGCATTTTAATAAACTCACAGTTGGTTAAAAAAAAAAGAGAGAGAGAGAGAATTATCCATCCCAAAATGCCATACGGCTGAGGCGGAGAAACCCTGAGCTCATGGTAGATATATAGATGATTATGGTGCTGGTGCTAGTCTTTCAGCCCTCCAAAATAGTTTAAAACTTTTGCTAAGGTAAGTTGGAAATGAAAACTAAAATATGAGAACAAAAGAATATCTATCTTCTAACTAGGAAATAATAAATTATTACTGGCAGTGGTCAGAGATTTTGATTGTGACTGGGGACTCACTTGAAAACCAAGACTTTTAGGTGGATGGCTGGAAACCATTCCTCACCCTTCTGATGGTCAATCAGTCAAAAATAGAATGCTCTTTTTATTCAGTATTTGAATTTTGTGGACTGTGAGGTTGGCTCAGTCAGCAAGTGGAACCCAAAGGGAGAATTCCAAAGATTCATTCCTAGGAGCCTCCATTAAGGAAAGTGAAATAGTTTGGGCAATTGGCATCTTTTCAGTTTTCCTAGTAGGAGTGGCATGAAACAAGGTTGGCCAGACATGGTCGCTCATGCCTGTAATCCCAGCACTATGGGAGACCAAAGCAGGAGGATCATGTCAGCTGAGTTCAAGACCAGCCTGGGCAGCATAGTGAGATCCCCATCTCCATTTAAAAAAAAAGAAGAAGAAGAAAGAAACCAAGCTGTATGTTTTTTATCTTTACTTTTTATATCACTTTACAGTTTAGATTTACTTTTACTTTTACTTTCTCTTTTGATTCTCATAGGCAGTATTATTGTTCCATTTTATAAATGAGTTCATAGTTTGATAAGAATGACATATCCAGCTGCTCTCTGGATTTCAAATGTTATGCACTGGACTCCACAAAAATAGTTACGTGAAATAAAGGTGACACGTAGCAACTGTTTTCAACAAATGTGGTGATTACATATGTATCATATGTGTGTATGTATGCGTGTATCTATTTTTTGTCTATCATCCATCTATCTATCTGAATGTTTTATATGCTTCTATTGTCTCATTTCCTCCTGGCAATACTATTTGGTTATTTCATCTACTTTTTAATTGTTTGTTGTGATTTGTTTTTGATTAGCCTTCTATAATCTAGTCAGATGAATTAGAAAACATTTTGGTGGAAACAATCCTTGCAATATAAGGATTAAAAATAGTGAAAATTTGTGATATGATTAAATGAAATGGAATTAGGGAAAAAGGCAGTTTTAATGGTGAAAACTCTGCACTGTAAAAAGATAATTCCTGTTAATCACATGAATTATCAATTTTTTTTAAATTCAGAAAACAGCAAATCTAAAGCTTCTTTAAACATTTCCCAGGAATAATGCACATAGGACTTCTGTGAGGGTAGTCAGAGCGCTAAAGTAAACTAAAAAGAGAGTCCTTAACCAGCTCCCTCCATAGCCGTATCTAATCCAGTTTAATAAACTGTAAAGATCTCAAGGTTTGGTAGAGATCAGAGTTCAAATTCAGCAAACACTAGAAGCAGCAACTGGAGAGACTTATACCACTGGCCAAAACCAGCAGAGAGTTACATTGGAGCATTTTAAGCACTTTTTCTTCCCTTCCTGAATAATGTCTGGCATTGTAGAAGATCATTGATGGTCATCAATTTTTCCTTACATAGATTATGCATATATGAGCTTGTGAAAACCTGGGCTTCACAGAGGGTCTGTCTATTTAAATCCAGAGTCCATTTGTTTTTCTTAAAAAGGATTACTGCCCTACTTGGAATCATAAACCTTTGAGGCTGGGATGGAGTTTGTAGATCACCCAGGTAAAGACTATTTGAATAAGTTGCCCTGTGTCACTTGGCCAGTTGGGACGCAGGTTTCCTGACTTGCTTTCACATGTCCTCATGATGATTCTAAGGAAGTAAAGAGCCTAAAACAAGAATAAAAATAAATTATTTAATTGCACGCAGGGGAAATGTTTATAATATACTGCTGTGTGAAGAAAGCACATACCATGGTATAAACATGGGATTCCATTTAGTAGGGGAAGGATGGAAAGAATGTATGTATGTTAGGTATAAAAAAGGCCAGGGAGATGTCAGCAGGTCTATTAGCTCTAGTGAGGCAATTGGCAGGAAGTGCTCCTTTCTTCCTTGAGTTTTTATATATTTTCAAGATTTGTAAATGGATATATACAACTTTGATAATTAGAAAGAAAATTAATATTATAAGCAAGAGATTAAAAGCATCCTAAGAAGGTCAAATGGGCACTTTTCAGGAATACAAAGATGAGTAGCTTTAGAATCCTTATTTTCCAGAGACTGGAGAGCAGAGGACTGTTATCTGTAGAAGACAGGTATTTGACCAGAGCTGTGCTGCAGGATGCAGGCAGACGGACAAGTTGACACCGAAGAGCCAATGCACAGGCCACAAGAAAAACATCCACAGTGAAGCTGCAGTGACAGCCTCTCCTTACTGGGCAAAGTCAGCTTACCTCCCACTCCCATCGGTCCTACCGCCAGAACCATTGCGGAATCCTGAACTATGAACCTCCGTGTTCACTTCTCTAGAGGTGCGGAACATTCCTCTGAAACTGAGGCTTTCTGAAGGAAGCTAATTTTGTTGTTTTGTTTTGTTTTTTGTTTTTTTGAAATGGAGTTTTGCTCTTGTTTCCCAGGCTGGAGTGCAATGGCATGATCTTGGCACACTGCAACCTCCGCCTCTTGGGCTCGAGGGATTCTCCTGCCTCAGCCTTCCAAATGGCTGGGATTACAGGCATGCGCCACCATGCCCGGCAAATTTTGTATTTTTCTTTTAGTAGTGACGGCGTTTCTCCATGTTAGTCAGGCTGGTCTCGAACTCCTGACTTCAGGTGATCCGCCTGCCTCGGCCTCCCAAAGTGCTGGGATTACAGGTGTGAGCCAGCATGAAATTTTTCATTGCTACTTCATTCTTTCTGCCCGATTTGACTTAATAGCTAATACTCAGATCTAGCAAATAACAAGAAAAAGCAATAAAAATAATAAGTAGCTTGGTGAGCAGGTGGACTGAATACCTACCTTCAGTTATAGAACTTCTCCTATTTACCTTCCAGGTTCTAATTTATGTGCTGTATTATTCCTAATACTTGGCATTGTTGCTCATATTTACATCACCTCTAACCTCAGCAGGAGGCATTATTACTCCATTTCAGAGGTGTTAAACGTAGCCTGAGAGAGGTTGAGTTACTCAACAAAGCAGGCATAGAACCCAGACCTGTTTGATTCTAAGCCCATGCCCCTTTGAATGTCATGGCCTTTTACTCTGTGCCATGAGATGGCTCAATACTTGCTTAGTGGGCCCAGTAGAGTGCTGCTGAAGGAGAAATAAGAGCACTGGATTAGGAGTGTGTGTCTGGATGCACCATTGATGTAGAATCCATGCATGGACAGCTATTTACACGATCCCCAAATGGCCCGTGGCTGAATCATCTCCATCTTTATGCTGTTTGCCAACGCAACAGGCATTCTTTGCCACGGTTGTTTTTGTTTGTTCATTTCTCTGATATGTTGACCCTACTCAATGTAGGGAAATATAAAATGTCCTGATTAAATTAGATGAGATGGAACTCAGGTCTGTTTGGGAGACAGGTTTACATGGAGGATAAACAGTAGGGTAAGTGTCTGGAAACTGAACTCAAAATGGCAGCGCCCTGGTTGTCAAACCTCATTTCCTTTTCTCATTTCCTCTTCATCTCACATCCCCGTATCATAAATGCTCATCTTTCCTCCGTGAACTGACTGATGTCAGTCACATAGAGAACTTCAAACTCCCTCAGAGTTCTTTTAAAGAGAATCAACCCTAATGCGGTTTCTGTCTAGTTAAGTGCGACAGTTTTGTGTAAGTAAACAACCCGACTTTGACACCCGGAAGTTTCTGGTAGGGCTGGGGGTTGTGGTTGGAGGGGAGGAGAAGCAGGCGTGAGGGAAATTTTAAGTAGGAGACTTCTTTTCAGAAAAGAAAATGAAGTCTTTGCTGAAGTTCTCTGTGTCATCGGTGTGTTACAGGCCCTCCACACCAACCGTAGGTTGCACTCTGCCCTCTGCACTTGGCCCTGGGCTACAGTCCTACCCAAGGGAAGTCGTAACAATTCATTGCCCTATTTCCTGCAAGAAGGTCAAGGCTAGGGCTCACGAAGCCAAGCAAAAGAAATTTTTCTCAAATGGCCAGAAAGTCACCTTCTTCAGCTTCTTCAGCTCCTTCACCTTCACCCTTTTCTCTTCAGGGAAAGCTGCCCTTCTCCTGAGGACTGGTACGTTATCTTATGAATACCAGGAATTGGGTAGCTGATTTTCCATTTTTGTGTTTGGGGCAAGGAAGCTCACATACAAATTTGGGGTTCACTTCTAGTAGAGTGTGCTGGCCTTCAGGGTATAGTATGGAACACTAATCTTCCCTGTTTTTCACCTGATTCCTCCTACAATGTCTTTTACTTTCCATAGGCCTCTTAAGTTGATGGATTTTTTTTAATCCTACATTGCTTATGTCTTTGCAAGCTGTCTTAAATTATTCCAGAACAAGCAGTAAGAATTCCATATATTTGTCAAGCGGCATACTTAGGTGTCCGCCCAACCTACAATAACACTCTTCTCCCTGTATTTCTTTTTTTGTAGGAACTGCCTTAGCTGTCACAGGAATGAGACCCCAAGTCAACCAGTTTGCACTATGGGATCCTGCCTGCTGGGCCAACTTGACTGGGATTAAGGTAGATACCTTGCCCAATGCTAGTCACACAAATTCTCTCCTCCAGGAATTTGAAATTGGGAGTGGCAAATGCTATAGTCTGCTAGGCTGGGTACTTGACCGTGTAAATACCTGCAGCATTGATTTTTTTTTTTTTTGAGATGGAGTTTCACTCTTGTTGCCCAGGCTGGAGTGCAATGGCCCGATTTTGGCTCACTGCAACCTCTGCCTCCTGGGTTCTAGTGATTCTCCTGCCTCAGCCTCCCAAGTAGCTGGGATTACAGGCATGCGCCACTATGCCTGGCTAATTTTGTATTTTTAGCACAGTCAGGGTTTCTCCATGTTGACCAGGCTGGTCTCGAACTCCCGACCTCAGGTGATCTGCCCACATCAGCTTCCCAAAGTGCTGGGATTACAGGTGTGAGCCACTGCACCCCACCTCTGCAACATTGATTCTTAACCCTGGCTGCCCCATAGAATCACCAGGGACACTGAAAAAATACTGGTTCGTCTCTGCTTACTAAGGAATTTGAAAAAAAAAAAAAAAAAAAAATATATATATATATATATATATATATATATATATACAGTATGTGACCCATTAATTCTTCTCCCAGATAGATCTACTGATTGGATTTATTTAGCATTATTCCTCTAAAAAGTTGGTGACTGGAGAATATGAAATCTAACCCTTAAATTTTTCTATCTCTCATTGAAAATGGTTGCATAGAAAGTGTGAGAAGCCAAAGTACTTTCTGTTCAGTCCCAACATCTGCATCTGGAGAGAAAGAATGTTGACTGAATTGAGGGTCTCTCACTACCATTGGACTTTATTTCTGATACCATTATTGGTATTTCTGATTGCCATTGGACTTTACTAGGTTTCATTCTTCAAAATAGGCTTGTTTATTTAACATACATTGGTGTTCCCTCGGGGTGTGTGTGTGTGTGTGTGTCTAGTATATTTCTAATTTTTTGTAAGGACATATTGCCCAGGCTTGTTCTTGACCTCCTGGCCTCAAGTGATCCTCCTGCCTCAGCCTTCCAAACTCTTGGGATCACAGGCATAAGTCACCACACACTGGGTCAACATACATTTCTTTTTATTTTTTTATTTTCGTTTTTTTTGGGACAGAGTGTTGCTGTCACCCAGGCTGTAATGCAGTGGTACTGTCTCGCACTGCAACCTTTGCCTGCTGGGTTCAAGTGATTCTCCTGCCTCAGCTTCCTAAGTAGCTAGGACTATAAATGCATGCCACCACACCTGCCTAATTTTTGTATTTTTTGGTAAAGTTTCACCATGTTTGCCAGACTGGTCTCAAACTCCTGGCCTCAAGTGATGCATCCATCTCAGCTTCCCAAAGTGCTGGGATTACAGGCATGAGCCACCATGCCCAGCCAACACACATCTCTTTAATACACCCTGTGTTTAAGGCCCTTTTCCGGTGCTGCAGTGAGGGGGGAAGGAAGAAAGTAGATATCTGGAAAGACCTGACCCTGGGGAGACAGGCAACAAGCGACATGGCAGAGAGGAGTTAATGGTCATATTCTTAGGATACAGCAGTAGGGAAGGCACCAGAAGCTGGTTCAAGCAGAACTAGCAGGTTCTGCTTATCTTGTTTTATGTCAGGTAATTTATTATTTTTTCCATCTGTGGAAGTAATCATGGGTTGACTAAAGTGGCATTCAAATTATGCCCATGAAGAGGCTAGATGCAACCAGCCTGCAACAGTCTCATTTAAAGCTAGATAAAGCCTATCAGACATTCCTCATATTACAATTCCCATTTGAATTCCTCACTCAGCACCAATTTTCTCAGTTGGCCTTTCTTGCCCTATCTTTTTATTGTTTGTCTACCTTTGAAAATAACAAAGAAATGGAGTGGGAAATGGAAAATTACTCTGCTGGAAAAACTCACCTTCTGAAATGTGAGTTTTCAATGCGTTTAGGAATATACTATAGAATTTCTGAGTGTATCCAGATATCCCCTCAAGCTAGTGTTAACTGACAGAGTTCCAGGTTGCAGAGAAAAACACATAACAATAATACTTAATATTTACTAAGTACTTACATGCCAGGCAATTCTGCTAAAAGGCTAGATGCAATATCTTACTTAATAATCAGAATAATCTTTGAGTAATTCCATCTTCTCTGTGTTACAGAAGAGAGAACTGAGGCTTAGAGAGGTAAAGGAATGTGCCCAAGGCCAGGCAGGTCACTAGTAGTGGACACTGGATCAGCACCTAGGTCTGACCACGAGAATTTGAGAACATTGTTTTTGATAGCTGCTGTATGATTCACCCTTCATGTAATGCCTGGCATTGAGAGGCACTCAATAAATACTTGTTGAATGAGTGAATAAGTGAATGACTATCCGGTTCCAGAAGCAAATCTCTAGCAGGTGGGTAGACTCACATGGTTAATGGATAAAGCCCCTACACCATGGATTCTGGACTTGAGCAGGGAGGTGTCCTCTTTCAGAAATGAGTGGTGGCACAGAAATAGTATCTTGTGACCCAGAAGAGCTAGGTTCTTATCTTGACTCTTTAGCTGTGTGACCTTGGGCCCATCATCCTCATGCCTTTCTGATCTTCAGTCATTTCTGCGAGATGAAGGTCCTCAGAGTACCTCTGCATTCTCTTCCAACTCCAACAGCCTGTCAGTCACAAGAATTTTACACTTCAGAAATTGATCTTCTGGACAAACCACTCCAAGGACAAACCCCAAATAGTTTGGAGCTGTCGGAAGAGATTCATTCCCACCCCAAATGTGGTACCACCTTCTCTGTCTCCCCAGACTCCCTCCTGGGATGCTGCATTTAATGTGTTTTTCTTTTACTTTTTTTTTTTCCACTTTTCAACTTTTAATTTTGAAATAATTTTTTACTTACACCAAAAGAAAACATTTCTAAGTACCCTTCTCATAGTTTCCCCAAATGTTAGCATTTTTCATGCCACAGTGAAATGATCACAATCAGAAAGCTAACATTGATAAAATACTATTATCTGACCTACAGTCCTCAAGTTCACCAGTTGGCCCACTAATGTACTTTTTTCTGGTCCAAGATCCAGCCCAGATTTACATGTTGAATTCAGTTTGTCTTATTTTGTTTGTTTTCCTTGATTTGCAACAGGGTCTCAGTCTGTCTTTGTCTTTCATGCCCTTGATGCATTTGAAGAGTACTGCCAAGGTATTTTTTAGAACGTCCCTCAATTTGGGTTGATCTGGTGGTGACTGAGTTCAGGTTATGCACTTTTAGTAAGAATGCCACAGAATTGATTTGCTTCCTTATTTTTCCTGGTGTCAATTTGTAATATTACCCATGATGCTTTTTGATTACTGTCAATTTTATCATATTCTAGATGTTTTATCTAAAAATAGAGTAATAAAAATACTTGCCTTACAAAGTTGTTGTAAAGATTAAGTGGGAAAAAATGCTATGTAAAACACAATTTCTGGGATACAGGACTTACCATTGTCACTTTTTTTTAAAGTATATCAAATAATTAGGAAATTATTTAAGTAAAAAATGGGAATTTCTGATGGAGCTGGATTTGGGGCATTTGCAGATGCACATTTTGCCTTTGCATTCACTGCTGCAGCAGTCAGAGAATTCCAGCAGGCCCAGAAAGATCATAGCTCTCAATGTTTTTCTGTAAGGGCAGCAAATGTAACTAAAGTGTCATTTGAATGTTTGGCTATTGTAAGTTCAGTGGCAGGGGACATGTCTATTCAACCCTGGATCTGGCCTACAAGATGTCAGGTAACCTTTTCAAGGGCATGAGGTTTTAATAGTCTTTGAAGTCAAGTTACTAGATATTATGTTTTTGCCTGGGTGAAACATGTAATTAATATATAATCTGGGTTTTACAGGTGACATCTCCACAGAGTGTTTATTTAACTGCAGACTGATTGACATGTAGGTATTCTGTAATATTTTTCTATTAGTCTGTGAATAGGCAGTCCAATGAATTATTTATTGGGCTAACACATCCTGGTGCATTTTTTTTAAAAGAACATTCTGTGTTGGAAGTCGTGGTTTTGCTTAGTCAATTAACCTTCTCCTGCCCAGATCTTTTCTCTTGAGGAGCAAACCACCAAAATCCAAAGTAGCATTTTGGTATGCAGAGGAAGGGATCAAGCTTGCTCAAGAGCTTAGTACACACTTCAGTTGTAGTTTCCCCACCCAAAGTTGCATGTAGAACCTATTTTATTTTATTTTGTTTTTTGAGATGGAGTCTTACTCTGTCTCCTAGGCTGGAGTTCAGTGGTGCGATCTCAGCTCACTGCAACCTCCACTGACCAGGTTCAAGCAATTCTCCTATCTCAGCCTCCCGAGTAGCTGGGAGTACAGGATTGCGCCACCACGCCCAGCTAATTTTTGTATTTTAGTAGAGACGGGGTCTCACCATGTTGGTCAGGCTGGTCTTGAACTCCTCACCTCAGGTGATCCACCCCCTCAACCTCCCAAAGTGCTGAGATTACAGGCGTGAGCCACTGCACCTGGCCTAGAACCTTCTTTTCTAATTGATTATAGGGCATGAGATGCACAAACACCCATTCCCTATGCTTTTCTAGAAATTAGTACAGCTGTGGCAGAGAAGTAAACAGAGAAAACATTCCCCTCAGTCTGCCAGATTCCAGCCTCATTTCTCTGAAGATAGCCACCATTTGAAGAGTACTGCCAAGGTACTTTGTAGAACGTCCCTCAATTTGGGCTGGTGCTGGGGATGGCAGTGACAGCAAGAACTGTTGAATCAGAAAGTGTTTTTCTATTTTCCCTTTACCCTCCATGCTCTCTGTAGTGCCTTTTGCTTTTCCATTTTTTTCTCTTCCCCATATGCTAACGTGGTAGTTCAGGTCAGGCACGGTCATGGCTTGACTAGGGTGGCTGGGGAGAAGGCAACGAGCAGTAGGGGTTAGATTGAGAGGTGTATTTTGAACTTACTGTTGACAGAACAGTTGTGAGTAAAAGAGATAAGTCAATGATAATTCCAGAGTTGCTTTTGCTTTTGCTTTTGTTTTTTGAGTTGGAGCTTCACTCTCGCCCAGACTGGAGTTCCGTGGTGCAATCTTGACTCATTGCAACCTCTGCCTCCCAGGTTTAAGCAGTTCTTGTGCCTCAGCCTCCCAAGTGGCTGGGATTACAGGCATGCACCACCATGCTCAGCTAATTTTTGTAATTTTAGTAGAGATGAGGTTTTTTTGGCCAGGCTGGTCTTGAACTCCTGGCCTCAAGTGATTCGGCCTCCCAAAGTGCTGGGATTACACTTGGAGCCACGATGCCTGGCCTAGGTAGCTGTTGTTGTTGTTTTTCCTGAGCAACTAAACGGGTGCTGGTGCCATTTGCTGAGGCAGGGAACCCAGAGAGAGAAGCAAATTTGGTAAGAAGGGCTCAAGAGTTTGGTTTGGGGCCTGTTATGTTTGAAATGCTTATTAGAGAACCATGATTACATGTCATATAAGCAGTTTGGATATATAAGCCTGGAATTTAGAAGCTTAAAACAAAAATGCTTTATTGCTTTTATTATTTATTTATTTATTTATTTATTCTTGAGACGGGGTCTCACTTCATCTCCCAGTCGTGGCTCACTTTATCGTCCAGCGGCACAATCTTGGCTCACTGCAATATCCACCTCCCAGGCTCAAGCCATCCTCCCACCTCAGTCTCCTGAGTAGCTGGGACTACAGGCACATACCACCACACCCAGCTAATTTTTGGAATGTTTTTAGAGATGGGGCTCACCATGTTGCCCAGGCTGGTCTCAAACTTCTGGCCTTAAGCAATCTGCCCACTTTGGTTTCCCAAAGTGTTGAGATTACAGGCGTGATCCACCTTACCTGGCCTAATGATTGATTACTTTAAAATTATTCTGTGGGTTGGGATTTAGCCGGGTGGTTCTGCTGGCTTTGCTTGGGTCTCTTATTCAACAATAATCAGCTGAGAGTTTGGCCAGGGCGAGCCTCTCTCCAGGGGACCTCTCATGATTTAATACCTTAGCCTTAGCTTTTTACATGGCAACAACTAGATCTTGGGAAGCAAAATTCAATGTTCAAGCCTCTTGTACTTACAAGAATAAGAATATGAATATTCTTATTCAGCCCCTACCTGTATCATGCTTGCTAATGTTCTATGGGACAAAGCAAATCAGACAGCCAGGCTCAGGGTCAGCGTGGGAGAGGGCTAATACTGGGATAATTAGGGACCACCATTAATTGGGTCTACCACAGCTGACTTGATAAGGTTTTTGTGAAGATTAAGTAAGGTAACGTATGTAAATTGACTGCTACATGATAGATTTTCAATAAATATTAGCTATAATATTAAGACACATCCTCAAAATAAATTCTCAGGACCTATAGATATTAGTCTTATTTTATTAATATATGTATAGGAGAAGAAAATGAACATGCTTGTTTCTTTTTTCTTTTCTTTTTTTGAGACAGAGTCTCACACTGTCACCTGCGTTGGAGTGCAGTGGCGCAATCTTGGCTCACTGCAACCTCCGCCTCCCAGGTTCAAGCGATTCTCCTGCCTCAGCCTTCCAAGTACTTGGGATTACAGGCACCTGCCACCAGTCCCAGCTAATTTTTTTTGTATTTTTAGTTAAAGACGGGGTTTCACCATGTTGGCTAGGCTGGTCTTGAACTCCTGACCTCATGATTCACCCACTTCGGCCTCCCAAAGTGCTGGGATTACAGGCGTGAGCCACCATGCCTGGCCTTTTTGTTTCTTTATTATATTTTCCAGCAGAAGTAGAGCTACAGTTCCTTTTCCTTTGCATTCAATTGTACTGCCTAATAGATGTTCTATAATTACATAAAAATTGGCAAATAAGTAATCTAATAGTCTTTGAAAAGTAAAAATTCCTTTTTAATGTTCTCATTAAAATGGCTTTGTAACCAGAGTTTAAAATTTGAACACAGATTTTTTCCAATACTTCTCCCAAGTGTAAAATTTGTATTTGCAGATTTTAAAATTTCTTTCCTAAGTCTATTACTTATTTCTAACTGTAATTCTGCTACAGTTTCTTTGCTATTTAATTTTCTTCTATATAAGTCACATCAAGGCTGCTATAAATATTTCAGTAGTAAAGGAACAAATCACTCATACTTTTAGCCATAGCTCCTTACCTGCAAAAAAAAAAAAAAAAAAAACAGCACGAAGTGGTGCGTTGTTTAGACAGACATGAGGATGTAGAGATGATGTGCATGTGTGCTTATGCCATGCTGGGCACCAGAACCTTGACTGGAATGGTCACGTAAAGAAACTACTGGCCAAGATATCTTTCTGTCTCTATATAGCAATACCCACAGGAGTTCTGAAACTTGGGACTTTTCAAAGGAGAATGATCGTACTTTACTGCTGATATGTATGTATGTGTATATATACAAACAACATTTTATGTATACCAACAAAGAATATTATGTAGGAGAGGTTCTGTTGTTATGTTTTAAGGTGAGATTGCTTAGCCATTTTGTATTTTTCTCCTTGCATTGTACAAGTTCTGTAGATTCTGTTTGGATTCTGGCCCCAAATTGTAAGCCTACTTGTTCTGAGAAGTCATTTCTTTGGCGTCCTTAATCCCTATGCTAGAATATTTCTGGTCTGTCTGTAAATATTATGGTTGGTGAAATGTTATCTCCTTGTTGAGCCTGTTTCCCTGCCATTGTGTTTCTACCTGACCTGCATCCTGTATGCGCTTCTGCCTGTGTGTGGCCTTAGGAAAGATAATTTTGTTTCTTTCCTTTGAAAAGAAGAGTAACTTCTTTGGGATCCAAACACAAAATGCTCCATTCATTGGCAGAAACTGGATTGTCTTAACGTGTCTTTTGTAACACTTCTAAACACCTTTTCTCATCACAGTAGTGCCAGGTTGCACCTGTTCAATCACAGTTCCCCTAGTGTTGTCTGGATAACAGCAGTAGAGGGACACAAAGCAAAACAGGAGCAGATCAACTTAGAGTCTCAGACTTGACTTTTCCCTCTCTTTCTGAATTTTTGGTGCCATTTTCACAAAACTCATTATTTACTTTGTTCCTGTGAGTCATATAATTTCCTTTCTTCACTTCACTTGTAGAAATGCATTACAACATTATTTTCTTTTTTAAAAAAATAGGGAACCCTTCACTGATTTGCGAGTCATCCTTGCACAGGGGCCATGCTAATCTTCTCTGTGTCATTCCAGTTTTAGTATATGTGCTGCTGATGCGAGCACTATATATTTTTTTATTTACTTGATTTTTGGGTTTTTTGTTTGTTGGTTGGTTGGTAAGACAGAGTTTCACTCTTGTTGTCTAGGCTGGAGTGCAATGGCACAATCTCAGCTCACCGCAACCTGGGTGAGCCTGCTGGGTTCGAGCATTTCTCCTACCTCAGCCTTCTGAGTAACTGAGATTACAGGCATTTGCCACCACACCAAGCTAAGTTTGCACTTTTGGTAGAAACAGGGTTTCTCCACGTAGGTCAGTCTGGTCTCAAACTCCCAACCTCAGGTGATCCACCTGCCTCAGCCTCCCAAAGTGCTGGCATTACAGGCATGAGCCACCGCACCCAGCTACAATATTATTTCTAAATGGAAAAATAATTGGTCATGAAGACATATGTTTTCCCTTTCTCTCAGAATCACGCAGTCCTAGTATCAATTTACTCATTTTCCTAAAGTGATAGGACGTTGATCAATTTTTCACCATATTGTTATACAAAAATACATGAAACCATATCAGTCAGCATAATCTCAATTATGCTGCAGTGACAAGCAGCTCTGAATTTCAGTGATGCAATAAGGTTTATTTTTTACTCTTGTCACCTCCCACTGTAGGTTGACTGGGGAACCAAGGTCATTGAGGTCTCTTATGGCCCCAGGCTGGCAGAAGCTCCATCTCAATCCACACTTTCATCATCATACAGGTAGGAAATAGGGAAACGTGGAAAATTGTGCCCCGGCTTTTAAAGTTTTGGGCCAGAAGTGACACGTCACTTTATTCATATTTCATTGGCCAAAGCAAGTCCCATGGCCAAGCATAATTTCAAAAAAAGAGAAGAGTCTAAACCTGTTATGTTTCCAAAGGGAAATGAACTGGAATATGTGTAAACTCAATGACTATGGTAGTACCTTAGAAAGAATCAATCTCACCAGAAATACAAGTAATTTAAAATAGTTTAAAAAAGAAATAAATAAAACAGTGCTGCCAAGCAACAGTGCTACGGTCACTCTCTTATACTGATTATGAAACATTTCTGAAAAGCAATGTAAAAACATGTATTTATCAAGGGCCTCAAAAATCATCCATAAACTTTGGACTTTATTTACACTTTCAGAATTTAGCTCTATAAGAATAAAAATTGTAAATATCTAAATGTCTAAGAAAGGGGGAATTGGTAAATCTACTACTGTAGTACACATAACGTAATATTATATAGCCACCAAATATCATAGTTTTGAAGAGCTTAAAATGGTAAAATGCTCTGGATGTAACATCAGGTGAAAACTATCAGGGTATAATAGTGTTTTCAATATTAACTCATTAAAGAACCCTAGTAGTAGTTATCTCTGGCAGGTGGGATTAAGGTTTTTATTTTCCGTTTTTATACCTTTCACACATTCTAAAATAAACATGTACATTTTTAAAGAAAAATATAATTGAAGTTAAAAATACTCAACTCCTGTTTTATGGCTTTACTGAAGTATAATTTAAATACCTTGACATTCATCCATTTAAAGTGTACAGTTATATGAGTTTTAGAAAATTTATACAGTCATGTAACCATCACCACAGTTAAAATTTAGAATACTTTCAACATCCCCAGAAAGTTCCCTCATGCCCTATTGTAGCTCATTCCTGCTCCCACCCCAGCTCTTCAATCTGTTTTCTTTTGCTGCATAATTTTGGTTTTATTAGAGTTTTTATATGAACGAAAATGTATAGCGTATATTATTTTATATCTGTCTCCTTTCACTTAGCATGATGTTTTTGAGATTAATTCATGTTGTTACACATATCAGTAGTTCAGCCCTTTTATTACTAAGTAGCGTTCTGTTGTACAGAAACACAATATTTTGTTTATGCTTTCAACAGCTGGTGGACATTGGGTTGTTTCCAGACTTAGGCTATTATGAATAATGATGCTATGAACATTTGAATACAAATATTTGTGTGGATATATATATTTATTTCCCTTGGGTAGACATCTAGGAATGGAATTGCTGAGTCATATGGGAAGCGTAAGTTTAATTTTTTTAAGAAACTGCCAACCTGTTTCCAACATGGCCATACAATTTTGCATTCTCATCAGCAGTGTAAGAGAGTTCCTATTTCCCTACATTCTTGCCAATACTTGGTATTGGTGGTCTTTTTAATTTTAGTCATTTTGGTAGGCAAAAATCACCTAGCACTTGGATAGTTCCCTCACAGGCACTTAGAGGGCAGCATGGTTATAGTGCTGTTCACATGGTAGTTGAAAGCTGGGATCTTGAGTTTCCATGCCTGCAGGCCTCCAGCATCCTAGTCAAACATAAGGGAAGTCTTTACCAGCAACCAAAGGTTCAACTCTTTGTTATTATACAGTTAGGCCAAGGAAGTTTCTTACAGTAACACAACATATGCAACTCAACCCACATATAAATAAACCGCCCAGACTTTTGTGTTTCTTAAAAATGTGTGTGTTGAAGTGTTGTGGGGCAGGGGCAATGGTGATAGAACTATGTTGTGAACTTTTCTCTTTTGCATGAAAGCTCATTAAAGAACAGGTATGCCACTGAATGCTTCTTTTCTTTCTTTCTTTTTTAGTTTGGCAAGACAAAGTATGGGCTGAATATATAATTTGAACATATAATTATTTCTTGATAACTACAAAGCAAGTGCTGGAGGACTTCCAGAATCCTTTGGTATTGGATGTACCTAGACAAATGGTATACTCATGTGTAACACAGGTAAAGAAGAAAAACCAATCCCAAGAGAAACTCTGTAGCGTAAGGCTTCTGTTCAGTGTGTGGCGAGTGGTACTGTGCTGCTAAGGACACTGTGCTAGAATGAACATTGTCTGGGTTCCAATTGAGGTCTTTCACGCATCAGCTGTGTGGCCTCAGATGAGCCATTTCATATCTCCGGCATCCTCCTCTATGAAATGGGTGTAATAATATCTGACCTACCTACTGCGTGGCAATCTTGGATCTAAACAGCCTTGGATCTGTAGAACCATTTTTATAGAGCACTTTGCCTTATTTGTACACAGTACATTTGTACTTCTCATTTCATCTTTTATCTGATGCAATCACCGAATAACCCAGTGAGGTAGGAAAGCGCAGTTATTATCTTCATGGTACAGATGACTAAACTGTGAGCTCTGTAACAGCGTGTTCTGTCCTAGCCCCAATCCCTAGAATGGTGCCTGGCCACTAACGTTGCTGTTGACCAGTGTAGCCCAATAGGAATCACAGAGGCCAGTAATAAAAGGGATTAGGGCATTGGTTTTGGATCCAGACTACCTGGGTTCAAACTTCAGCTCCTCCATCTACTCGCTGTTTTACTCTGATCTAGGTACTCTACCTTTCTATTCCTCAGTTTCCCTAAATGCCTAACAGAACCAGCCTCATAGGATTGATAGGAGGATTGAATGAGTTAACACACATAGTAAAAAGCACTTAAAGCAGGGGCTAGCAAACATTTTATTAAAAAGCCAGTTAATACATATTTTGAACCAACTTTACAGAACCATTTTTATAGAGCACTTTGCCTTATTTGTACACAGTACATTTGTACTTCTCATTTCATCTTTTATCTGATGCAATCACCAAATAACCCAGTGAGGTAGGAAAGCGCAGTTATTATCTTCATGGTACTGATGACTAAACTGTGGCTCAGAGACTTTGGAATGACAAAAAAAAAGACTTCCAGTTCCCTGGCCGACAGAATATTCTTTTGTGCCATAGTTCTTTTTTTTCTTTTTTCAACTCCTGCCCCACCATACTATGGTTCTTATATGTTATGTTACATGTTGTACTATAATTCTTATTGTTGTATTTAGAATTGGGCCACGCCTTTTTTTATGTATTGTCTACACCTGCTTTTGTGCAACAAGGGTAGGGTTGAGTCATAGCAACAGAGACCACATGGCGTGCAACACCCAAAATATGTACTAACTGGCTCTTTAAGAGAATGTTTGCTAGCCCCTGCGTTAAGTGCTTTTTACTATGTGTGTTAACTCATTCAATCCTCCTATTGATCCTGTGAGGCTGGTTCTGTTAGGCATTTAGGGAAACTGAGGAATAGAAAGGTAGAGTACCTAGAACAGAGTAAAACAGCGAGTAGATGGAGGAGCTGAAGTTTGAACCCAGGTAGTCTGGATCCAAACCCAATGCCCTTGATCCCTTTTATGACTGGCCTCTGTGATTCCTATTGGGCTACATTTCATTTGGCCAACGTTCACTGAGCAACATTAGTGGCCAAGCACCATTCTAGGGATTGGGGCTAATATAGAACAGGCTGTTATGGAGCTCACATTCCAGTGGCGGGAATAAAACTATTATCAAGTAACCAAATAAATGAGCAGGATTGTTTCAGAGAACGATGAAGGCTGTGGGGGAAAATAATAGGTTCGAATTATCAGAGCCAGAGAACTAGGTGGAAAAGGGGAGCAGGAAAGAAATTGCAAGAAACCGCTGTGTTCGTTGAACATATTTAAACTCTGATCCTCCCAAGGGAAGACATTATTCTTCTTATTGCTTATTTTTCGTTGTCTTCCTAGCCTCTGCCACCGAGTGCGCACTCAAAAATCACGTGAGTACATATGATTGACACTTCCTGTCACCTGCCTTCCTGCAGGCCTTTTCCTGCCCCTTCATTCACCTTTGTGTTTGAATGTTCACATGGCTTGTTCTTCTACACCAGATTATGAGCATCTAAAAGTCACGATCTCTGACTCTAAGTCCCATAGACTTAGTCCAGTGTCCTGCACAGAGAGGGACCTCAAGAATAATTTCTAAATAACATTTTAGAATCAGCTCTTTGCCTGAGTCTTTCAAAAATTGCCATGTATGGGTTGAAATTTTAGTTAAAACTGCATGTGGTCCATAGTTTTATCTCCCTTATCTGAGGTAATAAGGAGGGAACCACAGTTATTTGCAGTAACAGATCCTACCCCAGGTCCCTGTGCTTCTCTGTGAGTGACCAGTGGTACCTCCACACTGCTGCTCTGTTGATCTAGCCCAAACTCCTGGTGAATCCAGCCTGCCTTTGGGCTTTGGGATCCAATCTTGGGATATAAAAGGTAAGCAGGAGGGAATGACCCAAGTCCGCATAGGTAATACACAAATAGGGTGAGGCACTAGTGGCTGATGAAGGGAATTACATATTGATAATGTAAACTTACATGAAGCGCAGCTTTCCAGGATTAGGTAGAAATTCCATCTGTGTGCCAAACTAGCCCTTTACAAACAGAAGCAAACCCAGAGTCCTTGTGATGCAGGATAGAAAAAATGATCAAATGTCTGACAAGAACCTAACATGGGCATTTCTAGCCCTGGCTTCTGCCTTGAACTTGTATGACCTTTGCAATTGTCCTAAGCAGGCAGACTTCATGACACTTGTCCCCTGCAGCAACTGTCAAGTCAGCCCCACCTGGTGTCACTAAGCTGGAAGCCGGATCTGTCCAGCACTGCCAGCTGTCACCCACATTTGCCTTTACGGCTTTCCTTTGCTCCCATCTCTTGTGTTTCCTCCTCTTGCTTATCCTCTTTTCCCCTCTTCTTTACTTCTGTGACTACTAATTTTCATGCTTTTGAAAAGGTCTTGTTGCCTGTGAGGTTTTTGTTCTAGATATAAAATTTTTTTCTAGGAAGGCTGGAAACAAATCCTAAGGACTTAAAAACAAAGGTATTTGTATGCATATTCCTTTTTCTCGGGCTGCCATAACACATGACCACACATCGCGTGGCTTCAAACAACAGAAATTTATTCCCTTGAAGTTCCAGTGGCTAGAAGTCTGAAATCAAAGTCTCAGCAGGCTTGTTCCCTTCCTTGCCTCTTCCAGCTTCTTGGGGTTGCCAGTCATCCTTGGCTCCTAGCTGATCACTCTAGTCTCCGCCTGCATTGCCACGTGGCCTTCTTCCCTGTTTGTGTCTGTATTGCTGTGTTCAAATCTCCCTCTTCTTTTTCTTATAAAAACACCAATCATTGGAATTGGAGCTACCCTAGTTCAGAATGACCTCATCCTAACTTTATTATATCTGCTAAGTCCCTATTTCCAAATAAGATCAGGGTTCAGGGTGTGGACATATATTTTGGGGGAGATACACTAAACCTACTGCAATATGCTTTAGTTTTATTTAGCAATGTAAAGTCACATCTGGTCAACATCATGCTAACATATGGGGCTGTACTTTAAAAACTCACCTTCCGACAAAGAAGGAAACGAATTTGGTGAGAAGGGAGGAGCCTAAAAGGTGAACATAAAGTGATGAAAATTGGTCTTAGGATGCCTTCCTGACAATTGCAGATAAATAGAATGGGCTTATCCCATATTTTCTCTTCTGCACGTTTTTGAATGTAAGATAGAACCCTAGCTCTCCAGAATTGGGGAGTTTCCTCCAGCAGTTTGCCCATTGCCATCTTTTACTCACTGAGCACCTACAATGTGGTAGTCCCTATGTAGGGACTTTTACCCCTAAAAAGTGAGAGCCTCTTACCCCTAATTTGAGGCTCAAAACGTTTAAGTAATAACCTGCCTGCAAAAACACTGTTGACAAGTGGCATGGCTGAGAACTAAACTCAGTGTTATCAACCTCTTTAACCCACTCTTTTTGGTTCAAATATGAACACTTGTATTGATTGCACTGTCATTAAGCACCAAGTGTTAGCCCTTAGTGATAAAGCAGGGAAACCTGACGGTCATGGCTCCAAGTTCACATTGTAGAAGTGGAAGTCTGGAAGATGTACAGGAATCAATGACATGAAAAGTCAGGAGAGGAGCATCCCATGACTTCACCTCACTGAGCTAAACCGTCTCAAATGCTGCCATTTTTAGCATGTGCAATATCTATTTTGTCATTTATTTGCACATTTAGCATGTAAAATTTCTATTTTTCTCATTTTGAACACCTTAAGGATCAATGAGAGAGGTTATCCCTAGAGGACAAGGACTTTGTCATCTAAGATGGCTTAGGATGCACACTTACCCACATGCCAAGGACTCGGGAGCGACTACTCTGTTGCTAGCCTTTCATTACTTGCTAAGTTCCTAAGACTGCAAAGCAGAGGTAGGAAACACCAGGCTTAGTTTAAGGGCTGTCCAAGGGACACGCTGAGTGCACTTAAAGTTCAAAGTGTTCAGATTGGGCTTTGAAAGTAGCAACTTGGTTCTTCCACAAGGGTTAACATTTATATCCCACACAGATAAGTTGGTAGTTTTATTCATTTTAGTACCAAGATACTTCCAAAGGAGAGAAAGAAGTAGTTAAAAAATAGCTTGGGCTGGCAAATATGCTGCACATTGCTGAGAATGTTGTGATCTTTACTTGGGTGGTGATCTCATACTTCTAGGTTGGTGTTTCCAATCTGAAAAAGCTTTTTTCTTCTTTTTTTAATAGAGACTGGGTTGCCCAGGCTGGAGTGCAGTGAAATGATCACAGTACGTTGCAGTCTTAGCCTCTCGGGCCCAAGTTGTTCTTCTTCCTTAACCTCCAGAATAGCTGGGACTACAGGAGTGCACAACCACACCCAGCTAACTTTTTAATTTTTGTAGAGATGGGATCATGCTCTGTTACCCAGGATGGTCTTGAACTCCTAGACTCAGCAATCCTTCTGCCTCAGTCTTCCAAAGTGCTGAGATTACAGGTGTGAGGCGCTGCGCCTGGCCCTATCTCAAAAACTTCTAATAGCCTTCCAGGGAGTGAAGAACACATCCAAACATCCCGAGCCTGGCCTTCAACAACCTCTGCAGTCTGGCCCCTACATTCTCGTCCAGCTCAGTTTTCTACTACATCCCCCACCACCCACTAAGCCTGTACATAAGTCGTCACTGTCAGTCCAGACACTACTGGCTGCGGCCATTGTGGTCCAGCTTCTGACCCTTGCTCAGCCTCTGCCTTCTCCCTGTATAGAAGATTGTAAAAATGCATGCAATTATTCTCACTGTATCCACAATCCTTTGGAATGTGATTTCATAAAGAACCCCTTGACTCTGGGGTGGTCTCGTGGCTTGCTCTGGCCAGCAGCATGGAGCAGAAGTGATGCAGTGCCAGTTCCGAGCATAAATGTTCAGAAGCCTTGCTTACTTCTGTTCACTCACTTGGAACTCCGCTGTCACCCCAGGGACAAGCCGGGCTAACCTAGTGGGATGATAAGACCCATGTGGCGCAGTCAACCTGTCCCTCGACGGGATAGCCATCCAGCCAGTGATGGACCTGCCAGAGGACTGCAGATGCTTGAGTGAGTGATGTCTGCTGATGCTGAGACCAGCCAAGCCTCGCCCAGAGTAGCAGGGCTCTCTCTCTTATCTGTAGACAGGCAAACAAAAATACATGGCTGTTATTTTAAGTCACTTAGTGGTGGGATGGGTTCATATGAAACGCTCAAAACGTTTAAGTAATAACCTGCCTGCAAAAACACTGTTGACAAGTGGCATGGCTGAGAACTAAACTCAGTGTTATCAACCTCTTTAACCCACTCTTTTTGGTTCAAATATGAACACTTGTATTGATTGCACTGTCATTAAGCACCAAGTGTTAGCCCTTAGTGATAAAGCAGGGAAACCTGACGGTCATGGCTCCAAGTTCACATTGTAGAAGTGGAAGTCTGGAAGATGTACAGGAATCAATGACATGAAAAGTCAGGAGAGGAGCATCCCATGACTTCACCTCACTGAGCTAAACTGTCTCAAATGCTGCCATTTTTAGCATGTGCAATATCTATTTTGTCATTTATTTGCACATTTAGCATGTAAAATTTCTATTTTTCTCATTTTGAACACCTTAAGGATCAATGAGAGAGGTTATCCCTAGAGGACAAGGACTTTGTCATCTAAGATGGCTTTTTTAGCATGTGCACTCTGGAATTTCTTTCCCATTCATCTAACAAACATGACCTAAGAGTCTGCTACCTGACTCGATCTGTGGTAGGCATTGGGGGTTTAGCACCAACACAGACTATCTCCAAGGAGTTCCCATTTCCTTTTGTTGTGCCTTTGAAGTTCCCTCCTTTCAAGGCAGCCAAAGAGGGTCACATCCCACTTTCCAGATGTCATCTCAGATCTCCTCAATCAGAATTGATTTCTCCCTTTCTCAATCCAGATTAGTCTCTATATCATATCACTTCTCTGGATTCTTTCTCATCTAGACGGTTCCAAGACCTGCCTGATTGGTTTCTACATGTCTCATCTGTCCTTGAATGTATCCTTCTCAGCCTTACTACAGTCAGCTTTCGAAACGCAAATCATACAATGACCCTTGGAGTGAATCTCCTCACTGACTGTTATCAGCCCCATGAAAAAGTTCCATATCCACCTTCGTACTCTGACGCCAACACACTTCTCCTGTCTCAGCTTCCATCTTAGATTTACTGTCTGTTAATAGTTTATCATTTCCTGTTCTCTCTTCTAGGAATGTTCTCCCCACCCAAGGCTGACTGATATGCTTCTATTTACTTTCTTAAGCTCAGCCGTCACCTGTTCCAGGAAGTCTTCATTGAACTCTGCTGCTTCCCAGCCAGCCTTCTCATTTCGGTGATTGTAATACTGTCACTGTGCATTATTGTGATTTCTTATGTTTGCATGTCTGGAGACAACAGTTTCTAAATTCAAGGCCTAGGTATTAATTTTACCTATGCATCTAGCTAGCCCTTAGGCAAAACCTTTTCACTTGGGTGATACTCAAAAGTGTTTTTTAAATGAATGGACAAATGAATGAATTAAGGAATAAAGACTGCCTTTACAATTACCTACCAGGTACCCCGAAAGAGTAATTATTCATATCTATGCAGTCATGGATACTATCTTCTTACAATTAAATGTCCTGAGAGAAAATTTCACTTAGGAGATAGAGGAATAGAATCAAAGCATCTTGGAGAAGATGTGAAGAAATGCCAGTTGTAACAGAAGATTAATAGTCTGAAAGCCAAACATAATCTGGTATCCAATTTTTTTTTTTTTTTTTTTAGAGATGGAGTCTCTCTATATTGCCCAGGCTGGAGTGCAGTGGCTATTCACAGGCGAGATCCCACTACTTATCAGCACGGAAATTTTGACCTGCTCCGTTTCTGACTTGGACTGGTTCACCCCTCCTTAAGCAACCTGGTGGTCCCCCACTCTGGTAGGTCACCACATTGATGCCGAATTTAGTGTGGACACCCAATTGGCATAGTGCATTACAGCCCAGAACTCCTGGGTGCAAGAGATCCTCCCACCTCAGCCTCCCGAGTAGCTGGGACTATAGGCACGTGCCACCGTGCTCGACTCTGGCATCCAATTTTATGACCTGTATGACTTAGATCATGAGGTCCAGCCTAGATATTTTTTTTTTTTACAAAAAGGAATTCCAATCTTTTTGTTTAATGTTTCTAAAAATAGTAAAGAAGACCTGCTTTATCTAAGTAATATTTTCTATTTTATTTATTCATATTGTGATTCCTAAATGTTTCACACCACACATTTTCTGGAATCTATTTCCAACACCACACTCACCCAAACAAAACTACCCTCAGCCAGGAAAATGTTTATTCTTCTTTCTCAATGTTCTTCACTCCCTCCTTCCCAGCTACCCTATAGATCAGCTTAACCTTTTAAAATCATCCCTTACCGACCATTCTCCCACCAGTGTTTCACATTATCAAATCACAAAAGCCCAGTAGCCATGTGCCAGAAAAACATCTCACTTTCTTGGAAAGGAAGAGCTAGAGGGGAAAGTGCTGGCATTTCCTTAACAAGAGCACAGCGGATGACTTCAGGACCATTCATGCTTGTATTAACTTTAAAACACCCACCAGACTTAATGATTCTATCCCTACGTGGTATCGTCCGATCTGTCTTTCTAGTTCATGAGTTTTCACTAGTCTATGACAAAGTGAGAAAAATAAATGACTATGTTTATATTTAAAAATTATTGAAACAAAATTGTAAAAGTGTATTTTAGTCTGGTGTCTACTTTTGGGGGGTTTTCTTTAACAAAATCTTGGTGATACAACATAGCTTTTAAATCTTTTATTTGGCAAAATAGAAATTTGGCAAACATATGTAAGTTCATGGTTTAAAAAAAACTTTTTATTAAGCCTATATAATCCTAAAGTATGGGAACAATCAAGTCACTTTTGAGTTTTTTAGGGTGGGGGGAAAAGCCTTCAGTTAAGGAAGAAGAGAAAGAAGAGAAGAGGCGTCCTAAACTATAGTAAAATATTTCCAGTTTCCAGAACTTGTTTTCACTCTTTGCTGTGTGCAAGCCTGGAGTTCTCAACCCCTGTGGACTTTCAAAAGTACTCTATTAAGAGTTCTCAAGCTGTTTTCAGTATTTCAAAAATCTAAAGAAAACTACCACTTGCCAAAAATTAGTGTATATAGATTATACAGCATATTTCTCTGCTTTTGGCTAAAAAGATAAGAATTTAGGCCGGGTGCGGTGGCTCACGCCTGTAATCCCAGCACTTTGGGAGGCCAAGGCGGGTGGATCACGAGGTCAAGAGATCAAGACCACCCCGGTCAACATGGTGAAACCCCGTCTCTACTAAAAATACAAAAAATTAGCTGGGCACGGTGGCGCGTGCCTGTAATCCCAGCTACTCAGGAGGCTGAGGCAGAAGAATTGCCTGAACCCAGGAGGCGGAGGTTGAGGTGAGCAGAGATCGCACCATTGCACTCCAGCCTGGGTAAGGAGAGCGAAACTCCGTCTCAAAAAAAAAAAGTTAAGAATTTAATATAGTAACAACAGTTATTGCATGCTAATTGGAAGCACTGATTAATCTCCAAAAAAAGTTAAGAATTTAATATAGTAACAAGAGTTATTGCATGCTAATGGAAGCACTGATTAATATCTATAGGTTTATTAAGAAAAAAATTAAAACGATTAAAAAGTGTTTGATTTGAAACTGTTTGTTTCTCAAGATGTTAAAATATAGAATTACCATGTGAACTGGAAGTTCCACTGCTAGGTATATACCTAAGATAATTGACAGCAGTCTCCCTGCTGGTCTAGTGGCTAGGATTCAGCCACGGCCCGGATAATTGACAGCATATGTCCACACAACATGTGTATATAAATATTCATAGCAGCATTATTCATAATAGTCCAAAAGTAGAAATAGCTCAATGTCTTTCCACTGGCGAGTGCATAAACAAAATGTGGTATATTCACATAATGGAATACTATTCTGTCAATTAAAAAAAAAGATAAAGTACTGATATAGGCCACAACAGGGACGAACCTTGAAAATATTATGCTAAGTGAATTCAGTCAGACAGAAAGTCTTTATTATATAATTCCATTTGTAGGCAGTATCCAGAATGGGCAGATCCAGAGAGGCAGAAAGCTGATGAATGGTTGCCAGGGACTGGGGAGAGAGAGGAATGGGGAGTGACTTCTAATGGGTTTTATTTTGGTGTGATAAAAACCTTATGGGGCCCAGTGTGGTGGCTCATACCTGTAATCCCAACACTTTGGGAGGCTTAGGAGGGTGGTTCATGAGGTCAGGGGATCGAGACCATCCTGGCTAACACTGTGAAACCCCGTCTCTACTAACAAATATAAAAAATTAGCTGGGTGTGGTGGCATATGCCTGTAGTCCCAGCCACTTGGGAGGCTGAGGCAGGAGAATTGCTTGAACCCAGGAGGTGGAGGTTGCAGTGAGCCGAGATTGCACCACTGCACTCCAGCCTAGGCAACAGAGCGAGATTCCATCTTAAAAAAAAAAAAAGAAAAAAAGTTATATAATTAGACAGCAATGACGATATTACTCTGTGGATATAATTTTAAAAATCACTGATTTAAACACTAAAAATAAAATATAAAAAAACTTCTAGAAGTGATAGTTGTTTTGGAGGTCATGGGTAATATTATTTTAAACATAGGTGCACAAGTGCACTAAAATCTCAGAATCTACTACTATAAACATGTGAACAAAAACCTCTTTTACCCCAAAAGCTATTAATAAAATAATAAAACATGGACCTATGAAAAAGGGGAAAAGTGAATCCTTGGAGAGACATCTGAGAAATATTGCCATACACAGCTTAAATCTGTGTTCAAAGACAGCCGTTCTGTATCCTGACTTCACTCACATCCATGCAAACAGGCGGCATTCACGTTACTTCTTACACTTCAAAAGATCCCTGCCCTTTTTTATGTAACAACCCTAGTACCCAAACAGGCCTCTCTGTGCCAACCATGAGGAGTTACGGAAAGAAAGGAGAAGGGAGTCAAGTCCTGCTTTGTCCTCATGTGCCACCTGGTCCTGAAAGCCGACTACTTATTCCCCAGAGGATTACAGAAACATCTCGGTGAGTTTCAGTTCTGGACCTCCCACCTGTAGCTGCTGTACCCTCTTCCCAGAGTTCAGATCGGGTTGATTGGCACAACCCGTCTCTGCCTGCAGGACTTTGTTACTGGGGTCTGATCCCCATTTGTCAATCAGTTGCAGCTGAACTCTAGTTTGAGTTTGAGTTTAATTATGTTTAATTCAACTTAAGTTTAATTCAACGTGAGCTCAAGCTCAAACTAGAGTTCAGCTGCGACTTCTGCACTTCCACAGTACTTCATTCTCAACTAATCTATCCACATGAAGCATTTAGAAGCCAAGGTGGAAAATAAAATTAAGGAGCGGATTTTTAAAGATTTGGCTGTTTAGGACTTTGGTGTCTCATACAGACCCTGACAAAATGGTGGTTTGCCATAATGTGAAGGGAAGGAGTGCCTTCCTTATAGTCAAGGATTGTTTGAATTTCCCAGAGGAACATAAGGTGTCAGAGAGCACAGGGATGGAAGGAGCTTCACAAGGTATCTAGAACAATGTCTCAGCAATTGCAGGACTCACTTCTAGTGCACTCGATGTGTGTGTGTGTGGAGGGTGTGGGGGGTGTGTGTGTGTTGGGTTTTTTCTTTTCTTTTTTCTTTCTTTTTTTTTTTTTTTGTTGAGATGTGGGTGGGGAGTCTCACTTTGTTGCTTTTGAACTCCTGAGCTCAAGAGATCCTCCTACTTTGGCCTCACAAAGTGCTGGCATTACATACATGAGGCCCCATGCCAGGCACTTCTAGCATACTCTTGGCTGATGCCCATCGAGTGTCAACAGGTACGTACTCAGGAAGAGGCACTGCCCTCTTTCGCATTGTTACAGAACCTTTCCTGGGCCTGTGATTTCTTCTCAGTTAAACTGTCACTAACAAGATCATGCTTGCATGGCTTGTTCTATTTTCTTTTTAACATCAATACTGTAGGAAAGGCATTGTCTATCTCCATTTTACCTTGGAAGAAACTGATTCTCAAAGAGTTTCAATGAATTGCCCAGAGTTACAGACTCAGGGCTCAAACTGGGCTAAAAAACCCAATGTTATTTTCACTCTACACTCCAGCCCGCTAGACATTTTAAAAGATGGAAATCATATCTCTTGCCTTTTTTTGTCCAATGCTTTAATAAATACTGTTTTAGTAAATTAATTCATTTCCCATTGATAATTTTGCTTAGTAGAGACTAGCATGGTAGAATTATAGAGAAATGGATTTGAACACCATCTTGACTACCTGCAAGAGCTTTGATCTTGAACAAGTAGCCTAATCTTGCAAAGCTTCATTTCTCTCATTTGTAACAGGATTTGCTATAAAATTTATATTTTTTTGTTATATGTAAAAATAGCAAATTTTTTTTTCTTTTTCTTTTTTCTTTAGTTAAAGAACAAGGGGAAGGGCTTTTCATATTCATTTACTCTCCATTAGAGAAATCAAAAATGATTTATTGGTCTTTCAAAGAGAAAGCTAAGAGGAATAGCTCATATTCTTTGTAATGTGCACATATCGTTATACAAATATGGCAAGATCACAGGCTCTGGAGGAGGTGGAAGACAAATGGTGAATCTCTCCTCTCCTGGGACTTCCTGGGGCCGATGGCATAACCTCCCTTTTTGTTAATAATAACAAAAGTTAATAATAACTTTTGTTAAACAAATGGAAAATGCTAGTCTCTAAAGCTGGTCCCTCAATGAGCCACACCTCTTTGTATAAGTCCCTCCTCTGGGGCTGATCCTGTGACTCACGTTTGACCAATAGAATTCATGGATGTGACTTAGCATGACTTCTGAGGCTAGGTCATAAGAAACCTTGCAGCTTACACCTAGTTCCCTTGGAACATTCAATCTGGGGGAAGAAAACGGCCATGTAAGAAGTCCGTTGAAGAGGAGTGGTGAGAGAAGACATCCTTGTTTTGTGCTGGTTTTCAAAGGGAATACTTCCAGCTTGTGCCCATTCAGTATGATATTGTCTATGAGTTTGTCATAAATAGCTTTTATTATTTTGGGATAAGTTTCCTCAACGCCTAGTTTATTGAGAGTTTTTAACATGAAAAGATGCTAAATTATATCAAAGGCCTTTTTTGCATCTGTTGAGATAATCATGTGGTTTTTGTCATTGGTTCTGTTTATGTGGGATTACATTTATAGATTTGTGGATGTTAAACCAGCCTTGCATCCCAGGGATGAAGCCAACTTGATCGTGGTGGATAAGGTTTCTGATGTGCTGCTGGATTTTGCACAGCATTTTATTGAGAATTTTTGCACTGATGTTCATCAAAGATATTGGCCTAAAGTTTTCATTTTTGTTTGTTGCTCTGCCAGATTTTGGTATCAGGGTGATGCTGGCCTCATAAAATGAGGTAGGGAGGAGTCCCTTTTTCCCGATTGTTTGAAATAGTTTCAGAAAGAATGGTACTGGCTCCTTTTTGTACCTCTGATAGAATTCAGCTATAAATCCATTTGGTCCTGGGCTTTTTTTAATTGGTAGGCTATTAACTACTGCCTCAACTTCAGAACTTGTTATTGGTCTATTCAGGGATTCGACTTCTTCCTGGTTTAGTTATGGGAAGGTGTATGTGTCCAGGAATTTATCCATTTCTTCTAGATTTTCTAATTTATTTGCATAGAGGTGTTTACAGTATTCTCTGATGGTAGTTTTATTTCTGTGGGATCAGTGGTGATAACCCTTTTATCATTTTTTATTTTTTCTATTTGATTCTTCTCTCTCTTCTTCTTTATTAGACTAGCTAGCAGTATACCTACTTTGTTAATTTTTTCAAAAAATCAGCTCCTGGATTCAGGCAAGAATAAGAAATAAAGGATATTTCTATAGGAAGAGAGGAAGTTAAATTGTCTCTGTTTGCAGATGACATGATTCTATATTTCGAAAATCACATCATCTCAGCCCAGAAACCCCTTAAGCTGATAAGCAACTTCAGGAAAGTCTCAGGATACAAAATTAATGTGCAAATATCACAAGCTTTCCTATACACCAACAATAGACAAGCAGAGAACCAAATCATGAATGAACTTCCATTCAGAACTGCTACAAAGAGAATAAAATACCTAGGAACACAACTTACAAGGGATGTGAAGGGCCTCTTCAAAGAGAACTACAAACCATTGCTCAATGCTATAAGAGAGACACAAACAAATAGAAAAACATTCTATGCTCATGGATTGGAAGAATCAATATTGTGAAAATGGCCAAAGTAGTGTATAGATTTGATGCTATTCCCATCAAGATATCATTGACTTTATTTGCAGAATTAGAAAAAAAACTGCTTTAAATTTCATATGAAACCAAAAAAGAGCCCATATAGCCAAGATAATCCTAAGCAAAAAGAGCAAAGCTGGAGGCATCATGCTATCTGACTTCAAACTATACTACAAGGCTACAGTAACCAAAACAGCATGGTATTGGTATGAAAACAGATATGTACACCAATGGAACAGAACAGAGACCTCAGAAATAACACCACACATCTACAACCATCTGATCTTTGACAAAATTGACAAAAACAAGCAATGGGAAGAAGATTACCTATTTAATAAATAGTGCTGATAAAACTGGCTCGTCATATTCAGAAGACTGAAACTGGACCCCTTCTTTACACTTTATATAAAAATTAAGCCTAAAATCATGAAAACCCTTGAAGAAAACCTAAGTAATACCATTCAGAAAATAGGCATAGGCAAAGACTTTATGACTGAAACACCAAAAGCTATTGAAACAAAAGCCAAAATTGACAAATGGGATCTAATTAAACTAAAGACTTCTGCACAGCAAAAGAAATTATCATCACAGTGAACAGGCAACCTACAAAATGAGAGAAAATTTTTGCAATCTACCCATCTGACGAAGGTCTAATATCCAAAATATACAAACAAACAAATTCACAAGAAAAAAAAAACACCATCAAAAAGTGGGCAAAGGATATGAACAGATGGTTCACAAAAGAAGATATTTATGTGGCCAACAAACATGAAAAAAAGCTCATTAGAGAAATGCAAATCAAAACCAAAATGAGATACCATCTCATAACAGTCAGAATGGTGATTATTAAAAAGGAAACAATAGATGCTGGAGAGGCTGTGGAGAAATAGGAACTCTTTCACACTAGCTTTCAGTGTGACTAGAATAGAGCAGGCAGGAGAAGATGGAGGAGCAGACTTGCTGAGTCTTCCAGCCTTCATCTTTCTCCCTGTTGGATGCCTCCTGCCCTCAAACATCAGACTCCAAGTTCTTCAGCTTTTGGACTCTGGGGCTTACATTAGTGGTTGCCAAAGGCTCTCCAGTCTTTGGCCGTAGACTGAAGGCTTCTCTGCTTCCCTACTTTTAAGGTTTGGGGACTTGGACTAATTCACCACTGGCTTCCTTGTTCCTCAACTTGCAGATGGCCTATATGGTACTTTACTGTGTGATTGTGTGAGTCAGTTCTCCTTAATAAACTCCCTTTCATATATACACATGTCCTATTAGTTCTGTCCCTCTAGAGAACCCTAATACAGGTATTAAGGAGAGATTTTTTTATTTTAATTTTTTAAGAACTGCCCAAGTGAAATGGATATTTTTTTTCTTTTTTGAGACAGATTCTCTCTCTGTCACCCAGGCTGGAGTGCAGGGGAGTAATCTTGGCTAACTGCAACCTCCACCTCCTGGGTTCAAGCAATTCTTCTGCCTCAGCCTCTGAGTAGCTAGGATTACAGGTGCCCGCCACTATGCCCGGCTAATTTTTATATTTTTGGTAGATACAGGGTTTCACCATGTTGGCCAGGCTGGTCTTGAACTCCTGACCTCAAGTGATCTGCCTGCCTCGGCCTCCCAAACTGCTGGGATTACAGGCATGAGTCACTGTGCCCGGCCTGTGGATATTCTTTTTATACTATGGGTCTATACAATTCCTTACCTGTAATTTCTGCAGTTTTATGTGTTTTGAAATTTAGAATATTTCAGATAAATACTTGAACACACACATATATTCTATCAGGGAACACCTTATAATTTAACATTAATTTTTACAGCATAACATGTAAATATTCATACTAAATGAGACAAAGATTTTACAAACTATGAATAGTTTCAGAGTTTATTGCCAAATGAGCTTGCTACAGATTTATAAGCAAAAAAAAAAGAAATTTTTTCGTTGGGCCTAGATGAACTAATGAAGCATTTTTTTTTTAAATGAAGAATTTTTTTTTTCAGAGATTTTTGGACTTTAGAATTGTGGAAAATAGATCGTGGAATTGCATTCAGACTATGAAGCCAATATTCTCTCAGTGTTTCTTGCTGTTGAGAATGTCACGTGCTTGCCTAGTGGGGCTTGATATCAAGCTTTGTGCAGGAAAGATGATTTGAACACAGTTTACACCTGCTGTCCTGTGCTTTGATATTTGGCATGCTCACAAAGAAAGGGCCTCTGGCCAGGCACAGTGGCTCACGTCTGTAATCCCAGAACTTTGGGAGGCCAAAGCGGGCAGATCACAAGGTCAGGAGTTCAAGATAAGCCTGGCCAACATAGTAAAACCCCGTCTCTACAAAATATACAAAAATTAGCCGGGTGTGGTGGCACATGCCTATAATTCCAGCTACTCGGGAGGCTGAGGCAAGAGAATCACTTGAACCCAGGAAGCGGAGGTTGCAGTGAGCCAAGAGCACACCATTGTATTCCAGCCTGGGCAACAGGGTAAGACTCCATCTCAAGAAAAAAAAAAGGAAAGGGTCTTAGCTAAGTTTGAAGTATGGTTTCAGGCTTTGTGGAGACAAGCCAGTGAAGCCAGCTAATAAACTCTTTTATCCAAAATCCCTAAGGGGAGAAGAGAAAAGAAAAAGAAATTAAAATGGAATAGCAGCCTGCTTTCAACTTCATGAGAACTAATCACAAGATGAAGCCAGAGGCATCTCATCAGGAAAGTCCAAATTTGATGAAGCAATTTCTCTCTGGAAGCCTTAGACTAGACAGACCTGCAATGAAGGTCATCAAGGTGGGTTGACAGAAGTGGGAGCCATACATTAATATTAAAGGCAGTAATAACTGTGATACCACTCCCCATTTCAGTCCCTGCCCGGGAGAAAAGGCTGGGCCCTTTTCTATGCCGAGAGGTGACAGAGAATATTTTCCAAGGACACTTAAGACTTGCTGTCTCTTTACAATTGGCCTTTTTCCCCGGAACACTTCGAATGGAGCAGCGTAAGTTTTGCTGTCTGGTCCTCTTCAGTGGAAGGTCATTTTTGTATCCAAGGTGACAGCTCTCTCTGGGGATAGGTATATGATGCGAAGGTAGGTAAGCGGATAGTGTGGGATGAGCCCAGGGCCCATGAGGCCCTTAAGGTGATGGCCTGTACCCGGTGGCAGTCTGCTGAAAGAGCAGGACACTGCGGCTGCCGACTCAGTTGTGTGACTCAGTGTGTACCAAGATGGCTGAGCATGCGCCTAGCAAGCCGCAGATGGGGAAAGGTGCGTGTGTGATAGAGGAGAGAGAAGATGCATTTTGAACAAAGCTTTTATTACTATTATTTTAATTTTCTGCTCTCATTCATTTTCCTTATACTTTATCCACAATGACCTTTGAAATCTGATCAGTTGGTCAGTATCTTCCTTGTTAGGAAGAAAAAATATCAGACCTCTAATTTTCTCCATTCTAACAGCGTTCACAGAATTACTCCCTTCTCTTTTGGTGCAACTGATTCAATGCAATTTTTGAAAAGACCATATTTTCAGCACTTCCTGTGTGTGCAGAACTCTGATGTCACAGATAACTGGGTTTGAATTCCAGGCCCATCATTTTCTAACCATGTGAATCTGGACAAGGTACTTAGCCATCGTGAGATGTAGTTGCCTCAATTGTAAAATGGCAATAATATATGAGACATTTGCTGTGAGAATCAAGTGAGGTAATAAGAGTGCTTATTACAAAACAGACACAGGAATAGTTTATTATAACTAGATGCTAAGAGGAACTTAAAGGTAAATAAAATACATATGCACGCACACTTCTTTAATGCAAGGAAAATATACAAAGGATTTTGGAAGTAACTGGACAGCACAAAATGCAGAGATAGTCCACCATACAATGGAGAGTGGGCATTAGATCTGGGCCTGGGTAGACACGTGGACTGTCAATAGGCTGGGTAATGGGAGTGAGGAGAATAAGGACGTAAAGGATGCTTCTAGGCACAAACCATGGTGATACAGAGGCAGGAAAGAACTGAGGAGAAATTACAGCAAGAGACCTAGACTTTTCCAATACTGTAAGGACTGACAGCATCCTCTCTCAACAGCCTCACAACTCCTTTAATTATCAAAGCAAGTGTTCTGATTTGAGGTTTGCAAAACAGTTACTCTAGCATTTGTTCAACCAATACAACACATATAATCAGGGTGGTGAGATTAGGTGGGAGAAGAGAGTGGGACGTTAGCTACTTGAGATTATTGAGGGCTTTGAATGCCACAAAAGGGAATGAGATTTTTGCATGTGTTGTATAGTGAAGAGTTGTTTTGGACCTGAACAGCACCAGTTTCAGGTTATACCATTGATGTACAGATGATTCTGAAGTGGGATAGACAGGGGTTGCAAAGAGGTTTAACCAAAAGGTTATTGCAGAAATGCAGGAGACATGGAAAAGGTGAGTTAGAAGAGACATTTTGTAGAGAAGGGGCTACTTGTGGGTGTTTATTGAGTAGATGTGGAGAAAAGAAAGCTATCACAGATAACACTAAGATGTCTAGCCCGGGTGACTGAGAAAAGGAAGTCTCTTTTACCTGGATAGTAGTCTGAAGACCTGGGTTGGCAGGTGGGGGATGATTAATTCCATTCTATGTATTCTATTTTCAAACGGACAGAGATGCATTCATAAGATGGCTTGGAGCTCATGACAGAGTTACCAGGTGGATCTGTGGCTACAGAAAGCCTCTTAACAGAAGGGATAGGAAGAAGTGGAAGGTCATCAATGACTGAGACCATGTGGCAAGAAGGTGGTCAATACTCGAAGGGGATGGCTGAGTCCAAACTCTCCCTTTCATAGCCTATTTACACAGAAGTTCTCAACTTCATTTATTGATACCAAAAAGTGACTGATGATATCTTAGAATGTCATGTCTCTCACGGAGATTTACATTTTAGTAGAGATCAAAGCCTTGAACTAAAGATATTAAGCTCCCAAACAAGAATCCAGAAATACTGGGAAAGGTGACCATGTGACCACCTCTAATATGCAAGGGCCACTGGACCAGCCACCCCCACCCCCCAGCAATCTGAAGGAGAATGCAGTGAATACAAATGAGGTTTTCCCAAAGTGCAAAATACGAGTATGCACATACAGTCAATCCTGATTACTCACAGATTCCATATTGTAAGTTCACCTACTCACTACAATTATTTGAAACATCAAAATTAACACTCACGGTACATTCCTGATCATTCTTGGATGTGCACAGGGCTGTGAAAAATTTGAGTTCTCAACAAGCACGTTCCCAGCTGAGGTCAAACAAAGCAATACTCTGTGTTCTTGTTTTCAGTTCATAATGTAAGCAGTGTCTTTTTCTTGGTCTATTTAGTGCTATGCTCTTTGCATTATTGTGCTTTTTGTTGATTTTATTGTTTAAAATGGCCACCAGCATACTGCTGAAGTGTTCTCTAGTGTTCCTAAGTACGAGAAGGCTGTGATGTGTCTTATAGAGAAAATTCATGTGTTAGATAAGCTTCATTCAGGTATGAGGTACACTGCTGTTGGCTGTGAGTTATGTGTTAATAAATGAATAACATATACAAATAAGGTGTGTTTAAAGAGAAACAGAAAACAAAGTTATATATTGATCGGTTTACAAAAATATTGGGATCAGAGGCTTGCAGGAACCTAGCCTTGTATTTCCCCTAAGATCAATGGTTTACAATTCACTAATTCAGTGTTTGCAGTGACTTTATTTAACACAGCTATTGTGAATAACAAGAATCAGTTGAATTTCTGTTTATCTTCTAGGGAGACAGGCATTGTGCTTTCTCTCCAGCTTTATAGATGTGTAATTGACAAATAAGAATTGTATGTTTTTAAAGTGTACAACATGATGTTTTGATATATGTGTACATTGTGAAATGATTACAGCAATTCAGCTAATTAATGTATCTATCAACTTAGTTATCATTTTGTGTGTGTGTAACGAGAACACACAAGATCTACTGTCTTTGTAAATCTCAAGTATATAAAACAGTATTGTTAATTATAGTCATCCCGCTGTACACAGACCTCCAGAACTTGCTGATACTGTCTAATTGAAACTTTGTACCCTTTGACCAAGATCTTCTTACCCCAACATTCTCTAGCTGGGGAAAACATTGTTCTACTTTCTGTTTCTATTAATTTAACTTTCTTAGATTCCACATATCAGATCATGAAGCATCTGTCTTTCTGTGTCTGGCTTATTTCAGTTAGCATAATTTCCTCCAGGTTCATATGTACTGTTGCAAATGACAGGATTTCCTTCTTTTTTAAGGCTAAACAGTATTCCAATCATGTGTATGTATGTGTGTGTATATATGCTATATATGTACATATATTATATATGTATATATATGCTATATATGTACATATATTATATATGTATATATATGTGTATATGTATATATGCACCATATTTTAAAAGTTCATCTATTAATGGACGGCACTGCTTATGTACTGGCCCTGCTGGAGGGGTTTGTTCTGTCTGGTCTACGGACTCAGCCACTCACTTCCAATAACAGTGCTTGGTCCTTTCAACATATATCAATTCAAAAAATGAGTCACCATGCTTCACTACTAATGATAAGATGATTCTCATTACAAAGGGTTTCCCAGTGGAAAAGCATCTAACAAGGGCAGAGCATTTGAAACAAGTGATGCAAACCAGCAGAAGTGGGTAAGTGCCACCGTCAAGCGTAGCTGGCCAGCTCTAGAGCCACAGTGGCACATAATTTGTATGTGATTATACAAGGTTTATAGTCAACGTTGGTGGCAGTTTTTTTTCTTTATATGCCTGTCTGTTTTCTTGCCTGACTGCCTGCCTGACAACAATTTATTTTCCTTTCATTCTTACTAGAGATGAGATCAACCCAACTGCTTGATTGTATTGGAGGTTTGTAAGAAAATATAGGAAAAATAAGGCAACTTTAATATGGTTTGAAATGTGCTATAATAAGGTGGAAACTCTTAAAGACATTAGAAGGCTTTCCTAAAAGCTATTCATTTTAGGTGCAAGAATCTCCCTTCTCCGTCTCCTCCCCAATTATAACAAAAAGAATATTCTGCTGAGCTGACAAAGACTAGCAAAACGTTTCTAAATGTATACATCTGGGAACTCTCATAAGTTTTATTCTAGGGAAAAAAAATTGCTTCTCTTCTTTCTGAAGGTCAACCCCATTGTATAGGAAAAATTGCCTGCAGCTACCCTGCTATGCCCAGAGCACCCTTCGGAAAGAAATTAAATGCATTCAGAAGATCAGCTGTCCTCTCAAATGATGTGAATAGGGACATAAGGCACACTGAAAAAGGGTGTCCCAATAATTTGCTCTTCCCTGATTATAAGGCAAACCCCTGGCTGCTTGATGGAGTGAGGCAATAGATTTGTGATCTCAAGGAAAAACTAGACTTCTTTGACTCTGAGTAGTCATTGTTATCTGTCCACCCTGGACTTGACAGAGGCTGTCTCAATCTGTTTTATGGGCCACTTCTTAAAGGTAATCAAATTTGGGAAGACAGGGTCTTGATCTCACCCAGGCCTGAGTGCAATGGAACAATCACAGGTCACTGCAACCTTGACCTCCCAGGCTCCAGTGATCCTCTTACGTCTCAGCCTCCTGAGTAGCTGGGACTACAGGTGTGGGCCACCACCCTCAGTTAATTTTTGTATTTTTGTAAAGACAGGGTTTTTGCCATGTTGCCTAGGCTGGTCTCAAACTCCTGGGCTCAACCAATCTGCCTGCTTCAGCCTCCAAAGTGCTGGGATTGCAGGTGTAGCGTCACTGTGCCCAGACAAGACAAATTCTTTATTATACCATAGACATTTGGGTTGTTTTGTATTTGGCTATTATGACTAAAGTAGTTATAACATCATTGTACTGGGCTGTTTATGAATATATGTTTCATTGTCTTTGGGTGAATACCTAGGAAGAGAATTTCTGGATTGAATAAAATCTTTGAACAGATTTCTCAGGAAATCACTGGACCCTATATCACTCAAAAAAGACTGTTATTCTCTTTTCTTCAGTGTATGGTTTTTAAAATAAATCATCATAAGCCTTTTTGGGGGAAGGACTGAAGGAATTGCTATTGAATATCCTGCTATGGTGTTGCAGGATCCTTTCTTATGGGAAACTGACCTATTCATTGAGGCATTCTGGTTCTGAGAACTGGTGCAGGTCAGGAAATGAATGAGAGATTTTCTCTTCATCGGGCAGCTCAGCAGTCCTCTACGCAACTGTTCTTCATCTATTTTAGAGGAAAGTGAGATAGGCAGAGAGTGTATTCTTCAGGGTTCTCCAAAGAAATGGAACAAATAGGATATGTATTTATTATGAGGAATTGATTTACATGATCTACCATCTGCAAGGTGGAGACCTGGGGAAGCTGGCAGGACAATTCAGTTCAAGTCTGAAGGCCTGAGAACCAGGGTAGTCAAGAGTATAAATCCCAATCTGAGGGCAGCTCAAGCAGTGAGGCAGGAAATCAAAGGGACAGAGTCCACCTTCTGCCTTTTGTTCTCTTCATGCCTTCAACAAATTAGGTGATGCCCACCAGTACTGGGAAGGACCGTACAGACCACATACACTTCATTCAGTTCACTAGTGGAAATGCTAACCTCATCCAGAAACACCCACAGACCCACCCAGAGACCATGTATATTTGGGTATCTTGTGGCCCAGTCAAATTGACAAATAAAATTAAACATCACAAGTCCACTCCTTGTCAACCTGGCACCCACAGACATCTTCTTAAATTATACCTCATCTCCAAGAAAATAAGATCATAATTCTGCCTAACATGACATAATTATCCTGACACAACCAAAAATGCATTAACCCCTTTGCCGGAAGAGAAGATAAAGTCCTTGAGTGATATTTACTCTTCTTAATCTCCCACAACTTAAATATTATAATATAAAAAATTACCCATATTTAAATGTCATGATATAAAGTCAGTATTCCTTATGATAGGAGAACAAGAGAGAAAAGAAAACAAAGATACATATACACAAATATATTCGTAACAAAATAAGGAGGAAATATTTATGATGATTACAGTCCTAGTTTCTGTAACTGGTCACATAGTTGTAGCTGGTATTTATAGCTACCTCCTGCCATTACCCATTATGTATTCCCTTTGCCTTCAGCAAGCATTTCAGCTGATGCAGTTCTTTACCTGGCAGAGTGACCCAAACCTCCATTCCTGAAAGGTCTGGCTCATTAGTTTTTCCTGGATTGAGTTGTTGCAGTTGTTAAATAATGTTAATCACAAGGCATGAAAATACCAAGAGATGCCTTAAGGTGTCTCCTATAATCCAGACATGTTCTCCTTACCTCTATTGTGGAGTAGTACTCCAAAATCCCCTTTGGTAGTCAGGATTAATCACCACAGCCAACACCGTAACTCCTTAACCTACGGATTCAGAGCCACAAGGAGCCAGCATGGCTGGTTGGCAGCCTTAACTTTCAGTTCAACGAAATCATCGCTGTGTTTTCTGGCGGGAGCATTCTTCCCTCTGGAACTAAGACCTCTAGGCCATCAGAGCATAAAGTAGTGAGAACAGGAAGCAGAAATGTTGCCAGTGTGCATAAGGGGTAACAGTGAGTGGTATTATTCCCATTTCCACCTTTGGTTCCTGGACCTAGGAATTTTGGCTAGAGGAGAAACACTGTATATTGGATGCTGATTCAGAACAACATAGTCTTCTGGAGAACCTTGATCCAGTCCTACAAAATATTGCTACCTAGCTGTCACTGTAACTGAGTCTTAAAAAGACCCTGCCACCATTCCCTCAAACCAGTTACTTCTGGATTGTGGGGAACATGATAAGACCAGTGAATTCCATAAGCATAGGCTCATTGCTGTACTTCTTTTGCTGTGAGGTGGGTTCCTTGATTAAAAGCAATTCTGTGTGGGATATCATGATAGTGGATAAGGCATTCTGTAACTCCATGAACGGTTGTTTTGGCAGAAGCATGCCATTCAGAGAAGGCAAATTCATATTCCAAGTAAATGTCTAGTCCAAGGCCAAACACTGCTACTTCCATGATGGAAGCAGTCCAATGTTATCAACCTGCCATCGGGTAGCTGGCTAATCTCCCTGAGGAATGGTGCCATATTGGAGAATCAGTGTTGGTCTTGGCTGTTGGTAGATTGGACACTCAGTGGTGGTTGTAAAGAGGATGGCTTTGATTAGTGAAAATCCATGTTGCTGAGGCCATCTATAACCTCTATTTCTGCCACCATGGCCACTTTGTTTATGGACTTTCAGTGATGACAGATGTAGCTAGGGAAAGAGGCTGACTGATATCCACAAAAATGGGTCATCCCATTCATTTGATTATTAACATCCCCCTCTTCTGAGCTCACTGTTTTAGCTAGGGTTTTCCAAAGAGACAGAACTGATTTTTATACATAAAATCATATATTAAAAATATGTGTGTACATATATACATATATTTTATATATATATATATATATATACACAGAGAGAGAGAGAGATGAGAAGGGATTTATTCAGGTAATTGGCTCACTTGATTATGAAGCCTGAGAAGTTCCACAATAGGCTGTCTGCAAGCGGGAGAACCAGGGAAACCAGGAGCTAATTTCAATCCAAGTCAAAGTCCTCAAAACCAAGAAAGCCAGTGCTGTAACTCTCAGTCCAGGGCTGAAGGGCTGAGAGCCTGGGAGTTCAGGTTTGAGTCCAGGAGTTCAAAAGTCAGAGAATCTGGAGTCCAAAAGCCGGAGAATCTGAACATCCAAGGGCAGGAAAAGAAGGGCGTACAGTCTCCAGAAGACAGCACAATAATTCATTCTTCCATCAGCTTTTTATTCCATCCTGGCCTCTAGCTGATTGGATGGTTTCTGCCCACATTAAGGGTAGTGTGGGCAGAAACCCGACTAAGTCTGCCAACTCATATGCTAGTTGGTCTCCTGCAGAAACACTCTCACAGACATAGTTGGGGCAACCTGATCATTCTAATCAAATGCCACACCATCTGGGTTTCCCTTTCAGCACAAAAGGCTCAGTGTCCATATAAGCATTGAGAATAATGAATGCAATGATCGAGAATAAATAATGCATTACCAGGCTGGGTGTAGTGGCTCACGCCTATAATCCCAGCACTTTGGCAGGCCAAGATGGACAGCTCACCTGAGGTCGGGAGTTCAAGACCAGTCTGATCAACATGAGAAACCCTGTCTCTACTTAAAATACAAAAAAATAGTCATGCATGGTGGTGTATCCCTGTAATGTCAGCTACTCAGGAGGCTGAGGCAAGAGAATCACTTGAACCTGGGAGGCAGATGTTGCAGTGAGCTGAGATCTCACCACTGCACTCTAGCATGGGCAACAAGAGCAAAACTCCATCTCAAAATAATAATAATAATAATAATAATAATGCATCACCAGCTATCTGGGTTTTTCTGGGTATCCCATAATTCAGTCATGTTAACACCTAAAATTAACCATCATCATCCTTTGGTGAGCATTCACAAGGAGCACTTTTTTTTCTGATTAAGGGAGGTCTATAAACATATATCTTACCCAAATTGCTTCATCACCCATTTTTCAGTCATGTTCCTTCCAAGTCCCTGATCATCTAGACAAACAATTGGCCACAGCTCATGAATTGATACATGATTGCACATTTCTTCTTCTTCCAAGCAAAGTAAACAACCAGGTGCACAATCTGAAGTTCCACCCACTGGATTTCTCTTCCAGGGATGGATGTTCCTGTCTCTGGGGAGGTCGTGAAAGGATGTAGTGCTACAGCTGTTAACTTTGTGTGGTGCCTACATTATTGTGCAGAACCTTCTGTACACCAGGCCTGATTCCTCTTTTTCTCTGTTAGCTGATTCTAGGCAGCTCCCCAGATAGCCTTAGGTACATGCTGAGAGAGAGAAGGCAGTAGTGGAAACCATGGGAATTTGGGTCACTTTTCCATGTGGTTCAGAGCCTCCTTGTGATCACTCACATGTGCATCTCTTCCCTTTGGTGATGGAGCATTGTTATGCATGCCTAGCTTTATAGCTTGTTGGGTCAGACATGATAATGGGCAGCTCAGGTTGCACTGTAATTTGGCTCACAGTAAGCATTCAGTCTCTACTAAGGCCCAGTAGCAGGCCAAGAGCTGTTTTTCCACAGGAGAGTAGTTATCTGCAGAGGATGGCAGGACCTTGCTGCAAAATCTTAAGGGCCTGTGCTGCAATTCCTTTATGGGGGCCTTCCGAGGGCTGCCAACAGCATCCCTATCTGCTACTGACCCTTCAGCACCATTGGAGCTGCCAGACAGTGTGACTAAGTGGCGGGGAAGCTTGCACGGCAGCCTGGCTCTGTTGCAGAGCCTTCTCTTGTTTTGAACCCCACTAAAACCAGCAGCTTTTAAGGTCACTCAGTAAACAGACCAGAGTTACCTACTCAAATACGAAATACATTGCCTCCAAAATCCCAGTAGGTGTTGTGCCTCTTTCTATGTTGTAGGACGGGCCGAAAGCAAAAACTAGTTCTTCACCTTAGATGGGATATCTCAACATGCCCCATACTGCTGGACACCAGGAATTTCACAGAGGGCCTCTAACATTTAGTTAAATTTATTTCCCATCCTCTGACATGCAAATATCTTACCAATGTGTCAGAAGTAATTGCGACTTGCTCACTAGGTACAGTCAGGATGATGTCATCAGTCTGATATCTTGTGGAAGGGAAACCAATTAGGCTCTGTTAATTAAATTATGACATAGGACTAGAGTGTTGATGACCTTCTTGAGTAGGACAGTGAAGGTGTATTGCTGGCCTTGCCTGCTGAAAGCACTGTTTCTGGTGGACAGGTATGGAGGAAAGTGCTCGTGCTAGATCGATAGCTGCACACCAGGAACCAGGGGAGGTGTTAATTTGCTCCAGCAATGAAACCACATCTGGGACAGCAAGTACAATTGGAGCCGCAACCTGATTAAGCTTACAATAATTCACTGTCATTCTCCAAGATCCGTCTATCTTCTACACATGCCAAATAGACAAGTTGAACGGGGATGTGGTGGGAATCGCCATGCCTGTGTCTTTCGAGTCCTTAATGTTGGCACTAATTTCTGCCATCCCTCCAGAAATGTGGTGCTTTTGGTTTACTGTTTTCCTAGGTGGAGGCATCTTAATGGCTTCCACTGGGCTTTCCCACCATCAGTTCCTAGGTCAGGGAACTGATGTTGGGATTCTGTCAGCTGCTAAATATGTCCACACCAATTACGTGTTCTGGAACTGGGGAAATAAGGAATTGGTTTGGGAAATTGGAAGAAATATGATTGAAAATCGATGACAAAGAGATTTTGATTTGTAGATAGAGTAGACCAAAATCCTCACCAGTTGCCTATCTATCTTGTCCCTAGGAACGCTGCATCCTATTTGTCAGCTTCATAAATCCTTGTGGATCAGACATTCCTGACTGCCCATTGTGTTCATCATGTCCTTGCTCTGATGGTTGTGTTTTCATCTGGCTTCTGCTTTTCTGGATCCTATATCTGTTGTTATTAGGAAGCTCACTGCTGTAAAGTCCTTACCTATAAAGCAGCAGTTGTCAATATTTTTGGCACCAAGGACGGGTTGTGTGGAAGACAGTTTTTCCATGGATAGGTGGTAGGGGATAGTTTCAGGATGAAACTTTTCCACCTCAGATCATCAGGCATTAGATTTTCATCAGGAGTGCATTACCAAGATCCCTTGAGTTGGCAGTTGCCAATAGGGTCCATGGTCCTAAGAGAATCTAACGCCACCACTGATCTGACAGAAGGTGGAGCTCAGTAATGCTTACTTGCCTGCCGCTCACTTTCTGCTGTGCGGCCCAGTTCCTAATGGGTTCATGGCACAGGGATGGAATACCCCAGCTACAGAGGACAGCTACTACTGAGCTTCTCAATGATGCTGCTGGCTCTCTCACTACATCATTTTTCTTGCCTTTCACATCAGAGTACCCTTCAGGCCCTCTGTATTTGTCTACTAGTGCTGCCATGACAAAATACTACAGATTGGATGGCTTACACAAGAGAAATTATTTTTCTCACAGTTCTGGAGGCTGGAAATCCAATAAGTATGCCAACAGGTTGAGTTTTTGGTGAGGCTTCTCTTCCTAGCTTGCAAGTTGCTACCTTCTCGCGGTGTCCCCATATGGTCTTTCTTCTGTGTGTGTGTGCAGAGAGAGAGAGAGATCTCTGGTATCTCTTCCTTTTATAAGAGCACCAGTTCTATTAGATTAGGGCCCTACATTATGACCTCATTTGACCTAATTCCCACCTTAAAGCTCCCATCTCCAAATAGAGTCACTGGAGGGTCAGGGCTTCAACAAATGAGTTTGAGGGAGGGCACAATTCAGTTCCTAACACTGTCCCAGGACACATTGTCGCTGCTTGGTTTTCTCGTCTTATATTGTAGATTTTTTCCAACTGGCTCAGTTTGCTGTGCTTTTTGATTCCTTCTTCCATGCCATATTTCTTTTAATGTGGGTCATTGCTCTTTTATTCCAGGGGACTTCCTAGCAGCAGATTAATACAGTCTGGCTCCGGGGGCCCCTGCAATAGTATTAAATACTGTGTTACGGAAAATGTTTCACATACTGGCAAGCTATTATGCAGCTTTATATTCCACTCTACTCCCCTGAATATGGCACCCTCAAGATCCTCTCCCAGAGACGCTCCTGATTCCTGCTGGTGAGTGTAATCCAGGTGTTGCAACTCCTTCAACATGTAACTCCTCTCCTTCCTCAGCAGGCTGAGCATTCCCTAGTCAGGTCACATTTATCTTTGACCCTAGTTATTAGTGCATATGCCCGGAGAGGAGGTAATGGCAGATGCTGGGGAGGAAAAGCATTATCTTATAAGCTATTTGCATAATATGCAAACAAGGAGGAGGGATACTTCTGCAAGCCCAGAATGTTTAGATGGATCGAGGTTCTCAGGGGCATCTACTTAGATGTCTCCACCCTAAGCTTCGGACTACCACACCTTCCTATCAGGGCTATCACTTTGACACAGGGCTTCCCTACGCTGAGAAGGCAGCTTCTCTTAGAGTTCTGCTCCTCTTAGAATTCTACTTCTCTTACAATAGTTGTGCATGGCGTTCAGTTCACTATGCCGTCTGGGAGAAGGAAATGCTCTCCAGGAGTCCCATGGGCACTCACACTTGGCTTTAATTTAGCCACAGTACTTACGAGTTAGTTCCCTCATATCTCTCACGTGCCAGAGACAAAGCACAAACTAGTGCGTCCCCTTCCCCCATATTCCATCCCTGCTCTCTGCAAGTGAAAGTTTTAGCAATTGTTTTATCACAGCATGCTAGGAGTTATCAATACCTACCACCAGTGAGGAAGTCCTCATTGTCATCTGCATGATGAGTGAACCAATTCCAGGATCCCATCATTAGAGTCTGGTCCCAGAATCACTCCTGAAACCAATTGTCTTAGGTCAGGTTGCCTCAAAGAAGCCCGAGAAGAGGCAAGTAAACAGAGTGCTCTTAGGTAAAACCTGTAAGAGAGTGGGGGAAGTAGGATACAGGTGGGGAAGAAACCTAAAGCAGGTTCAGCTGAAATCCTGCCTTGGCCTGATCCCACAGGGGGCTCCAGAATGTTAACGGCACCACTGAGTTGTCTTACTTTGAGTCAAGAGGGGTGAGCGTTTATATCAGTCAGTCATGGATTGCATACTACCTCCTGTGGACAAAGGGAATTCTGAAGCCATTAGCCAAGATTCTTAGCAGTTAAGGTAAGAAGCAACTGGGCAGGGCACCTCTAGGGCCTACTACAAGGCTTTGTAACATCGGGTCTATTTCTCCCCTATGTTCACTGTATTACGTGTTGAGGGCGTAGCATATTTACTTTTTCTAGTTATGTTGTTAGCATTTCCTAATGTCATCTTTTTCTACATGTCATATTTACTGGCTATATTCATATCTTTAATTTATTTAGCTATTCTGTTGATAGATGGATCATTTTAAAGTTTGTTATTGTAAATAATGCTAGAATAATGGTTATTAGTCTTGATGGATATTTTCACAAATTGTTAGATTCAATTTGATCAAATTTTGGTGATTTTGCATCTATATTCATAAGAGGGATTGGTCTATAATTTTCTTTTAATGTAATGGTTTTACCTGGTTTTGGTATCAGGGTAATGCTGATTACATAAATGAGTTTGGGAGTTGAATTGAGTCAGGTTATTTCTTTCTCATTGACTAAGCTTTGGCAATTTGTGTCTTTGAAGAAATTTTTCCATGATTTCTAAGTTATGAAATTTGTTGTCAGAAGTTTATTTACAATATTGCTTTATTACCTTTTAATGACCATAAGATCTACAGTGATGGACTCTCTTTGATTCCTGACATTGTTATTTTGTGTCTTCTCTCTTCTGGATCAGTCTGGCTAGGAGTTTATAATTGTATTGATATTTTCGAAGAAAAAGATGGACACTTAGGCAATTGATGAGATTTTCATTTTCTTCTAATATAAGTGATTAATGCTATGAATTTCTCTCTAAGCAGGCTTTTACTGCATCCCACATATTTTGATGTGTCGTATTTTTAATTTTATTTCATTAAAATATTTTCTAATTTCTTTTTGTGATTTCTTATTTGAGCTATGGGTTATTTAGAAATGTGTTACTTATTTCTATGTATTTAAGGATTTTCCAGATGGCTTGCTGTTTGATTTCTAGAATAATTCCACTGAGGTCAGAAAACATACTCTGTATTATTCAAATTCTTTTTTATTTATTTAGCTCATTGAGACTTCCACTCCTTTTCCTTTTTGGCCCAGAATATGGGCTATAATTGTGACTGGTACTGCTGTTGTTGGGTATAGCGTTCTATAAACATCAGCTAGGCCATGCCGGTTGATAGTGTTGTTCAAGTCATGTATGTGCTTACTGATTTTTGTCAACTTGATCTATCAATTCCCCATGGAAGAGTATTAAAATATCCAAATACAATTGTGAGTTTCTCTATTTTAAACATTCTATCCGTTTTTGCTTCATGTATTTTGGAACTCTTGTTATTGGATGCATACATGTTAAGGATTGTTATGACATCTTAATGAATTGACTTCTTTATAATTATGTAATGTTTCTTTTCATCTCCAGTAAAATAGTTCTTGTTCTAAAGCCCACTTTGCTTGATATAAACATAGTCACTATAGCTTTCATTAATGTTTATCGTTTATCATCCTGTTCTTTCAACCTAGCTGTATTGTTTTACTTAAAGTGGGTTCTTTATAAATAATATATAATTGGTCTTTTAATTCACACTGATCATTTCTCTTTTAATTGGAATGTTTAGATTATTTATGTTTGACATAATAATTGATATGGTTTAAAAATGTCTTGTTGTTTTCTATTTGCCTCATCTGTTCTTTGTTTCTTTCTGCCTCTTTTACCCCCTTTGCAAAGTTTATCTTTTTATGATCTCATTTTATCTTCACCAGTGGTTTATTAGCTGTACTTCTTTAATCTTGTTGTTGTTATTGCTTATTTTTAGTGACTGTTGTAGAGTTTTTCTGTTTTTTGGTTTTTGTTTTTGAGACAGAGTCTCGCTCTGTTGCCCAGGCTGGAGTGCAGTGGCTCCAGTGAGTGATCTCGGCTCACTGAAACCTCTTCCTCCCAGGTTCAAGCGATTCTCCTGCCTCAGCCTCCTGAGTAGCTGGGATTACTGGTGCCAGCCACTGCACCTGGCTAATTTTTGTATTTTTAGTAGAGCCGGGGTTTCACCATCTTGGCCAGGCTGGTCTCCAACTCCTGATTTTGTGATAAACCTGCCTCGGCCTCCCAAAGTGCTGGGGTTACAGGCACTTGCCACCACACCTGGCTAATTTTTGTATGTTTAATAGAGACGGGGTTTTACCATCTTGGCCAGACTGGTCTTGAACTCCTGACCTCATGATACACCTGCCTTGGCCTCCCAAAGTCCTGGGATTGCAGGCATGGGCCACTGCGCTCAGCCTATATTATACATCTTTAGTTTATGATAGTCTACTTTCAACTCTGCATATGGTATGAGACACGTGTGTATATATGTGCATATGTGTATCTGTATGTATGAGGATGTGTGTCATTGCCCTCATTGTCCAAAATCTGTTGGTTCTCTCAGTTTGGATGGGGAGATTCTTGACAGAGAGTTTGGATAGCAAGAGATGCCTTGTTATCCGAATCAACATTTGGTTCTCGATGTTTAGCCAGTAAGCCGCAGAGTTGGAAGGGAGAGCAGAGAGGATTCTCAGTCAGAGTTCCAGTCAGAAAGTAATGTTTCATTCAAAGGATTTAATGAGGCCAGGTGCAGTGGTGCACACCTGTAATCCCAGCATGTTGGGAGGCCAAGGAGGGTGGATCACAGGCTCAAGAGATCCAGGCCATCCTGGCCAACATAGTGAAACCCCGTCTCTACTAAAAATACAAAAATTACCTCCTGCCGGAGGTCATGGTGCTTGCGAAGGCGAGGGCATCAGTTCAAGACTAACCTGAGCAACCTCATAAGCTCAAACTGATTGGCAAAAAAAAAAAATTAGCTAGGCGTGGAGTGCATCCCGTAGTCCCAGCGACTCGGGAGGCTGAGGCAGGAGATTGCTTGAACCCAAGAGGAGGAGGTTGCAGTGAGCCGAGGTCACACGACTGCACTCCATCCTGGTGACAGAGCGAGACTCCATCTCAAAAAAATGAAAAACAAAACAATGAAAAAAAAAGAGTTTAAGGAAAAAGGGGTAAAAGAGAATGCTAGTTAGAGAGTGGTGGGCAAGATTAAGGGAACAAACAGGAACCCAAATACTAGCACCAATTGGAAGCAGTTAACATCCCTAGATCTAAAGGGACAAGGAGCAGGAATGCTGTTTTCAAGGCCACAGAATAGGATCTGCGGCTGCAGAGGGACTCAGCCTCTGCTGAGGCTGTGGCCAGGCCCTATGGGAATGGATATCGGAGAGGCCTTTGTTGTGGTTCCCTAGAAGCAGACCCTGAAACAAGGATTCGTGTGTAAGTGAATGACTGACCAACTGCTCTCTGGAGACACACATACCAGAAACAGGAAACCAAGACAGCAAAAGAGGGAAAGCCTTGCAAGATTACAGATTCAAGCAATGTCCCAGCCCCAGCCCAACCCCAGTGATTGCTCTGGAGTGAAATCAAATGTCACAGTCATCACACTTCAGAGTTTGTTTCACCTCAAGGAAAGGGAGCTGGTTTTCAACCTCTTACCTCAGTGGTTGGTTTAATGTCCAGGAAGCCACATAAACTCCCAGGCACCCCCAGCTGTCCACCTGTACTGGATGAAGGGACTCTGTGGCCCAAAGTGGGCTTCTAAGGAAAGCCGCAGGTGTCAGCCAACAGAAACAAAGGACACAGAAACCAGGAAATGGAGGCTCAAAAACAGGCATGTGGGTGTGGCACCAACAGTGTCTACCACAGGGGAGGAGGGAAATAGATATCCCCAGTGTGCTTACCACTGATCTCCCATTGGCCATGCCCAACTGGAAGCTGGAGGGCAAAGCAACCCAGGGGATGCTATGCTAGGTGTCAGCCTCCAGGGCTTAGAGTATTCACTGGAGAGCAAAGGGAGAATAAATAGGACAGGACAGCATAAATGTAAAATTCTGTACATATCTATTTGGTCCTTAAATTCAAAAAGTGATAGTCTGGAAACCAAGAGATACTTGTATGTGTGTGATACACAAGTCTAGCCTAGTAAACATAAACTCATGTCTGTTAGACTAATACCTCTAACATTGTGGCATGTGTTAGACCCTCAGTGTCACTTCTGTGATTGTAGAGCAGCCTGTTTGGGCTAATTCCTCATTTATAAAATTTCAAACAACAGCAATATGCACATCTTCTATCTTCAGCAAGGAAGACGTATGAGCAATAACGCGCCAAGTGGCTGAACTACTTCTGAACCTTTCGTGACCCTTGGGGACATCTCACCATTTTTTGTGTGTTCAAATTCCCAGTACTGACAATATAGAAATAGAAAGTATCCTGCTACTGTCTTTAAGGAAATAGGATACTGGAAACAATTGAACAAATGCCTTTGACACTTGTGATCTTGAGCAGTCCTGAATATAATCACCGTCTTCTCCTTTTTTGAAAAATTTGCATGTATTTAATTAGCTCTCTCCAAAAATATCATCGTTGGTGAAAGCCAATATTCCACAGGCCCATGATAAGAGCAGTAGTTTATACTGGGAGGAGAAGGGCCAGGTATAAAGTTTTGGAAGATATTCCCATCGTACCTATGGCACTGCAGCACGAAGGCTGTTTCCTGAAAGCTAGTGGACATCATTTCCAATATTGATAGAACTTACTCAAGTCTCCTCTTTAGGCACGAGAAAAAGGATATACCTAAAATCTGCAACCTTTATATATAGATTTTCATTATATGTGCTCATATGACCGACTTAGGCCCAATAGCATGGACTTGTCAGAATCCCCACTCCCACCTCTCTCTCTCTCTCTCTCTCTCTCTCTCTCTCTCTCTCTCTCTCTCTCTCTCTGTGTGTGTGTGTGTGTGTGTGTGTGTGTGTGTGTGTGTGCTAGTAACAAAAACTTAGATTAGCGTGGGCATAAATGGGGATTTATTTCCTTCGTAACTATACTGAGAAATGGCAGCAGAACCAGTAGAATTTGGGAATAGACCTACGTCTTTCCTCTGACTGTTCCCTCTATTTGTGTTTTTACGTTGGTTTCATTCTCTCTGACAGGCTTTCTCCACTTGTGGGGCAACATACCCTGGCTCCCAACTCTCTGCTTTACCAGGGGGCTAGGGCTCCCCTTCTCTGGTGCCAAGTTTTAAAATCCCAGAGGGGGGCTCAATTAGCCTGACTTGAGTAAAAAAAAAAACCTATGGCCACAGCGATAGGCAACCCTGATTGGGCATCTCTAGGTGAGATTCTTGTTCTTTGGCCAATTAATGGGGTTGGGCATGGGAAACTAAGAAGAAATCAGTTCCTTTTGAACATTATGGTTAGAGTAAGAAGAAAGGACAAAGAAGAGGCTGTTGTTCAGGTACACACTCTGCAAAGTGGATGTGTCTACCTTTACTTTAAAGAGGAGATAACCAAGTCCCTGAGAGGCCAAGGGACTCATTTAAAGCTACAGATGTAATAAGCGGCAAAGCGGAGATTGATGAGGAGCGATACATCGTAGAGATTAGAGGCTCAGGCTCTAGAACCAGACACACTTGAACCCAGAACCCAACTCTTGCTACTTATCAGTATAATTTGGGATAAATTACTTATCTGCCTCTGATTTTCCCCCTAAATATGGGCACAATGACAGCATCTCTCTCATAAGAGAGTTGTGAGGATTAAATGAGATAGTGCACAGGCACAGTGTAGTTGCTGCTTACATATTTGCTGTAATTGTTGGCTACGATTTAAACTTCTTCAAAACTGTACCTGTGTGGTTTGTGAGTCTCGGGCCCAATAGCTTTGGGACTTTTACACGTGGTCCAAAAGGAAATGAACTGTAATTATGAATCCAGTCTGCATCACTACTGAGCAATAAGGCCACTACCAGTCACTAAAAGGGCTTGAGAAATTGACTGGAAATCCAAACCAAGTCTCAGAAATCAAGGTCTCCAGCTAAGTCCACTTACCAGAGGGGACTGTATCCACCTACCTGAAGAGCTACTGTGGCATCCCACCTTAGAGTGCTGTTGTCAACATGCTTATTGAGCACGTATTACGTGTAGACCCTGAGCCCTGCAGATGTTTAATATTTATGCATCAAGAGTCTCTCCTAGGTAGAATATCAGAAGGGCATTGATTTCTTGGATGGAGGACCAGTAGGAGAGGAAACCTCCTAAAAATATGTATTATCTGACAAAATTCTCCTTGAAACCAAGGTTGAGGAAATTCGAAAAAGTTTTCAAGGGTAAGAAATTATGAATGGAAACTAAGTATGCATTATTCATTGTTACTAACTCATGGCATCTAAAAATATTAATGATATTCTCTTAAAAGCACAAAAGGCCTTTTTGTATGGGACAAACTTTTCATGAGCAAATTACAAAGAGAAGATTTCTGGCAAAATAGCTGATGTACTCATGAATAAAGCCTCAGCTTGAGAACCTGTGAAGGATGCCTATTATTCTTAATCACAGCGTATTGATAGGTATTCATTAATTATAATATTTTGTGAATCCATAGATTCTTTCATTCCCAATTTTCAAAGTGTTTTACAACTAGTAATTAATTCCTCCAACATCCTAGGGACAAATTGAAAGGTAACTGCAGTAAAACTTGTACTGATGTTCAGAATACCTGACACAGATCATGGTTTTGTTGCTTGAAGGCTTTGCCTGGTGTAACTGGTTCCCAAATTACACCCAGGAGGGACCCCATAAGGGGAACCTCTTCCTGTGCTGTCAAAAAAAGAAATTCAGAGTGTGAGAGAGTCGTAAATGATAGTGGTATTTACCGTTGGCATGACCTGTTGGGTAAACCGGAATCTATGGAGAGTGACTGGATCTCAATGAAACTCCCAGTATCAGCTCTCATAATAGGAGGGAGATGCTTTCTCCAGTGACTCAACTTTACCCAAGGTGCAGGCTGAGAGATGGCATGACATGATGGGGAGAACCTTGGCCTAAGAGTCCAGGCGCCACTATTGGTTCTGTCGCTACTCGGCTGTGTGACCTTCAGCGAGTCACTCCACCTCTCAGAGCCTCTATTTCTTCATTCACAAAATTAGTTTGGATAAATTGTATGTCACAAATGGGCAGCCTACATGACAACATGGCTAATAGTTTTGTTTTCTTTGGCTCACGTGGTGTTTTTAAAAATGCATATACTTTCCGGTTTGCTATAGCCTCTACTTTTTTTTTTATTCTCATATATCTAGTCTTCTTCATTTGTTTATGTCACTTTTCTGGCCCCTGTAGACACTTGAGTTTTTACAGTGCTGTGTGATGTCATTTACTATGATATCACATGTCACAGAAAGTGATAGTGGTATTGACAGCTGCATGACCTGCTGGGTTTTGGAATCCCCGGGATATATAATCTCTGATGTTGCTTTTACCTCTGATACTCAGAGAGTCCAGGTCCTGGGAGGTTACCAAGCCCCAACAGCCAGGTAGGAGAAAAATTACAACACTGGGAGGTTTTGGAGTTCTTTTCTTTTGTCATTTTTGTTTTGTTTTTGTTTTTGTTTTTTGAGATCTATTCTCCCTCTGTCACCCAGGCTAGAGCACAGTGGTGTGATCTTGGCTCACTGCAGCCCCTACCTGCTAGGTTTAAGTAATTCTTCTGCCTCAGCCTCCCAAGTAGCTGGGACTACAGGTGCCCACCACCACACTCAGCTAATTTTTGTATTTTTAGTAGAGACAGGGTTTTGCCATGTTGGCCAAGGTGGGGTCTTGAACTCCTGACCTCAGGTGATCCACCCACCTCAGTCTCCCAAAGTGCTGGAATTACAGGCATAAGCCATCGTGCCTGGCCAGAGTTCTTTTTCTCCCCTATCTGGAAGTTAATGATGTAATCTCCTAGGCCTCTTCCTGTAAACTCCCGAAAGCCAAGGTCTCCATTACAGTCACAGAATGAGCCTTTCCTCTCCCTTGTTCATAGTAAATGATATCACACAGCTTGGGTCCTTGACTTTTTTTCTAATTCTGTCTCCTTGATCTTAAAGGTCAGCGAAGGGATATCACCTACAGGGCAAAGAAGCTCTTATCAAGAGCAAGGCTAGATCAACACTGGGGCAAAGAGAGCTGAAAAAGGAAAGGTAAATGCAGTGAGAGAGTCCCCCCACCCCACCACCACCAAATTTCAGTTAAAAGGGAGTCTTAAAGGAAGGCTACTTACTTCTAGGATTATCTTCTGTAGATTTCCAAACTTCTTGACACTTTACAGAGCTCTAGCCTTTCCTAGTTGAGTTGGTTTCATTTAGCTATCCGGTGGAGCTCCCTTTCTGTGGGGGAATTTGTTCATGTTGACCTAAGGGCACACAGCTGCCGTCAGCTTCTGGGGCATAGGCTCTGCGTACAAAGCAACTCTGTATTGTGGAACTTCTCCACACATGTCTGCACACAGGAGTTCTGTCATTAACAGGGTTCCGGTCACCCGGTGGAATGCACAAAGGGCAGGGAAAATGGCTTCTTTCTCAAAAGCTTTCTTTTTATAAGCCTTGGCTCCCTGACAACTGGAATTTTCTTTTATAGCTGAAAAAACATATTTCTGTTAAACACCACCCAAGGGGTCATATGTCCTCAAGGTCAAACAGATGAGACAAGAATTCAAGAGGACCTGACTACAGATCAATTTGCCTAAATGTAGACTTTGTCTGCCTATGAAATAAAGAAGCTGCTTCCATAAGCCACATAATTACTGTGGTTTAGTAATTAACTCTTCTTTCTTAATTTCCTCCAATAATAAAAATCGATCATACCTAGTATAGAAAATAAAGGGAGAAAATAACAATCACCCTGCCTTTACCACCCCCAAATTTTATTTAAGCACAATCTGGAGACTCTTTTCTATGCACAAGCAATTTTAAAAATGTACTTGAGGTCATACTAGTCTCACCTCTTAAAGGCACACTTTCAAGACATTATGAAATGTCTCTGAGAGAAGTTAAAAGCTAAATTTTCTCATTTAATTTATTTGTAATAAAATGTTCAGTGATTTCAGAGAGAAGGGAACATCCGTCCAGGACAATAGAGTTTTAAGCACTGACAGAAGATAGATATTCAATACTTCCATTAAGATGCCATGAGTAATAGCTTTACTGGGCTTACATCACATGAACAAAATCTCAAATTCTTGCTCATGTACATTTTATATATGACTTCTAGCCATCTGCTTGGATTCACCATTAATAAAAATATTTAGGAAAATAATTCTATTTCTTATTTTAGTAAATCTCTGAGATTTGACTAAGAACCACTAATTTTAAAGCAGGCTTGGGAGAAGTCCCAATATACACAAGGATTTTGCCCTGAGACTATAAATGAAAGTGATCCTTATGGGGAGTGGGATACACACGAGGGAATGGAAAGCTAATAAGAATTTTTAGTGTTAAAAATAAACGAAAAAGAAGCTTATGTTCAGCCTCAAGCTTTAAACAGATTGGATAGCACCGTTTAGAAAATACGAGCCCTAGCAAGAGAGCCAGAACCCCTTAAACACACTTTCCTTGTTATAGTAATCTTCAAGGTGAAGAGCCTCTAGGAGGAACACTAGTTGAGGAATTCTTCTACAATGATGGAGGGGCAGCTGTACTAGGAGTAGTGATTCTTGCTGTGTTTCAGCCAGGCCAATCTTCAGATTTAGGGCATAGAGATCCCTGATGCTGTCACACAAGGCAGCTCTGAAAGTGGCAAATGTGTTCAGAACATGCGCTGGAACCACACAGATGACTTCCCTTCTATGGAGTAGTTGCAGAGATGAACATCACTGACCGCCGGGTGATTTAGAGCAAGTGAGGATGCAGAGACAATGAAATGCAAAGCTGCTTTATCAGGAAGGGAGTACTGTACGCAATTATGCGAACTTTCCCCAGCAGCCCAGATAAATGACACTTTTCAAAATTCCTAGCACCTAATTTACTCAGGCCTTGAAAAACAAGAACTTTATCTGAAGCTGGGCATTTACTAGGTGGACGTCATGGCCCAGGGAGCACAAATGTTCAAGAGGTTTGCTGAATATGGATAACAGTTATTTTGATTAACTTGGTCCACTTGGCATTAAGGTCAAGATTTTGTTAACCAGAGTTCAACTATTTATAATTCCCTATTAACTCAAACGTCTCATGCTGATTTTAGGTGAGGCAGCACATGATTAGAAAATGTAAGCAACTTGAGTGCAGAAACTTAGTACTTTCTTTCCTTCTCTTGTCTTCTCAGTAAGCAACAATAAACACTTGCTAATTTAAATTGACAGCTTGGATTAGTCACCTGTTTTCCATTTTTAAAAGGACTTCAGAGCCTCTTAATCTACATGGTGGCCACGGAAATGCAGATCTTGGAGTGTGGGAGTTTAACAAACCTCAGGCCTCAGCTGCTGTGCTCTAAAATCCATCCGTTTAAGTGAAGCAGGTGCCCCATAGCCTGCTCTGAACCAACAGCTGAGTTAGGCAGAAATTCTAGGGCAGACCTGTTTCTGTGAGACTTGAGGACTCCCCCTTAGCCTCACGGAAATTTTCTTTGAACTGCAAAGTGGTGTAAGAGTCGTTTATACCCAACTTCCCATCCTTTCCTCTTTCCTCCACAGGGTTCAGATGTGCATCTTGACTTGATGACTTTCTGGCCTCTTCCAGCTTCCTCCCCTCTCCCTCACAGGTGCTTTTCACAATAAATCTCTGCATGTCCACCATTATTAGAAGACCTGAATGAACACATTGCATTTGACAGTCATCTAAAGTAGATAAGACAGATCCTCATTATATGAAATTGGAAATGAGTTTTGAGAGGGAAATCAATTGTCCATATCCCAGAGTTTTTCTCTGCAGCTTATCAGCAGGCTTAAGAAGTCACCTTCACGCTTAAAAATGATCTCTTTGCCCCTATGCTCTCAGTCCTTACCTCACTGGACTCCTCGTGTGCATTTGGTGGGTTGACCACATACTGCTTTGCCCTTTGCTTCTAGAAACCACTTTGTTGGAGACTTCCTGGTCCAGCCCTTGCATGTTGACATACCCAGGGATCATTGTCTTTTCTTTTTTCCATTCATATAAATGCCCATGACTTCAACTGTTGCTTGTGTGCTGCCCACCCCCCTTATCCACATCTTCTGTTGGGTTGAAGGAATGAATGGTGAAAACGGGACTGAAATCCAAGTTTGGCTAGGAGATCCATCCCCTTCCCGTGTGGTCATCTGATTGGTTACAGTGACCCTTATTTGCTACTAGATGTCCAGATATCATAGAAGGAAAAGTTCTGTTCGGTGCACTATGCATTATAAGGCAGGAGGAGAGGCTGACGTTTAATTAGATTCACCAGATGATGAGATAAACAATTTTTTAAGAAAATTGTCGATTAGTTCATTCAAAAATATATAGTGAAAGCTTATTTTACGCAGAAAATAGTGTAATGGGTAAGACAGGTAAGATCCTGCTCCCATGGAACTTCTACTCCAGTGGAAAAAAATGTATGCATAATTTCAGAAAGTTATACGTGCTATGAAAAAGTAGAAAAGGTATACATAATAAAGAGTGGTGGAAGTCGGGGGGGTGACCCATTCAATAAGGTGATTATGAAAGGCCTTGCTGAGGAGCGAGATTTGAACTGGGACCTGAATGATGAGAAGTAGAGATGTAAGTATCTGGGGAGAGAGCATTCCAGGTAGAGGGGCCGGCAAGGCAAAGGCCCTCAGGTTGAGACAGCTTGACATTTTAGCATAATAGGAAGCGGCCAGGATGACTGAAACCTAATGGTAGAGAGGGAGAGTAATATACAGTCAGAAAGGTAGAAATAGCAGAGCTCTTACAGGCCTACACAAGAGCTTCAGGTCTCATTCTCAGTCGTTTGAAGGTTTTAACCATGGGAGGAACAGGATCTGATTTGTATCTGTCTGTTTCTTTATCACCTTGGTTGCTATTTGGAATGTGGAATGAAGAGTTTGGATAGGAGGGTCAGCTAAGAGGCTTTGAGAGGCTGGTAGTGGCTTGGACCAGGTAGGAACTATGGCGAGAGAAAGAAGAGGCGGAATTAGGATTATATGTTTGTACTGTGAGTGCTTGATAGTTTGTATGTGGGGAGTGAGAAAAAAAGAAAAATAGTCCTGGCTCTTGCATTCTTGGCTTGAGCAACTGGATGGATGGTGAAACCATTTCCTGAAATTGGGGAAATGGGGAAGAACCGTTTTAAGAGTGAACTCTAGACCTTCATTTTGGACATGCCAAATTTGAGATGTATTAGATATCCCATAGCAGGTATTGTGTACGATTAGACGTCATACATAAGATTCGGGTTTAGGAGAAAGCTCGGGGCTGGAGATACATACACGTCAGTGGTTTTCAAACTGTGGGACAGGATGAGATCACCTTGAGTTAAAAAGGAAACCCATGATTTAGAGTTAAAGTACAGAAAGCGGAATCAGAAAGGAGACAGAAGGAGGGGTCACTGAAGTTGGAGAACTGTTTGGAGTGGTCACAAAATGCCAAGTGTTCTGGAAGCGTTTCAGAAAGAAACTAATGGATGAATTGTGTCCAATGTAGCCGGAGAGGTTGAGTAAGCTGAGCCCAGGGTTTTGCCAGCATAGAGGCTGGAGTTTGTGTCAGTCAAGGTTCTTAGTGTAAATAAAAGTAAATGTCCCCAGCTGATTTAGGTAGAAAATAAATTTACTTTGAAAGTCTTGGTTGCTTACAGAATTGTGAGAAGAGCTGTTATGCCTGGCTAGCAGACCACCCAGACGGGAACAGCGCCCCAATCTCATGGCGTAATGGGTGTGGTGAGGCTCCCACTGGTGCCATTCAGTGAAGTATCTGCCGTCAATCACGAGCAGTGCTTCTCAACCTTGGCCGCCCATTGGAGACGGATTATAAAAGTACTAATACTCAGTCTCCATCTCTAGAGATTAAACCATCTCTATATTACATCCTCTTTAAGGTTGGTTTAGACCTTCTTAAAAGAGAGTTTGGATTTAGAATGGGTTGATTTTGGTATAAACAAGTTGTATGGCCCGAGATGCCCCAATTCTGAGGAATGTCTTCTACCATAAAAAGCTGATGTCCTGGATGAATCTGGAGAACATCATCCTCAGCAAACTGACACAAGAACAGAAAATGAAACACCGCATATTCTCACTCATAGGCGGGTGATGAAAAATGAGAACACATGGACACAGAAAGGGGAGTACTAAACACTGGGGTCTATTGGGGGGAAAAGGGGAGGGCCAGTGGGAGGGGGAGGTGGGGAGGGAAAGCCTGGGGAGAAATGCCAAATGTGGGTGAAGGGGAGAAGAAAAGCAAAGCACACTGCCATGTGTGTACCTACGCAACTGTCTTGCATGCTCTGCTCATGTACCCCAAAACCTAAAATCCAATAAAAAATTAAAAAAAAAAAAGCTGATGCCCCTTAGTGCTGCAGGACCACGCTGATTCCTCTCACATCCACCTATGCTTCCTCCCAGCTGCTGGTCATCCACAGTGGAGCTACCCAGTCACTCAGTGTAGCTCACCAAGCCATCAGTCTCTTTCCTCAGTGTCACCTACTGGGCTGACTTTTCACTGATGCTAAAGGAGGTTTGGGGTCATTCTATATCTCCATGACTGGGCTATAGATTCTAGAATTGTTCCATGTAAAGAATGAGGATTGGCTGGGCACGGTGGCTCACACCTATAATCCCAGCACTTTGGGAGGCTGAGGCAGGTTGATCACTTGAGGTCAGGAGTTCAAGACCAGCCTGGCCAACATGGTGAAACCTGTATCCACTAAAAATACAAAAATTAGCCAGGCATAGTATTGCACGACTATAATCCTAGCTACTTGGGAGGCTGAGGCAGGAGAATCATGTGAACCTCGGAGGCAGAGGTCACAGTGAGCAGAGATCGCGCCATTGTACTCTGCACTCCAGCCTGGGTGACAGAGTGAGAATTTGTCTCAAAAAAAAAAAAAAAAAAGATGAGGATCTCTGGAAATAGTCTTTTGTCATCTTTTTCAGCCCCAATAGAGGAAGGATTTCAGTGAGTTGAGCCGTGAAGATGGAGCAGAGAGTATTGCACTATCTACATGAAATAATGGGCCTTTTTGGGAGATTTTGTTTATGACTAAAGAGATAGAGAAAGGGAATGATCCTGTTAGGCCCATTCCCTGGCAAGAAGCATATATAACACAATCCTTACGGGAAGGCAGGGCCCCCCGTCAGCTCCTCGGATGGTCTTGTCATTCCTCAGAGTGAGGGCCACTGCTACCCCTACCCCAAAGTCTGAGATGCCAAATCTGGCTGAGGCAGAAAGCCCCTGTGCCTGACTCCTGAGGATCACCTTCTGCCCAGCAGGCTCCTTTAGGGAGAACTCTGGCTGAAATGGGATGAGACCTAGGTCTCGCCTGCCTCCGGGGTGGGGCCTGTGCCAAGTCCCAGCCGTCCATGCGCACCTGCCCTGTATTGCTGAGCACAGAGCATCCTGCTGTGTGCCTGAAGCCCTAGATGTACTAATCCATCTTCTTTTTGGATGTACGAATCCAAACTGATTTATTGGGATACAGATTTACTTAGAAAATTAAAAATATGTTTTGCTCATCTCTTTTCTTATTACCAAAACAAAATCTATCCATTGTAGAAAATTTGGAAAATACACATATGTATCTAGAAGAAAAAGAGAGAACGCACAAAAAAACCCACTGACTTACCAGAGATAAGGATTGTTAATGTTTATCTTTTTGGTACCTTTTTACAAATGCTTATGTGCAAGTATATACAGTGTATTATAATGTTAATTATTTCATAACTGGAACCTGTATCATAATATATAGTGATTATCTTTCCACGCTATTAAATATTTATTCTTCCCAAACAGCACTTTTTGGCACTGCCAGCTGGCTGCCTCATGGTGGCACCACCCTCAACATGAACTACCCATTTATAATCTAATCTTGAGATGTAGGGAAGATTATGGAGCTTTTGTTCAGGCACTTCAAGACATTCAGAGAAAAGACTTTCACAATAGACACAAAATGAAATGTGAACCTAGGAAATGCATATGCTTTTTATGAGAACCTTCATGCAGCAGAAAATAAAGCAAGAATGACAGAGGATCACCCAGAGACTTATCACTGAGAGCCAGCACACATCACAGACAAGTCCCAGGGCTGAGGGGACAGGAGAAAGCACTGCACGCTGTCAGGGAGTTGTCCTGCTTAGTTGTCCTGCAGAAGCAGACGAGGCCACTTCAGGTCAAGCTGTAGCTGGCACAATGCTGTGATGATCGTGCCATTTTCCTGTCTCTTCCTCTGCCTGAATGAGGGTCAGGTAGAAAGGGCTGACTGCCCTTCTGAAGGGTGAGTGCTCAGAAAGATGACAAAGTCTTTCATAAGAAATGACAATGGGAAAGCAAGAGAGAAGATGAACGTAAGCCTCACACAGAGCTAGAAGTCCACGGCCTGTGATTGTAGAGATTGTATCTCTAACTTTTGGATTTCTAAGGACATTTAAAACCTTCCAGAATCCTGACCACTCTGGAGGCACATCTGTGTCTCCATAGCAACAGGCTTCCTGCTGCAAGGTAAACCCAGGGTTGCAGCTCTGGTTTCTGTTTGGTGCTGAACACGAATGCGTGATGATTGAGGGCCTGAAAAGTGCTCCTCTGTCATCCTTTCAGCCCATATGGAGGAAGATCTTTAATGGACGGGGATATTGAGATGGAGCAGAAGTAGTTCACTACCTATATAGGTGATCTTCTCTGAGCAGACAGTCTCTTCCCCACCTTTGGAATGAAGCCAGGCTAATGTCTTTAACTGGGGACTTCCAAGGTTCCAGAAACTCTTTGCTTGAGAGTTGTTTCTGCCTTATTCTTAGCAAAAGAAACTGCTAGGTTTCGGCTCTCCATTATGCTGTTCAAGGTGAAAGTTAGCAACAAAATATGTAATTTCTTTCTACTGTGTAGTTATAGAAGCCACAAATACTGTGGGAGCAACTATCTGCTTCTACTGAAGCTGTTATCCCTGATAACTTTGTATTGTATTGTGTCCTTTCTAACTGGCCTGGTTTTGAAAGGAGATAAAATGGCAATACTTTGTTAGTAAAATAATGATAATATCATCAATTTTGTTAAGAACTTGTAGAAAAATAAGGTATGGAAAATTAGTTTTTCAACATGAATCCAACATAACTGAATCCATAACTATGGATTCAATTTTTTTTATGTTGTCCAAATCATTCATTCATTCATTCACAACTATGCATTAAGCTTTGCCACTGTGCATGATGCTGTAAGAGATGCAAAGATGAAAAAAAGCAGAGCTCTGCTCCCTACCACCTAGTAGTAATAGAGAAAAACCACGTTTGCAAGCAAGCATATCATATAATTTAATAAAAGCCCTAAGAGAAGTAAAGATAAATTCTTTTTTTTTTTTTTTGCAAAGAGCGATTTATTAGGCAGAGAGCGAAAGAGAGAGAAGGAGCGAGAGCTCCCATGCTGCAGTGGGAGGGGATGCAAGGCAGGAATCCCGAGAAGTAAAGATAAATTCTATGTGAGTTTAAGAAAGGGGCCAGGCATGGTGGCTCTGGCTGGGTGTGGTGGGTCACGCCTGTAATCCCAACAATCTGGGAGGCCGAGGTGGACCACTTGAGGTCAGGAGTTCAAGACCAGCCTGACCAACCTGGTGAAATCCGGTCACTACTGAAAAAATACAAAATTAGCCAGGCGTGGTGGTGCACACATGTAATCTCAGCTACTTGGGAGGCTGAGACAGGAGAATCGCTTGAACCCAGGAGGCAGAGGTTGCAGTGAGATGACATCACACCATTGCACTCCAGCCTGGGAAACAAGAGTGAAAATCTGTAGAAGGAGAAGGAGAAGAAGAAGAGGAGGAGGAGAAGGAAGAAGAGGGAAGAAGGAAGAAGGGAGAAGAAGGAGGAGGAGGGGAGGAAGAAGAAAGGGGAAAAAGAAGAGAAAGAGGAAGAAGGAAGAGGGGGAAGAAGAAGAAAGGGGAAAAAGTGGAAGAAGAAGGAGGAGGAGGAGGAATAAGAGGAAGAAGAAAGAAGGAAGGAGGAAGGAGGAAGAAGAAGGAGGAGGAGGGGGAAGAAAAAGAAAGGGGAAAAAGAAGAGGAAGAGGAAGAAGGAGAGGAGGAAGAAGAAGGAGGAGGCGGAAGGGGAGAAGGAAGAAGAAGGAGGAGGAGGAAGGAGGAGGAGGAAGGAGGAGGAGGAAGGAGGAGGAGGAGAAGCAGAAGAGGAAGAAGAAGGAGAAGGAGGGAAGAAGAAGGAGAAGGAGGGAAGAAGAAGGAGAAGGAGGAAGAAGAAGGAGGAAAAGTGAAGAAGAAGAAGAGGAAGGAGGAGGAGAAGGAAGAAGAAGACAATGATGAAAAAGAGGAGGAGGATGTGGAGGAGGAGGAAGGGGAGGGGGAGGGGAGGGATTCTGTAGTTTGAAGGATCAAACGGGACTCACGGAGAATTCTTTGAGCCGGACCCTAAATGATGTGTAGGGATGAATGGGAAGCAATTCTGCGCCCAGAGTGAGAAAGTTCAAATCCATGGCAAACAGTGAGTGGTTTTGTATGACTTCAAAATAAGATTAAAAATGAAAGTTGGATGTATATGTTGGAGGATCTTGAATATCAAGCTAAGCGGTTGGATTTTATTCCAACAGTTGCATGACAACATGAGAGCAGAGAGTTGACATTGCATCAGAGGGTGACATGGACTGGGAGAAACTGAGGCATGAGACGTGGGGAGGCTGCTGGTTCAGTGCAGGGAGGAGTCAGCAGGGCCTGAAGTAGGACAATGACAGCCCAACTAGGAGGCAGAGGCAGAATTCTCACAGCTTAGCAACAAACTGCATGGCGGGGGGTGGGGGGGCATGGAGCCAGGGATTTCTGCCAATGACATTCTCTAGGTCAGTGGTTCTCAAGCATTAGCACATCAGAATCACTTGGAGTGCTTGTTAAAATGCAGATTGTGGGTCCGGCTCTCAGAATTCTCTGATTCAGGTCTGGAGTGGAACTAAGAAATCAAATTCCAACATGCTTCCAGGAGATGACAAGGTTGCTGGACTGGGGACCACACTTGTGGGGACTCTGCTCCGGGTGCACTGTGGCTCACCCTTGTGACTGAACAAAAGCAACTGCAAAGGAGCAAGGAAGACAGAAGAGGCAATAAATGGAACCAACACACGTGGATTGGAGGAGACTTTTCTTGTCCTTTTAATTCACAGCATCCACAATGCCTGGGGCAAAGGGCTCCGTTAAAGATGCTTACTGCAGGCAAAGATATTGTGTTAACAGATAAGCCAGAGCACAGAAGGTCTCTAATGTAGCCTTACTCACTTTTTTTCCCCTTAAAAATATACAAGTCCTTGTCTTATGGGATGGTTATGATGTTGTGTTGGAATCAACAGCCTGGGTTCAAATTCTGACTGTGCCCCTTGGGCCAAGGAAGACTTTTTGAAGTCTCAGTGATTCTGTATTAAAATTGAGATAACAATGCCTCGTGAACAGCGTTATGAGGAATAAACATGGAAAGCACCTGGGACCATGCCCGGCACATTGTGGGGCTCAATGAACGTCAGTTTCCTCCCCACTCCAACCCTTCCGGTGCGAATGAAGCGGGTGCATCCCCAGTGGAAAGCTGTGGAAACACCTGTTGGTCAAACAGCTCCTCAGGGACACCCAAGGCCCCACAGTCACGTCTTTGGATGTCATGTCTTTGGCTGAAGCATTGCCCTTTTATACCTCTCTTTACAAATGCCATCATGTTGACTCTCCAAAGAACATGGGAAAATTAGTTTGTCAGGTATTTTGTGCCTGCCGGGAAGGGATGGGACAGGGACTCAGAGGGCAGAGGCATGGAAACAAAGGAAAGTTTTGACTCCGGTTGGAATTTTATTGTGACTAGGTGGGCCTGACCAGAGAAGTCATCAGTGAGGGGCTTGAGGCTTTGATCCCGGAGGTAAGCCTCTTGTGAACCGCAGAGGATTTTCAGAGTAGCTCTTGTGCCCCAGTAAAAAATGAACCGGTAAGCATTTTTTCTTTAACCAGATAAATCTGGTGTCATAACATCCCCAGACATGAAAGCAGAATGCAGACTTGGCAGTGAATCACAGAGGGAGAAACATCGCAGACTGAGCCTGTGTCATGGGAACCTGATGGCAAACAGGGCCTGGAGCCCCTCCCCCCAACATTCTGGAGAAAGGGTTTAGGAAAAGGGCAGCCCCTTCAGTTCAACCAGATGGAGGGAGGAAGTGAGGAGTAGACTGGAGGAGAGTGGGGACACACACAGGTTATTCTCTTGCTCTGGGCTGATCAAACCAAACATATAGGTTATAGGTTAGTGGGAAGGTCAAGCCCCTATTCACCCATTTAATAGGGAGGTGGAGTGGGAGGGAAAGGCCTTCCCTTCCACTGTCCCCACCCTAACTGGCCAGTGTATGGTTCTGTGATTGGAGCTAACAAGCCAACATTACTGAGGCCTCTGCTTTATGTTGAGTCCTTGATTACTAATGAAGACAAGCAACAATAGTTCAGGTCCACTAGGTTGCTGACTGTGAACTGATATTCTCCAGTTTTAAAAAGTTTCTTTACCACTCCAATCTTCAAGTTAAATCCAGTACAGATACAAAGGAATACTGTGCAACTAATGTAAATGCCCTTGCAGAGGACTATTTAATGAGAAGGGGAAAAAAAATGGAGCTCACAAAAGCAGTATAGGCCCATTTTATTTCAATGAATGAAAAAGGACAATCATATCTCAGGGGTTAACGCTGGTGGCAGAATTACAGATAATTTTTTTTCCTTTTCTTATCTGAGCTTTTTAAATTATTTGCAAATAAACATGTATTACCTGTGAAGTAAAAAAAGACAAAATTATTTAATTTAAATAAATATATTCACTATAGGTCATGATATTCTTTTTTACCAAATTTGAGTATGAGTAAATTTGCGTATATACTACTATAATTTTTTGACCTGAATGTAAGCATTGTCCATGTTTTTAATAACATAATTATCATTTTTAATGGCTGCATGGTATTGTATCACATAAATAATGACCATTTTTCTCAATTTCCAATTGTTGGCTATTTATATTGTCCCCAATTATTATTATAAATAATGCTGCAATCAATGTTGTTTTAGCTCATTTAACTTTTCCATAGATTCTTTGAAAATGTTAGCCACCTGCTTATTTTACCTTATCTTCAACTGTCCTAGCAGGATTACATTTCCATGTATTCACAAACCTGCATAAATGTCTTTTTTCTTTTTTACCATATACCAATAAACTCTTAGTGAATTTTTTTTACAGGGTCCCTCTCTCACACTGAGATGTTTTGTAGGATTGTTAGTTTGTAGGATTGAAGACAGTTGTCAATCACAAGTTGGAGCTGTGGAGCTCATCCAGTGCCATGTCCATTTACAGGGAGAAAGCCAAGGCCTGGAGAGGTGAGACAATTGGCCCAAGAGGCTCTCCGGCTACTTAGTGAGCAAGCTGGAATGGCAACTTGGAGAGTATATTCCAAAGGCTGGGAATTTTGAAGGAGGGTCACTAACTGGGAAACAATGGCAACATTTGAAGGGAACACTGAACAAGGATAGAGCAGAAGGTAGGGAGAATGAACAAGAACTTAGTGGTAAGAAGGGGAAGGAGTAGAAAAATTGATGGCAGAGAGGGAGGAGAGTCTGGATGAGGGAGGAGAGGATGAGAACTGAAACTCAGGACGACAATGTAAAAGGAAAGAGGAAAAGTGATTGAGGACAGTTCACACGTTGAGGTCCTTTATGGCAGGGTTTCTCAACCTTGGCACTATTGGCATTTGAGGCCAGACAGTTCTTCCTCATGGGGCTGCTCCGTGCAATACAAAATGTTTAGCAGCATCCCTGGCTTTTACCCACTAGATGCCGTAGCATCCTCCTTCCGCTGATTGGGATCACCAAAAATGTCTCCAGATATTGGCAAATGTCCCCTCAGGGGCAAAATCACCCAAATTGAGAACCTCGGCTCTATGGTATTGTTCTCCAATGATACTGCTGCAGAACAAGTTCCCCCATTCCTTACTATTCTAAGTATTCTAGAATGGAATCTACAATATCTCCTGAAAGACAAAATCGGAAGCAGAATGTTTAGATTGTAGGTCTAAAAACTGTGAGGTTGTGCTGAAAGGCAGGGAGGGAAGATGATGAAATCAAGCCCATTTTTCAGATAAAGAGGAGACAGGAAATGCATAATTTGCGTCAGGCACTAAGATGAGTCAAAGAGAAAGCAGTGAGAGAAACATGAACTTACTCTCTGACCTTTAGAAAGAAGAAAAACAATTTTATCACCAACCCCTCCCCTACTTCGATCCTGGATATTTCTGGGAACATGGAAGGGAATTGTTACTCTGCCTAGAAGCTGATGAAACATCAGGAATTGGAAGTAACATTTAGAAAAGTTGCTTTTCAGTGAAGGACAAAAGTAGAGGATGGCAGGGGCTAGAGTTGCTGAGTTAAGGAAAAAGCGGCCATTGTGGGCCCAACATGGCGACCCTGCCTTATCTCCTCAAGTCCTCCCATCAGCCCTTTGAGGCAGGCCCTGTTATTATTTGTTTCTTTTTTTCAAATTGTTCTATAAGTTCTGGGATACATGTGCAGGCTGTGCAGGGTTGTTACATAGGTATACATGGAGGCAGGCCTTATTATTAACCACATTTGGTAGATGAGTAGCTGAGGGTCAGAAGTTGAGTGATTTGCCCAAGCTGAGCAATGAGGCCACAATTTCAACCCAGACCTGCCCGACACCCAAGGCAGGGCAGTCACCTCCGGGCACCCCTGCTTCTATGCCATGGACAGCCTGTTTCTGTAAGATTGCCGCTCTCTCTCATTTTGGGGCACTTCCTAAGAAACCCCTCAGTTCACCTCATCATAGGTACACTCAGCGTGACAGAGGCATACAGCCTGGAGGCTCCCCCTGGGGGCTCCCCCTGGGGGCTTGCCCGGGTCCTCTCAGTGTTCTTGCATTTCCTTATATTCACACACCTGCATAAATGTCTTTTTCTGTCTCAGAAAAATACCGATGAACTCCTAGTACATTTTTTTTACAGGGTCCCTCTCTCACACTGAGATGTTTTGTAGGATTGTTAGTTTGTAGGATTGAAGACAGTTGTCCATCACAAGTTTGAGCTGTAGAGCTCATCCAAGTGCCATGTCCATATACAGGGAGAAAGCCAAGGCCTGGAGAGGACAGATGACTGGCCCAAGGGGCTGTCTGGCTTGGAGCTGGTCAGGTTCTCACTGAGTTGGTCGAGATCTCATGGAGTGCTGCCAGAGGCCTGTTCCGGGCTTGCACACACCCAGGCCCTCCCTCTGGGCCTTTCCTGCAGCATGGAGGCTGTCGCCCCATCCGGCCACGGCCATGGCACAGGAGAGCTGTCTCCTCACCCAGCCCTCCAGAGCCACACAGCCCTGATACAGGGGGGCTGCTGTGACCCCGACATGATGCCATGGTTTCTTTCCTTCACAAGCACAATTAGGCAAGCCATCACTGTAGACTCATTTTATTTTTTTAAAACATTTTTGATATTGTATTTGGCATTTAAAAAGATGTTTTATGGTACTAGATTTTAAAAGCTAATTTGTTTTCACCACGGGAAGGACCTCAGGAGGCAAGAGCTGGGGTTTTCTTGTTTTGGTGGGGAGGCTGGGTTTGAGACAGGGTCTTGCTCTATTGCCCAGGCTGGAGTGCAGTGGCACAAACTTGGCTCACTGCAACCTCCAACTCCCTTGTTCAAGTGATTCTCCTTCCTCAGCCTCCCCAGTAGCTGAGATTATAGGCATGTGCCACCACACCCAGCTAATTTTTCTATTTCTAATACAGACGGGGTTTCACCATGTTGGCTAGGATGGTCTCGATCTCCTGACCTCATTATCCACCTGTCTTGGCCTACCAAAGTGCTGGGATTACAAGTGTGAGCCACTGTACACGGGCAAGAGCTGTTTTTTAAACTCTTCTCCTTGAACAAAAATATTTTGCAAGTTATTTGGATTTATAGTACAGATAATACTTGTTTCCCCTTGATCCAGGATAACAAATAATAACAAATAGTGTAATCTGCTTAATCTGAACTATGCTTGCTTGCTTGTTTGCTTGCTTTTTTTTTGAGACAGATTCTTGCTCTGTTGCCCAGGCTGGAGTGCAGTGTCACAGTCTTGGCTCACTGCAACCTCTGCCTCCTGGGTTCAAGCAATTTTCCTGCCTCAGCCTCCTGAGTAGCTGGGATTACAGGCACGCACCACCACGCCCAGCTAATTTTTGTATTTTTTTAGTAGAGATGGGGTTTCACCATGTTGGCCAAGCTAGTCTCAAACTCCTGACCTTGCGATCCGCCCGCCTCAGCCTCCCAAAGTGCTGGGAATACAGGCATGAGCCACTGCACATGGCCATATGCACTCTTATGTGTACATAAACCATGCACTTTTACACTTTTAGACAAGAAGTTGAGGCCCAGAGAAGTGAAGCAACTAGTCCCAGGTCACACAACTGAGACCTGCAACACCGTAAAAAAGAAGAGGGTGGAAATCTGTCAATCTGATTACAAAGTACTGCTGCTTTCAACATAAGCTGCATATGGGCAGTTCCAAGAGTGCTGACTTGCTTCCTCCTGCAAATATGTATCAAAGCCCTACTATGTTCCATTCACAGGAAGACGGTGCCTCAGGCAAGATTAGAATTCCCAGTCTATGATTTCAGCACTGGATAGAGGCATGCAGTGTTATAACAAAGTTTGCAGTATAAAAAAATATTCTCTCTTATTTATTGCTTCCACATGGCAATGCCCCTCCCATCTCTCTTCACAAGAGAAGGCAGCCTTTGTCTGTTCATCTCATCGTTCAACCCCCGGCTTCCCCTCTCACTTCACACAACTGTATCCCCAAGTGCTGCCCTTGAGGCTGAGCCCAATGGGCACATGGAGTCCTTATCTTACTCATCTACCCTGCGGCATTTGACCGGCTTACCCACTTCCTAGTCCTTGAAATTCCCTTTTATTGAAACTAACAACTAACTTCCCAAGACTTCCTGAGGTCATCTTTTTCTCATTCCCCTCCCTCTCCTGGGATGTTGCTGCTTGTTCTCTTTCGTTATAATTACTTCAGAAACTGTGAACTTGAAATGTACTTTATGCAAATTAACTCACATGGTTTTGATGAACTGAGTCAGCATCATGCCCAGGGCGGGGATGGGAAACAGAGGAAGACCCACTGTGGGCTTTCTGTTTGCCCGCTGACTCAGTGAGAAGCCAGGGTGCCAGGTCCAGCACAGCAATGAGTTTGATTGTGTCTGCTCTAGACATTCACTGTCAACTCTCAATGCAGAAACAGCTCGTGGACTATATTTAGGAAGTACAGAACCTGATGGGTGTAGAAAGGCTGCAAGTTTGGACACAGGGCTGGATTTAAAGGTCTAGACCCATGAACGCCACCTATTTTGTTGGCGGTTAATTTTAAGTGTATGTTTGTTCTAACAACAGAGCCCTAGCTTCTGCCGTCCCTTAAGGGTTACAGGTTTTCCCTCCTGGTGACAGATTGTTCGGCTACATCCCAGGAGATAATAAAACTCCTTCCAGTCATCCCAGAATTAGGTCCATAGATTTCCAGTTATAGAAGAGAGCCATTCTGGGTAACACAGCAGATGTAAATTATGTGCTGAATTGATTTTGCATTAATTTCTCATAGGCTATTTCCATGCTGCTTAAATACCACTGTTTAAAGCCACTATGGTATTGTATTTTGAAAGCTGATTTGTTTCCACCACAGAAAGGAATCCAGGAGGCAAGAGCTGTTTTTCAAACCCTTCCCCTTGTGCAAAAGTACTTTCGCCAGTGAGGAATTTTCAGTAGTGAGCTGTTTGTTTGCGCAGCTCTTCAATGCATGTTTGCACGCTGCTCTGTATACTTCCTTTTGCAAGATACATCATGAGACACAAACTTCCAGTTTCCTACTCCCTTGAAGGACCAGCCCTGCCACTCATGAGATTTCAGTGGCTCAGATATTAACGCTTTAAGTTCTTGCTGTACAGCAGGGCAGGTATGCCTTGTGCTGTGGACTCTCAGCTCTCCTACTTGATTCAAATGCTTTTAGAAACCATCAGATAAAGGGCAAAAAGACAGTCTAAAAATCTATGGGTTTTTTATTTATGTATTTATTTGGTAGATGAATAAGGTTAGGCTCACATTGAAGTCCGGAACCTGGTACCAAAGCTCTTATTACAACTTTCTTACATTTAAAACTGCACATCACATAGCAAAGTAATAGCACATCAGCTGTTCCTACCACCAACAGATGGCAGGGGCAGGCTGGGGTCCTTCCGCTGAATTTCTTCACTGATGTGGCCATTGTTTGCTATTTTTGTTTTTCTGTTCTTCTTGTTGTTTTTGAGACAGGGCTTTACTCAGTCACCCAAGCTAGAGTGCACTGGCACGATCTCGGCTCACTCCAACCTCCACTTCCCGAGTTCGAGCATTCCTTCTGCTTCAGCCTCTTGAGTGCTGGGACTACAGGTGTGTGGCACCACACCTGGCCAATTTTTTCTATTTTTAGTAGAGACAGGTTTTGCCATGTTGCCCAGGCTGGTCTCAAACTCCTGGTCTCAAGTGATCTGCCTGCTTTGGCCTCCCAATATGTGGATTTCTTTTGATTTTACAAATGGCTTGACAAATCAACTCCCTCATCCCCAGTTAAGCACTAAGAGTATATAAAAGTCAATTAAAAAGAAGTGTAAATTTGATGGAAGCTAAAGTGGAAATAAATGGATCATGAATGGCTCAACAGGATAAAGGAAACCATACAAAAAGTTTAAAAATTATCAGTATAGCTGGAAGACTGGAACTGGAGTTAGATGTCTGTTATCCTAAGGTTAATATAGGAGAAGGCTCTAGACTAAAAGTCAGTCGGACTGAAAACTCCCTTCAGGGATATCGTCTATTAAAGAAAGGTAATTTTGTACAAGGCCGCCACATTACCACGGGGTGCTCAATTTTAGATTCTAGCACCACCTAGAGGACAGAATGAGATTTCATTCACCATCGAACCTAATTCACCAATCAACCATATTTCAGTTTTCAAAGCACTTAAATTTTAATATCCGATTTGATATTCAAATAATTATCTTTGTGTACTGATAGAAAATCCATTTATCAGCTGGCTTACTGTCCAAAGAGTTTTATCAATTTTTTATGGGACCAAAAATTATTATCCATGGATTATTTTTTAAACAACTTTATTTAGGTACAATTTATATACTCTAAAATTAACTAATTTAAAATGTACAGTTCAATAATTTTTAGTGAATTTACTGAGTTGTGCAACCATCCCCATAGTCCAGTTTTAGAACATTTTTATCCCCCCAACAAGATTCTTTTTTTTTTTTCTTTTTTTTTTTGAGACAGAGTCTCACTGTCACCCAGGCTGGAGGTCAATTGCACGATCTTGGCTCACTGCAGCCTCTGCCTCCAGGGATCAAGCAACTCTCCTGCCTCAGCCTCCTAAGTAGCTGGGATTACAGGTGCCCACCACCACGCTGGGCTAATTTTTGTATTTTTTAGTAGAGACATGGTTTTGCCATGTTGGCCAGGCTGGTCTTGAACTCCTGACCTCAGGTGATCTGCCCGCCTTAGCTTCCCAAAGTGCTGGGATTACAGGTATGAGCCACTGTGCCAACAAAGATTCTGTCTTTTTTATAGTTAATCCCCATTCTCACCCAGCCCCGTGAAGTCACCAGACTTCTGTCTCCATAGATTTACTTTTTCTTGGAATTTCATATAAATGGAATAATAAAATGTGGGGGGGTTTTTTGCATCTGGCTTCTTCACTTAGCATAATATTTTTGATGTTTATCCATGTTGTAGCATTTATCAGTATTTCATTCCTTTTGATTGCCGAGTAGTGTTCCCTTGTATTGATATCCCAGTTATATTTGTCCATTCACCAGTTGATAGACATTTGGATTATTTCCAGTTTTTTGTTACTTTGAAAAATGTTGCTATGAGTATTTGGATGGAAGTTGTACTAAGCAAGAAATTTTAATTAGTAAATGGGGCAGTGAATAAAACATATGGAAGAAGAGTGGTTATATATAAATTATGTGTATGAGGAGAAAAAATAGAATAAACAATCAGGAGATGCCTAAGGGAAAGGCATCCGGATCCTGGGCCCTAATTATGTGTATTGAGGAGAAAAAATAGAATAAACAATCAGGAGATGCCTAAGGGAAAGGCATCTGGATCCTGGGCCCTGATTCAATGTGTACCCAGGAACCAAGGAGTTCTTGGAGTCATATTCTTACAGAAACACAGAAGAAGCATGGGGAAAATTATTCAGGATTTTCTCTGATGGTTTAGCAGCATTTGATGACAGTTTTTAAAGAGTTTCTTAATGTTGGATCAATACACTATGTAGCTAATGCAGACTTTGGTACCACATCTGAGGTTGGAGATTGGAGTACCATTATGATCTCTCCAAATCATGACGATAGAGGTGAAGGGAACATTTCAAAGTGAAAAATAAACTATGTGATCAGATGCATTTGAGTCCAAATCCAGGCTCTGCTAATATTTATAAGGACTGCGAGGTCAAATTTCTCATCACTATCTCAGGAGGCCATGGTACCTATCTCACACGGCTGTTGTGAGAATTTGCTAAGATGCCTTATGGAAAGCACTCAGCATACGGCCTGGCACCCATTGAGTTCTGATGTTATTTTTGTAAGATTGGATTGTGCTTGAGATACCAAGAAATAGTGATGTTGACTTCTGTCATTTCTGAGAACCTCTTACATCATTTCATTGGATGTTTCTGGCCCGAGATTCTGGCAAACAAAAGTATACATTTTCTTTAGAGGTGATAGAATGTTTGTGGAAGTGGAACCTCATTAAAAAAATATTGCTTATCACCCAAAATGTTGTAGGCTCGTAGAAAGATTTAGTGCAAATCCCAAGGGAGTGGTCAGGACTTAGGTGGATCCACACTGGACCAATTAGCATGATAGGTTACTGACTCATTTTGCATGTAAAAGTATTGTCTGGGACTCCACAGAGTTCTCCCTCTTAAAGGATGACAGTCAGAGGTCCTTGGGTTTAATCAAAATTTAATACCTTGTGAGAGGAAATATGAAGAATACAAATTATCAGTATAGGCAATATGTCAAATGCAGTGATTGCCAATTTTAAAAAGGCTCCTTCTCAGCCTATGCACCCTGATTTGTAGTTAGGAACACACAGCCAGAACCATATTAAACCTCGGAGAAAACAAAGGAACGAGATTCATATTCTGTTGTAAGCAAATATATCAAAGATTCAACAAAACCATAATATCTAAAATAATAAAACAGCATATTTTAAAATATTTAAATCAGGGAATTTTTCCCCAAGAAAAATCGAAGGCTCCTATTTAATCTAGTGCAAGGCAGATGAATCTTCCATGAACTGCCTTTATATTCACCCAAGCGGTAAATTAAGAAGGCCGAAGTCAGAATGAGCTCCAGAAATCTTTGTGTTGAGGAAAACCAGAGTCTGAGGAAGAAGCAGGTTGTTAGATGTGCTTCTGTCACTGGAAGGGTGCTGTTCCATTAAGCAAAGAAAGACAGATGGGTTCAGAGTTCTTCAGGTATCTTACAGCAAATCAGACACGACTGACTTGGTGCTATATACTGTAAGGGAATAGCAACAGCGTTAGACAGTTTTGTATACTGACTTATTGGCTCCAATTTTTATAGCCTTGTAGGCACAGCCATTGCCATGCGGCTTTGAACTTCCTCCACTAGAGGCATTGATGTTGGGTTTGAATATTTTGCTTGCTGTGACCAATAGGATGCAAGCAGAGGGACCATGTAACAGTTTCAGGCTTGGTCCTTACGAGGCATTTGTGTTTTCAGTTGCTATCTTTGTTTCTGTCATGGTTACGAGAAGAAAATACTCTGGTGAGCCTGGTGGTCCAAGGAGGAGGAAGAGAGAGGCCACATGAAACAGTTCTGGCCTCACACTCAGCCTAGATCAGCAGACCTCCAGCCAATCCACAGATACACAAGCAAGAATAGAGGATTGGTATTGAAAGCTGCTGGATTTTGAAATTGTCAAGCAACATTACTCTGACAATAGGCGGCTGACATAGATGGCTTTTTATGGGGTTAGTTAAAAGAAACACTGGGAGAACCTTATTCTAAGGACCGTCAGATCTTCATGGTCACATTTATTCTGAACAGTTAATAGAAAGTTAAATTTTCTACAGAAACTGGAGCATATACATATAGTATATCTAAAATTGATAGATTATTTGGAAGAACTAACACAAAAGGTCAAAAGGTTTTCCACTGAATTATATAGAGTTGGAAAAAAACGTGCTCTAATTTTTGTTGTGGCTAATTAATTCTACCTCATGTCACCCACCCTGAAAAAGCTCTTCCTCTTTTTATACCTTCCTCCTCAAATGTCAGACGACTGGGAGTGAGACTACTTGTCAGGCTTTTGTCTTATTTGAAGTCTTCTCTTTATAAATTTAGCTGGGAATCTTCACACTATTTTCTATAGTGGTTGCACTAGTTGACATTCTCACCAATAGTGTAAAAGTATTCCATTTTCACCACATCCATGCCAACATTCATTTTTTTCATTATGGCCATTCTTGCAGGAGTAAGGTGGTCTCACATTGTGGTTTTGATTTGCATCTCTCTCCCTGATCGTTAGTGATTCTCAGTATTTTTTCATATGTTTGTTAGTCATTTGTATATCTTGGAGAATCGTCTATTCACATCCTTAGCCCGCTTTTTGATAGAGTTGTTTGGTTTTTTCTTGTTGATTTGTTTGAGTTCTTTGTAGATTCTGGATATTTGTCCTTTGTCAGATACATGGTTCGTGAAGATTTTCTTCTACTCTGTGGGTTGTCTGTTTACTCTGCTGATTATTTCTTTTGCAGTGAAGAAGCTTTTTAGTTTAATCAAATCCCACTATTTATCATTGTTTTTGTTGTATTTACTTTCAGGTTCTTTGACATGAAGTCTTTGCCTAAGCCAATGTCTAGGAGGGATTTTCTGATGTTATTGTCTATATTTTTATGATTTCAGGTCTTAGATTTAAGTATTTAATCCATGTTGAGTTGACTTTCATATAAGGTGAGAGATGAAGGTCCAGTTTCATTCTCCTACCTGTGGCTTGCCAATTATCCCAGTACCATTTGTCAAACAGGGTGTCCTTTCCCCACTTCGTGTCTTTGTTTGCTTTGTCACCTCAGTTGGCTATAAGTATTTGGCTTTATTTCTGGGTTCTCTATTATTTTCTGTTGGTCTATGTGCCTATATTTATACCAGTATCATGCTGTTTTGGTGTCTATAGCCTTTTTTTTTTTTTTTTTTTTTTTTTTTTTGACAGAGTCTCACTCTGCTACCTAGGCTGAAGTGAAGTGGTGCAATCTTAGCTCACTGCAACCTCCACCCCAGGGTTCAAATGATTCTCATGCCGCAGCCCCCTGAGTAGCTGGGATTACAGGCATGTGCCACTATGCCTGGCTAGTGGCCATGGGATTTTTGTGGGATTTTGTTTGTTTGTTTGTTTGTTGTAGAGACAGGGTTTCACCATGTTGGACAGGCTGGTCTCGAACTCCTGGTTTCAAGTGATCCACCTGCCTCAGCCTCCCAAAGTGCTGAGATTACAGGCACGTGCCACTGCGCCTGGCTGACTATAGCCTTATAGTATAGCTTGAAGTTGGGTAATGTGATACTTCCAGATTTGTTCTTTTGCTTAGTTTTGCCTTGGCTATGAGGGCTCTTTTTTGGCTCAATATAAATGTTAGGATTGTTTTTTCTAGATCTTTGAAGAATTATGGTGGTATTTTGATGGGAATTGTATTGAATTTGTAAATTGCTTTTGGCAGTATGGTCATTTTCACAATATTGATTCTACCCACCCATGTGCATGGGATGTGTTTCCATTTGTTTGTGTCACCTATGATTTCTTTCAGCAGTGTTTTGTACTTTTCCTTGTAGGGGTCTTTAGCTTCCTTGGTAGGTATATTCCTAAGTATTCCTTAAAGAACTAAAAGGAGAGCCAGGCATGGTGGTTTACACCTGTAATCCCAGCACTTGTGGAGGCCGAGGCAGGCAGATCATGAGGTCAGGAGTTCAAGAGTAGCCTGGGAAACATGGTGAAACCCCCCTCTACTAATATACAAAAAATTAGCCGGATGTGGTGGTGCACCCCTGTAATCGCAGCTACTTGGGAGGCTGAGGCAGGAGAATTGCTTGAACTCAGTAAGCAGAGGTTTCAGTGAGCTGAGATCATGCCACTGTACTCCAGCCTGGGCAACCGAATGAGACTCCATCTCAAAAACAAAAACAAAAAAGAACTAAAAGTAGATCTACCATTCAATCCAGCAATCTCACTAGTGGGTATCCACCCAGAGGAAAAAGGTATTATACAAAAAAGATATTTGCATACACATGTTTATAGCAGCACAATTCACAAATGCAAAAATATGGAACCAGCCCAAATGCCCATTAATAACGAGTGGGTAAAGAAAATGTTATATAGCTTTGTGCAGTGGCAGTATCATAGTCAATGAGGTTTATCTGAGGTGTGATTATTGCTAATTAAAAACTTTTTCCAATACCCCACCATGATGACTTGAAATATAGTTGGCATTGACAATTTTTGACAGTCTCTATGAAGACTGAATTATTTTTTTAATTATATATATATATACACACACACACACACACACACACATACACACACACACGTGAGTATACACCATGGAATACTACTCAGCCATAAAAAGGAATGAAAAAATAATGGCATTCTCAGCAACCTGGATAGAATTGGAGACAATTATTCTAAGCAAAGTGTCTCAGGACTGGAAAACCCAACATCGTATGTTGTCACTCATAAGTGGAAGCTAATCTATGAGGACACAAAGGCATAAGAATGATACAATGGGCTTTGGAGACTTGGGGAAAGGGGTAGGGGAGTAAGGCATAAAAGACTACACATTGGGTACAGTGTACACTGCTCAGGTAATGGGTGCATCAAAATCTCAGAAATCACTGCTAAAGAACTTATCCATGTAACCAAACACCACCTGCTCCCCAAAAACCTATTGAAATAAAAAGTAAAAATAAAATATAAACAAATAAATTTAACTGGGTTTTCTGCTGCATTAATTTTTATTTATTAGCCTTGTGGAAGAAGTCTATCTCCTAAGAATTGGCAAGGCCTTCTGGCTTACAGGAAGAGGAGGAGAGACAGTATCAGAAGTATACAGGCAGTCCAAAAATCCCTGGTAGAGTTGATTGGACACAGCAATTGGGACAAAGACTGAAGCCACGTCTGAGTTGGAACTGTACCATACCTAGTTGCTTTGCAAGGCCAACACTTCCAATTGCTATCCAATATGTCTCATTCCATCATCTAATGCAAATAACAGACTCTATAATTTTGATTCTGAAAGTGTTATAAGAACTTTGGAAAGACAAGAAAACAGAAAAAGAAAAGAAGAAAAATAAAAGCAGAAATAAAAGACCGCCACCTAGAGATAAGCTCTCCTGACATTTTGCTATCTGATATGGTTTGGTTCTGTGTCCATACCCAAAGCTCATGTTGAATTGTAATTCCCAATGTTGGGGTAGGGACCTGCCGGGAAGTAATGAGATCATGGAGGCAGATTTCTCCCTTGCTGTTCTCATGACAGTGAGTGAGTTCTCATGAGATCTAATCGTTTAAAAGTGTGTGGCACATCCCCCTTCACTCCGTCTCCTGCTCTGCCATGCGAAGGTGTTCGCTTCCCCTTTGCCCTTCCACCATGATTGTAAGTTTCCTGAGGCCTCCCCAACTATGCTTCCTGTACAGCCTATAGAACTTCCTGTACAGCCTATTCAACTGTTGGTTAAACCTCTTTTCTTCATAAATTACCCAGTCTCAGATAGTTCTGTATAGCAATGTGAGAATGGACTAATATACTATCTTCCTTTAATTCTAATCTTTTTTTTTCTCCTTGGGTGGTATGTATTTCTTAAACAAAGTTGATTTTTCAATAAAAAATCATTATTCCCTAGGAGTATATTTTAAAAGATGTTAAAAGGCGTTCTGTGACAAAAATAATTTAGTGGCACACTAATTTGAAAAACGCTATATTTTAATGTCCCTCTCCCATAGATTAATAATCACATAATTATATCAAGGTTTTGGAAATATTCACAGTAAAGAAATTTTTAAACCCCAAATTTAATTACCTATAAAACTAATTTTTTTTTTGTAAAAACCTACTAAAATCTTGTGGGACTCCATAGAGTACCTACTTGGAAACACTGGTTTAAGATGTTTGTCTCTTTTGATTTATTTTGCCTGGTGGTTGGTGAGTCCTTTTCATTTGTAGACTCAGATCTTTCTTTGGATTGGGAGTTTTCTTCTGTTATTTCTTTGGCTGTGGCTTCTGCTCTATTTGTAGAATTAATATAACTATATTGGTTCTCCTGACATTTTTGCGTATATCAGCTTCATTTTCTTTGTCATCTGATAATTTTTCTCTTTCAAAATTTTCAAGATTATTTTCTACTTGGTTAATTTAGTTATCTACAATCTGTAATCTGTAGAAATACAATTACACATATTTTCAAGAAATATCTATTTTCAAAAAGGTAGATACGATTTGGTTTGTTTATTTAAGATGCAAATCCATTTTCACTTACTTTCTGTCAGGGTTTTTATTTAGAAATAAAGGCCTAAATGTTTTCTTGCTTTTTTAATAGCTTCAAACTTGCATTTAAAGTTTGATATTTCGTTTGGAACTCCCCGTCACTGAATTAGAATAAGAAGTAAAAACCTAGTACCAGGGAATGAAATGAACTCTCCTAGACGTGAGGGTCTGTGTGAAGATGGCACACCAGAATGGGAACAAATGTGGCTACAAAAGGAACCTGGAAAATGCCTGGATTCTAATGGAAAAGAAGAACTTGTCTTTTGCTTAAAATTTCCTCATGTGTCCCCAGATAGCTATCCATCTCATGCCCTTAGATGTGCCTTTTCATACATGTATGTTAAATATATGTATAAGAAAGTTCCAGTGTAAAGTCAACATAGGCATAATTATATATAAGCATGTACACAACACACAGAGAGTTTATACCACCACACACAGTGTTCCTTCTCTAAAGATATAGTAAGAATATTTAGTCAGCGTGATTTACAGAAGTGTGCCTGTAGAGGGTTCATTTTATTCCCTGCTAAAGAACATTGCTTAGCTCTACTGATTCATTTCTGAGTGTCTAGTGGTGTCCTTGACCCAGGCAAATCTGCCTGGGATGTGGTGTCTTTTTATCAGGGCCTTTATTATTCATAGATTTTATATCTCTGGATACTTCAGGTTTACCTGAAGTGCTGTTTTTAAATTTGATTTCTAAGGTAGCTTTGTTTTCTCCAGTCTACTCTGCAAAAGTTCCTGCTGTTAGGCCACTTGTTACTCCAAAAATGCTCTTTCCTATGAGAGTTCTTTGCCCATCTTTTTTCCTTGCTCTGTCGTGACTTTATTTTTGCTGGTTCTGTTTCTTCCATGGTCAGGGTAATTCTGGGAAGTCTCAATCAGGATTTTGACATAAGGAGTTATTTCTTAATAGACACTAGGCTGAAAAAAATGATTTCTCAAAAATGAAACAACCTCAACCACAGTCCAAGGGTATAACTATATCAGCACGTCGTACCAGAGTCACATAGGCTTCATGGGCATTGAGAATTTCTGGCCATAGGAGAATGAAGACAGTCTTGATGAGAGGAGCAGGCATAGCTAAGGGTTTACTACTGTCTTGAACCTCAATACCAAAATATTCTTTTCTGAGAGTTTAGATTCATGGCACTTCTTTTCAAAATGTTTACTTTCTTCTTCAAAGAAACATGGTATTTCAGAGTAAAGTTTAAAGTACAACGCTTTCTAGGAACAAAATAGCTTACTGATGCTTAACTGTTATAACCTCCTATAAGCTAAACATTTGCCTTTGTATAGTTCTAATTATCTTCGCTTCTCTTCCAGTCCCTGGACACCCAGATGCCCTTCATAGCTTTAGGCTTAGGTGCTTCATTCTGCTCTCTGATATCCTTTAAGACAGGGTTGCAAGATCAAATACAGAATGCCCAGTTCAATTTGAACTTTACGGAAACAATGAATAATTTTTTTTAGTATAAGTACGTCTTATACTTTAGAATAAGTATGCATGAAGAATACTTTTTACTAAAAAAGATCCATTATTAAATTGACAAAAGAACACAAGACTTAAATTATGAAAACTACACATTGCTAAAAGAAATTTAAGTTCTAAATAAATAGAAAGGCATCCATTGTTCACAGATGAGAAGATTTAATATTGTTAAGACAGCTATACTCTCCAAATGGATCTATAGATTCAATGCAATCTGCATTAGAATACCAGCTGGTTCTTTACAGAAATTGACAAACTGATCCTAAAATTCATATGGAAACTCAGAGAACTCAAAATAGCTTAAACTTTTTTGTTCTTGAAAACAAGAACAAATTGGAGGACTTACTTCCCACTTTGGAAACTTAATACAAAGCAACAGTAATCAAGGCAGTATGCTATTGACATAAGGATAGATTATGATTAATGGAAAATAATTAAAAGGTCAGAAATAACTTCATGTATCTATGGCAATTGATTTTCAAGAAGATTGCAAAAGCAATTCAATGGGAGAAAATATAGTCTTTTCAACAAATGGTGCTGAGACAATAGAATCGCCATATGCTAAAGGATAAAGTTGGACTCTTAACTCACACTATATATAAAAGTGAACTCAAAATGGATCAAAAACTTAAATGTAGGAGCCAATATTGTGAAACTCTTAGAAAAAAAATTGAGACAAACTTTTGTGACCTTTGATTTGGCAATGGATTCTCCAATATGACACCAAAAGCACAAGGAACAAGAACAAAAAGATAAATTGAGCTTCATTAAAACTAGAAAGTTTTGTGCTACAAAGGACACTATCAAGAAAGTGAAGAGGGGAAAATATTTGACAATTGTATATCTAACAAGGGACGTGTATCTAGAATATGTAAAGAACTCTTGCAACTCAAAAATAAAAAGACAAACCAGTTAAAAAATCACCAAATATCTGAATAGACATTTCTCCAAAGAAGATAAACAAATGACTGACAAATATATTAAAAGATATCCAACATCATTAGTCATCAGGAAAATGCAAAGGAAAACCCCAACAAAATACTACCTCACAAGTACTAGGAAGGCTAGAATAAAAAAGTCAGATAGTAAATGTTGATGAGGATATAGAAGCCTCATACATGCTTATGGGAATGTAAAAAAGTTCTCAAAAAATTAAAGATAACTTATCAAATGATCTAGCAAGTCCACTTCAGTGTATGCCTGAGAGAAATGAAAACATACATCTATGCAAAGACTTGTACAAAAATGATCACAGCATCATTACTTAGAAATGACACAGCTAATGTGTGTAAACAGCTCAAATGTCCATCAACTGATGAGTGGATGAGCAAAATTTGTGTTTCCACGCTATAAAATATTATTCAGCTCTAAAGTTGAAGGAAGTACTGATACATGCCACAACATGGATGAATCTTGAAACATTATGCTAGTCATAAAATACCACATATTATATGCTTCTGTTTATATGAAATGTCCAGAAAAGACAAATCTGTAAGTGATAGAAAATAGATTAGTGGTTTTCTAGGCCTGGATAGGGGGTGGAGATGGATGTTTGGAGGTTGATAAAGAATATGGGTTTTCTGTTTGAGATGAAAGTGTTCTAAAATTTCCCGTGATGATAGCTGCACGTGTCTATGAGTGTATGAAATATCATTCAATTGTACAATAGAAATAGACAAATCATATGGCATATGAATTATATATAAATAATGTGGTTATAAAATAATCTAGCCATTGTCATTTGAAATTCAAATTTAACTGGGGGTCCTGTATTTTTATGTGTTAAAGCTGCCAAGTGTATTTTTTTCTTTTTTGAGACGGAGTTTCGCTGTTGTTGCCCAGGCTGGAGTGCAATGGCATGATCTCGGCTCACTGCAACCTCCACCTCCTGGGTTCAAGCAATTCTCCTGCCTCAGCCTCCCGAGTAGCTGGGACTACAGGCACGCACCACCATGCCCAGCTAATTTTTGTATTTTTAGTATTTTTAGCAGAGACGGGGTTTCACTTTGTTGACCAGGATGTTCTCGATCTCGACCTCGTGATTCACCCGCCTCGGCCTCCCAAAGTGCTGGGATTATAGGTGTGAGCCACCGCACCCGCCCGCCAAGTATATTTTAAGAGAAGAGTGCTGAGCACCCTTAGCAAGTGCGATTCCGTATTTCTCAGTACTGCCACTCTTCTGTCTTCTTTGGCCCAGAGGAACTACTCTGCACTCTTCCAATCAGATTTGTCTTGCTGTCGAACAACCTGCTCTTCCTGTCCTCGGTGGCTAGGCCACCCCTGCTGCAGGATGGAAGTCTAACTTGTATTCTGCTATTGTGAGAATTAAATTCCCTTTAACTCCCTGACACTAAAATTTTCAAAATGAATAGAAAAGGTTTTGAGCAACCCCATATAGTGGTTTCTTCCCAGCTTGAGTAATATTATTTCTTTAATTACAGTTAGCTATGAAATTAAGAGGCGTTTTGAGGATTTTGATTTTTTTCTCCCTTTCCCTTTTAGCCAGTGGCTCTCAAACACTGTCGTCACATTTTAACATCACATGGAGCGATTTTTAAAATCCAGACGCCTAAGCCAAATAATTTAGAAGCTTTGGAGCTGGGACCCTAGTATCAGGAAGTTTTAAAGCGTTCTGTGTGATCTTTATTGTATTTATCCAGATGTAATGGTCATATGAGTCACCCAGAAACTTGTAAAAGTACAGATTCTGATTCAGTGAAGCAAACATCCTGCATTCAAAGCTTTACAGCATTAGAGAAGATAAGGGAACAGGATTGCAGATGTGGCATAAGTTACGGAGGCTCACTTCTAGTAACTCTACTGTCCCCACCTGAGCTCTGCTGCTTTGAAAGTCTAAGGTTATAAATGTAACAACAGCAGCAACCCCCTTTTATTGAGTGATTAGTACATGCTTTGTGCTCTACATACATTCATTCATTTAAGTCTCAAAACATCCCTACAGGGTAGTCTGGTAGATGCTGTTGATGCTCCACCCTGTATCTTCTTAGTCCACTTCTGAGTTCACCTCAAGCCACAGTGTATATCTCCCATACAAGCTGCCTACCTTCAGCAGCTGAGTCCCTCTGCTCCTTTGCCTGAGGGCTTTCTCCAAAGCCACAGGAACAAGCTCAGCCCCAGGCAGGGAAGCCTGGAATGCAAAGCACTGGACTATCATGGTTTGTGTCGAATGTACAGTTTGAATACAAGAATGTTTATAGCGGTTTTATCAATAATAGTCCTAAGCTGGAAACGGTCCAAATGTCCATCAGCAGGAGAGTGGTTAAATCAATTATAGTCTATTCTTACAATGGAATCCCACATGGCAGTAAAAAAATGAACTGCTGCCTGCACAACGTGGATGAATCTCACAGTCATATGTCAAGCAAAAAAACCTCAACAACTTATGAGTTTCAAGAGCAGACAAAACTAATCGATGGTGATAGAAGTCAGAACAGTAGTTATTTGAGGAGAGCAGCGTTGAAGGAGGAAGCACATCTATTAGGGTAGTGGGAATGTTTCGTATCTTGACCTGGGCAATGGTTTTATGGGTGTGGACCTACATAAATACACATCAAACAGTACTCTTTAAAATTTGTGTACTTCACCAGGTGCGGTGGCTCATGCCTGTAATCCCAGCATTTTGGGAGGCCGAGGCGGGTGGATCACGAGGTCAAGAGATCAAGACCACCCTGGTCAACATGGTGAAACCCCGTCTCTACTAAAAATACAACAAATTAGCTGGGCATGGTGGCGCGTGCCCATAATCCAAGCTACTCAGGAGGCTGAGGCAGGAGAATTGCCTGAACCCAGGAGGCAGAGATGCGGTGAGCCGAGATCGCGCCACTGCACTCCAGACTGGGCTACAAGAGCGAAACTCTGTCTCAAAAAAAAAAAAAAAAAAATTGTTCACTTCATGCACCTCAATGTATGCTTGTCACTCCTCGTCACAGCTGCTACGCCAGATATGGCATTTTTTCCAATCAGATCAGCGCAGCTCCTGGCACTTGGTATGCAGCTATTGGTTTAGCAAATACATTCTTTCCAATTCCCAACAGGTAAGAGAATGAAAACTGTTTTTATTTACATAGGAAGAACAGCAAAACACATTTAATTTCTTGTCCCAGGACTAAGTTGACTTTCCTGCCTTCCTTGATAAAACATATTCCAAAGGGCTATTAATTCTTTTGCATTCACAGAACATCATTTAGTACTCCACTATATTGATCACATTAAGTTAACTAGACTTGGTGAGCAGAAAATGGCAAGTTCTCTAGATGCCCTGGTAAGATACACATGTGCCAGAGGTGTGAGAAAACCTCTTCCAAGATCCAGGGGTCTTCTCCGTCTGTAAAGTGTGTAGGGATCCAATATTCTGGGGCATGTCGGGACATTCCCTCTAAGAAAATGAACAAATTACTGCACCTACATAAAGAAAAAAGAGCAGCCTTATCAAGCCCCCTCAGAACACCCATCACCAGCAGCACTATGCCGCCCCTTCAGACATCTGGGCCCTAACTGTGTAGGTCCCATCCTTCAAGCTTCTACATTTTAAAAACCTCATCTTCCCTTTCTTTGTCCAGCCCCAGGGGCAGTACGTGCTTCCTACTTCCTGCAGGTATTATCTCTGTTAGGTGTTGTCTAAGCAGATTTTCAAGTTTTAAAACTGTGCATATTTATAATCATGTATTAATCCATCAAATACTTAACAAGGGTCTACAACGTCCTAGGCACTATTCTGAGCCCTAAAGATAAAGTGGTGGTCAAATAAGACCAACTTGTCCCATGGAGTGAAAAGAGACAGACAGCAAGCAAGTTTAAAGTCAAAGGTAACTTCAGATGGTATAAATCCCTAAAAGAAAGATGCTCGTGGTCTAGGGAGCGTCATCGGTTTGCAAGTCCTCGAAGATATTCTGCCTTTTCACTTCCCCAATGACTATTCAGCCAATGTTCTGTTAAAATAACCAGTGTGGTGGATTCCTTCTTTCCTTTCTTCCTATTAAGGTGCAACCAGATAAATGGAATTAGTAGATTTATTGCAAAGAATTGGCTTATGTGATTGTGGGGCCTGGCAAGGCAAGTCTGAAATTCGCCGGGCATTCCATCAGGAACAACGGGCGTTAGGAATTCTCTAGCATGAGCTGAAGTGTCTATCAGAAGGCAGAATTTCTTTTCTTCAGGGCAGCCTCAGTTCTGCTCTTAATGCCTTTTAACTGACTCAATCAGGCCCACTCAGAGTTGTCTAAGATAATTTCCCTTACTGAAAGTCAACTGATTGTGAACTTTAATCACATGTACAAAATATCTTCACAGTGACACCCAGGTGAATGTTTCATTGAATAATTGGAAGCAATGGCCTAGCCATGTTATGCATAGAACTGACAATTACAGTCTACCTCCGAGTTCCCCCAGAGCCGTGGTGGACATTTCCCATACACGGTGAGAGTTTCTCACATCAAGTGTCAAAGCGTCTCTGTTGCTTTCCCTGAGGGCTTTCTCAAGCCACAGGAGGATGTGTTTCACATGATACTTCTGAAGTGGGATTGAGTGCTGCTGTCCATGGTCGTAGCGTGCTTATCAATGCACTCTCTATAAACATTTCTCTCGTCCTTGTCTCACTTACCCTACTCCCTGACCTGTGCTTTCTGCGGCCACTTCCAAATAAATTACCAGCATCCAAGGCCATTATTCAAGGTCTACTTTTGAAAAAAACACCAACTATGTCAAGTAAGCTTCATGGTCAAGCCCATTCATTCTATGCCTTCCTTTTTTTCATACCAGCCAAAATAATCTAATTTAATTATATCAAGTTACTCCCCTACTTAAAATCTTTTTATGATGTCTTAACAATTAGAATAAACTTCAAACATTTAACTAAGGCTTAAAATGCCTACCTGGGATGGCCTGGCCCAGGCCTCCAATGTCATTTTCCATTGTGCTCCCCTCACTCCTTCTCAGCCACTCTGGCCTTCTGCTTGCTCCTCAGTCACGCAAGATTATCCTTTGTGGGGCTCATGGCCTTTGCATTGGCTGCGCTGTCTTACACATTTTCATCCACATTTTGACATGGTGGCTGCTTCTCAACATTCAGACCTCTCCAAAATGCCTCTTCCTCAGAGAGACCCTCCTCCATCACCCTGACTGCGATAACAACCTGTCTTCCAGGACTTGTAAACTGATGACGCTCCCTAGACCACCAGCATCTTTCTTTTAGGGATTTATACCATCTGAAGTTACCTTTGACTTTAACTTGCTTGCTGTCTGTCTCTTTTCACTCCATGGACAAAAGTTGGTCTGTTTTGACCACCACTTTATCCTTAGGGCTCGGAATAGTGCCTGGGACATTGTAGACCCTTGTTAAATATTTGATGGATTAATAAATGATTATAAATATGCACGTAGTTTTAAAACTTGTAAGTCTGTTTAGACAACATCTGTGAGTAGAGGTAAGAGATAAGATGGAGTAAACATGAGCTTTACAAGCCCTGGAGGTGGGGTCAAGATACAGAGAGGTTAAGGTTGTGCCTATGTCTATCTAGATGATGAAATGATCTAAGAGTAAGAATAAAACAGATGAAAAATGTCTGTGGTTTAGGTGAGTGACTAAAGGATTGGTAGATGAGTGGTAGAAATTATATTTAAAATTAGAGCTTTAGTTTTTCTTTTTAAAAAAAATCCTCCCCAACCCTCCGTACACCAAATATTTGTTGTGTTGTTGACACCAATGGCGATTCGATAATGTCATTGTTAGTTGTAGGTTTCCTTAATCTATTTTAAACATAGAATAGGTCTCATATATAGTATGTGCTCAATAAATATTTGTGTAGTTGATTGTTAGTTTTATATGTTAACTTGATTGGGTTAAGGGATGCCCAGAGAGCTGGTAAAACATTATTTCTGGGTGTGTCTGTAGGGTGAATGTGGAAGAGACTAGCATTTGAATCAGTGGACTGAGTGAGTAAAGAAGATCCACCCTTACCAATGTGAGGGGCAGACAGCATCTAATCCATTGAGGAACTGAATAGAACCAAAGGCAAAGGAAGGGCAAATTTTGCTCTCTCTCCTCGAGCTGGAACATCCAGCTTCTCCTGCTCTCAGACATGAAAGCTCCTGTTTCTCAGGCCTTTGGCTTCCAGCTGAATTATACCACTAGTTTTTCTGGTTCTTCAGCTTACAGGCAGCAGATAGTAGGACTTCTTGTCCTCCATAAACACGTGAGCTAATTCTCATAATAAATCTTCTATGAGATCATATATATAATATAGATAGTAGTCACGGTTCTCCAGAGAAGCAGAATCAACATCCTAGAAACAGAATCCATGCACTTGTCAATGTTCTCCAGAGAAAGAGAAGCCTATGAGAACCAGGTTTAGAGTGATTGTGTAACTTGCCCAAAGATACCAAGTAAAATATTGACAGAACTGACATTTGACTTCAAATCACACTCTCTTAACTGTTAAACAATACTACCTTTGTCTAAAGACTAACTTAGCCACTAGGCTTATGTGGGGTTCTTTTCAGAGTTTCATATGTATATGTTTAAAATTTTCTCCAAATACTTTGAAAGTAAAATCTGAAAATCAAACAGATGAATGGAAATTTTGGAGCTGAAATGGAGAAGGCCAGGAAGCATTTAAAACTGGGCTATGGTTAATGCTATTTGCCGCCTGAGAATATGACTGAGGGGGAGGAAACTTACAGGCTGCTTTAGCGGGACTCACTCTCTCAACCTCATAGGGAGGTTGTAGTGGGGCCTTACTCAGTGAGAGTGAAGCCCCTGGAACTTCTGTTCTATTCTGTCTACTCATTATTCAGCCCTCATCCATGTCCTTTAATCTTTCAGCTTGTTGCTCCATAAAACATGAAAAAAAAAATTGCAACTGCTCTGATCTTCCATAAGCAGCTATTCTGAGAGCACACTTGAAAGTGCTTGCAGCTCTTCAGAGGAGGGTGAACTATTTCCTGGTATGACGTCTGCCTTCCGTAGGTTTACTTTGTCAATATCTATGATGTGTCCCTAGTATACCCTGATGTAGAACGATCCTGAGGTGGAAAATGGAACGCAACATGGTCTGTGGTGAAAACTCCCATCACACACCAGCCCATCCCATCTGAGGTCCAAACGTTTTTCCTGGCCCTGACTCCTTGCTATCGAGTAGAGGAGATATATTTACCAGAGAGAATTCAGGGTATCTGGGTCCAGTGTATACTACTTGGAATTGCCAAGCCCAAGACAAAAATCCTGAAGTAATCTTGAAGCTATTTCTGGCCCCGGGTTCAGGCTTTGTATTATAAGAGCATTTAAAATCTCAGAGCCCTCTCACTTATTGACTCACGTATTCCTTACCACAAGCCCTAGCCTCAGTTCTCCCAACAGCAAAATCAGAAGCATGGCCTGTAATGACTGTTCGAGCAAGATCATGTATCTTTCATTTCCTTAAATTTCCACTCCTAACTACAAATCTCTGGAGAGATCAATCTTCGATATTGAGGTCTCCTGGCTTCAGTGTGGTCTGGGAAGTGCATACATCAGTGGTCCCTTGGCATGTGTCTCTCTGCCTCAAGTCAGACACGGGTTGGGCAGATGTACCAAGCTTTCTGAGAGGCATGCTTCCCATAGGAGGCTGTTGATGGCCTGCCATGTGCTTCTTTCGGTAGGGCAGTGAGGAACTCTCTGAGGGCCTCAGGCACCCTGGGCACCCTAACATAAAAGGAATTAGCAACCAAGATTAAAATTAAGTTGCAGTGGTTTGCTTCAGTGCTGAGGCTCTCAACTGTGGCAATTCTATAAACTTAGGTGGATGTCTCAGCAAATAATTGATCTCTCTGGCCTACATGATGGGAGAGACACTCAGATTGAGCGACATTCTTTTCCCCTTGGACTCTCAATGCCCACAGAGCTCCTCCTTTGGATGGTAATATTGCATTTGCGCTGAAAGGCATTTTTGCCTCAATAAAGTTAAAATGGTAGGGATCAATTTACATTCTTTCTTTGTATTCTTTCCTGATGAAAAATGAATACTGGTTTTCTGTTGTATTGCTGTTATTCATATCCCTTAAACTTTTATTTGATGTGCAAAAATGTCGTGTGTGAAAAACTCAAGGGTCACAGACTAGCAGAAACAAAAAGAATACTTATTTTCATTTTTCATGTGGTATTGTAATTAGAGTTGTTGTAATTACCATTTTCTGTTGTAATAAAACATTTTGTTTTAAAACCGTCTTTTGTTATAGTTCTATCTGACCTGAAAAAGTGTCAGAGGATGCTTCTCCTCTCTATACTTCTTTTGACTTTTAATAAAAGGCCAACAGTTTTACTAATCTATACATGTTATATATTTCTTTTCTTTTCTTTTCTTTTTGAGGCAGAGTCTTGCTCTGTTGCCCAGGCTGGAGTGCAGTGGTGCGATCTCTGCTCACTGCAACTTCTGCCTCCTGGGTTCAAGCGATTCTCCTGCCTCAGCCTCCTGAGTAGCTGGGACTACAGGTGCACACCACCACACCCGGCTAATCTTTTGCATTTTTAGTAGAGACAGTGTTTCACCATGTTATCCAGGCTGGTCTCAATCTTCTGACCTTGTGATCCACCTGCCTTGGCTTCCCAAAGTGCTGGGATTACAGGCCTGAGCCACTGCGCCCAGCCGAGAATAAACAAAAATAAATCAGTTGAAACAAATCTCACTACTTGCAACAATAGGAAAGAAGAGTTTAGGCTGGCTTAAGTGTACAAAAATATCATGGCTTCATCGAAATTCAGGCTCTTGAATATGATGGGCTTCTTTTCCAGGTGTTAAAAACCTATATGACTTTCCTTTTTATAAACTGCATTTGGCAGCCATTTGGCAATTCTTGTAATAGAACTCAGTGGGAATATGAAGACAAAGGCTTTGGAGTTTTTGTAAGCACAGGAAGATAACACATCTCCTGGGAAGCAGTGCTGTTACACAAATAATCAATTCATGCAAAAAGCAGAGAAACACACATACACAAATATCTATATGGGAAAACAAGAAATATGGGCAAAAACAAACGGTAGCACAATGTCCAATGTGTACGGCAGCTGGCTTCCAAGATGACTCTAATAATCCCAGCCTCCTGCTGTTCATGTTGTAGCATAGTCTTCTCCCACACTGAACAGGGCTGACTGGTGTAATAAATAGGATATCATTGGGATGATAATTTGTGACTTCCAAAGCTAGGTTATAAAACATCTGTGACGTCTGCTTTGCTCTTTTTTGGATCATTCAGTTGGGGAAAGCCATCTGCCTGGTAGTGAGCAGTCCTATGGGATGAAGATTTTCTTATTATTTTCTTCAACTTTTAAGTTTTGGGGTACATGTTTAGGATGCGCCAAATTGTTACATAGGTAAACATGTGCCGTGGTGGTTTGCTGTTCATATCAAGCCATCACCTAGATATTAAGCCCTGCATCCATTAGCCATTCTTCCTGACGCTCTCCCTTCCCCATTCCCCACCCCTGCACCCACAGGCCCCAGTGTGTGCTGTTTCCCGCAGTGTGTTGAGATGAGGATTTTCACTGCAGCATATTTGTGGTGGAGTGTAGTTGGAGGTAACTCAGGTGTCAATTTTTGCAAAAGTGATGGGCAAAGTGTGATTACTTAACATTAAATACAATGATTAAACAAGATTAGAACTATATACATCAATATGGTTGGATCTTAAAAGCAGTGCTTTGTCAGAAACAGAATGCAACATGCATCATTCGTGTAAATAAAAATTCACATAATGACGATACACATTTTGCAACCACATATTCACGTGAAAAAATATACATAAAATATGTTAAAATGCATGTCTGTTGCAAGGAGAAGAACAATGAATGAGTTATGGAGATAAAAATAAATGAGTTAAACAAGAGAGATCTTACTACACCTTGAATTGAGGAATGTGACAAACTCAGTCCTTTGCACTTGAGGTCCAAAACTAGTTAAAGAAAAAAGTTGGAAAACTACATTTAGCCTTTGAAAAAGAGGGCATATGAAAGAGTAGTAGTAAAAAAGAAGAGGAGCATTCAGTGACACCCTAGACCAGTTTCAAAACAAGGCAGTGTCTTTGATACAGATCTGGGTTGCTGTTCCAGGAATGAAAAGCATATCAAAAGCCAGGTGTGTAGAGGGCAGTTCCGACTGCTAATCAAGAACTTCCTGATTTTACCTTTCACCGTGACGTCCCTGTATCTCTATGTAGAGAATACATTGCAATATAAAGTTTCTTATGAATGAAGAGGGTTCTGAAAAAATAAGCTCAGAAAATAGTATCTTTATCTTCAAAGGCTTTTCAAAAGGACTTCTTTGGTTGTTTTCATAAATCACCAAATGTTTGCCTCCTGAGTTATCGGTACAGTTCTAAACCAGCCCTTTTTCCTATTCTAGAAATAGTCTAATATCATGGGGAAAACGGTATAATTTTAATTTTCCATAATCTTTCAAATGAGAGTATGATCTGACATTTAGTTCCATTATCACAGCTTTAACTGTATTTTATGTTTTAAAAAATGACGGAGACTTTATAAATACCAAAGGAAAATTTAGAAATCCACTTCTTACTGCACCACTCTAATATAAAAACAGCTTTTATTTCTTTGGTTCTCCCCTGAGCTTTATGAATTGGCCTAATGAATCTCAAATATCATAAGCATACAAAGCCTTGGGGGAAGAGGATTGAGGTGGCCACTTTTCAATTCAATTTTTGTGAACTTGAACAATATGTTCAGCATTGTGCTAAGCTCAATACAACATGTATAAAAAGTTAGATTATTCCTGTCTTGAGGGAAATTACATGCTTCTAGAATAGAGAAGAATTACCACATTGTGAAATTCCCCCAGCTTTATTGAGGTATAATTGACAAAAACTGTATATATTTAAGGTATAGAATATGATTTGATATACATCTACATTGTGAAATAATTATCATAATCGAGCCAAAAAACACATGCATCACCACACGTAATTATCCAATTTTTTCCTATGTGGTGAGAACATTTAAGACCTACTTTCTTACCAAATTTTAAGTAGGAAGCACAGTACTAGTAACTGATAGTCACCATGCTGTGGTGACGATTGGATCCCAGAACTTGTTCATCTTATAACTGAAAATGTGTACCCTTTGACCAACATCTCCCCACTTCCTCCACTGCCCCCGCCCCCTAGCCTCTGGCAACCACCACTCTACCTTCTGCTTCTATGAGTATGATTTTTTTTTAGATTACACATATAAGTGAGATCACGCAGTATTTGTCTCGCTGAGTCTGGCTTATTTCACTCAGCATTCCTTTTTTTTTTTTTTTTTTTTTTTTGAGACGGAGTTTCGCTCTCGTTACCCAGGCTGGAGTGCAATGGCGCGATCTCGGCTCACCGCAACCTCCGCCTCCTGGGTTCAGGCAATTCTCCTGCCTCAGCTTCCTGAGTAGCTGGGATTACAGGCATGCACTACCGTGCCCAGCTAATTTTTTGTATTTTTTTAGTAGAGACGGGGTTTCACCATGTTGACCAGGATGGTCTCGGTCTCTTGACCTCGTGATCCACCCATCTCGGCCTCCCAAAGTGCTCGGATTACAGGCTTGAGCCACTGCGCCTGGCCTAGCATTCCATTTTAAAGGGTCATCCATGTTGTCACAAATGGAAGGATTTCCATCTTCATTATGGCTGAATAATATTCCATTCCACACATTTGCATTATCCATTCATCTGTTGGTGAGCACTTAAACTGATCTGATATCTTGGCTATTGTGAATAATGCTGCAATGAACATGAGAATGCAGCTCTCTCTTTGAGATACTGATTTCATCATATATATATATATACACACACACACACCCATCATATATATATATACACACACCCATCATATATATACACACACACACCCCCATCATATATATACACACACACACACCCATCATATATATGTACACACACACCCATCATATATATATACACACACCCATCATATATATATATACACACACACCCATCATATATATATATACACACACACCCATCATATATATATACACACACACCCATCATATATATACACACACACACCCATCACATATATATACACACACACCCATCACATATATATACACACACACCCATCATACATATATACACACACACCCATCATATATATATATACACACACACCCATCATATATATATACACACACACCCATCATATATATATACACACACACCCATCATATATATATACACAAACACACCCACCATATATATATATGTATACACACACACACACCCATCATATATATATACACACACACACCCATCATATATATATACACACACACCCATCATATATATATATACACACACACATCATATATATATATAAAAACACACCCATCTTACATATATACACACACACCCATCATATATATACACACACACACCCATCATATATATATACACACACACCCATCATATATATATACACACACACACCCATCATATATATATACACACACACACACACCATATATATATATACACACACCCATCATATATATATATACACACACACACCCATCATATATATATATACACACACACCCATCATATATATATATACACACACACACCCATCACATATATATATACACACACACACCCATCATACATATATATACACACACACCCATCATATATATACACACACACACACCCATCATATATATATACACACACACACCCATCATATATATATACACACACCCATCATATATATATACACACACACCCATCATATATATATATACACACACACACCCATCATATATATATATACACACACACACCCATCATATATATATACACACATACCCATCATATATATATATACACACACCCATCATATACATATACACACACACACACAGCCATCATATATATATACACACACACACCCATTATATATATATATACACACACACCCATCATATATATATATATATGCACACACACCCATCATATATATATATATACACACACACCCATCATATATATACACACACACACCCATCATATATATATACACACACACACCCATCATATATATATATACACACACCCATCATATATATATATATACACACACCCATCATATATATACACACACACACACCCATCATATATATATACACAAACACCCATCATATATATATATACACACACACCCATCATATATATGTACACACACACCCATCATATATATATACTAACACACACTTCCATCATATATATATACACACACACCCATCATACACACACACTCCCATCATATATATATATACACACACACCCATCATATATATATACACACACACACCCATCATATATATATACACACACACACACCCATCATATATATATACTATATACACACACCCATCATATATATATACACATACACCCATCATATATATATATACACACACACACCCATCATATATATATACACACACACCCATTATATATATATATACACACACACCCATCATATTTATATATATACACACACGCACCCATCATATATATATACACAAACCCATCATATATATATACACACACACCCATCATATATATATACACACACACCCATCATATATGTGTACACACACACACACCCATCATATATATATACACACACACCCATCATATATATATACACACACACACCCATCATATACATATACACACACACCCATCATATATATACACACACACACCCATCACATATATATACACACACACCCATCATACATATATACACACACACCCATCATATATATATACACACACACACCCATCATATATATATACACACACACACACACCCATTATATATATATATATACACACACACACACACACAGACACAGAGTGGGAATGCTGGGTCATATGGTGTCCTAGTTTTAATTTTTTTAGGAAACTTCATAATATTTTGTATAATAGTTGTACCAACTATTGTGAAAAATTAGAGGCTTATTCTACCTGGTGTTGTTGATGTCCAGCCACACCCCTCATCCTGCTCTGAGTTTACCTGTGGCCACAAGGGCCAGTTCCCACCAAGTTGACAGCTTTGCCCTGAATGGGTTTCTCTCTGCTTCTTTGCTGGCTCTTTTTGACCCAGCAACTGTGTGCAGAGAAGCTGCCCACTCCTGTGCATGTGCTTCCTCAGAACACATTCTAATTAAATTACTTTCATTCAAAGCTTTCTCTCAAGGTTTGCTTTAGGGGGAACCCAAAGAAAACACATCAGACAGAATATAGTCAAACGTCAAGATGTGTAAAGACAAAATTTTCTTCCCCTCCAACTTTGCCACTTCTCAATTCCCTAGTGATGGAACAAGATATAAAATTAATGCAATCAGCACAGGTTCCCATTTGCCTCACTTCTTGCTGGTTGCCCTTGATCATTTGAGAGTCTGGCTGAGAATGAGGTTGCCGGGGTAGACAGCCCTACCATATGCCTTCTTCTTTTTATTGCCCATTTAAATACGGCCTTTGTAGCTCAGGCACTGACACAGTCAAAACACTTCTATTCTTCCTAGATCTTGGCAAGTGTGCAGCAATCTGCTATCTTTTTCCATCCATCTCTTTTTCAGATTGATTCATTTTCTCTACCAACTATCTATTACACATCTGTACTGTCTGAAGTACATTAGGTCCTGGGGTGCCCCAATGTCCAAGATAGTCATGTGCTCCTACTGCACATTGCTCAGGATACTGATGTAGCAGGCATCACATATCATGTGGGAATGCCATGAAAAGAACAGCATGCTGTGGAGGCACCCAGGAGGCCACAGTACTAAGCCAGACATGGGGAGGTCAAAGAAGGCTACTTAGCAAAAATAAAAATAGGCTTTAAGAAAGCCAGGAGAAAGGGATATACAGAAGCCAAATTGAGTATTGCTCAAAGGAAGAGTGGCAGTTGGAGTTGATTCAGCTGGAGGGTTAAGAAAGGGGCAGTTGGCCAGGTGCAGTGGCTTACACCTGTTATCCCAGCACTTTGGGAGGCTGAGATGGATGGATCACGAGGTCAAGAGATGGAGATGATCCTGGCCAACATGGTGGAACCCCATCTCTACTATAAATACAAAAATAAATTAGCTGTGCGTGATGGTGCGTGTCTGTAATCCCAGCTACTCAGGAGGCTGAGGCAGGAGAATCGCTTGAACCTGGGAGGTGGAGGTTGCAGTGAGCCAAGATTGTGCCACTGCACTCCAGCCTGGCAACAAATCGAGACTCCATCTCAAAAAAAAAAAAAAAAAAAAAAGAGAGAGAGAAAAGAAAGGGGCAGTCTATAAAGAGTCTTGCAGAATCTTTTTAGGACTTTACCCTAAAACAAAATCTCTTAAAGGGATTTAAGCTGGAAAAGACATGACCACATTTACAATTAAAAAAACAATATCTCTGACTGGAAGGGATAGATCTGGGAGAGACCAAATTTGACAGACTAGTTAATGCAGATGAGGTGGTGGTGACCAAGGTGACGTAGGAAGTGGCATTGGGAGGAAAAATAATTGAGAGCAACTGGGAGACATTGAGGTAGTAGAGTTGATAGACTTGGTGGCTAATGACATGGAGAAGGTAAGAGAGAGGGAGGAATCAAGAATAATTATTTTCCAGTTTGGCAGTTGGTGGCTGGTGGGACTGTTCCTTAATATGAGGAACAATAGAAGGAACCCTGTGGGCACATTGGCTGGGGACTGGAAGAGAATATTGATGATGGTTGCCCTTTTGGATAGGCTGTGTGGTTGAGTTTGAGTAGCGCGTGAAAAAGCAAGTAGAAATATCTAATCTTCAGGTGTGTTTGGAATTCAGGAGAGAGATCTGGGCTCGAGGAGGGTGAGATAAGCATCTTCATGCGGGGTTATCTATGCAACAGGCATGCTTTAAGAACCTTGCTGCAGAACACCTTGGTATGCAGGAATCAAACCTCCATCATCACGGCAGTTTCGTTTCAAGATGGCGTTATTCTTACCAAGCAACAGGCTGTTTTCCTGCACTTACATATTACTAAAGAGTAGAAAAACAGGCCTGGTGCGTGGCTCACGCCTGCAACCCCAGCACTTTGGGAGGCTGAGGCAGGCGGATCATGAGGTCAAGAGATTGAGCCCATCCTGGCCAACATATTGAAACCCCGTCTCTACTAAAATACAAAAATTAGCTGGGCATGGTGGCGCGCACCTGTAGTCCCAGATACTCGGGAGGCTGAGGCAGGAGGAGTGCTTGAACCCAGGAGGCAGAGATCGTGCCACTGCACTCCAGCCTGGTGCCTGGCGACAGAGCAAGACTGTCTCAAAAACAAAAACAAAACAAAAAAAGAACAATGACCTGGGTGAAAAAATTGTATTTTGTCAGTCACTTTAAGTATAAGATTTATTACAGACTAAATGTTGGTGTCTTCCCTTCCCGTTCATATGAAGCCCGTATCTCTGAGGTTGTGGTATTTGGAAATGAGGTCTCTGGCAAGTAATTAGGGTTAGATGACATAATGAGAGTGGGGTGCTCATTATGGGATTAGTGGCCTTAGAGGAAGAGACACCAGAGAGCTTGCCTCTAACTCCTGTGCTCACACAGAGAGGCCATGTGAGCACACAGTGAGAAGGTAGCCACCAACAAGGCAGGAAGAGTCCTCACCAGAAACCTACCACACAGGCACCTTGATTTCAAACGTCCCGCCTCTGGAACTGTGAGAAAATAGACTAGTCTAGGGCATCTTGTTTTGGCAGCCTGAGCAGACTAATACAAGGTTTAATTCTGTTTTTTCCTCAGGATACTTTTTCTTGTCTTTTGAAATAATTTTTACATAGTAAGAAGGTGCTATGGTTGGGGAGAGAGATTGCAGGAATAAGGAGTGAGGAGGCCAGCATGGTGGCTCACACCTGTAATCCCAGCACAGAGGAGGGAGCTCAAGCAATCTGCCTGCCTGGCACTGGGAGGCCGAGGCAGGCAGATTGCTTGAGCTCAGGAGTTTGAGATCAGCTTGGGCAACATAAAGGCAGTCTACCAAAAAAAAAAAAAAAATTAGCCGGGTATGGTGGCATGTGCTGGCAATCCCAGCTATTCAGGAGGCTGAGGTGGGAGGACTGCTTCAGCCCAGGAGGCAGAGGTTGCAGTGAGCTGAGATCATGCCAGGGCACTACAGCCTGGGTCATAGAGCAAAATCCAGAAAGAAAAGAATAAAAAGGGAAGAGAGGAGGGGAGGGGAGGGGAAGAGAGGGGAGGGAAGAAAGGAAGGAAAGAAGGAAGGAAGGAAAAGAGAAAAGAGGAGAAAAGAGGGAGGGAGGGAGGAAGGAAGGAAGGAAATGAAAAGATGCAGAAAAAGTATAGGCTCTATATACATAAAATCTATTTTTTCCTTGACTTATATCTGCAAAATGACTTCTCAGCTTGTTGTTTTCGTCTGCAAGAGTGTTAATTCATGATATTATAATTTCCCAAGTTCTTACTTAAGAAATGAACTGTCCATATTTTGAGTACTTATAGGCAAAATTTCTTTACAAAGGTGCTTTGAAAATAAATGTTTTACAGTATGCCTCACAATTATCTAATGACCATCTCCACACGCCTTTCTGTGATGCATTACAGCTGAGAATTAAAAGCATTTCACTGAAGGATGAGTCATGGGCTGGACACTAGATTCAGAACGAGCACCTGCACCAGACTTGCTATGCTAAGGCTATCTCCAATGACGGAGCATGGCCAATCTGAATAGCTTTACTAGACCATGACCACTTTCCAGCATTCATTCATTGTAATACTAGAATTTTTCCCTCTTGAAAACAAAAATTATTACAAAAATTAGCAGGGTGTCAGGTATATAGCTTTTATGGGCATTTCAAAAGATTACAGTCACTTTGAAATGGTGAGCAGATTCATGATAGATTTTCAAGGTTTTGAATTATTTACATTTAAAAAGGCTTATCAGATATTGCAATGTCAAAGATAAATTATTTGAACTTCTAGTAGGTAGTAATGGTGTCAGAGAATGACAGGTAATTAGGTCATACAGTACATCTTGTGTCAACATTTCATGCGACTTTTGCAGAATGCTGTATTATGTAAAATGCTACTGCATAAAAAGCAATTATCGCACTGAATTTTCCATAGAATCCCTCCAAGTAAATCTTATCACCTCTTTGCAGATGAGCATCTTGCCTTTGAGAAGATGCAATGGAAAAGAAACTTGCCATAGAAAGCGGTATAAGATTTCCTATACGAGACTAAGCTTTTCATTTCGTTAGCTCTCTCCTTCACCTTATTAATTCTGCAAACATTTATTGGAATCTCCTATGTGCCAAGCACTGGTCCAGGCTCTCGGCATACACTAGGAACAAAAGACAGTGAAGTTCCTGCCCCATGGAGCTTACATTCTAGTAGGGGGAGACAGACAAACACATAAACACAAAATATCAGAGGGTTCAAAACAGTTTAGAGATCCCTTGCCTGGAATGTTTACTGCATATCCTCATTCTTGGGCAATGATAAAGCAAAGAGATAGGCCAACACCAGGTGCAGCCATGTTGCTAGTCCCAGTTCTACCATCTACATACTGAGTGGATTTAGGTGAGTCCTCATCTAATCTAAGCCTCAGTTTCCTCATCTATAAAATGGGGAGAAATTGGACTAAATGACTTATAAGGGAAAGGGTCCTTTCAGGCTTTTATTTTTTGTGGTTTTAAGGGAATATCCTTGCACAAAATCAAGAGCCGGTTTGTTGACTGCTCTAAGGATTAAAAAATATTTTAAAATAAAATCTAAGAAAGCCTTAGCGATCCCACATACATTCAATACTTCAAATGCCAATCTAAACTTCTTTCAATAGCAAATGTCTTATTTACAATTGATACAGAATGAAATCACTTTACCATCTTTAGCTACCTGAAAAATAAGTTATTTACTTATAAAAACATTCATTTTTATTACTGGTTACAAAATCTCACCTCATTTATGAAATATTCCCTAGCTATGAAATCCTTTCCTTGATGTGACACTATTTCTCTCTCTGCTAAACCCTATCCCTGACTTTCTGCTCCTAATTTTTCCAACTGAAGTATCAGCTTCGTGAAAATGGGGATCAGGGCCTTGCTGCTTTGAATGACAACCCAAGTCGGAGTCTGTTGAGGAAATCCACAGACTTGTGTAATCATTACACCTGCACTGGTTTGACAGGTACGGGCCTTTTGGGAACCCACATTAGCTCTTCAGACTGTCAGAGTTGTTCTGCTTAGTAAAATTTTCAAAGGGTACTCTAAGATCCGAAAAGGAAAAACACATTTCCAGAATCATTCACAGACTAGGCATCGTAACTTCTTTGGAAGCCCTGGTGGAATGTTAATACATATTTAACAACACAAGCGCAGTAGCCCCTATTTTATAATCAATTAATTTTTCTCAAAGAAGGTAACATAGCGGTAGAGCTGAATGTCGAACAAGGTTAGACTCATACTTACTCACGGTAGGAGTATGATGCCTCTGACTCTTCTGAAAGACAAACTGTATTCACCGGTTTGATTTTGAAATTAGAGATCGAATTCCAATCAACCCAGCAGCCAAGGATGACAGAAAATTTACAGGACTAGAAGGAATCATCTTTTCTTATCTGAATCTGATCCCCCTTGACACCTTGGGGGTTTCTGAAGGCTGTGTGCTCTCAGTGTTATCTGGGTGCTATGTAATCAAATAGCACCCAGATCAGGTGGGCCTAATCACAAAGACTCATCTTGTCTGTGCCTTTGGGAGCAAAATGAAATAAATCTGTCTCAATATTGGAATATATTCCTTCCTGTTGCTTCAATGTTATCAGAAGTGCCAAACACAGGCTACTGTGTAAGCTAAGGTCTGTCTTGTTCGTACAGTGACTGAAAAGGAATAATTACCTCATTATTCAAAGGAAAGGGGACCTTATTATGTCCTCATTTGGGTGAATGTTACTACTTCAGGGCCAGATGAGCAGGGACATCCCATGCAACCATGAAGAATCCTGAAGCAATGTTACAACATCTAGTAACAAACAGTATCTCAAACAGTGCCTGTATCAACTGCAAGACGAGAGCAGGTCCAGCCAGACATTGGCTGCATAAATGAAGATCAGAGAAGAATAAGGGGGTTCAGACCCCTTTTGGCAACCTAGATCACAGTTACAGGTAAATTCTTGTTACAAAGGAAATGGATTTTGGTACATGTCAAGGAATTTGAATATGTGTTTTATTTAACACATACTCAAATGAGTCTATGTATGTACTCAACAGAGTCCACGCTATCAACAAGAATGCAGCCCCCATTTTGTCAGGTTAGGTGGAAGGAATCATAAGGCCTTGCTGATGTTCAGTGTCCTTACATCAGTATGACTGCAGCCCTCCCCAGCCATTCCAAAGGGTTCTTGGGCTGGCATCGGGCCTGGCTTTGCCAGGAAGTCACTGTGTGCAGTGTGGTCTTCAGGGTGGAAGTCCTTGAGCTGCCAATGAATAGCTCTTAAGTCCAAACCTCCATGGGCACTATGGCTTCTTTGGTGCCAACAGAAGGCAGCAGGCTTTCTTCAGACAAGAAATAAAAGGGGAATTGCACCAGAAACCCACGGATCTTCTTCAGTTCCTCCTCAGCTCGAATGGGATCTTCCTTAGCCAATACGGGCTTGTTTATAAAGTCTCTCAGCTGAATTAAGTTGTGTACTTCATCATTGGGAAGGCACCGGAACACCTGATTAGAAAATAAATAGAAAAATGAGTGATAAGTTTAAAAGAAAGCACATGCCCTTTGTGGAAAATAATTATTCCAACAGACAAGACCTCTGTTTTATGAAACATATTATTGGTCTTATGTTACAGCACAGATCTGATTTAAGAGTGGGTTATCTTATGTGCTACAGATAGATAGATCTGCTTCCACTTAAAAGAAGCATGGCTAGGTTCTTATATCTGATCCACAAAAGTCTAATGACCTCAGCATGATGTCAAGCTAGTGAGTGGTAAGAAATTACACTAATGTTACCCCACATTAAGGTTAATTTTTTTGGATAATAATCATCCCTGAATTTCACTGGAGCTTCCAATCTAAGGGGAATATTTTATATTATATTTTCCCTAAGTTTTCTTGGAAGAGGTTTATATCTGCACCTTCACATAGCATTATCAATTGTTGATATGTAATACTTGCTTTGCTGGTTAAAATGAGTTTTGGATATCATAACACTTCACCCCCGAATACTTCTGTGTGTATTTCTTAAGAATAAGGACATGTGCCTATATAATCACAACACTATTCCCATGCCTAAGAAAATTAATTATATAATGGCATTTCAGTTGTGCTCCATATTCAAATTTATCTTGTTATCCCCAAAATGTCTTTTATAGATGTTTTCCCACAAATCCAGGACCCAAATAAGGCTGTGCTCTGCATTTGTACAATTACATTTTAAAGACTCTATGTACATGATCGATTTGACCATGGCCTTCAGTCCTCAGGATGAAATAAGGCTATACAGGGGTGGGGCACATTGGCTCATGCCTGTAATCCCAGCACTTTGAGAGGCTGAGGTGGTTGGATTACTTGAGGTCAGCAGTTCTAGACCAGCGTGTATAATAATACAAAAATTAGCCAGGTGTGGTGGTGGGCACCTGTAGTCCCAGCTATAGGGAGGCTGAGGCAGGAGAATCACCTGAACACAGAAGGTAGAGAGTGCAGTGAGCTGAGATCATGCCACTGCACTCCAGCCTGGGCGACAGAGTGAGACTCCATACCAATTAAAAGAAAAAAGAAAAAGAAAGAAAGAAAGAAAAAGAAGGTTTACAGATAGTAGTCACGTTTCATTAAGAATAATAAGTCTCCCTCCTGGAAGGGGCTCGAAGAGAAAATTTGTGTATTTTGCCTAAATTTTTTTAAAAGAGGTTCATGTCTATATCTGGAAGTCATAAAGAAGAACACAGACTTACCCAGTTTCTCACAGATGGTCAATGAGTCTTGGCTAGAATACAGCTTCAATATTTTTCCCTGATGGGCAACTAGCTACTTTTTGAAGTAACCTGTTCCACTGTTACACAACTCTTAACTCTCTTATGTTTTTTATTATAACCAAAGGATAAACTTCACAAGCGATGCATTTGATACGCATCAAATGGAGCTGGTTTTAAAACACCTTTCTAAAACTAGAGCTGTCCAACAAATGGCATGTCTTGTTATTAGTATTAACAAGCTTCATTATGAGGATGAATACTGTTTACTCTACACTATGTGCTAAAATCACTAAACTGTTCTTTGTCCTCATAACTACCCTTGTAAATATTCCTCCCAATTTATAGGAGAGGGAAAAAAGAGTCTCCGAAAGTGACCTCACTATACACAAGGTTATAATGCCATCAGCTGGGTGAGCTAGGCTGGACTCAGCTGTGCTTATTTTATGATGCCATCTGCCTCACTGCTCTTTGTCACTAGACATGCACAAAGGCTGGGTAACCAGGTGCTAAGGATGCTTCTGATGGGACTCCTGCATCACAGGAGAGATCAGAATGCTGCTAAAGCCTCTTCTAAGCCAAAATCCATAATGCTTTTTGACTTTGTTTTTCAGAGTCCACAAAGAGGTATTTCATTACAACTTGGAAATGTGTTAGGTTTTTACAGTTATTAAGAATACCCTGTACCAATAATAGGCAGAAATAACGATGTGCTTTTCGGGATGAGATTCAGCGAAAGAAAAGGGGGGAAATATGTGAACCTCACCTTATCATAAATTGTAGCATTTCGAGCCGCTGTTGAAACCCAGACCTCCTTGAAGAATTTGTCACTCACTGGATCCTGAATGTCCTCACTTGGGTCATCAAGATAGCCAAGGACAACCCTGAAATACAAGTGACCTCCACATTGAGTAACTGAGATAAAGCAGTTTGTTTCAGAATATATGTCTATTATAGCTATCCCTATGTATACAAATATATAGACCATGACCTGGTTACTCTCATGTATTATATCTATTCCTATGTATGCAAATATATATATATTTATATCTGATTTATGTCGGCATTCTGAGAATATATTATGTCCAAATTCTTTGAGAGACCATGACCTGGCTACTCTCATGTATTATATCTATCCCTATGTATGCAAATATATCTATATAATATATATAGATATATCTATATATATCAATACATATGTGATTATATTGATATATATCATATATTGATATATATCATATATTGATATCATATATATGATATATAGTATGCAAATATATATATGATCTATATGATATATATATATTTACATACATAGGGATAGATATATATTTATATTAAATATATATTATATATTAAATATATATTATGTAATATATATTATTTATATATTAATATAATATTCCTATGTATGCAAATATATATTACATAATTATATATATTATATTTCATACATAGGGATAGATATACTACATATATATTTGCATACATAGGGATAGATATATTTATATTAAATATATAAAATATATAATATATATTAATATATAAGATTAATATATAATATGTTATCCCTATGTTTGCAAATATGTTATATAATATATATATTATATTGCATACATAGGGATAGATACACTACATATATATATTTGCATATATAGGGATAGATATAATACATGAGAGTAGCCAGGTCATGGTCTCTCAAAGAATTTGCACATATATATATTCTCAGAATGCCTGACATAAAAGAAACCACATATTGTCTGAATTGGCCATACATAAACAGGGGACTAGACATTAAAAAAAAACTCAAGCAAACAAGACAAGTTTTAGAAGTGATATTTGAAAATCACAGTAGGCCTTGTACTTAGAGAAGGCTTTAGGATTGAAAAGCACTTCCAGCTGAATCTGTGTGGTAGGTGAGACAGATGAGTCTCATTCTGTAGATGGGAAACTAAAGTCTGGAGGCACACCAGTAATTGAGCTAGAACTCAAATTGAGGGCAAAGCCCTTTTCCCACCTGCTTGATAGGCTGAAATAATACCAAGAAGACCTGTGCTATCTGGAAAGAGCAATAGGAAAATTGGCTTTGTAAGGGCTTTGGCTTTTATATTAAGTGAAATGGAGACTGCAGACATCGGTGCAGAGGAGTGACAGGATCTGACCTCCATATTAAAATACAGTTGCTGTATTGAGAACAGACTCTGGGGGGCAAGGATTGAAACAGGGAGCCCTTTTAGGAGCTACTTCCATAATCCAGGTGAGATATGATGGTGCCTTGGGCCTGGGGGCAGTAGGGATGAAGAGAGAGCCAGCAGGTTTTACTGATAGAGAGAATGTAGGGTGTGTTAAAAAGTGAGGCATCAAAGATGGCTGAAAGGTTTTTGTCTTGAGCAATAACGTACAGCTGTAGTCGCCTTCGGCTGAGATAGGTAATTCTTTGGGTCGAGTTGGTTTGTGAGAGGTCAGGAATTCAATTTTGAGCCTGTTGAGACATCTATTAAAGATGCAAGTGGCAGTGCTAAGTAGGCAGTGGATAAATGGAACTGGGGCTTGGGAGAGGAGGCTTGTTTGGAGATATAAATCTGAGAACTGTCCTCATGCACATGCTCACAGGCTGTATGTTTTTTCCCAAGTTCAGCAAATAAGTGAGTATAGACAGAGAAGAGGACCAGGTGTACAGCAACAGGAGGGGAGGGGAGAGGAGGAGGAACAGCAAGGCTGGAGTAAAGCCAGAGGATGTGGGACCCTAAGACCAGATAAAGTATGTCAAGGAGAACTGTCCAATTCAGATAAGAATTGACCACTGGATTTAACAACCGGATGTCATTATACTGTTACCCTCTTTATATTTAAATAAACATAAATTTACATAATCATTTTAATAGCTGCAGAGTTTCCCATCATGTAAAATTTATCAAACCAGTTATTTTATTATGGACTTTTGGGTAATTTCCAATTTTTCATTATTATAAACAGTGTTACAATGAACATAGTTTATTCATCATATATTATTTTGTGAATTTCTATGATTATTTCATTAGAAGAAATTCTACAATTAAAACTCTTGGGTCAGAGAATATACAAATTACTTCCAAGAAAGGCTACGCCAAAACATACACTATTAAGCATGCGTATTCTCCCAGTTTTCTCCAACATTATCAACTCCTGAAAAAGTTCAAGTCTGTGGATATTGAAGGATACTCATTTTAGTTTTAGTCTGCACTTCTTCACTATATAAAAAAATTTAATGGATCTGGCACCATAGGCTTTATAGGATTCTTTTATAACCTCAAAGTTCTGTGTCCACTTCAAATAATGCCTCCTTCAGACTACATGAGAATAGCTTTTTTTAAAAAAAGATTTAAAAGATGTTTTGCACATAGTCTTTGGCTGCTAATTGAGACTGAAAGCAAAATTGTACTGCATCAAATGTGAATGACAGTACAAATGATGACAGTAAGTCAATTATTATAATACCTTTGATTTGGGCCAGATTTAAGTAGCTGAAAATTGAGCAGAGAGAGTTTTTCTGTGACTTTTCTTTTAAATTAAAGCAAGAGATAAGCCAATGTGTCCATCAAACTATCAGGTAAGGGCTTGTTTGTAGAAAAAGTATTTAAAGGTCAGGCACCGTAGCTTACACCTGTAATCCCAGCACTTTGGGAGGCTGAGGCAGGTGGATTACCTGAGGTCAGGAGTTTGAGACCAGCCTGCCCCACATGGCAAAACCCCGTCTCTATTAAAAAATACAAAAACTAGCTGGGTGTGGTGGCAGATGCCTGTAATGCCAGCTACTCAGGAGGCTGAAGCCAGAGAATGACACTTGAATCTGGGAGGTGGGAGTTACGGTGAGCTGAAATAGTGCCACTGCACTCCAGCCTGGGCAACAGAGCAAGACTCCATCTCAAAAAAAAAAAAAGGAGAGGACTCAAGATGGGACTGTGAGAACAACCCAGGATCGAAGCTCTCGCTGGATGTGCGGAGAGGGTGAGTCGGTGAAGCATTTCCAGACGGATCTTAGTTGCCCACAGAACAGGGAAATTCCCAGGTATAAAAGAGACGCAGGACGCCAGGCAGAGGTCTTGGCTGGTGTAGCCAGCAGCCAGTGCAGCTCCGGCCCGTGCCGGAGCGCAGAGGCGCTCCACAGCGCTCCATACGAAAGCGCACTGTTACAGGTGCCCTGTTGAACTGGCAAACTGAGACCCGAGAGGGCTGAACTTGAGACTGAATGGGACTTGGACTGTGAGCCAGCCCAGGAAATCCCAGGGACTCAGCGTTGGGGTTAGCGCAGTGCGACAAACAAAACGGCGCTCCCGGTGAAAAGGTTTTCTTAAAGCGCAGCTTCGTGGGGGAGGGGCATCCGCCATTACCGAGGCAATCAGCCCCTACTGAGGTACACGCCCTTTGCTGACGCAGCCTGCTGTTGCTGAGGCAACCCGGTATAATAGAGAGACTCCGCCACAGGGCGTAGCCCGTGGCAACAGGGCAGAGACCGCAGCAGAAGGGCAGAGCCTGCAGCAACAGGGCGAACCTCACACCAGCAGGGCGGAGCCTCGGCAGGCAAAAAGTGACTAGACTGCCTCCTAGCTGGGCAGGACAGCGAGGCGGACACTTACAAGGAAGGCCTAAACCCGCCACCAGACAGAGCATCTGAGAAAAAAAGGGTTTTTTTATGAGTTAGGTTGCAGCAGAATTAAACATAGCAGCCTAGCAGCCCTGAATGAACAACAGAGCTCACAGCTGAGCACTTGAGCTCCTACAAAGTACAGACTGTCTCCTCAAGCAACTCCCTGACCCCTCTATATCCAAAAGACTGACATTTGGCAGGCATCATTCTGGGACAAAGATAGCAGATGAAGAAACTGGTAGCATCCCTCGCTGTTCCGCAGCTGCTATAGGTGCACCCCAGACAAGCAGGGCCTGGAGTGGACCTCAGCAGTCGTATAGCGAAGGGGCTAGACTGGTAGAAGGAAAACCAAGTAACAGAAATACTCCATCATCAACAATCTGGGTGTCCACTCAGAGACCCAATCGAAAAGTCAGCAACTACACAGATGACAGGTGGATAAATCCACAAAGATAGGAAGAAACCAGCACAAAAAGGAGGAAAACACCCGAAACCAGAACACCTCGCCGCCTAGAAAGGACCAAAACTCCTCACCAGCAAGGGAACAAAGCTGGATGGATGACTGTGACGAAATGACAGAATTAGACTTCAGAAGGTGGATAATGAGAAACTTTTGTGAGCTAAAAGAACATGTTTTAAATCAATGCAAAGAAACTAAGAACCTTGAAAAACGATTTGAGGAAATGATAACAAGAATGGATACCTTAGAGAGGAATATGAATGAATTAAAGGAGCTGAAAAACACAATACTAGAACTTCGCAAACATGCACAAGTTTCAATAGCCGAATTGACCAAGCAGAAGAAAGAATATCAGAAGTCGAAGATCAACTCAATGAAATAAAACGAGAAACCAAGATCAGAGAAAAAAGTGCAAAAAGGAATGAACAAAGTCTCCAAGAAATGTGGGACTATGTGAAGAGACCTAACCTACGTTTGATAGGCGTACCAGAATGTGACAAAGAGAATGAATCCAAGCTGGAAAATACTCTTCAGGACATCATCCAGGAAAATTTCCCCCACCTAGCAAGACAGGCCAACACTCAATTGCAGGAAATACAGAGACCACCACAAAGATATTCCGCAAGAAGAGCAACCCCAAGGCACATAATCGTCAGATTCAACAAGGTTGAAATGAAGGAGAAAATACTAAGGGCAGCCAGAGAGAAAGGTCGGGTCACCCACAAAGGAAAGCCCATCAGACTCACAGCAGATCTCTTGGCAGAAACTCTACAAGCCAGAAGAGAGTGGGGGCCAATATTCAACAACCTTAAAGAAAAGAACTTTCAACCCAGAATTTCATATCCAGCCAAACTGAGCTTCAGAAGTGAAGGAAAAATAAAATCCTTTGCGAACAAGCAAGTACTCAGAGATTTTGTCACCACCAGGCCTGCTTTACAAGAGCTCTTGAAAGAGGCACTACACATAGAAAGGAATAACCAGTACCAGCCATTCCAAAATCACACTAAATGCTAAAGAGCATCTACATAATGAAGAATCTACAACTAACGGGCAAAACAGCCAGCTAGCATCAAAATGGCAGTATCAAATTCACACATAACAATATTAACCCTAAATGTAAATGGACTAAATGCACCAATCAAAAGACACAGACTGGCAAATTGGATAAAAATCCAAAACCCATCAGTGTGCTGTATCCAGGAAACCCATCTCACATGCAAGGATACACAAAGGCTCAAAATAAAGGGATGGAGGAAGATTTACCAAGCAAATGGAGAGCAAAAAAAAGCAGCAGTTGCAATTCTCATCTCTGATAAAATAGACTTTAAAGCAACAGAGATCAAAAGAGACAAAGAAGGTCATTACATAATGGTAAAAGGATCGATACAGCAAGAAGAGCTAACGATCCTAAACATATATGGACCCAATGCAGGAGCACCCAGATACATAAGGCAAGTTCTTAATGACTTACAAAGAGACTTAGACTCCCACACAATAATAGTGGGAGACTTTAACACTTCACTGTCAATATTAGACAGATCAACCAGACAGAAAATCAACAAGGATATCCAGGGCTTGAACTCAGACCTGGAGCAAGCAAACCTGATAGACATTTACAGAACTCTCCACCCCAAATCCACAGAATATACATTCTTCTCAGCACCACATCACACCTACTCTAAAATTGACCACATAATTGGAAGTAAAGCACTCCTCAGCAAATGCAAAACAACTGAAATCATAACAAACAGCCTCTCAGACCATAGTGCAATCAAGTTAAAACTCAGAATACAGAAACCAACCCAGAACCGCACAGCTTCATGGAAACTGAACAACTGGCTCCTGAATGTTGACTGGGTAAACAACGAAATGAAGGCAGAAATAAAGAAGTTCTTCGAAACCAATGAGAACGAAGACACAACATGCCAGAATCTCTGGGACACATTTAAAGCAGTCTCTAGAGGAAAGTATGGAGCAATAAGTGCCCATATGAGAAGAATGGAGAGATCCAAAATTGACACCCTATCTTCAAAATTGAAAGAGCTAGAGGAGCAAGATCAAAAAAACTCAAAACCCAGCAGAAGACAAGAAATAACTAAGATCAGAGCTGAACTGAAGGAGATTCAGACACGAAAAATCCTCCAAAAAATCAATAAATCCAAGAGCTGGTTTTTTGAAAAGATCAACAAAATAGACCACTAGCCAGATTGATTAAAAAGAAAAGAGAGAACAACCAAATAGATGCAATAAAAAATGATAAAGGGGAAATCACCACAGATTCCACAGAAATTCAAACCATCATCAGAGAATATTACAAACAACTCTATGCACATAAACTAGTAAACCTGGAAGAAATGGATAAATTCCTGGACTCCTGTGTCCTCCCAAGCCTAAATCAGGAGGAAGCTGAAACTATGAATAGACCAATAACAAGGTCAGAAGTCGAGGCAGCAATTAAGATCCTACCACACAAAAAAAGCCCAGGTCCAGACGGGTTCACAGCCGAATTCTACCAGACACACAAAGAGGAGCTGGTACCATTTCTTCTGAAACTATTCCAAATATTCCAAAAAGAAGAAATCCTTCCCAAATCATTCTACGAGACCAATATCATCCTGATACCAAAACCCAGCAGAGACCCAACAAGAAAAGAAAACTTCAGGCCAATATCCATAATGAACATAGATGCAAAAATCTTCAATAAAATATTGGCAAGCCGATTGCAACAGCAAATCAAAAAACTTATTCATCATGATCAAGTAGGATTCATCCCGGGGATGCAAGGCTGGTTCAACATACGCAAGTCTATAAATGTAATTCACCACATAAACAGAACCAAAAACAAAAACCACATGATTATCTCAATTGATGCAGAGAAAGCATTTGACAAAATTCAACAGCCCTTTATGCTAAAAACCCTCAATAAACTCGGTATCGATGGAACGTATCTCAAAGTAATAAAAGCTATTTATGACAAACCAACAGCCAATATCATACTTAATGAGCAAAAACTGGAAGTATTCCCTTTGAAATCTGGCACTAGACAAGGATGCCCTCTGTGACCACTCCTATTCAATATAGTACTGGAAGTTCTAGCCACAGCAATCAGGCAAGAAAAAGAAATAAAGGGTATTCAAATAGGAAAGGTGGAAGCCAAATTGTCTCTATTTGCAGACGACATGATACTATACCTAGAAGACCCCATTGCCTCAGCCCAAAAACTCCTGAAACTGATAAGCAACTTCAGCAAAGTCTCAGGATATAAAATCAATGTGCAAAAATCACAAGCCTTCCTCTACACCAATAACAGACTTAAAGAGAGCCAAATCAAGAACGAACTGCCATTCACAATTGCTACAAAAAGAATAAAATACCTTGGAATACAACTCACAAGGAACGTAAGGGACCTCTTCAGGGAAAACTACAAACCACTGCTCAACGAAATCAGAGAGGACACAAACAGATGGAGAAACATTCCATGTTCATGGTTAGGAAGAATTAATATCGTAAAAATGGCTATACTGCCCAAAGTAATTTACAGAATCAATGCTATACCCATCAAGCTACCATTGACTTTCTTCACAGAACTGGAAAAAACCACCATGAACTTCATATGGAACCAAAAGAGAGCCCGCATAGCCAAGTCAATTCTAAGCAAAAAGAACACAGCGGGGGGCATCACACTGCCGGATTTCAAACTATACTACAAGGCTACAGTAATCAAAACAGCATGGTACTGGTACCAAAATAGAGATATAGACCAATGGAACAGAACAGAGGCATCAGAGGCAACACAACATAGCTACAACCATACAATCTTTGATAAACCCGAAAAAAACAAGCAATGGGGAAAGGATTCCCTGTTCAACAAATGGTGCTGGGAAAACTGGGTAGCCATGTGCAGAAAGCAGAAACTGGACCCCTTCCTGACACCTTACACCAAAATTAACTCCAGATGGATTAAAGACTTAAACATAAGGCCTGGCACCATAAAAACCCTAGAAGGAAATCTAGGCAAAACCATCCAGGACATAGCAGTAGGCAAGGACTTCATGTACAAAACACCAAAAGCATTGGCAACAAAAGCCAAAATAGACAAATGGGACCTAATGAAACTCCACAGCTTCTGCACAGCAAAAGAAACAGTCTCTAGTGTGAATCAGCAACCAACAGAATGGGAAAAAATTTTTGCAGTTTACCCATCTGACAAAGGGCTGATATCCAGAATTTACAAAGAACTCAAACAGATCTACAGGAAAAAAACAAACAAGCCCATTCAAAAGTGGGCAAAGGATATGAACAGTCACTTTACGAAAGAAGACATATATGAGGCCAACAATCATATGAAAAAATGCTCATCGTCACTGGTCATCAGAGAGATGCAAATCAAAACCACATTGAGATACCATCTCACGCCAGTTAGAATGGCGATCATTAAAAAATCTGGAGACAACAGATGCTGGAGAGGATGTGGAGAAAAAGGAACACTTTTACACTGTTGGTGGGAGTGTAAATGAGTCCAACCATTGTGGAAGACGGTGTGGCAATTCCTTAAGGCCTTAGAAATAGAAATTCCATTTGACCCAGCAATCCCATTACTGGGTATATATCCAAAGGACTATAAATCATTCTACTACAAGGACACATGCACACGAATGTTCATTGTAGCACTGTTTACAATAGCAAAGACCTGGAATCAACCCAAATGACCATCGATGATAGACTGGATTGGGAAAATGTGGCACATATACACCATGGAATATTATGCAGCAATCAAAAATGATGAGTTCGTGTCGTTTGTAGGGACATGGATGAATCTGGAGAACATCATTCTCAGCAAACTGACACAAGAACAGAAAATGAAACACCGCATATTCTCACTCATAGGCGGGTGATGAAAAATGAGAACACATGGACACAGAGAGGGGAGTACTAAACACAGGGGTCTATTGGGGGGAAAAGGGGAGGGCCAGTGGGAGGGGGAGGTCGGGAGGGATTGCCTGGGGAGAAATGCCAAATGTGGGTGAAGGGGAGAAAGGACGCAAAACACACTGCCATGTGTGTACCTATGCAACTGTATTGCATGCTCTGCACATGTACCCCAAAACCTAAAATGCAATAAAAAATTAAAAATTAAAAAAAAGGGAGAAAGTATTTAAGTAAGTCTAAAATAGGCCATACATTATTTTCCATGTCAGTATTTTAATTATAAGAAATTTATATTAAATGCAGAGTAAAAATAATATGAACTACTCTGGGTGTTCTTTTGAGGACTAAAGTTTGAGAAGAAACTAGTTTGATTTTATGTTGATGTATGTAATGAAAATTATTTAATATTTGCTTATTCATCACAAAAAGTGGGACAGTAGGAAAACCACAAAATCTCTTTCTGTTCTTTCCATTCCTCATCTCCATCACTTCTAATGATTCTGAGCCCTCACTGTGTGGACAGTGGTTTCTCTCGCGTGATGGTTATATCTGCAAAGTTTGGATAATTTTCTAGGACTTGAGCCGTTCAGCTCATAGCTGTGAAATTTAGTGCATGCTTGATTCTGTCTCTATTTAGAATTGATTTCACATTGAAATGTGTCTCTCTATTTCTATTTTAAAATAGCCCAGATGGAAAATGGAGTGAAGCTATATTTTTTTAAGTGAAAAAAAAAAAATGGTTGTAGTCTAGGCCACAATATTTATCTTTGGGAATGTTTCCTAATAAAAGAGGCCAATATTGACACAAGGTTTTGTGCTGCTTTTTAATATATTATCTGTGCTTGCCATTGGGCAAAGTGAAAATGAGCAACTGTCTCTTTAACACAATTTGAAAAATGCAAAGAAAAAGAAAGCACCTAGAAATAAAGTTATTGTAAGTATAGGATCAGCATAAAAGAAAAAAAATAATGAATTATTTACCATAGAATAATCTTCCTCCCCCAATGATGAAAACCCAAAGCTTTATCAAAAAATAAAATATTTATATAAATTGAAGCCCATACCTTGTTCTTCAACAAGATGACTCAATATTATAAAGGTGCCAATTCTTTTTATTAATCTATAAATCTGCTATAATTCCAATTTTTAAAAACCAGTATGAATTTGAAAGAACCTGAGTAAACATTTTTTTTTTTTGAGACGAAGTCTCACTCTGTCCTCCAGGCTGGAGTGCAGTGGCGCGATCTCAGCTCACTACAACCTCAGTTCAAGCGATTCTCCTGCCTCAGCCTCCCGAGTAGCTGGGACTACAGGCACGTGCCCCCACATCTGACTATTTTTATGCAATTTTAGTAAAGATGGGATTTCACTGTGTTAGCCAGGATAGTCTCAATCTCCTGACCTCGTGATCTGCCCACCTCGGCCCTGCAAAGTGCTGGAATATAGACATGAGCCACCGTGCGCGGCCTTGAGTAAACAATTCTAAAGTCCATGTGGAAGAACGAATGTTTATGAATAGCCAAGATTATTTTGAAAAAGAATTCTAATTTGAAGAAGTCATATGGCAAAAAGTAATATTAAAATGTGCAGCTATAACAATTAACATGGTATCACACTGGCAGGCAAGTAAATAGACTCAATATGACATAACAGTGAGACTGGCCAGAAGTCAGAATAGACAGCTTCAGTGTATCTTTTTTTTTTTTTTGAGATGGAGTTTAGCTCTTGTTACCCAGGCTGGAGTGCAATGGCGCGGTCTCGGCTCACCGCAACCTCCACCTCCTGGGTTCAGGCAATTCTCCTGCCTCAGCCTCCTGAGTAGCTGGGATTACAGGCATGTGCCACCGTGCCCAGCTAATTTTTTGCACTTTAGTAGAGACAGGGTTTCACCATGTTGACCAGAATGGTCTCGATCTGTTGACCTCGTGATCCACCCACCTCGGCCTCCCAAAGTGCTGGGATTACAGGCGTGAGCCACCGCGCCCGGCTTCAGTGTATCTTAAAGGGGGGCTGTGGGTAAGAGAGGCAAAGAGTCCTACGGCATATCCGATGCTTCCAGATCTGCTGGTTAGCTGAGAAAAAAGTCAGGGCCCCGACCTCACTTCTTACATTCAAATACACTGCAGACGTTCATTGTTAAAAGTGAAGTCAAACAAGCACCAGGAGAAAACGTAAGTAATTGTTTTACCTTCTGCTGGGGAAGCTATTCTAAGCATATAGGAAAAGGCAGGGGAGGGAAAAAAACCAGATTGAGTTGATTAATAAGAATTGAACTATTTCCCCCAAATACTCTACAGATGCTCGAAAGGCATGGGCAAACCAAATTTGTAACACATATGACAAAGGAATTAGTACCCTACACGTATTTAAAATACTTATTAATCATTAAAAGAAAATTAAACAAAAAATAACCCCATTAGAAAGTAGGCAAAAGAAAATGAACAGACATTCTTCCAGCAGCCAAAAAAACTTTAAAAAAATGCTGAATATCATTAATTATCAGATAAATGCAAATTAAAACCACAGTAAGATACCATCTCACACCAATCTGATGACTATCATTAAAAAAGTCAAAAGCAACAGATGTTAGTGAGGATGTGGAGAAAAGGGAACACATATGCATTGTTGGTGGTAATATAAATTAGTATAACCTCTATGGAAGACAGTATGGAGATTTCTCAAAGAGCTAAATATAGAACTATCATTCAATACAGCAATCTCACAACTGGGTATCTACCCAAGGTGTCATGAAAATGACACCTGCACTTGTACGTTTATCACAGCACTGTCCACAATAGCGAAGTGTTGGAATCAACCTAAGTGTCCTCCAGCAGACAATCAGATAAACACACACACATACCCCACAGAACACCACTCAGCCATAAAGAAGAATGAAATCATATATTTTGCAGCATCATGCATGGAGTTGGAGGCTATTCTCCTAAATGAAGTAACAGAAAGTCAAATACTGAGTGTTCTCACTTATAAGTGGGAGCTAAACAATACATACAGGTGGATGTACAGAGTGGAATAACTGACAGTGGGGACTCTAAGGCGTGGGAGGGTAGGAGGTGGAGTGAAGGATGAGAAATTACCTAATGGGTACAATGTGCACTGTCTGGGTGATAGTTACACTAAAAGCCCAGACTCCACCCCTACACAACATATCCATGTAACAAAACTGTACCTGTACCCCTTAATTATATAAAAATAAATTGAAAAGAAAGTTAAACCTCCAATATAATGAGCAAAGGACACAAATAAGCTAGGCAATTTATAAAAAGCAATGATACATGGCTAATAAACACATTTTTTAACTCTAAGAAATGTGAATTAAAATGATGAAATTCCATGTGAAATCTAACAAATCGGTGAAGATTAAATACAGTCAAGCTGGAAGGAAGAAGCCCTCTAAAACACTGCTCGTGATAAAAGAAGAGACCAAAGGAGGCAATCAAGAAGGTGAACAAGAAGCTCTCTACAAAGGTACACGTTTTTTTAAATCAGCAAAAAACATCTGTTAATGAGGGATTAAAGGAATTGTGGCGTACACATACAAAAAATATAATGTAGCTGTTAACGTATTATAGAAGAATACTCGATGACATGGAAAACGTGTGTAACATTATTTAAATAGTAAAAAGCGTTGTAGACCTGCAAAATTCTGTTTTTTAAAAAAAATACAGTATATTAATATCTATGTATAGAAAAAAGTGGTATGACGTATAGCAAATGTTAAAATCACCATCATAGGATGATATTATAGATTAATTTAATTTTCTCACTGGTTTTCTGTATTTGCCAAATTTGTACAATAAAAATGTACTGTAATGAAAAACGTCTACCTGCCATAATTATTACACATTTAAAAAGTTATAAAGAAACTCATGACTTTAAAGAGAATTCTTAAGTTCTCATGGAGCTGAAAAGAGATAACATACATTCCAGCTTACAAAAGGAAGTATTTGACTGTTACATATGCTGCAGTAGGCAATCAATGGGTTAATTAGCAGGGTACCAATTTTTAAATTCTCCTCTGCAAAGTACAACAAATCCACATTAGAAGCTAACTGAATTATCAATGGTTTGAAAATATTCTTACCAGCAAAACAAGTGGTAACAAAGACAATAAATACACCAATAAAAGTTGTTAGAAGGTATTGACAGACAGATTTTGAGGGATGGATCTTTTAAGCTATTTGGACAGAGAGAGCAGAATGAATGTCTCTAGAACTGAGGCTAATGCTGGTCTTGGAAGCCAAAGTCTGGACTGGTAGGAATGAGGGAAGTGGCCTCTGCCTTTGCAGGGAGTTAAGCGCTCACTAAGTGCCCATCTGCAAGCGAGCCAGTTTCCAAAAGGGACCATGAACACATGGAGAAAACGACAGTGCGACGGTGCAGTGCCCTTCCCGAAAGAGCATGAAGCACTGACCTTCACTACATCGGGGCCACCTGTTGCATCCCGCCATAAAGGCCACACCAAAATTGCATCATGGCAAATACAGTTCTAGAATCATAAAATTGTGGGCTTCCTGCAAAGGCCTAGAGTTGGGAGAGTGGTCAGGGTGTTCCACAGACAGCGGGGAGTCTGCAGGGAGCAAGGGAAAGAGCGAAAGGAGATGAGATTATGTTACTTGTTCTCTGCAAGATAAGCCATTGGACAGTAGTGAGCAGAAGAGCAGCATGATCTAGAAGGTTCTAGAAGGACCTCTCTGTTGAGGGGAATAGACAACAGGGGATGCGGACAGTTAAAGCCCAGCCCTAGAAAATTCTAAGTAACACTTGACTGAAGGACTCATTTAGGATCACACAGCCTGAACAACTCCAGCTTTCTAGCCCAGAATCTCTCTGCTTTACCACAGATTTGTTTAAAACTTGCATCGTCTTGCCAAAGATCAGGTACCTTCGACACCTGGAGTCATTTTAGGCCTGAGAACGGAAGTTCCCACATCTAAATGTGACACCAACATATCCTTCGATAATTTTTATCATATTCTTCAATAATTTTTATTATATCCTTAATAATTAATTTTTACTCTACCTTCAATAATTTTTATTATATCCTTGTATTACTGGAATTAACTTGATTTTACAAACTTAAATGGAAGCTGGAGAGATTGACCTGGTCTAGTCCTAAATCAGTTAATTACTAGTATTTAATTGGCTCACGTCTATAAACCCAGTGCTTTGAGAGGCCAAGGCAGGAGGATCGCTTTTAAAGCCAAGAGTTTGAGACTAGCCTGGGCAACACAGTGAGACCTGGTGTCTACGAAAAATTTTTAGAAATTAGCTGGGTGTGGTGATGCGTGCCTGTAGTCCCAGCTACTCGCATGCTGAGGCAGGAGGACTGCTTGGGCCTAGGAATTCAAGGCTGCAGTGAGCTGTAACTACATCACTGCAGTTTTTTCTACTGCACATGAAAGTAACAAAAAGCTATTAAAATTAAAACTATTCATGTTCCACCTAAAGCCATTTCACATCCGACTGGTGGTATATATCCTATATTCTGGGATGCACTGTTGTAGACAAAGAAGAAACTAGGATGACCTGTGTCCTCACGGCGAGTTCAGGGCCAGGGGTCCCGGTGACTGCTGCAGTGGAAATGCATCAGAGAGACACACGTGGGCGAACTGACCTAAAGCACTGTAGCCGAAGTCCTTGGGCAAACCGGCCAGCCTGGTACTCTTCTCCATCCATTACTGAAGGAACCGTCTCTGTATCTTGCACAATGACAGCCATTTCACTGTCGCGCTTTCCCAGCATGCTTCGGTCATTTATGTTGGCAGAGCCTGTAAGGAGAAACAGTGGAGCTGAACAACCTCGCTGGCGTGGCAGGATGTGGGGGCGCTGCTGGTGGCCCTCCTCACTCAATTCTTCCTTGCTAACGGAGTTTTGTGCAGGTTATCAAGGGAAGATGTGCTTTTAGGGAGGTGGGGCCCTCCCTAACCCAGGGGTAAATCAGTCTAAGCCAGCCATGGTAATTTCATTATTTTTATTAGTGACTGGCTTCGAAATGGGCTCTTGACATGGTGCTAGACAACATGGCACGAAGGAAAGCTTCTGAGAAACAGTTTCCCCCTTACATAAACATGCAGGAAATGGATTCTGTCTGTTTCATCCTTTGGGTATTTTGGCTTGAAGGGTTGGGCGAACACACGATTCCAGGAGCTGCTGCAGCCATTTTACAACCATCAGAGAACAAACAGAAAAGCCCCAAAAAACTTGCCAAGCAGAAAAAAGAGCCAGGCATGGCGGCTGAGGTCTGTAATCCCAATACTTTGAGAGGCCGAGGCAGGAGGATCGCTTAAAGCCAGGAGGTTGAGACCAGCCTGGACAACATAGAGAGACCCAGTCTCCACAAAAAGTTTTCAAAAATTAGCTGGGTGTGGTGACGTGTCTTTGTGGTCCCAGCTACTCAGAAGGCTGCGGCAGGAGAATTGCTTGAGCCTAGGAATTCAAGGCTGCAGTGAGCTCTAACAGCACCACTGCACTTCAGCCTGGGCAAAAGAGCAAGACCTCATCTCTAAACAAAATATACCAATTACAATTTAAAAAGAAGGAATATTCTGGCTCTTTAAGTCATTGAACTAGCCAAGCTTTGGATATTCTTACCTTCTGTTATGTGAAATAATATATTTTATTCTCTACATTGTTCCTTACTGTTTCACATGGTTCTAGCTGAGTTTTCTACCTTGTGGCACAAAAGATTCTGATACAATCATCAAGCACTTGAAAAAACACATGCCTTGGTGGCGCGTGCCTGTATTCCCAGCTACTCAGGAGGCCAAGGCAGGAGAATTGCCTGAACCCAGGAGGCGGAGGTTGCGGTGAGCCGAGATCGCGCCATTGCACTCCAGCCTGGGTAACAAGAGTGAAACTCCGTCTCAAAAAAAAGAGAAAAAATACATGCCTACCCAGTTCAGTAGGAAAGATGGCTTTGCTTTTGGAGTTAAGAATCAGGCTCTCTGTAGGCTTTAATTCATAGTCACATAATTATGAATGTCAAAACTCAAGAGTACCTTCATAATCAATAGTCTAATCTCAAGCAGATTGCCACTTGTGGCTTTGGGCTTTCTGCTCTTTCCTCCGTAGTATGCCAGTGGCTTCTGTATCAACTTCCCTCCATTCTATTTATTTATTTATTTTTGGAGACAGAGTCTCGCTCTGTCACCAGGTGCCAGGCTGGAGTGCAGTGGCGCCATCCTGGCTCACTGCAACCTCTGCCTCTCGGGTTCAAGCAATTCTCCTGCCTCAGCCTCCCGCGTAGCTGGGACTACAAGTGTGCACCACCACGCCCAGCTAATTTTTGTATTTTTAGTAGAGATGGGGTTTCACCATGTTGGCCAGGATGGTCTCAATCTCTTGACCTCGTGATCCACCCACCTCGGCTTCCCAAAGTGCTGGGATTACAGGTGTGATCCGCCAGGCCTGGCCCCTCCATTCTATTTTTTAAATTTATTATTTCTCTTTATTAGCTCAATATCTTGTTCATTCAAAGAATCCACTTTATTTTTAAATCCACATGAGCTAAGAATGTTGAATTTCACACTTGAAGGGCAAATATTTTGATATTAGTTCAACTTGTGCTTTCTGCAGTCCTCTTCGGTGTATTCAGAAACCTCATCACGTGTTTGGCATTAATCTCTGCAGATTCACACATTTGAATCCTTGAGTGTCCTACGAACTACAGAGAGGGCCCGACGGACTCTTTTCTTGTTCCTCTTGCTCCACTTCACTGCTTCCACAGACATGGAGCAGAAGGGTCAGGTTGAACAAGCATCCTGGCAGCCCTCTGACTGGAGCAGCCGGAGCTGTAAGATGACAGCAGCCCCGCCAGGAGCTCAAATGGCAAGAAGAATGAGAAAAGCTGCCCTTCCCTGAAGAGACTTTACTGCCTTTTGCCAGAATACTGTCATGTAGCTAATATATAAATCTATGACGACTATGGATGTGAATGGTGCCCCGTCGTGGCCCTGGGTAACAGAGAAACATCAAGCACCCTACAGAAATGTGAGAATGCTGCTGGAGTGCTGAACGTGGGAACCTTTGAAACACTTCGTTTTGTTAGCAACAAATCATCCTTTATACATATTCTTACATCGTGGTTATGCTATAAAATCTGCAGCTGTATCTTTGAGCTTGACAGCTGGCCCAGCATTAATTTGGGCAATTCACTTAATCTTTCTCAGCTTTAATATAATCTTTCATAAACTGAGATAATACTGTAGACCTTGCGGGGTTGTTGTGGGAATGAAGTCAGACCACGTGAAAGCACTTAATGATTTATAAGCTGCTCTACAAATGTTCGTTATTACTGGCATTATTACCAGATACTTGTTGACTCTATAATACATGCACCAGAGAACAGTGCCACAGGAACCGACCATTTAATGGAACGTAGCATTTGTTCAAAGACACCTCCTCTCCCGATGTGTGAACTGTAGAACTCAAAGATTGACGTTCCCATAGTGCTACTTTAGGACTTTTACTGTGCCCCTGGAGCCAGCAGAGGCCGCTGTCAGGCAGGGACTGCTGGATTGAACATCACTGCCTTGTTCAGGGTCAGGAGAACCGGGGATGTGAGCCAGCCTGGAAAGTCCCCTCCACACACACACTCTCCCATGCATCCCCAGTCCCCTCCACCACGGTGGGCCCCCACACTCCCGAGGGGAGGAGTATATTCCCAGCATTCTCAGCTGGAATTATTAGACAGAGGGTGTGTTGCTTGTATTTTACGGGCCAAAATGGAGTTACCCAGAGCACTGACTCTCCACCACATTAAATATGCGTGTTGGCTACTATTTAATAGGCATGTGAAGAAAGAAATGAGAAAATTTTAGATGAATGAATCAATCAGATACAATAAGATATGATGGAGGTAAATCTCCCTCCATTCATTCCTGTATTCTGAAAATCAAATTCAGAACAACAGATAGAGTCTTACCCTATTTTTATATCTGAGGAAGAAGACAGAACCAGAGATCTAGAAAGATACACACTGAACGGTTAACAATAGTAGGTGCTTTCTATTGAACAGAGAAGAAAATAAGGATAAATTTGATCTTTTACTCTATACACATCCTTGTTGTTTATATGACCTATTCTGAGTCAGCTATTAGAAAACATTTGAAAAATTATAAAATATGGCAGGATACAAAAGGCTATATGAAAACATGTAAGTAAAACTTAAGCAACAATAAAATAGACATCACTGAATTTATTACCCAGGCCAAAAACAGTATTACCACATCCCAGAAGGCCTTGCACACCTTCCCATGCACACCCTTCCCTCCTCAATAGGAAGACTTGATGTTTAATTGTGTTCATCATACTCTGAATGTTTTTCTAAACAACAGAAACAGAGATTATTTCTGACTTGTTTTTAACTTAGGTAAGTGGAATCATAGAGCAGATAGTCCTTTGAGACTTGCTTCTTTCATTATTATGTCTTTGAGGATTTATCTGTACATAATTGTGATGCATTTCTTTTCCTTGAATGAACACACTAGGGATTTCTTTATTTGTTCTGCTATTGATGGATGTTTGGGTTGCTTCCAGAGTTTTGCTGTGATGCACAATTCTGCTCTACATAGTTGTGTATTTGTTTCTTGGTATAGACATGTGTGAGTTTCCTAGGCTCTGTATGTAGGCGTGGATGGCTAAGCTGCAGGGTGTATGACTTGATTAGGTAACGCCAGAATGTTTTCCAATGTATACTCCCAACAGCAGTGGAGGGGGTCTCTATTGCTCTACAGCCATGCCAATACTTAGATTGCCCAACTTTTAAATGTTTTCCAATCTGGTATTTTTAAAAACTCTTATATAATGAAAATAAACATTTTTCATATGCTATGGGCCTTGGGTATGTTCTTTTTGATGAAGTTCCGATACAATTGCTTTGCCCATTTTTCTTTGGACATTTATCTTTTCTTAATGACTTATAGGAATTCTTTATATGTTCTGTACATTAAACGGGGTGCAAATATCTTATTTGTTTGTGGTTTACCGATTCTCTTTACAGTACCTTTTAATGAAGAAATTTCTGAATTTTAATGTAGTTGAAGTTATTGTTCCTTTCCTTTGTGGTTTGTGCTTACTTTGTGTGTCTTGCTTAGAAATTGTGAATCTATGCGTGGCGTGCAGAATAACAGCTCTCCAAAATGTCCGTGTTCAAATATCCGAAAACTATGAATATATGTTCCATGGCAAAGGGGAGCTAAGGTCGCATGTGCAATTAAAGTTGCAAATCCGCTAACCTTAAAAATAGGGTGAGTATCCTGGATTATGCAGGTGGACCCAATATAATCATAAGGTCTTTAAAAGTGAAAGGGAGTCAGGCTGATTACAGAAGAATGGGTTGAGACTTTTAGAGATTTTCAGATATAATGTTGCTGACTTTAAAGATGGAAGAAGGGGCCGTGAGCCAAGGAATGCGGGCAGCCTCTAGAAGCAAAAAAATGGAATCTTCCTTACGGCCTCTAAAGGAATGCAACAGCTCTGCTCACACTCTGATTTTAGTCCTGTGAGACCCAAGCTGAATTTCTAACCTACAGAAGTGTCAGATAATAAATTTGTGTTGTTTGAAGCTACCAAGTGTGTGGTCATTTGTTACAGCAGTAATGGAAAACGAATGCACCAACTCTACCCTGTTTTAGTTTGTTTTAAAGAAAAACTAGTTCTTCTATTAAGCACACTGGGCTACTGTGTCTTTTCTGCCTACTTGTATTTCCTCTGCCTCCAGGTCAAAAGTTCTAAACTCTGACCACACATGAACATTACCCAGGAAGGCTAACAAGGAAGCTTTTTAAAAAATACCGATGCCAAAAACAAAACCAAAAACCCCACTCGCCTGGCCCAAAACCAGACCGACTGGATCAGAATTTCTAGAACTAGGAACCAGGCATTGGTACACCACTTCACCCTGTATCCATCGTTAATTCATATTTTTGTTTTGATCCATTTAAAAGTAAACTGCAGCACGAGGAACTATCCCCCTCTTTTCTGGGGCAGCCCTTCAACTCCAGACCCTCATCTTCCACATGAAGCCTGCCCTTTAAATACCGAGACTCATGACCTCCACTTAGTTTCTCCTCCTGCCCGCACTTGTTGACTGCCCCTGAGCCTTCCTATTCCAGCTCGGCAGCACCCATCTAGTGTTTCTACTCTCTTGCGCAAGGAACAGCTGCCTCTCTTCTAGCCCGTGGTCTCTGGGAGGGCAGTGGCGCTGTTTTTGTTTTTTTTTTTTTGAGACGGAGTTTCTCTGTTGTTACCCAGGCTGGAGTGCAATGGTGTGATCTCGGCTCACCGCAACCTCCGCCTCCTGGGTTCAGGCAATTCTCCTGCCTCAGCCTCCTGAGTAGCTGGGATTACAGGCACGCGCCACCATGCCCATCTAACTTTTTGTATTTTTAGTAGAGACGGGGTTTCACCATGTTGACCAGGATGGTCTCGATCTCTTAACCTCGTGATCCACCCGCCTCGGCCTCCCAAAGTGTTGGGATTACAGGCTTGAGCCACCGCGCCCGGCCCGGCGCTGTTTTATTAATGTTTTGCATGTCTCTCTTGTGCTTTGCAGTGGCCCAGTGAACATTAAAAAGAACGATTTCCCGTAGTCATCAGTACAGGCTTCAAATCTACTTGAAGGGTAGCTTTGCTTTGTTTTGGAAAAGAAACAACTGTGAGTCCGGTTAAATGCTAACATTAATCCTAATGTTAGAAAACTGGATTTGGTCACGATTTCACGACCAGCAGCGTTAGCCAGGGCCACAGGTAATTAAAGCTCTACACGAAAGAGAGCTTCAATGTGAGAAAACAAATATTTCCTCATGAGGAGAAAAATGAGGAGAAACGGTCATTTTTCTTATGTCAGCTGTTCATTCTGGCCTAAGTTTGCCATGGAAGAAAAAATTAATCACAGGTTACTTAAACCTTTGAAATGTGTAAATACCTGTTTAACACCTGTAAAATATTCTCAACCTAACTTCTCATGCTCCTCTCTGAGAATTTTAAACACTGTTTTCTGTGTTAGGAACTTAAAGAGGGTGAATGTGTCAGAGCAGTAACAATAAACCTGCTTATTCTTGAGTTTCACTGAGATAAAAAGAACAAAAAACTCTGGATTTTTTCCTTGGGAGAAATCGATTCTCTAAGGCACCTGGGGAAGGGAAAAAGGAATCCAGCCTCCAAGGACTAGCAAGTAAGACCTCTTCAGACTGCCAGGCCACATCCTCAGTTTCAAGAGAATAAGAATTGTGTGCAAAATTGATCACGTATTGCTAACCAAAATAAACTGGAGTCTGAGGGTTCAGAGACCTTTCCAGAAAACAGGTCAATTAACAACCTCAACAAATGCATTTAACTGTTAGCTCTCTTATCGAAAACTAATTTGCATTTATACCTCATGTAAAGTAAATGAGGCTGAAAGTCAAAATGACCTTTCAAAGGAAAATATTTACATCTGTCAGTTATTACTTCAAGACTTCAAAAATCTTGGTGAAGAAATACGTGGCTTTGTTTATTTTTCCATGTCAGCAAACATCAATATTTTTCATTTCTTACTGTCACTGTCAGATTTAATACAAAAGTATTCTGAGGTTTGCTTTTGAAGAGCAAGTCAGAGTAGCTCAGGAGAAATGAATGAAATCTTGCATATTAGGGGAAGTGGGGGAGTAAATAAACTCCTAAAGAGCTTTGATCCTTATACACCAGGAGATAAAAGAACAATATTTTTTATTTTTTAAATTGTACTTTAGGTTCTGGGGTACGTGTGCAGATCATGCAGGATTGTTGCATAGGTCCACACATGACAATGTGCTTTGCTGCCTCCATCCCCCCGTCACCTTCATCTGGCATTTCTCCCCATGTTATCCCTCCCCAATCTTCCCACCCTGACACTGTCCCTCCCTTGCCCCCCCAACAGACCCCAGCATGTGATGCTCCCCTCCCTGTGTCCATGTGTTCTCATTGTTCAACACCCACCTATGAGTGAGAACATGCGGTGTTTGATTCTCAAGAACAATATTTTTTGATGTGTTATACAAATATTAAAAGAGTGTGTGTGTGTGTGTGTGTGTGTGTGTCTCACCATACTGTGGTTTACTCAGTTTCTGGCTTCAGAACTGTTTCTTGTCTCTTCAAATCATGTTTCAGATAAGACAGTCTTACTACTCTCAGATATGAGATATTTTTTCTTTTCTCAGTAGAGAATAGAAAGCATATTTATTGTCTAAAATTTTCAAAATACTCCATGACATTTAGTTTCTTGAATAATAGGAAAGTATCTCATTATGGCTGATAAGCTACATTTTATTTAAAACAGATGAGCAGGATTCCCATTAGTGGGACACATCATATCTCTAAATAACATGACCCACACTGGTCACCTCACTTATCTGGTTGGTCATTAGTACTCTGTCACCCTGTCCTTTCAATATTCATTTTACATAATATTAACATTAGAAGTCAAAATAATTCAATGATGAAAGAATGAAGCTTCCTGTGTGTATAAAAGAATGAAGCTGAACATCTACCTCTCCGGTCAAGTTAATCTAATTGAGTAGAAGGTGTAAGTTACTTGGGAGAGTAACTCTCTCCTGGATCCGTCAGTGGGAAGAGGCCTTTGGAAAAATCTCCTGTGTATCCTCGAAAAGAAGACTACAGATCTTAGTGTAGGGCTACATCCTATCATTAGTACACAATTCCCACTTCACGCACACACATCAACACAGCTGGACTGCTCTACATCCTAATTAATGACATGCAAAACACGCATGTTGGGAAAAGTAACAGGATGCAGAGAGGCAGCAATATTTTACCATCCTTCTGATTTCGACTTTTGCACAACTTCAGGTCTGTGGATGTGGTGCAGACACACGTGAATTACCCCAAGGTACTCACTTACGATACATTTTCCCTCCCGATTTATCCCCACCAATCCCTGAAATCTGGGCACTTGGACTGTAAAGAAAAGTAAGGGGATAGCTGGGTGTGGGGGCTCAGGCCTGTAATCCCAGCACTTGGGAGGCTGAGGTAGAAAAAACATTTGAGACCAGCCTGGGAAACATAGCGACCCCTATCTCAAAAATATTTTTTAAAATTTAAAAAAATAAGGGAATAATAAAGAATTAGTGAAATTTGGCAGATTATTTGACTGCTGGGTTAAATAGCTGCCTCTGGATGCTGCAATCTTCACAAAGTCCATTTAACTGCTCTGTATTTCTGATTCTTCATAGATAAAATAGTTCAGTCCACAAAGAGATGATAAATGCTTGATGTTATGGATATTGCAATTACCTTCATGTGATTGTTATACATTGTATGATTGTATCATAATATTGTATGTACCCCATGAATATATACACCTATTCTGTACCTATAACAATTTCAACAAATGGATTAGAAAGGATGTAAGAGAAAAGGATGCCTTCAGAAATGTTTCAGATACCATGTTACTGTCTCTTTCAAATGCAAAGGAAACTTAGGAGGAATAGTCACAAATATTTTTTCATGGAGCATGTCAACTGTCAAGGAACACAAATATAGACCACATACTGTACTTACCAATAATAACAGTGTTATCATCAGCAATTAACAACTTGCTGTGGACATAGATAAGCTCAGTAACTAGGTTTCCTTCAAGCTCGGCATGTGTTCTAAGACCACAGAATGATATGTAGTTTATCCACTGATTACCAACTGCAAATTTAAAAAGAAATTATTATTAAAATTAATATGACCTAGCTCAATAAATATACTTTAAATCTCATTGTTTCTCAAAACATACTACTTAGACTGTTCAGAATATATTTTATGTATATTTTTTCTATTTCAGAATCCACCCAGGATTTATTTTTGGTATCTGAATTTCATATTGTCAATCTGGAGATATACATATATATGTGTGTGTGTGTGTGTGTGTGTGTGTGTGTGTATGTATATCTCCATTCAGATTGACAATATGAAATTCAGATACACACACACACACACATTTTTCTAATTGAAGTGTTTTCTTTCTTCCCTTTGCTAGGGCAATCCAAAAAGGTATTCAAATAAGAACATTTTATTTTAATGATTTGATGTGTAACAACCGAAGATTTGATGAGTAACTACTGAAGAGCGATGGTTAAAGCTGAGCCGGAATAGATGAATCAAAACTTCAGTGTGACGCTTGCTTCTATCGTGCCTGAGACTTGCTGCAGTTTGAATCAGATGCAAGGCGTGTGCCAAACCACCTGATGCTTACATCATTTGTAGCACATTCAGCATGAAGCATCAGTTACATTTTGCAGACTTTGGGTAAAGAAAAATGTTGGCAGTGAAAAACCACTCCTCCTTTTAGATCATTAGGAAATTAGAAAATAGAAGAATGCTTACTACCTTAGACTTAGAATTCTCTTCAAAGCAAGCAGCACTAGGTTTGTACTTTAAAACACTGCTCTCCATCTCATCATGTGAGGGCCATTCACATGATAAGAAGAAATGCATTCCATACTAAGCCAACTCATAGTCATTACCCCTGGTGTGAGTGTTAGTCACAGGATTTTATGGTCTTTCTCCCACACAGCAGTTGTCTTGGATAAGCAAAGTCTGATACCAAGAATAAAGGGAGTGGAACCAAACCATCACAAATTTTAATAGAAAGAGAGCATAAATTTTTTTTTGTCTTTAAGAGAATTTGAAGCATACTATAGAAGGATGGCAGTTCATGTCCCATTTACTGAAGTTTCCATTTATTACTGATGGTTTCTATTTTCCTACTGATGTTATTTCAGTGTTTCTATTAAGTCTGAGTAACTTGGAAAGAAATTCACTCATAGGTTATGTATAGAGATGCCTCCACTTAGAGATAACTCTCCCCCGATATGTATATGAGTGATGTTGTATAGCTGTGTTTGACAAGAGCTGAAATGTTGGCACATTAGTGTATCATGTGTAAGAGATGCATTTCTAAAAAGTTTCATGTAAATGAGGTTTTTGCAATCAATTTCTTCCCCCATTTGTTAATGTTATGTTGGGAAGATACTTCATCTGAAGAATCACCTCCTTTTTAAAGGCTTTTCTGATCTATTTTCTTTTTTAAGCCCCTCAGGCCCATAAAATTCCTGGAAAATATTTCCAACATAATGCCTAGTATCTTACAAACATTTATATAATCCTCAATTTCTCCTACTGTTACTCAGGAACTTGGTCTTACACATCTTAGTATTCTTATCCTTTCACAGTGCTAAAAACATTGAATAAGCGTATAAGTGGATAAATGAATATTCAGGAGGCAATTGAAACTAAAATATGTTTTGCCTTTTAGTTTCTCTGTATCATCTACTCTCCTGCAGCTGGATCATGAGCTAGAATTTGTAAGTTTAAGATACAAAGCAGCTTTTCAGAGGAATCATGGAGAGGGTCCTTTTCCAAAGTAAGTATATTTTTACAGTAATCTCCATGAAAATTCATACTGAACAATATAGTAGGCCAGTGGTTCTCAGTATCCATAAAGACCGCCTCTATGGAACCTGTTAAAAGCAGATTCCTGGGACTCTTCTCAGAATTCTGATTCAGTACAAATCAGTTGGGTAAGTTCCCTAGGAGATACTGTTTTTGAATGGTACTGCCATAGAGCTTTGATGATTATTTACGATTAGTATACTCTACGAAAGTAATACACCATGACCAAGTGAGCGGCATTCCAGGACGCAAGTCTGCTCAACGTGAGGAAGTCCGTTATTACACATTATATTCATCAGTCCAAGGAGAAAAATAATATAATTATCTTAACAGATGCTGGAAAGCTTTTGACACAATTCAGTATCCACTCCTGACAAAAGCAATGAATAAAGTAGGAAATGATGAATACTTTCGTAACATGCTGAAGAAAATATATGTATTATATATTTACGTGTATATGTGTGTATAATATCTTCAGTACTATTTAATATTGCCTTGGAAGTATCAGCCAATACAGTTGTGTAAGAGAAATTATATAAAAAGTAAAGTCACTTCCACTTGCAGACACTATAATAATATACCTGGAGAATCAATAATAAAATTATACCAAATAATAAAAATATTAAGTATAATAAAAGGATATGAATTAACATATGGAAATCTGCTATTGCCTTTATATGCACAAACGATAACCTCTTAGAGAATATAATCACAGACAAAGCCCCATTAAGAATGGCAACAAAGAAGATAAAATATTTAGAGATAAACTTAATGGTTCATGTGCAAAACTTTTATAAAGAAAAAGTTAAAACATTATCATGACATAGGAGTAGACTTGAACAAATGGAACGACTGCTCTTGTTCTGGGATAGAACAAATCACCATGAGAAAATGTCAACAATCCCCAGGTTAATTTATAAATTGTTTTCCTTTTTTTTGAGACAAAGTCTCACTCAGTCACTAGGCTGGAGTGCAGAGGAGCAATCTGGGCTCACTGCAACCTCTGCCTCCTGGAATCAAGCAATTCTTGTGCCTCAGCCTCCCAAGTAACTGGGATTACAGGCACGTGCCACCATACCCAGCTCATTTTTATATTTTTAGTATAAATGGGGTTTCACCATGTTGGCCAGGATGGTCTCAATCTCCCAACCTAGTGATCTGTCCACTCAGCCTCCCAAAGTGCTGGGATTACAGGGGTGAGACACCACATCCAGGGCATTAATTTATTTTATTTTATTTATTTTATTGCATTTTAGGTTTTGGGGTACATGTGCAGAACATGCAAGATAGTTGCATAGATACACACATGGCAGTGTGTTTTGCTGCCTTCCTCCCCTTCACCCATTTATAAATGTAATGTGACCTTGGGCAGGCTCAGTAGCTCACACCTATAATCCCAGCACTTTGAGAGGCCTAGGTAGGTGGACCACCTGAAGTCAGGGGTTCAAGACTAGCCTGACCAATATGGTGAAACTCTGTCTCTACTAAAAATACAAAAATTAGCCAGGCGTGGTGGTGGGTGCCTGTAGTCCCAGCTACTTGGGAGACTGAGACAGGAGAATTGCTTGAACCCAGGAGGCGGAGCTTGCTGTGAGCTGAGATTATGCCACTGCACTCCAGCCTGGGCTACAGAGCAAGACTCCATCTCAAAAAAAATTAATTAATTAATGTGATCTCATTACACTACATAAGATCACATTAATGTAATGTACTATAATGTAATGTAATGGTAAAAACACCAACAAGGTTTTATGGCATTAGATAACCTGTGGTTTGTATGGAAAAATAAACATGCAAGAATAAACTGAGAAAAACTGAAAAGAAAAGCTATGAGGCATTAGCCCTATCAGATACTAACACATATTATAAAGTCTGTATAATTAAAACAGTGCAGATCCAGCAAATAAATAGATAAGGAAGTGAATGGAATAGAAAGTCCAAACAGAGATGCAAACACATAAGGAAATTTTGTGCATGATAAAGGAAACAGCTCGAATGATAAGGACAAGGACTTTTAAATAAAAGCTGCTAGTACAGTTCCACAGCCACCTGAAAAAGATAAAACTCCAAAAATTTTAACAAGAATAAACTCCAAATGGCTCAGAGATAGAAATGTAAGCAAATGAAACCTGACAAATGTTAGAAGAAAGCAAGGGTGAATTCCTGTATACCTCAAATATAGGAAAGACTTTGTAAGTATCCAGAGGCAAAAAAAAATTTGGTAAATTGGTTAGATTAAAAATATAACAACACGTTTGCATGACACAAAACACCACAAGCAAAAAGCAAAAGGAAAAAAACAAACTGGGAGAAAGTACTTGCAGTATACGTCACAGATAAAGAGGTGGGAGTCCTAATATATAAAGAACTCTAAATAATTGAAGGGAAAAGATCAAAATCTTAATAGAAAAATGGACAAAAGACATGAATAGACAATTCACACATACCAAAGAAATATTTAAAAATATATTCATCTTGACTCATGACAGAAATGCAAATAAAAACTAAATTGAGAAACAGTTTCTTATCTATAAGATCGGCAAAAAATAAAAAGATAACATATTCTGTTAGTGAGAACGGGTTGAAGCAGACTCATATATTGGTGATGAAAATGAAAATTCGTACAATTTTTTAAAGGGCCATTTAGCAGCATCTAACAAAGATACCTATGTGTTTACCTCCTGACACAGCAATCCCACTCTAGAAATTTACCCTAGGTATATACTTCCAACAAATAAAAATATATGTATATTTATTAATGCGTACACAGGTACCCATTGTATATAGTTCTATTAGAAGCATATAATTTTTTGTTGTTGAAGACTATCTAACTGCCCACTCATAACAGAGTGATTGAATAAACTATGGCAAATCCACATATGGAAGACTATGCAGCATTAAAAAGAAATAAAAATCTCTATGAACTGATATAGAGTGATTTCCAGGATATTCTGTTGAATGAAAAAGGCAAAGTGAACAAGAGAATATGCAGTATATTTTTGTGAAAGAGATCAGGAGTAAGAAAATATACACCTATCTGGGCATTATTCCAAGAAGAAACAACAAAATTAACCTAGAAACTGGTGAAATTGGTTACCAATAGGGGATGGGTGGGTACAGGGTGAAAAACATGGTTGGGGTAGAAACTGAAAGCACGGAGGAGTGGCATTTACGTACATAGGCTTTTTGTATAGTTCTGGCATTCGAAAGAATTATCAAGAGAGATTTTTTAAAAACCTGAAGTGTAATATAAAACCAAAGCAAATGAACCAAACCAAATGAAGTTAATAATATAATCCAAGTACTTTTGATCTCAGACATTTGAGTATATACCCTTAAGCTAAAGGCACAAAACACTAGAAGCAAGTGTTAAACTCTGGTAAGTTGAGTCATTTTTTTCACAGTGGTATGGGCCAGCAATCCCAAAACAATTTTCTGGGCATTATAAGGTTGAGGAAGTACATAAATTTGCTGTGGATAATGGAAGCTGGGTTTCTGACTGTGAAAGAAACGAGTTATAAACATAAAAAGAGGGATGGCTAGAAGAATCCTGTGTTGCGGGATTGGAATTGGAGGTATCCGTAGGATGAGAAAGAGAGAGAAGAGGTTTGTGTGTGTGGACAGATGGCCCAAGTAGTGATGTTCTAGTAGCAATGATCACATCTAGCACCCAGACTTTACTTTCTAAATACCAATTATCACTGAAATAGCCTAGGTTCCTTGAAGAAATGGCTGACTGCAGGGCTAGCGTTGGGAATGCATGAGTCTGCTGTGCCAGTAGAAGACGACGATGAGTGGGCACATGTCCAAAAAACGTAAAGCCAGCTTTAAAAGGCCCTCATTGGCCAAATCTGGGCAGGCTGAACATCAGGATCTTAGCCCATTGAACAAACGCTATAGGTCCATACTAATATAAATACATAAATGGGGAAAAAGGGAAAACTTTCCTTACAGAATTCTAACTAATTAAAAGAAACTAATAAATGAAGAAAACAAGGTGGGATCAGAAAGTCATGGTTACTGTCATGGTAATTGATTCAGAGAATAATTAATGCATGCTAAAACCAGTGGGTGGATGGTATTGAGAAGCAGGATATTTATATACACCCAAGAGCTTTTTCTATAAAATACTACTAATCATGAAGGGAAAAATAGTGGAGAATTCTGGCAGACATCACTTTCGCTAAGTGATCCAAGTTAATATAATCAGTAAGGGAATAAATCAACACTATGTTCTTCCTGCTATGTTACAGTAAGAACACAGCCTCACTTCTGTGATACCGCTCCAAAAAAGCGTAACCTAAATCTAAGCATGAGCAAACAACAGACATACCCAAATTGAGGGTCAGTCTACAGAGCAGCTTGCCTGTACTCTTCCAAAACATCACGATCATGAAAGCTCTGACCCCCCCAAAAAACAAAATGATTGAAAGATAATTCCAGATTAAAGGAAAACAGACACGTGACAACTTAATGTCATGCAGGACTGTAAACTGAATGCTAGCCTAGGAAAAAGCCTTTTTCCCTCTTTTGCTCTAAAGAACATTCCTAAGACAACTGGCAAAATTTCAAGAAGGTCTATAAACTGGATAATAGTATTATATCGATGTACATTTATTTTGATAATTGATCTATACCTGCTTAAGAGAAGTCCTTGTATTCTCAGAAATACACATACATATAGGGAGAAATAGGTATCATGGCTGCAACTTATTCCAAAATGACTCAGGGTTTAAAAAAATCCCAACATCTATATATCAACGTATCTATCTATTGAGAGAATGATAAGGCAAAGAAGGTAATATTATTATAACATCTGGAAAATTAGGATGAAGGGCATATGCTTGTCCTGGAACATGTTCTATAAATTTGATATTATTTCAAAATAATTTTTTAAGATTATTGATACTGTTAGCAGCTTGAAGGTTTAAGACACGTCATATTTGTCATTTTCTAAAGCACATCTATGTGCCATGCCAAAGCAAGCTTAGAGAGTATCAGCAAAACATCAATTAGCAAGACAGCCAGTCAGCCCAGTCCATGCCTACTTCCTACTCAGCCTTGACTATGCAATAACTCTTATGAAGTGATTAAATCTATCTCTTCGTGATAAGTGGCCTTAAGAAGAGAGCTAACAGTTGGTACCCATTAACAGGATATAAAAGAAAGAATGGTTCCCAGCCAGAAAGTGGACATTTTGGATGCATGCAGTGTGGCCTGCCAAATGCTATGGGGACACCCGTTTATGATGTGAATAAGTTCACAATGCATTATATATGGAAAGAGAAAAAAACAGAGAAAATATTTCAGCCAGTACCTTACTCTGTGAAAAAAACTGCCTCAACATGTAATAGGTACAAAGTTGGTGATGTTAATTTATGTTATGAGGATATACCACAGAAACATATGCTTTTTGAAGAAAATATGAGAAAGCCAGGAGCATACACAAGCATTAATGTGAAGAAATAGATACCCAAGTATGAGAAAGAGTCCCAGATTGTATCACATCATGGAGGTATCTGAGAACCTGGACATTTATTCAGATCCCAGAACATACCTGTTGTGAACATTGGCGTGTGTGTGTACTTTAAAAGAAGAGAAATTCAATACAATAGACCTGATATTTATAAGGAAATTTCATGAAAGAACATCAAGAGATGTTATAGGCTTTTGTAACTTGTAGCACTTGATACATGTACATATCTAATCCTGATTGAAAACTTCTGGCCCTTATCTTAAATTATGCTAAATTAGCTGCTAAAATGCTGTAATTACCAAAAATTATAAAAATGATAAAGAAATGCTTGAAATTAAACATAAAATCTCTGAAGACTAGTAGATCAGATAATCCTATATTAATAGCTGCTGGTTTTCTTTTTGGGAGTTTTAACATATTCATAGCATCAGTTTTGTTATTCTAAATAATTGAAATAGTACAGAACTATATTTCTCTATCCAGTTAGAGATTAGCTCGTTCATGTATTTAAAACCAACTACATATATAAAAACAAAGCCAGCAGCCAACAATACCACCTTGTACTTTAAAAACAGGCATTATGTAATTAATCTTTTCTCTCTGTCTAGCACATGAACATTTTCCCCACTGAGATGCCTTATTATGACTATTCCCAAGGTACTTGGCAATTTTTTAATAAACAGGCATAGCATTGAAATTACTTCTTGTGTTAAAATCCAATCTTTCCCCCTGAATAGGCAAAGACAGGAAAAGAATCCAGAGCCAAAGGAAATACTTTATAATAAGCCCAGGACATTTTTACTGTTGAGAAACTAAGTAACAAGCTTTTGATTTTTTTTGTTCTCCTATATCCTCACAGTTGCATTTTTACAAGCCACTGCCAGTGCTGAATGACTTTCCCAATTCTGCTTTATCAATATTATCTTTTATGAATTTATTCATTCACTATCATCTTCGTTTTAGGCCGTTAGAAAATAGAGACAGAGATAATACTCTGGCAAATCTGTCCTAAGTACAATGAGGTGCAACTTTTGGAAGTATTCGTTATTGGTGATGTACATATCTTTTGTCTAAAGTTGTTTTCAAAAGTTTTGTAGGTTGAGCAGATTATCAGCAAAAAATATGGAACACACACACCATTATATGTACATATGTGTCTTTTGAAATTATATACATGTACTAAAAGCTTTTGTTTTTTTTTGAGACAGAGTTTTGCTCTTGTTACCCAGGCTGGAGTGCAATGGCGCGATCTCAGCTCACCGCAACCCCCGCCTCCTGGGTTCAGGCAATTCTCCTGCCTCAGTCTCCTGAGTAGCTGGGATTACAGGCACGTGCCACCATGCCCAGCTAATTTTTTTGTATTTTTAGTCGAGACGGGGTTTCACCATGTTGACCAGGATGGTCTCGATCTTTTGACCTCGTGATCCACCCGCTTGGCCTCCCAAAGTGCTGGGATTACAGGCGTGAGCCACCGCGCCCGGACCTGTCAATACTTTAAATTTGTACTTAAAGTTTCTAAATCTTTTAAAAATTCTTAAAATTTATCAACTTTATACTATAAAATTCTCCTCTGTAAAATGTACACATCAGTATGTTTTATGAGAAGTACTATTCACAAGGCTGGACAACCATCACCGCCACCTAATTTCTAAGACATTTTTATCACCCCCAAAAGAAACCCCATACTCTCATTAACAGTTATACCCCGTCCCACTTGCCCCATGCATGATTTTCAAACACCCTATTATTCTACTAACTGGCTCTATGGATTTGCCTATTGAAAACATTTTATAAAAATGGAACCAGACAATATATGGCCTTTTGTGCCTGGCTTCGACTTAGCATAAGGTCTTCAGGGTTCATCTGTGTCGCAGCAGGTGTCAGCATATGCCTTTTTACTTCTAAATAATACTCCACCGTATGGATATACCCCATTTTGTTCATACATGCGTCAGTTAATGAACACTGGGTTGTCATTTTTTAGGTATTCTGAACAATGATGCTATAAACATTCCTATACAAAATTTTATGTGGACATTTGTTTTTAATATTTGAGTAAATGTTAAGGAGTAGAACTTCTGGGTTATAGGGTGACTTTTGTTTAACTTTTGCAGAACTGTCAACCTGGCTTTCCAAAGAAGCAGTATCATTTTGCATTCCCAACAGTAATGTGTTAGGGTTCCACTACTAACACGCCCTTGCCAATACTTTATTACTATTGCTATTATGATCGCCATCCCAGTGAATGTAAAAGTGTGAAGCTGTATTGGGGTCTGAGTTGAATTTCTAGTGACTAGTGATATTGAGTTTTCTTTCATGTGCTTATCAGCCATTTGAGTATCTTCTTTGGAAAAATACCTGTTTAAATCATTTGTCCATTTTTTATTTTTTTTGTTATTTTTATTATTGAATTGTAACAATTCTTTATACGTCCTGTACACTAGTCCCTTATGTATATTATTTTCAAACAATTTTCTCCTATTCTGTGGGTTTACTTCCTTGATAGTCTTCACTGGAGCACAAAAGCTTTCAAACCTTCAAGTTTGATGAAATCCAGATTATCTATTTTTATATGTGTCCTTCTCCTTTTGGTGTAAAATCCAAGAAACCATTGTCACAATGATTTATGCCTATTATTTTCTTCAAGGAAATTTATAGTTTTAGCTTTAACATATAGGTCTTTGATCCATTTTTAATTTTTGTATATCCTATGAGGTAGGGGTTCAAATTTTTTTGTTTGTTTTTGCATGTGGATATATAGTTTTTCCAGCACCATTTGTTGAGAAGACTACTCTTTCTCCATTAATTGTTCTGGCACCAGCTCCCTGAAATTTAATTTACCATAATCATAAGAATTATTTTTAGATTCTCTATTCAGTTAATCGGTAAGTCTGACTTTATGTCAGTAGTGAGGGAATGTGTTCTTTCTGCGTCCACAAAGGGGAGTCGTTTTAAGGGCAAGAACTTCCCAGCGCCATGCCCGCCTCCCATCTCTCTCCATCAGGGAGATTGAAGGGTCTCATTTTCGTGGGGTGGGAAGAACCAAAAGTCAATCACTCCATCGGAAGTTCTAAGGAACTCCTTTCATTGGCCAAGGGTCTTAGAGAAGATGGGGGTTCCTCCCCGGTTAAAAGTCCCCTTCTTCCACACCCCTTTGGACTCCATGTTTGGATCCCCATCCACCCTCGGAAAAGCCGTCTTTCTCTCTCCTGGATTTTCCCTCTGGAGTCCCCTTCCATACTCTCTCATGAAGCCTGTCCCCCCTCCTAAACTCCATCTCTGTCTCAGTTCTCTTCTACCCAGTGTGGCAGCTGCTTTCCTCTCCTGGATTCCGTCTTTCTGGATTCTCTCACTCAGTGTGAAAGGAGCTTTCCTTCTCTGGCTTTCTCCCTCTGGGAACCCTTCTCACTCCATGTGAGAGCTAGCTGTTTCTCTCTCCTTCTCCTTTTTCTCTTTCTCTATCTAAATAAATCACTTTCTGCAACCACTTTTTGAGTCCGGTATTTTACTTTAGGAGCAGACTGTGCTGTGGTCTCCTCTCCCGTTACTGAGAAAGTGATAGACCAAGAACCTGGAGAAACATCCTCTCAGGGGAGCTCAGGGCTCCCCTGAACCCCTGAACCTCAACAGTAGCACACTATTATTGTAGGTTTGCTGCAAGTTTTGAAATCACGTACGTGACACCTCCAATTTGCTCTTATTCAAGATTGTTTTGGGAATGCCAAATGCCTTGAAACTTCACATGAACTTTAGGATTAGCTTGTCAATTTTTTGCAAAAAGATAGTTGGGATTTTGATAAGGATTGTGTCGAATGTATAGATAAATTTGGGGAGTACTGCCATCTTAAGAATGCTAAGTCTTTCAATCCGTTAACAGAGTATCTTTTCATCTATTTAGATCTTCTTTAATCTCTTCCAATATTTTATTATTCTCAGCATACATATCTTCCACTACCTTTATTAAATTTATTACTAATTTATAAAAAATAATCTTTGATGCTACTTTAAATTGTTTTCTTAATTTCATTTTCAGCCTATTCATTGCTAGAATATAAAAACAAATTGATTTTTGTATACTCATATCTTGCAACATTGCTAAACTAATTTATTATATGTAATAGTATGTGTGAATTCCTTAGAATTTCCTGCATACAAGATCATGTCATCTGTAAAAAGAGGTAGTTTTATTCTTCCTGTTCTTTTCCCTTTCTAAAGAAAGTATTTTTTTTTTGTTCAACTGTTGTGGCTGAAACCTCCAGTACAATGCTGACAAGAGTGAACATTCTCATCTCATCACCGATCATAGAGGGGAAAGCTTCAGTCCTTCACCGTTCAGTATGGTATCAGCTTATATGTAGCATCCACAAATACCATTTATATGGCTGAGGAAGTTCCCATGTATTCCTAGTTTGTTGAGGTTTTGTGTTTTGGGATTTTATGGAAGGGTTTGGGATTTTGCCAAATGTTTTTTCTGTGTCGAATGAGATGATTAAGTGTGGTTTTTGTCCTTTATTCTATAATCGTGGTTCATTACATCTATTGATTTTCAGATGTTAAAACCAACCATGCATTCCTAGGAAAAATCCCATTTGGTCCTGATGTATAATCCTTTTCATATGGTCAGATTCAGTTTAGTAGTATTTTGCTGAGGAATTTTGTGTGTACATTCACAAGGAATATTGATCTGTGGTTTTCTTTTCTTTTTTTTTTTTTCTAGGTGGAGTCTTGCTCTGTCACCAGGCTGGAGTCTGGAGTATAGTGGCACAATCTTGGCTTGCTGCAACCTCTACCTCCCGGACTCAAGCAATTCTCCTGCCTCAGTCTCCTGAGAAGCTGGGACTACAGGTGTGCGCCACCATGTCCAGCTAATTTTTGTATTTTTAGTAAAGATGGGGTTTCACCACATTGGCCAAGATGGTGTCGATCTCTTGACCTCATGATCTGCCTGCCTCGGCCTCCCAAAGTGCTGGGATTACAGGCTTGAGCCGGCCCTTTTCTTTTCTTACAATGCCTATGGTTTTGGTATCAGAATAATATTGGGAAGTACAGTAATACATTGTTTAATGATGGGGATATGTTCTGAGAAATGTGTCACTGGGTGATTTTTGCCATTGTTTGAACATTGTAAAGTTTAATTATGCAAACCTACTACACAAATCATATGGTCTGCTACATACCCAGGCTATATGGTATAGCTTATTGCTCCTAGGCTACAATCCTGTATAGCATGATACTATAGTGAATACTGTAGGCAACTGTAACTTAATGGCAACTATTCGTGAATCTAAGCATAGAAAAAGCATGTTCAAAACATGATATAAGAGATCAAAAATGATACACAGAGCACTTATGAATGAAGTTGCTGTGGGTGCCAGTGAGTGGTGAGTAATGTGAAGATCTAAAATATTACTGTACACCACTTTGTACTTTATAAACACTGTACATTTAAGCTACATTTAAATGTTAAATTTATTAAAAAATAAAGCCACTGTGCCATGATGTGAGTATGAGTGTGACATCACTTGGTGATAGGAATTTTTCAGCTCCATTATAGTCTTATGGGACCAACATCATGCTTGAAATGTCATCAGGCAACGTATCACTGTATTCCTTTTTCCTATTTTGGGGGAAAAGTATGTGAAGGATTGGTGTTAATTCTATTGTGGATGGTAGAAGCAACTAGCAAAGCCACTGGGCCTGGACTTTCCTTGTAGGAAGATTATTGATTGCTAAATTAATCACTTTACCTGTTCTTGGTCTATTTAGAAATTCAGTTTCTTCTAGAATCAGTCTTGGGAGTTTGTGTCTTTGATACAATGCCATTCATGGTATGTATCAATCTGACTGGGCCGAGAGGTGCCCAGTTTAACACCGTTTCTGAGTATGTCTGTGAGGGGTTTCCTGGATGAGATTAGCATTTGAATTCACAGATTCATTAAAGTAGCTTGCCCTCCCCAATATGGGTGGGCACCATCTAATCCACTGAGTGCCAGAAGAGATCAAAAGACAGATGTAAGAGGAATTCAGCCCTTTTGATTCTTGGCTTCCTGCTTGCGTTGGAATCTCAGTCTTCTCTTACCCTCTTTACTGAGATCAACACCACTGGCTCCTCTGATTCTCAGGTCTTCTGACTTGGATGGAAATCACATACCCAGCTTTCCTGGGTATCCAGCTTGCAGACTCTGGAACTGCTCAGCCTCCATAATTACTTGAGCCAATTCCTCATAACAAATATTTTCCATCAATCGAGAAGGTCATATGACTTTTCTCCCTTAATCTGTTAATGTGGTGATTCATGTTAATCTGTTAACCATCTTTGTGTCCTTGAAATAAGTCCATTTTTATCTTGATGTATATTTAAAAAAAACAAAAAACAAATATTTTCATATATATATGAAAGATATATAAATACATATTTCTATATTACATATTTTTATGTATTTATATATACTGTTATACATTATTTAGATATAGTACATAAAAATACATATATAAATTTATATTTATAATATATAATATAAATTATATATCATACACTATATGTAAATTTTTTATATATGAAAGACATATGACTATATATTAGATGGATATATAAATATATGTTTATATATTATCTATACAAATTACACATAATATATATTTTTATATTTTTATTATTTAATACATAATAATGAATATAATGAATATTGATATAACTTCTCAATTTATATTATCTCCTATTGCTTCTGCTTCTCTGGGGAGCCCTGACTAATACAGTGTCTTTAAAGGAGTTTGTCCATCTCTCTGGGCTAATTTGTTGGCATACACCTTCTCCCAGTATTCTACACTCTTTTTACTTCTGTAAAGCCTGTAGTAATGTCCCCACTTACTTTCTGATTTCAGTACTGTGAGTCTTCTCTATTTGTTACTTAGTAAGTCCACCTAAAAGGTTTGTCAATTTTGTTGATCATTTCAAAAAATTAACTTTTGGTGTCATTATTTTTCTCTATTGTTTTTCTATTATCTCATTTATTTTCCCTCCAATCTCTGTTATTTCTTTCATTCTGCTTGCTTTGGGGTTTAATTTTCTTTTCTTTTTCTACTTTCCTAAAACATAAGTTTAGGTTATTGATTTGAGATTTCTTATTTTATATTAAATAATATAAATGTTTATAGTTATAAATTTCCCTGTAAGCATTGCTTTAGCTGCCTCTTATAAGTTTGGATATATTGCTTTTATTTTCATTCATCTCAAAATATTTTCTACTGTCCTTGGAAGTATCTTCATTAACTCTTTGGTTATTTAGAAGTGTGTTGTATAATTCCCACCTATTTGTGAATTCTCAACATTTTCTTTTGTTATTTATTATTTCATTCCATTATGGCCAGAGAACATACTTTATACAAGTCCTTAAATGCCTGTCCCAAATGAGTTTCTTACACTCTACTGAGGGCCTCCGTGTATACGGGTGGGGGCCACAGGCCTTACATGTTCAGGCATACAGTTTGTAATTCTGCCTTAAGCTTCACTTTCTGCTTGCACAGAGCCTCGAGATCTGCCAGAGGTGAGAGCCTGGGGCCTTCACAATCCTTTCCTGAGCGTGTGCATAGCTCTGGGCCGTTGTATGATTTCCAGTTTAAGCTGGGTTCAGATTGTGAAAACTTGGACAGCCACACTAGAAAGGCTAGGTTTTCTCCAGAAGGCAAGAAGAGGTTGGTGGAAACCTCTGAGCCCCTAGAACAAGCTCATCAAAGTGATGTTTCTATGAAGATTCATTTACTGTTGCCAAACAGGGTAGAGATGGTGGCAGGCAGGCAGGAAGGGGTGTATTGGTCATGGAAAAGGAGGGTCACGTGTGGATACGATTGTGAGGGAAGGCTTGAGGGGGTGTGGGAGAGGAGAGGAAGGGAAGTATCTGCATAGCTCTGGGCGTGCACACAGCCCTACATACACATGACCTTTCAGATTCCCAGGGATATATTGGAGGTTTCTGTGCCCACTAGGGGATCCCTTCCTCAGCTTTTCCTCTTAAGATTTTCAGTCCTCTTCTGGCTCACTCAGCTGTAACTGCTGCTTCAGTCAGCTGTGATGCTAAATAATTGTTGCTAAATACCCAGGTTTTGTTTTTTTTAAAGGCTGCTTGCACTGAGCAAAGTCTGAGTCAGGTGAAATAAATATAAGTACTTAGGCTGGCAGTTTAAAGGGAAACGCCAGACAGGTCAAATACTGGCAATGCAGTGAGAATTGTTGGGGCATGGGAGCCTCAAGCCTGATCTGCTCCCTCCCGTGGCTGCTAAGCTGCTGGTTTGCACCCTGATTTGAGCAGCTGTTGGCTTTTAAGACTATTGTGAAGCTGAGAAGACGGAGACGGATATGTGGCAAGTTAAAATGCCACAAAGCTTGCTATTCTTACCAGGATTCAGCTGTTTCTCTTGATTAAACACTCCTTGGATTGTTAGAAGCCTTTAGTTAATTTCCCCGTCCAAAGAAGTTGATTGTGAGAACTTTTGTCAGTATTTTTGTTGCTTTTATGTAGGACTGTATTTTTGGAGATCCTTCCTCTGCCATTCCTGCTGATGTCCTAATTCCTTACTTTTAAGCTAAAAATATGCAGACTTGGAAAGTCTATTATTTTCTACCGACATTCCAGTACATCATCCAGTGCACCCCATTTAGGAGGCTACCCGTATAAAATAAAATCTTCCTTCAAAAAACTCGGTTGAGGTTGACATTCTATTTGAAGGTCACATCACACAGCATCACATGATTAAGACGAGTCCTTCTGCCTTTTCCAAACCTCCTGTGGCACCTCCATTCTCTTAGTCCATTGGGTTGAAACTTAGAATTAGCTGACATTTCCCTTCCTCTCCTCTCCCACATCCCCTTAAGCCTTCCCTCACAATCTTATCCACACGTGACCCTCCTTTTCCATGACCAATGCACCTTTGTCTCCTGCCTGCCACCATTTCTACCCTGTTTGCCAACAGTAAATGAATCTTCATAGAAATGTCATTTTGATGAGTTTGCTCCAGGGGCCCAGAGGTTTCCACCAGCCTCTTCTTGCCTTCTGGATAAAATCTAGTCTTTTTTAATGTGGCTGTCCAAGTTTTTCACAATTTGGACCCAACTTGGACTGGAAGTCATACAACTTGGGTTCTGACTGCAGCTTAGTTTTTATCTGTTGCTCAGAGATATAGAGCAATATTGAGTGCCCACTACATGTTGAAATCACAGTTCAGGGAGATATAGATAGGTAAACCCCTAGTTACAGTATATTTAGCCAAGAATTAAGTAGAAGGATCAATTAAGAAGACATCTGAGGCTGGGTGTGGTGGCTCACACCTATAATCCCAGCACTTTGGGAGGCCAAGGTGGGCAGATCACCTGAGGTCAGGAGTTCCAGATCAGCCTGGCCAACATGGTGAAATCCCATCTCTACTAAAACTACAAAAAAATTAGTCCGGTGCGGTGGTACACACCTGTAATCCAAGCTACTTAGGAAGCTGAGGCAGAAGAACTGCTTGAACCTGAGAGAGAGGTGGAGGTTGCAGTGAGTTGGGACCACACCATTGCACTCCAGCCTGGGCAACAAGAATGAAACTCTGTCTCAAAAGAAGAAGAAGAAGAAGCCATCTGAGAAAGTATCTTTGAAAAGTATTTTTAAAAATCCAGTAGATGAAGACCAAACAGCTGTAATACCTCATCAAGATGATTATCAAAACAATTATAAATAAAAATAAATAGAAATTATAAAAATGCTCAGTTTTTATTAGCTATTCATCTCAAGTCTTGGTGTCTTCACTTGAATAATACTTTGGGCAACTTAATGAGAATACTTTATTACAGGTGAACATTTTGTGGGGTACCTTTTGTGACTAGAGTTCTATAATCAAACTGTGAAACATTAGTGATTACTGCTACCTCGCCTTCATAATAAAAAACAATCATATGAGAAAAAAAGCAGCTACTTACGCTCTGCTTTTAACTGGCCAAGGATGGAATTTTCTCCTCTGCACATGGTTCTGAAAATAGGTAAAGGAAAAAATAATCACAGAGGTGATCCCAACTGCAATATCTGTAGGTTTAATCCTAACGCAAGTAAAAACAAGTGCTTCAATGAGAAGATGCTACATCTATTTCTAAATGCTAAAAATAATTACATGACTATCACTTTTTAATGTTACTAATGGGACATGATAGTTGTTTTGAGATGGGTAAATGGAAAAATTATAAAATTCATGTTACATTGCAGAAAGAGAGGCTATTTTAAAAAAAGATGGTCATGAATGAACTTTCCCTGTTACAAAACTTGGTAACGGCAAAGATAAATTTAGAATGCATCAGTACATACGAATACTTATAAAATCACATTGCTCTCAGAGGGAAAAAGGGCGAGCACTTAGCAGAATAATTTACCAATTAAACTATTAGAATGGGCTGCCTCTAAAGTCAGCAAAACCACTTAAAAATGAAAAACAGACTCTCAAAGGACTCTGCTAATGATTTTGTTTCTTAAGACTGATACTTGTTGATGAATTATAAAATCTGACAAAAACAAAAATTCTTATGCTTCATCTGCTTTCTCTGTGAAAGTAATAAAGAGGATATTTATGCCTGAGAAATGCCGATATCATTAAAGACGATGCCAGCAAATAGAGATGTTTTTGCATAATAAAAGGTTATAGTTTTTGTTTCTGAACAAAAGTCAAATATGTTATTTCATGCAGTTGGTTCAAAGGCAAGAAAATAGTCACAGAAAATAATTACAATTGACAATATTGCAAAAATAATATTAGAATGGCGAATGAAATGGACACAATTCAATTAAACATTATGCAAGTGCCTTAAATACTAGAAAAGCTTTGTTTATCATTACAAATCAGATAATATTAGAACTGTGCAAATCTTCAGTTCAAGTACATAGGCCAAAGCATAGTTAAAACTCTAAACAAAAATCTTTTATTGAAATCCTGGCAGATAAACAGATACAAGCTTGAAAAGTCAGTGAGAAACAAGAGGATTTAAAAAAAAAAAATTCCCTACAATGGTGCACTGGAACTGTGCACAGATCCTCCAGCAGGAACGTCTGGGCAGGGGGCCCAAGCAGGAGGGTATCTAAGCCTCCATACCCAATTTGACCAAGACTCTGACCCCTAATCTGCTTTACTTACCAAGGGTTCTATGTCAGGTATCATTTGTCCTCTCCCACCTTTCCAAAGGGTTTGATTAGAAAAGTGTGGTTCGGAAAAATAAGAGATTTTGGTTCTGACAACAGAGTGTGATCCTGAGTAGGGCTCTTTTTAATCTCAGGTCACAGAACTTAAAGCATGGAGCCAGAGTCATGCCCAGGCCTGGCCCCTCACCTCTTTGCTTCTGTTCCCTTTTGCAGTTAAGTGACCCTGAGAGAAGGCTGGAGGTGCCTTTCCATCCCCCTCTATGCAGCCTTGATAGCCTGTGCTCCCCCACCCACTGGCTGGCACCTCTGTCCTCTTCGCAGTGCTCCACTGGCCAAATCTGAAGCCTCAGAGGAACCCAAGTCTGTATTTTTAAATAAATACGAAAACTCAGCTTTTACAAATACCAAGCACAAAACTTTCCCTAAAATTTTAACAAAGATGTGGTAGAAAAAACAAAATTCTGGGTATTTATTTACCAAAAAATTATCATTATCAACCTTGTTGAAGGATTTGCTACCTAAAGAATCGTAACCAAACACAAGCAAATCATACCATGTTAGGCTTTTAATTTTTTCTCTACTTACTGCAAAGTACATGTAAAGCTCAATAGCTATTTAACCACTTAAAGGTAAGTTTTCATCAACATTATACTTCTATTGAAATAGACAATGACTATAGAAAAGGGACTCATATTTTAGTTATTTTATGTTTGCCATGTGTCCTAGGCCAACCCTTTATCACTGTAGGCTCCATCTGAATTTTATCAACTAGCAAACAAGCCAAGATTTGAAAGTAAAATAAAGTGTTCATTTGTTCTCCCACTCCACTGAATGGAAGTGGAGAAACACTGTCATTCCCTTCACCAGCTTACACGCATGACCAAAAGCTCAAAACAGATCATTTAGAGTTTGGGCACCTGTAGTTGAAGTGCATGATGGCCTGTAGAGCATTTCCTCCGCCGGTTGAAATGTCTCCTTCGAACCCTGGCAGAAGTGGTATCACAACATACACCCGGTATCTCTTGTTTTCCCTGCAAAGGTCATATGCAGAGAAATTTACCACCCCAATCCAAAAAAGAAAGGTAGTATGTTTTAAATGACAGCCAAGCAGTTCACGTGTTTTTGGAGACTGAGTGAATGGTTTCCTACAACACATTCTGTCACATTTTGGGGCTTGGGAGGGGAGTGCTGTTGGACTGGAGGACAGATGTTGTCATCCAGCCTGTCACTTCATAGCCTGAACAACAAGCTGAACTTGGCGGTAAAGTAGAAATTGTACCCATTGTCTCTCTACAGCACAATCGATTGTAGAACAAAATGCAGTGTAAGAAATATTTGCTTGGATCCTATGGAAAGAGGCAGGTAGGGGAGGCTATAGCCAAGTTTTGAAAAAAAAACATGTTATCTTAATAGTTAACAAATAGTTGACACAGTAGCTAGCTAGATCCCTGGAAAGAGCAGACATTCAGTTCAGAATTGTTGAGTAAATCGGTTCTCACAGCCTAGATCTCAGGGGCAAAAAGACACACTGGATCCATTATATTTTTCAAAACAGAAGTCATCACTATCTGCTTAGAAACTCTGAGTTTTCAGCTACAAAATGTTACTCTAGGACCTTTAAGAATTCTGAGCGGCCAATGTGTGTATTTAAGTCCCCTGCACATAGAATACAATAGTTCATATCTCACTCTCTCAAGTGATTAATGAAGGAAAATGAATTCTACTCAATGATGTAACAACAGAAGAAGAAAGCGTAGCTTTCTCTCTTTGACAGGCATTCAGAAAATCAGAAATGTGAAGTCTGCTCCAAATGGGTACCACCTATTCGGAATCAAAAGCTATTAATGTTCTTGTCTCTATTCATAGGATATACAAGAAGAAGAAAAAGCCTAGAAAGTAACCTGACATACACTGTGATTAAGGAATCTCGCCAGGATATCTGGAGGACTATACTCACACAAAGCTGTTGTTATCGGTTAATTTTCAAATCCGATCCTACTTAAACTTTTCATTTCTAAGGTGCATTTTCTTCTAAACAACTAAATTTTTCTTTCGTGTGAATATTATCAGTACTCTTTGATGGATTTTATTACCGATGTCTCTAAATGTCAATGTGTACATCAGGGCAAGTGGACAGAGCAGTTCAGGGCAGAAATGACTGTCAACAGTGAAATCTGGAGGCCTGTGAGCTTGGCTGCCATGCTAAGGAACGAGGATCCTAAGTAGGTTGTTGTAATGGCGTGGATTAATCACTAGATGGCAAACATAGTTTGAGTTGGAAAGAAAACATTAAAAAATGTCAACTTAAAGTTTGGTGCTTGATAAGAATAAGAGGCTCACATCCCTAAATGGTGAGCAGGATAGTGAAAAGGAATAGGGAAAAAAAAAACCTGAGCTATTTCCCCATAGCCAACATTTAAAAGTCAAAATAAATTAAACTGGACACTTAAAAATTGATGCCATTTGGCCCTCAACCGCCTTTTCAGAATTCAGGATTCTACTGCCTTACACTGTAATCCTCCCATAACCACAGCCCAGCACCAGGAGACTACCGCCCTTTGTTCAGAGCTGCACCTTCCTGCTAATGAAGCTTGGCTCATCAGCCTTCTGGGCCTCCAGTGAATCCCGCTTCTTCTAGGTCACCTTATAGGCTACTTCCTCTGCCAAGCCATCTTGGCCCTTCCTGTCAGAGTTGGTTTATTCTTGCCTCGGCACTCACAGCACACGGCCAGGATGTCTATTCAGCACTCTTTCTGCTTTACACAATAGGGATGCACATATCTGCTCCCTAGGCTATGTGATAAGCTCCTCTGAAACGCAGGATGCCTGTCCACATATCTTTCTGGTTTTGGTAGCGCCCAGTCAAGGACCTTTGCTCACGCTATGCACTCAGTATTATTCGCTTTAGGAGGATGGGATCAGGTTGGAAAAGCATTTCTGGGGAAGTTTCTGGTAGAGAAGAGGTTAAGCTGAACAGGAATTTTTTCTTTATATTATATTACATTTTATTTGCAAAATGTATTACATACATTTTTTTCTTTAAATAAAATTATATTTTAATTATTTAAATTAAATTACATTTTACTGTGGCAAAATACATATAAAATTTGCTATTTTAACCTTTTTTTTTTTGAGACAAAGTTTCACTCTTGTTGCCCAGGCTGGAGTGCAAGGGCAAGATCTCAGCCCACTGCAACCTCCACCTCCCAGGTTCAAACAATTCTCCTGCCTCAGCCTCCTGAGTAGACCACGCCCAGCTAATTTTGTATTTTTAGTAGAGAGGGGTTTCACCATGTTGGTCAGGCTGGTCTCAAACTCCTGACCTCAGGTGATCTGCCCGCCTCGGCTTCCCAAAGTGCTGGGATTACAGGCATGAACCCCTGCATCTGGCCCCCATTTCTAAGTGTACAGTTCAGTGGCATCAATTGCATTCACAATGTTGTACAACTATCACGATGATTTATTCCCAAACCTTTTCAACATCCCAGACAGAAACTCGGTGACTATTAAGTCACAGCTACCCTGTTTTTCACTGTCTGCACCCCCAGTAACCTCTAATCTGCTTTGTCTCTATGAATCTGCCGGTTCTGGATTTTACATATAATTAGAATCATATAATACTTGCCCTTTATGTCTGACTTGTTTCACTTAGCATAACATCTTCAAGGTTCATCCATGTTGTAGTTTGTGTCAGAATTCCCTTCTCTTTAAGACTGAATAATATTCCACGGTACATATCACATTCATCTGTTGAAGGACACTTAGGCTGCTTCCACCTTTTGGCTGTTGTGAATAACACTGCTATCAACATGGGCATAGAGTATCTGTGAGTCCCTGTTTTCAGTTCTTTCAGGTTTATACTCAGGAATGGAATGGCTGGGTCATATGGTCATTCTAAGTTTAGCATTTTGAGGAACCACCAAATAGATTACTTTCAAATGGGTAACAAGCTCGTAGTACAAAATGAAAAGAGATAGACGATTACACGTGAAAAAAAATTCTCTCTCACTCCTTTATCCTGGGGACAACTTTTGTTAACAATTTCCTCCATGTTTTTTTAGAAACAGTGTATGAATTTATAAGAATATATGTATTTTTGGGCCGGGCGCGGTGGCTCACGCCTGTAATCCCAGCACTTTGGGAGGCCGAGGTGGGTGGATCACGAGGTCAAGAGATCAAGACCATCCTGGTCAACATGGTGAAACCCCGTCTCTACTAAAAATACAAAAATTAGCTGGGCATGGTGGCTGTGCCTGTAATCCCACCTACTCAGGAGGCTGAGGCAGGAGAATTGCCTGAACCCAGGAGGTGGAGGTTGCGGTGAGCCGAGATTGCGCCATTGCACTCCAGCCTGGGTAACAAGAGCGAAACTCCATCTTAAAAAAAAAAAAAAGAATATATGTATTTTTTCCTTCTACACAAATGTTAGAATACTATAAACACTTTAAGCACTTTGCCGAACATGGTTTTTTTTTTTTTTTTTTTGAGACTGAGTTTCGCTCTTGTTACCCAGGCTGGAGTGCAATGGCGCGATCTTGGCTCACTGCAACCTCCGCCTCCCGGGTTCGAGCAATTCTCCTGCCTCAGCCTCCCTAGTAGCTGGGACTACAGGTGCACACCACCATGCCCAGCTAATTTTTTTTTTTTTGTATTTTTAGTAGAGACGGGGTTTCACCTTGTTGACCAGGATGGTCTTGATCTCTTGACCTCGTGATCCACCCACCTCAGCCTCCCAAAGTACATGATTTTTATTATCTCATAGGGTATCTTGGAAATCCACATCAGAACATAGTTACTTTTTAAGAAAAGGGAGGTAATACTCTACCATGTATCTGTACTTTAATATTTAAACCAGTTCTCTATTGATAGGCATTTAAATTGCTTCTAATTTTTTTCTATTTTGAAATAACTATTTTGATATTTATGCTAACTAACAAAACTCATTTTTTATATTTGTTGGAAAATCTTACAAGTGGTATTGCTGGTCTTTGAAACAAATGTGATGATGTCTGTTAAGAGACAGTTCGGTTTCATCTTTTTTCATTTAAAGCAAAAATGATTTTACAAGGGAGATCTCATATGTAGGATATTGATAAATGTTCTATAAAAATATTTTAAAATATTCTTGCAAATTTTAGTTTGTAGGAATCAGATTATTCACATTTTCTTGTTTTTAGGACTCTCTTAGCTCCATATCAAGGCCTTTGCTATTTTCCAATATAGTAGCTCATAAATTTCCTAAATGATGAAAATTTTAAACTGTGTTCAGCAAAATAGTGGAAACTATTTAGATTTTTACTGCTGTAGGGAAAAAAAAAGGACTCTGGAATTTGAAACCACAAAATTGTGCTTGACTGTAAGCCAAGGCCCAGAAAATTCTATGGGACACCATGTCCAAGCTGCCTCCTTGATCCAATCCACAGAGGACAAGAGTTCCAGCTGCTGAGGAGTCTAATGTCCTCTGGAAATACTGAATCCTCGTAACATGGGGGTTGTCCAAATGATAGCAATCATTTTAGGATTAAGAATGAGAGCCCCTAGTGCATAAAATATTTATAACCTTAAAGGCAAGATAAGAGCTAGTGGGCACTAAGCCACAGATAACTACCCATCATGCTAACAGTCACTTCATTCACATGAGTTCAAAGCAATTTCTATAAAACAGCATTCTCAGGCTTCTTGTTAAAATAAATTTTTCTTCAAAAATCACTAACTCTTATGGCAGTGCCATGTAGAATAGCTAAAAATTGTAAATAAACGTGCCATAATAAAGGGATGGTTAAGTAAACTATGTTATAGCCAATCAATGAAATGATCATCTTATAGCCACTCAAAATGACCTCTGTGAAGGCTCAGTAGCACAGTACTTCTGGTACTGTGTTAAAATGGCCCCAGTGCAACGTTACAATCATAAGGCAATACAAATGTGGCAGGCCGACACTACAACACATTAAATCATTTTTCACTTTAAATGTGTTAACTTCCCCCACTCTGTGACTGCAGAAACGAAGCAGGCATTGCTCCTGGGGTGGCACTCTCACACAGGAGGCAGGACACAAAGACATAAACTTCTTTTAAATTTGGGGAACTACAGAGAGATTCTCTAAGCTGAGGCAGGAGTGCAGAGAAATAAGAGCAAGACTCAGGACAGGGAATCAGTCCTTTGGCCTCAAGCTGAATTCCAGGAAAAGCAGGATAGACTCCATTCTCTTTGTTTTCTCTTTTTGTGAAACAGAGTCTCACTCTGTCCCACAGGCTGGAGCGCAGTGGCTCGATCTCAGCTCACTGCAATCTCCACCTTCCGGGTTCAAGCGATTCTCGTGCCTCAGCCTCCCAAGTAGCTGGAACTATAGGCACGTGCCACCACGCCTGGCTAATTGTTTGTATTTTTAGTACAGATGGGGTTTTACCATGGTAGCCAGGATGGTCTCAATCTCCCTCGTGATCAGTCCGCCTTGGCCTCCCAAAGTGCTGGGGTTACAGGTGTGAGCCCCCGCGCCCAACAGACCCCACTCTCTTTTCAATGTGAGAATATGAGAGCCATGAGGATCTGAGGCCTTGCTTTCAAGTGAACTCCAGAGGAATGTGGAGCACGTCATCCAGCATTTACGCCACGTGGCAGGGGCAGAGGAGAAGGGGTAGAGAGGCAGGTCTGAAAGGGGAGGCCTGAAGTCCCCAAACCACATTAAGCAGATGCCAAAACAGGCCCAAGGGAGATCAACACCAGTGTCTGGAAGACCCTTTTCAAGGATCCAGGGCCCCACAGCATCAAGATCAAGGACTGGGTGTGGAGGGAGAGGAGGCAGGAGTAGCACCCTGAAGCTCAATACAGAGAGGACACAATGAGAAATTACTGAATTGATTGAACCACATTTATCAGGAAATGCCCAAGTTAAAACTCCTCCTATTGTGTGGAAATGCACTTGAAATTCAGATGAGCTCTAAGACAATAAATTACAACTCAACAGAAAACAGAAGTGTGCGTATTAATATTGACAAAAAGGAAATAGAAAAATGAAGAGCGAACTTTTCAGGGTGGTAAGAACATGGGCTTTTAAAAATCAACTTTAAAATGTTCGTGATTGCTATGAAGCTGCTTATATCTTTAAAAGCAGAGTACGATTGCACCATGTGGACAGGTCACAGCAGTGACGTGCCTCTACAGTCCTCTTCCTGTCTTTCTCTCCTGCAAAAGCCCCTCGTCCTTCACTTCATGGCCCCTCTTCAGCTTGAAGGATAGTGGGGAGAATCCTGATCTGCTCACAGCTGGGTCTCAGGGCTGGTAAGAAGGCCCCGAGGAAGCCTGATGTGCTTCGCTAGTGACAAGAGATTTTATTTTTTGAGAATTTGAGATTTGTAGGTTGTATTTCATTACTGTACACTTCAAGAGCTGCTATAAATTGTCTTGTTGTAGATTTTGCAGCAGTGAATACTGTCAGAAATAAGAATTGTGGTTAGGGCTGTGTGTGTGTGTGTGTGTGCACACGCCTGTGTAAAGAGAAGTTTATACTATGGTGGTATCGATTATGCTGGAATTGGATCTGCAGCTTCTTGGTTGTTTGGGACATAACCCCTTTTATTTTGTGCTTGGCAAATCTTTTAAAAGGAGAAGATCCTTCTGGGCCTCAGTTTCCTCTTCTGCACATGGAAGAACTGGCTAAAATTATGACTCGTCCACCAGAAATGCTGGCCCTATTTAACATTGACTTTACCTATCCTTTATGTGACTTTATAGATTATATTATATATTGTGCACAAACACACATCATTTTTGTCATTGGTTATCTTTTGAAAATGACAAGCTTACCGTAAGAAGGCTGAGGAATTCCCCAGCATGTCTGACTTAGATTCCACCCTGGGCTTGATCGTCTTTGACAAGCCTAGCCCTGAGTGGCCCCCAGATGAGATTATACAGAACCCTATATTAAACTGTTCCCACTATGGCCCAGCCCGTTTTCATTCTCATTTTTCTTTAAGAGTCTCCCTCTTCCTTCCTCTCTCTTCCAGGACACATGCTCAGGCTCAAAATGATTGCTGGCCCCTGCCCTGTGCTAATCATTACATTTCTTTATCTACTGAGATTACAATTTATACAATGTTTAGAATAGAATAAAAGCATTTACATGATCTAAATCCAAAGGTCTCCTGCCTGCTGTCATCTGTGCCCCAAGGTAACCTCTTCTGCAGGAATCGTACAGGGCTTGGAAGTTATCCCACAAGAAAAAATGTGAAACCAGTGGTTGGCATACTTAGATAAAAGGTGGTTTTTTTCTTTTTATTATAACTGTAGTTGAAATTTCCTTAAGACAATGCTTTGAAACAAGTCCAACATGTCTTTTCAGTTTGGTACAAAATTATAGGATATGGTAATTATGGACATAGATTTTTCTTTAAACCCAAGGACTTTTAATCTTCAAGCATTACTTTTAAAAAATCACGTTTGTTTTTTTGTTTCTTTTTGAGACAGGGTCTCACTCTGTTTCCCAGGCTGGAATGCAGTGGCACAATCATGGCTCACTGCAGCCTTGACCTCCTAAGCTCAAGAGATCCTCCCACCTCAGCCTCCTGGGTGGCTGGGACCACAGGCATGGACCAGCACACCCAGCTAATTTTGTATTCTTTTTGTAGAGACTAGGTCTCACTATATTGCATAGGCTGGTCTTGAACTCCTGAGCTAAAGTGATCTTCCCACCTCAGCCTCCCAAAGTGCTGAAATTAAAGGCATAAGCCACACTTCCCAGCTCATTCAATTTTTAAAACTTCAAAATAAAGTATTTTTTATAGATTTCTGGGAGGTTTACCATTCAAAAATTTCTACAACCCTAGAAATGGGGGAAGCTTTGTAGCTTAGTGGTAAAAAGCACAAGCTGAAGTCCTACAGACATGGTTTGAGTCCTATTCCCATCCATCCACAGCTGTATGACTTGGCTAAGTCATCTAACCTCACTAGGCCTCAGCTGCCTCACCCATAGAATGGGAGTAATTACGCAACCAACCCCATAAGCTGATAGGAAGACTGAATGAGGTAACACAGGTAAAGCACCGATTATGTGAAAAGACTCAAAAACTATTTGGTAACATTTTAATTCAATTATCAACCAGTGATTTGAATTAGAAAACTTCCATATCTTCAAACAACAAAGTAAGTAGCATCTTCTGGCAGAAAACCTCTAGACAGAAGTGTCTGCATCATGTGCCTGAAACTGTTACATGATGGACAAGAGCCAGGGGTAAGACACCGAAACAAATTGTTCTTATCCACAAGAAGCCATCCAATAATTTAAAGATTTAAACATCTTTTTAATTAAAGCATTTCTTTTTCAAGCATAAATACTAATTTTGAAGCAGCTTATTTGAATATCATGCTTCTTTATCCTTGAACTGACAATGAACAACAGATTTCCAAATGATGAATATCATGGACATGCTATAATAATTTCTTACACAAACGGTGCTTTACAATTTACCAACTACTCTTTTATAAATTCACATAAGCTAGGTGGAACAGATACTATTACTCATTGTTGGTGAAGAAACAGTGCATCAGAAGAGCAATGGATAACACAGCAGGAGAGAATCCAGGTCTCCAGACATCTGGTCCCCCAATAATTTCAGATTCCCCAGTGTGGTATTTCCCATACCACCCACTTACAGGCAAACAGCAGCTCATCTACAGTTATATAAGAAGCATGAGGGGCATTTTGGGAGGCCAAGGTGGGTGGATCACTTGAGGTTAGGAGTTTAAAACCAGCCTGGCCAACATGGTAAAACCCCATCTCTACTAAAAATACAAAAAAAAGGAAAATAGCTGGGTGTGGTGGCCAGTGCCTGTAATCCCAGCTACTTGGGAGGCTGAGACTGGAGAATTTTTGAACCTAGGAGGCAGAGGTTGCAGTGAGCTAAGATCGTGTCATTGTACTCCAGCCTGGGTGACAGAGCAAGACTCTGTCTCAAAAAGAAAAAAGAAAACAAAGGAAGCATGATGTCTGAATAGTTTTCAAAATTGTATTTTAAAGTAGTTTAATAGCATATTTTTCAATGCAGTTTAATATTAAAACAGAAACATTAAGTCAACTGCCTATTTTCATTGTATGCATCAACTTTTTGGTGATAACACTATAAAATGCACTTTCTCACTTCCTGAATTTCTACCAAAGCAGGAAAATTATGCATGTCAAGTTTCCATGTACAAAGTTCTGAGACCCTCCTCAGAAACCATTCATTCTGGCACACAGTGTTAAAAAATGTTTCTGCCTGGATCAGTTGGTCCTACCTTTTGGCTTAGTCAAACGTGATATAAAACAGTCAGTTTTAGACTGTGGATTATGATTTTTTTCTCCCTGATCTCCAGTCACATTTGAGTTGTCAAGGAAAGGTTTCAAGTGCGTTGGCAGCTGGCCTCAACTCTGAGACAGTTTTGTGAAGATCTTGGGTTTTTTCACTGATTCCCCCGGCTGCTCTTAGGTCAGCCTGGGATGAACATGAGTCTGAGGCTCCATGTCATGTCAGAACATGAATGCTTTGTAAAACCTATTTCTATAAAGAATTATGGCTGTTGAGAAGGAACCAGAGGAAGTGAGAGGAACCGAGAAATTGCTTAGGGGAATTGTTGTGAGGCTGGATTCCAGTCCTGGCAGAAAAATAAAGACTTAGCCCAGTCAAGGGAGTTCGCAATTTGTAGACACGGATTTCTCCAGGGTGGGAGGGACCTGGCAGAGGGCCCATATTCTTTGGTGAGGCCTGGCCGACTGCAGACTGTCATTTCCCTCCGTCTGCTTTGGGCTGTATTCTATTCTTTTTCAAATAGCCAAAATTATACTTGTTGCTAAGAATATGACTTTGGCAGGGAAGTTCTGAGTCTCAGAAAAGTAGAGAACAGAGAGGTCTATGAAGACAGAGAGGGGTGAGCTTGAATGGCACATCGTGGCCCTAATCAGTGAAAAGGGTGCACTCCATGGCAGGCAACCTGCAAAATAAGTTTTTTCTTTTGTTTCTTTATTTTTTTTTAAGAGCTGAGGCCTCATTCTCTTCCCTAAGCTGGAATGTAGTGGTATGACTATAATCAAAGAGAGATAATACTAAGTATTGGCAAATACAGAGAAACTGGACCCCTCATACACTGGGAATATAAAGTGGCAGAGCTGCTTTGGAAGACAGCCTGGAAGTTCCTCAAAATGCTAAACATAGAGTTAGCTATAACCTGGCAATTCACCCCTAGAGAAATGGAAACATATATCTGCACAAAAACGAGTACAGGCTGTTTACAGCAGCATTATTCATAATAGGCAAAAAGTAGGAACAACCCAAATGTCCATCAATCAATGAATAAATACAATGTGGTATATGCATGTATTGGAATATTATCTGGCAATAAAAAGAAGTGAAATACTGATACATGCTATAATATAGATGAGCTTCAAGAACATTATGCTAAGATAAAGCAATTAGTCATAAAAGACCATATATTGTGTGACTCCATTTATACAAAATTCCCAGACTAGGCAAATCTATAGAAAAAGAAAAATCGGTGGTATCCAGGGGCTGAAAAAAGAAGGAATGGGTAATGACTGCTAATGGGGTTTCTTTCTGGGCTGATGAAAATGTTCTAAAATTGATTAGGTGGTGGTTGTACAAGTCCATGAAAATATCAAAAATCATTGAATTGTATAGTTTAAGTGGCTGAATTGTACAGTATGTGAATTCTATCTCAGCAAACCCATTATTAAAGAAATACTCCCATGAACTGAATAAATATGACATATGATAACAAGAATATAACCCATAGCAAAATATTATGTCTATTTTACTTTGTTTTTTACATAAACACAGCTCACAGTCTGCTATTAAATAAAACAAATCACAGACCTCAGGTGTGGGAAACACACTGGCCAGGAAGAAATTTTTGTGTCCTGGAAGAATTCAAATTCCTTAGAAAAGGGACTAAAAAATTTTTAGTAATCGACTCAGATTAAAGGTATCAATAACCTATTGCTGGTTGAACCAAATTCAAGCCTGCTAGGAAATGACATAACTTTAAAAATGGGCTTTGCCAAGTCATTTTAGTCATAAATAGAAAGACATCTGCAGCAAGAACTCCTACCCAAAGGCTGTTACCTGTGGGCTTTGAGGATCCTCTGGGCAATGGCATCGCCTACCTTGTTGAACACAACTTTGTCATCAGCACAGCTTATGAAAAACTGGTTCTATGAGAAATAAACAAGGCAATCATGTTAGTCTTTATTTTCTTAGCAGTATCCATAAGGACAATCTGGTAAATAACAAAAAACTACACTGGTATTTTGAAAAAATGTTTCACACAGCAGATGTGTTCTGATCACTGAAATCACATCGAGACAGTCAATGACACAGAATAAAGGCCGCCTCATCTCACTCTGGATCGCATCTGATTCCAGGTCATATCACCTGTAAGCTTAGTCAAGGAAAGCTACACCATTATCTCACCATGAGAATTCCTTATAGGTGATTTTCTAAATTACACTGTTAGAATACTTAGGAACACTGCAAATTTAACCAATAGGGAAATTAGTTTTTTTCAGGTTCACACATTGCATAAATGCTTATGATTTAAAATTCTATATTGGAAAACATTCCATTTCATGCTAAGCTTGCTTTTTTGACAGGGTAGATGGCAAAACCTGGTCTAGTTTTCTCCACTCTTTCTCCATTATTTGCTGGTATCTGCTTTCGCCTTGTCTTGTTTGGGTCTCTTATTATCTCTGAACTTCTATTTTGAGTACCCTCAACTGTCTTTTGTATGATGCATATATATAAGCCAGTTAATAAAATGGAAAAAGAAATGTTTTTTTCCTCTAAGTACTTCTGCTATTTATATATCTATAAAATAGTCTTTAAAACAGTTACTAGAAAACCAGGTACAACATTATCCTAACAGTGCAAAAGATTTTGTTGCTACATAAAGGAATGATAAAAACTTGGTGCAAATATTATGAATATTGTATGTTCAAACAGAATAGATTATTATAACACAACTGTAATTTATAATTTTTACAAAGTACTATTTGCTAATTATCTCAAGGTAAAGAGATATATATGCAACTACTCATGATTATCATCCCTTTGCAGCATTATTATTTTTATGACTATTTAAGGTTTTATACTTAAGTGCATAAATCTACAAAATGCCTCCAGAAGATAAACTTACAGGAAGACAAGGTACAGAAAGTCTTATGAGGATGTGATTCACCTTCGAGCGTCAATCAATCAAAATCTCAGCAGCAACCAAACCATGTTTCTTTTTCTGAATTCATATTATAAGGAAGCTTATCATTCCTCAGCAGCTGTATACACAGACTGGCTACATGTCATGTACTTCCCCTTTTTTGGAAGAATCGGGTGAAGGCTGCTTATCTTGACTAGAGAAGTGTCAACCAGGTCTATGTCCCAACTATGTATACCTGCATGGCATAAATGACGTCATTTGATACTATGATCACATTAGGAAGAAAGGCTGAATCCCAGCACTTTGGGAGGCCGAGGTGGGTGGATCACGAGGTCAACAGATCGAGACCATCCTGATCAACATGGTGAAACCCCATCTCTACTAAAAATGCAGAAAATTAGCTGGGCATGGTGGCACGTGCCTGTAATCCCAGCTACTCGGGAGGCTGAGGCAGGAGAATTGCCTGAACCCAGGAGGCGGAGATTGCGGTGAGCCGAGATCATGCCATTGCACTCCAGCCTGGGTAACAAGAGTGAAACTCCGTCTCAAAAAAAAAAAAAAAAGAAGAAGAAAGGCTGATTTTTTTTTTTTTTTTGAATGGAGTCCCACTTTTGTCATCCAAAAGTCTCAGCTCACTTCAACCTCTGCCTCCCAGGTTCAAGCAATTTTCCTGCCTCAGCCTCCTGAATAGCTGGGATTACAGGTGCCTGCTACCATGCCCGGCTAATTATTTTGCATTTTTAGTAGAGACAGGGTTTCACCATCGTGGCAGGCTGGTCTCAAGTTCCTGACCTCAGGTGACCTGCCCACCTCGGTCCCCCAAAGTGCTGGGATTACAAGCGTGAGCCACTGCACCTGCCCAGAAAAGCTGATGTTAATGCTACTGAAAAGAGATGAAGCAAAATGATTCTGGGCAACAGGAGCCGGCCTTTACATCTTTACATTTCTATGGTGTAACTGTTGAAATTAATGACACTAATGGCATTACTAAGCTCCAGACTTTATGCAGACTTCGCTCATTTTTCCACTAATGTCCTATATCTATTGCATGATACCATTCAGGATACCACACTGCATTTAGCCAGCTAATGCATTATATTTAACTTAGGCTTCTCTACCCAGGCTCAAGAAACAAATAAAGCTCCAATTCTTCCCTGCTTATCTTTAATGAATTGTTCCTGTGCAGAGTGGGAGAGGGCCAGGACCCAAGGGGAAGAAAAGCAGGGCTAGAATGGTTTTACCCAGTTAACCCATTCCTCTATACACTTTTAAAAAAATTCACTGGGAAAGAAAAGACTCAAATAAAGAAGGAAAATATGCTCTGATTTATTTTTTCCATTATTGTGACTTTTTATTTTTTCAGGGTTCTTCAAGTTCTCTGACCTATTTTTATATCCACTTTGAAGAGTAATTTAAGTTCTGAAACTAAACTCAGTGTCCTCAGATTTTCTCATATACTCTGAAAACTCTGGATGAAAAAAAGCTTCATATCGAATAGTAGTTCACACAGGATTGAAGAAGCTGGTACCTGCTCTTAATGTTCTCACATCTTCCTTTTCCACGTTCTTTTACCTGCACTCTCCCTACTCCACCACGTCCAAACCAGTGGCATCCAGTGGGCTCTGTTTTAGCAACTCACCCCTGTGTGTGCTCTCCTGAAACAGAACTTCCTTCACACTTCAATCCTTCAACCCAAGTCAAATCAAAACCTACACAGCCATGTTGGAGTATTTCTCTCTGATACTATCACAGTGAGCTGATGATACATCTTAATAGCAAGAATTTGGGAGACTCCCAATAGAGTCTTGTGTTAATGACAATGCTGAGCCAATTCCAGGTATGTTTGGGAGGTCAAAATTCAGGAGACATGAACTAGAACTTCTCCAGCACTTTTCACATCTAAAAATGTATTTATTAATATGACAGGTCCTATGTTTGGGGACCCTGAAGTCTCTGCATGATATTTAAGGAAAGGCAGTTTCTCACACAAAGTTACATGAGCAGGGCTTACTTCAATATAGATATAGTGCTTGCTGTTCTCTATCACGTAGACATAAGCGGCATGGATGGACTCTTCATGGTACTTTATACCAGCAGACCAATCAGCAGCAGAGCGGAGCAACTACAAGGCAGCAATCAGAAATGAACAAATATTAGCAAGGGAGAGGATGTCGGATATAGTCACTTCAATACATTTAAGTCACTCCTTTTTCTTCCAGACGACTGAATGATTACAGTGGCTTGACTGTCATATGTGAACCAAAGGAGAGTAGTGGGGTGGGGAATGCTGCTAAGGAAGAGGAGTGAAAAGAACGGGTCCGGGGGAACGATCCAAGATGGCCGATCGCTAACATCCCGGGATTGCAGCTCTCAGGGAAGGCGCGGAGAACTAGAGGACGCCACACTTTCAGACAAAGTCTGGTCGCTCACGGAGCAGAAGATCCCCCAGTGGTGGAAACACAGGGGTCGCCAGCGCGACTCTCGTGGTCGGCGCAGCGGTTCCGCCGGCACCTCGGCGCGGCAGCTCTCGGAACAGAGTAAACGGGACGGGTTCCCTTTCTGACCGAGGTTTGGAGCCCCGGGAAGGCAGAGTCGCCTACTACGGACACAAGAAGGAAGCCCGACAGGAGAATCCTGGGCGGAAAAGCACCACCATTTTAACGCCGCTGCTCTGGCCCTGGGAACTAACAACCTGGACGTCCACTCAAGAGACCTAATCTGAAAGTTATTTCAAAGACGAGAGGAGGATAAATTTACAATGATGGGAAGAAACCAGTTAAGAGACCAAGGCCATCAAAAAAGAAAACTGCCAGCTTATCCCAAACGCTTAAGACTGGTAATCGGCCAGGTATGGTGGCTCATGCCAGCTGTGTGAAATGATGGTCAGTAGCGACATGCCTCAGACTGGGTATCCCACGGGTTTCAGGGAGGTGTTGCTGGTACAGAAAAGCAATTTGAATGAGAATTAAATACTATCTACTGAAAAAAAAAAAAAAAAAAAAAAAAGCTGAGAATACTCAAAGTCAGAACGCCTCTCCCTCTAAAGATGATCACAGTTCCACATCAACAATGGAACAAGGCTTGATGGAGAACGAGCGCCTCCTGATGACAGAATCACTCTTCAAGGAATGGATAATAACAAACTTCGGTGAGTTAAAAGACCATGTTGTAGCCCAACGTAAAGAAACTAGGAACTTTGACAAAAGGCTTGATGAAATCCTATTGAGAATAGACAACTTAGAGAGGAGTATGAGTGAATTAATGGAACTGAAGAATACAATACAGGAACTCCGAGAAGTATGCACAGGTTTAAACACTCGAATTGTTCAAGCAGAAGAAGGGATATCAGAGGTCAAAGTCCAACTTAATGAAATAAAACGTGAAGAAAAGATTAGAGAAAAAAGGATAAAAAGGAATGAGCAAAGTCTCCAAGAAATGTGGGACTATGTGAAAAGACCAAATTTACGTTTGATAGGTGTACCTGAATGCGACGGAGAGAATGAATCCAAGCTGGAAAATACCCTTCAGGATATTATTCAGGAAAATTTTCCTAAACTAGCAAAGCAGGTCAACATTCAACCCCAGGTAATACAGAGAACACCACAAAGATATTCCTCAAGAAGACCAACCCCAAGGCACATAATCGTTAGATTCACCAGGGTTGAAACGAAGGAGAGGATACTAAGGGCAGCCAGAGAGAAAGGTCGGATAACCCACAAAGGCAAGCCTATCAGACTTACAGCAGATCTCTCGGCAGAAACTCTACAGGCCAGAAGAGAGTGGGGGCCAATATTCAACATCCTCAAAGAACAGAACCTTCAGCCCAGAATTTCATATCCAGCCAAACTAAGCTTTACAACTGAAGGAAAAATAAAATCTTTTATGAACGAGCAAGAACTCAGAGATTTTATTACCACCAGGCCTGCTTTACAAGAGCTTCTGAAAGAAGCATTACACACAGAAAGAAACAACCAGTATTAGCCTTTCTAAAAATACACCAAAAAGTAAAGAGCACCAACATAAAGAAGAATTTACACCAACACATGGATAAAACAGCCAGTCAACATCAAATGGCAGTAACCCTAAATTTAAATTGACTAAATTCCCAATCAAAAGACACAGCCAAAACCCAACGGCATGTTACATCCAGACCTGTTTCACATGCAAGGATACACAAAGACTCAAAACAAAGGGATGGAGAAAGATTTACCAACCAAATGGAGAGCAAAAATAAATAATAAATAAATAAAAAGCAGGAGTTGCAATTCTTGTATCGGATAAAATAGATTTTAAAGCAACAAAGATATAGTGGTAAAAGGATCAATGCAACAACAAGAGCTAACGATCCTAACACCCAGATAGGAGACTTAGACTCAATGAGACAGAAAATTAATAAGGATATCAAGGACTCGAACTCAGATCCAGAACAAGTAAACTTAATAAATATTTATAGAGCTCTCCACTTCAAATACACAAAATATACATTCTTGTCAATACCACATCACACCTACCCATTAGTTTAAATGAAACATTGATTGGCCATTATTAATACCCAATTTTTTTCAAAATAAAGCAATATTTCCATTTACTCTCCCTCTTTCTCTTCCTCTTTCTTCCTCTCCTTTACTCATTTTTTTTTTTCTTTCCTTCTCTCAACAAAAAAGAAATCAACTTGTAAACCTCTAGATCCAGGTCGGCAATGTCTCTTTCATTGCTTGATTTCCTTTCTTCCCTTCCCTCCCTCCCTCCCTCCCCGCTTCCTCCCTTCCTTCCTTCCTTCCTTCATCCCTTCCTTCCTCCCTACCGTCCTTCTTCCCTTCCTTCCTGCCTTCCTCCCCCCCCCCAAAAAAAAAAAAAAAAAGAAAAGAACAGGTCCTTGGATGTAGCCCATAATGAAGGTCCTCAGCTGGAAATCACATCCTGAATATACCCTCTTTCATCCAGGATGATTTCATTCAAAATTGGAAACCACAAGTTGTGGTTTTTACAAAGACTATTTCAGAAGTACCTCTACTGGTGGCTGTGAGTATGGTAACTATTTGCATTCCTTCCCTATGACAGTCCCACAATTACACCAGAATCCCTGTTGTTCAGGTATATTTATGCAGAGCACCTTAAAAGGGTCCTGGCTGGCCAGGCACGGTACCTCACGCCCGTAATCCCAGCACTTTGGGAGGTCGAGGTGCGTGGATCATGACATCAGGTGTTCAAGACCAGCCTGGCCAAGATGGTGAAAACCCATCTCTCCAAAAATACAAAAATTAGCTGGGCATGGTGGTGAGAGCCTGTAATCCCAGATACTCAGAAGGCTGAGGCAGTGAATTGCTTAAACCCAGGAGGTGGAGGTTATAATGAGCCAAGATCATGCCACTGCACTCCAGCCTGGGCAACAGAGCAAAACTCCATCCCATTAAAAAAAGTTGGGGGGGATCCTGGTTTGGACCATATGGTATGGCCATCCTAACTCTGACTTAACAATGTGATTATTCCTTTTCTTCTGAATAGCTATTGTTCAGATTAATACATTCTAAAAGGTAGTTCATTTAAACATGTCATCTTCATTCTACCTTTAATTAGCTGTCTGTTCCATGGCATGCCACTTTAGTCTAAACTTTCTAATGGCATAATTAAGAAAACCAATCACGGAAAAGAAAACAGACTCAAAGAAGCAAAGAAACTTGCATGGTGTCACAGAGGTGCTAACATCAGCATCACAGCTTGAACTTGCTTTTTTTTTCGTTCCATAGCCTATGTTCTACCATGCCACACTGTCTGTTTTGCCATTTCATCACCTGTGTGTCATACCCATCAATTTGGAGTTGATCCAATCACCTCAGATTAAACAGATCCAAGTTGAGCTCATGACATTTTTCTCCAAACCATTTCCCATCTCAAATACTCACTGGCCCGGGCATACCATCATTCTATCAGTCTTGACGGTAAGAGACCCTGGGGGCTCTTTGGCAAGCCTCTTCTCCTTAGGGTCTATTTTCAGTCTCACATCTACTTCTGTTTATTCTTTGGAGGATTTCTCAGATTTGCTGGTTTCTCATCACTCACACTGCCTTCCTTTCTGCAGACACTCACCTTTCGGGCTGGATTACTCGAGCTCCTTCTAGCTCAGACAGCTGAATATAGACTAAACACGCTGATGATGCAGGAGAGGACTGTCTAGGTTTGAAGCCCAGCTCAACTACTTGCTGGCTGTTGATCATGGTCCAGTTTCTTAACCTCTTTGTGCCTCAGATTTTCATTCTATAAAATGGATTTCTACTTTATAAGGTCATAGGATTAAGTGAATTCCTATGAAATGTGTAGCAGGAGGCCTGGTACATATTAAGTGGTTATAAGTGTTATCATTAATGAGCATTAGAGGATGCATTTGAGCTGTGGCAGGTCATGTCAGAGATGCTGTGTCCAGGACAGAGGACTAGAGAACACGGAAGGAAGGCATTTGCAACACTCAGCAACCATCGGTCATCATTTTTCCAGCATTCTAACTGGCATTGCAGTACGATGCTGGCATGTAGTAGGTGCTTAAACAATACCATGACACATAGAAGAATTACTTTAAAAATAGACTTGCTATTTCTGGTTTGAAATGAATGTTAAAACTGTCCCTTATGAGGTCAACTGATATTGAAGATAAAAAGAATGGCCCCATACTCATTAGGAATATACAAAGCAATCCAATACATAATCAGTTCTATGTCTGCTATATATAAAAGTCCTGGCAAAATTCTTGTTTGAATCAATAACTTTAAAATTCCAACCATAAGGCCATTAAATGCCAAACTCACACTTACTAAAAATCACTGACTGTGCCATCTTCAGTAGTGTTATTTCTTTATCCAATAGGAGGTATTTATTACAAAGTATCTCCAATCAAAGCATTACAAAAATTATCAGATGAATGTGTACAACAAAATTTCAAAAGTTGTCAACATGAATATATTAAATATAGAAGAAAACTCATAAGGAAAATTTAGATAAATATTATCCATACTGGAAAAACATTTGGATTTTACATCATCTCCAAGGAGCTGCATTATTGTTCATTAGGTAGAAATAACAAACGTTGAAGAAATAGGAGTTTTAATTCTTAGTCCACTCAAATTCATGGACTATGTTGCCAAGGAACATAGCACTGAAAATGCAGGCTACTTTGAGACGATTCTCATGCTATCCTAATCTAATTCTATGTAACTCGGGAGGCAATGTATACAATTGCAGCATATACTCGAAAGAAGGGAACCTCCGTGACTGTTTTTTTTTTTTTTTTTTTTTTGAGATGGAGTCTTGCTCTGTTGGCCCAGGCTGGAGTACAATGGCGTGATCTCGGCTCACTGAAACCTCCATCTCCCAGGTTCAAGCAATTCTCCTGCCTCAGCCTGCCAAGTAGCTGGGATTACAGGCATGTGCCACCACACCTAGCTAATATTTGTATTTTTAGTAGAGATGAGGTTTTGCCATGTTGGCCAGACTGGTCTTGAACTCCTGACCTCAAGTGATCCACTTGCCTCAGTCTCTCAAAGTGCTGGGATTACAGGTGTGAGCCACTGCACCCGGATGGAACCTCCACGGTATTTAAATGACTTGTCCAAAGTGAGAGAGCATTTACATGTCATTTAAATATCATGGAGGTTCCTCCACTGTACAACTGAGACCTCTCCCCATCCCCCAAACCTCCTGTAAAGAAAAAATGGCATGACAACACAAAGTGATAATAATGGCATGTGGCACTTGGTACTAGATGTTCTATTTATAGTATGTCTGCCTCTGTAAAAAGTTATAGGCAAAGTTGATAACTCACCCTTGCTGGTAATATCTGAGTTTTTCCCTCAAATCCAAAAATCTTATACTTTCTTTCCTTTCTCACTTTCAAAATTTGCTCTGACTCAAACTCATTCACATAGATTCAATAAACTCATTCACATAAGATACACAGTAGGAGGATTGTGTCGATATCAACTTGCACATGAAGTCTAATAGATTCAGAGTAGCTTCCTGGACAACTGTGTTAAGAGGTGATTGTTGAAAGCAGGGCATGCTGGAGAAGATATCTGAGGTTGATCCTCACTGGCTTTCATGGAAGGGAAAGCCTGAAGGTCACATATTTGCCATTTCTTCAGTGAAGAATAATGGTAAATGTTTCTCTATCTGGAGGATTTAAATGTTTAAAATATGTAAAGCTTCAAGCCAAAAGAAGACCATTTTATGGCCAGGCACAGTGGCTCATGCCTGTAATCCCAGCTCTTTGGGAGGCTGAGGTGGGCAGATCAGCTGAGGTCAGGGGTTTGACACCAGCCTGGCCAACACAGTGAAACCCATCTCTACTAAGATTACAAAAATTAGCTGGGCTTGGTGCACCTGTAATCTCAGCTACTCAGGAGGCTGAGGCTGGAGAATCGCCTGAATCCAGGAGGCGGAGGCTGCTGTGAGCCGAGATTGCACCACTGCACTCCAGCCTGGGCAACAAGAGTAAAACTGCGTCTCAAAAAAAAAAAAAAAAGAAGACCGCTTTATGTATCAATATATCAACCTGTGGGAGAGCATAAGAAAAAGTGGAGGGGGCTCCCTGATGCCTATAAAAGCATCAAGTATGAGGGCTTACCCACATCCTGAGGGACTTCAGCACCATCTATCCCACTGCCTGAGTGTAAGCCCATATGCTTTACTCACAATAAAAACTCATTAATTTAAAAATGTCACCATTTTTGGCTAAACTTGACACCTATCTTTTGAGCAACACAGGAAAAAAATCACTTGGGATTGTCATTTATTCACTACTATTCTAATTAGTTAAAAATCTCCCTATCACAAGAAAAACTGAAAATATAAATTTCCTTCTTGCTCTGCCTAGACCATTGAACCACAGAGAGGAAACCCTGAGGCTCTATAAAAATCAACGTAACTGCTTTAAATGCTTGATAGTCCAGAAAGTTTTATCAACAGTCAAATAAGTCAAATCTATGCATTAGTCCATTCTCATGCTGCTAATAAAGACCTACCAGAGACTGGGTAATTTATAAAGGAAGGAGGTTTAATGGACTCACAGTTCCACATGGCTGGGGAGGCCTCACAATCATGGCAGAAGATGAAGGAAGAGAAAAGGCACATCATACATGGCAGCAGGCAAGAGGGCATGTGCAGGGGAACTCCCCTTTATAAAACCATCAGATCTCGTGAGACTTACTCACTATCAAGAGAACAGCATGGGAAAAACCTGCCCCCATGATTCAATCACCTCCCATGGGGTCCCTTCCATGACACGTGGGGATTATTACAATTCAAGGTGACATTTGGGTGAAAACACAGAGCCAAACCGTATCACCCATTTTGATTGATTTCCTTTCGTTTTGTTCTTATTTTTTCACCTTTTACCATTGCCACTGAGATTTCCTCTTAAGACTTACTCTCTTCATTTTCTTCACTGACTTCACCAACTTGTCTTGCATTTCTGTTTGAAACCTACTGTAACTGAGATAAACCTCAAACTGTTCCCTCACATGCAAAAATATAGCTTATCTTACTGTCCCAAATGTGCTGGGAATCAAATCTAACCCATACTTTTCAAACCTTGAGTCTGAATACATAATTTTAAAGGATATAAAAATGGCATATTTTGGATTTTACGCTTTAGCCTCAAAACTGTAACTTGGACTTGTCATTTTCCTCGGTGCTGTGTCTTATTTTTTAACCTAAAATATGGCCTTCTTTTTAACCACAGTCCCTAATCACCCTCTATCCTCTGGGCCCAAGTTAAATGTATGGATTAAATAACAGAAATTTCTTTCTGAAGGAAAACTTTGGATCTTTCTTAGTAATTGTCCCAAATTCCCTTCCTTTCTCTCACCATGACGCTTTTATTCCCTACAAATTCAGCACATATATGAATTCCTTTTTATTTCCCTGAGATTCCAAGGCAATCATGGAACAAAGCCTGTTTAGGACAAAAGCACTTTTTATGTTCCACAAGCAGAGGCCAGCTGCGTCGGAGCTCACAAGTGGTACAGGCTGGGGAGTGAAGGGAAGCCTCTGATTCCTGGGCCTTTTTCTTCCAGTCCGTACTGAGGAGAATAGCAGGCTAAGGAGCATCAAGAAATTGACCTAGTTCGAGAACCTGCCTCATCTTCTTAAGCTCTTTCTTTTCATAGACATTTTTTAGTCGAGTGTCATCCATTCCTATCACAGTGCATAGTTATTCACACAGGATGAGCCTTTTCCTGAACAAAAGAGAAAAGTTAATCTAAAGGCTGAAGGAGAGAAAGAAAAGATAATTATTGAAGGATAGGACTTAAGGGGAAAGAAGTCCCAGGAAACAAAGTATTAGTTGGGGGCTCTTGGGAACCAGAAAGTTGGGGATGGGTTTGGGGCTGTGGCAACAGAAGGTGACAGCCAAAGGCAAACAGGACATGAGACTCTGCTCTGCTAGAGCCCAGGTGGTTACAACCATCCTGGTTTTACCGGAAACAGTCTCCATGGTGAATTAACCTCAGGCACTGAAGCCAAACTGTTCAGAAGCGAGTCATCCCCACCACTTACTGTTTGTTTTTTTGAGATGGAGTCTCTGTCGCCCAGGCTAGAGTACAATAGTGCCATCTTGGCTCACTGCAACCTCCACCTCCTGGGTTCAAGCAATTCTCCTGCCTCAGCCTTCTGAGTAGCTAGGACTACAGGCACCCGCCACCATGCCCAGCTAATTTTTGTATGTTTAGTAGACTTGGGTTTTTGCTCTGTTGGCCAGGCTGGTTTCGAACTCCTGACCTCAGGTGATCCGCCCGTCTTGGCCTCCAAAAGTGCTAGAATTACAGGTGTGAGCCACTGTGCCAGGCCCCCACCAGTTATTGTTATTTTAACCTCTCAAAGTCTTAGTTTTTGCATCTGTAGAAACAGGGGTTGCACAAGAGTTTAGCTTACAGACTGCTGAATGTAAATGAGCAGAGGTACTGTCATTATCCGCGTTTTTTAAATGAATGAAACATACTAAAGAGTGAAGTAATTTTCCCAAGCTTACCCAGCTCGTATGTCACAGAGCTGAGATGTTAATACCATTTGGCTCTAGAATCTATCCCTTAATTGCTACCTTATATTTTCCTGCACAATTAAATAAGCTTGTGGCCTATAAGTCATGTAATGAACATCAACTATGTTAAAATCTTGTTCTCACTCCTATGCGAAAGCTTAAAAAGTTCATCTCATGCAAGTAGATAGTAGAATGACAGAAACGAGAGGCCGGGAAGGGTGTGTGTGAGGGGGTACAGGGAATAGGGTGGATATAAAGACAGGCTGGGTAACGAACACAAACAGTTAAGAGTAAGTCCCAGTATTCAATAGCAGAGTAGAGTGACTATAGTTAACAACAGTGTATTGATATTTCAAAAGAACTGGAAGAGAGGACTTGAAATGTTCAAAAACACAGAAATAAAAAAATGCTTGAGGTGACGTGCACTCCAAATACCCCGAGTTGATCCTTACACAGTCTGCATGTCACAAAATATCACGTGTACCCCACCAACATGTACAAATACCACGTATCAATAAAGATTAAAAATAAACAAAAAAAATAAAAAATCCGTTTCCTTCCTAGTATTGCTATAATAACTATGTTAAAATCTATGCAAAAAAACAATATCCTAAAGAAAAATGCTTTTAAATTTCTCAACTGAGTAACAGTCATTTGGCTACTGTCCTAATAGCTGAGATTGAAAGGTTTGAGAATGTGACAGTAAACCCTCTGAAAATTAAGTAGCCTCCCACAAAGCCAGGTCCCTGTCTCCTTGCTCCTTCTGGATGTTTTGAAAAATCTGGGATTGGACTAGATTATCACTCTTGCTCTCGAAGCACCATACATTCCCGACTTGAAAAAAAATAGTGTCTGAAAAGATAAGTAACGATCCAGCCAGTAAACAGTGTGTAAAAGTGAAGCAATGCCGTGGCCAGAACTTGACGGAAAAGGAGAAATACAGGAAGATCATTTTTTTTTTCAATTTCTGGCCATCTCAGAGTTTTCTATCTTCAAAAAGATATACTTCCTGGCTCCCTGCACTATTGTCATACCTACAGTTAGTTCAGCATTTCTGAAAAACATATACTACAAACAAGCAGGGCTCCAGGTTTTGCCAGGTGGCACATTTTGAAAATTGGGGGAGGCCTCTTTAAGAAAATCAATGCAAATTTACAATTATAAAACTGGGAACAGGCCTGGGAGGGGCCTGGGCAGCTGAGGGTCCTAAAGCCAAGCACAGGCCTGAAGCTGCAAGGAACATGGGCTCCTGAAGTGAGCAATTCATTCCCCACTCACAGCCTTAAGTGCAGCCAGTCTGGAGGAGATTCTACTGCAGGAACTGAGATGACAGAAAGTTAATTATAGAAATAGCAGGTTTTGAGGACCAGAAGAATAAAATAAATGATCATCTTACAATCTTGGAATTTAAGAGTTCATCAGTGATGTCTTATTTTCTTAACTCTTATCCTTGCTTTTAATTTTTGTCCTATTTATCACTGCCATGTGGCTAAATGTATTTATGATGTTTTAAGTTACTTAGATATTTTCCTTTTCTCTCAAAGATCCATAGAAACCAGTTTAATGATCAAGGTACAAATTCTGAGCAATGGCTTCTATTTCTATTCAGTGATAAATAAATGTCATTCTGACTACTTTAAAAATTAAGAAGTGTATCTGTGATGGGCATTTGAGTTTTATTTTGTGAGGGATCATAACTATAGCAGGAGGATTAAATACAAAGTCATTAATACCTGTACTTTGAATGGTACCCTCACGTATTAAAGATGATGAATGAAAATTTTCCCTTTAAATGTCTGAAGGGACTCAGATCAGATTCACACCAAACATAAGGCTTTCAGATGACAAAACTGGGCTCGGGAGTGGGGATGGCACGCTGAGGCCACATGCTGCTGTACCACCTTCATACCACACCACCTGTGAGCTTTTCCGACTTGTTAGTGTTAAAACACATTTTATTATATTTAGCTGGACAGTTTTCCTGTATTTCCAGAAGCACTGCCTAGTGTCACTTTTGGGTTTTTTTAATATACCCATTATCATGCTGGAAAATTTATACCTAGTACTAGATGTACCACAGGACCTACCTGAGTGCTTTGGTGATCTCATTTGGTGCCCTGACCCACCAGTCATGACACAGTTCCTATGGTTCTTTGGAGACTTCGTGACACTAAACTAATTATCTTTAACTTTTTCATCTGTCCCAAATTTTCAGTTAGTTCCTAGTTGCAATGTCCCTTTGTTTGTTTCCTTCCTCAAATAAATATACCTCCTATTTGTCCCTTCTCTTTCCTTTTTTTTTTTTTTTTTTTTGAGACAGAGTCTCACTCTGTCACCCAGGAGCAGTGGCGCAATCTCTGCTCATTGCAACCTCCGCCTCCCAGGTTCGAGCAATTCTCCTGCTTCAACCTCCCAAGTAGCTGAGACTACAAGTACCCGCCACCTCGCCGGGCTAATTTTTGTGTTTTCACTGGAGTCGGGGTTTCACCATCTTGGCTAGGCTAGTCTCAAACTTCTGACATTGTGATCCGCCGCCTTAGCCTCCCAGTGCTGGGATTACAGGCACGAGCCACTGCACCTGGCCTCCTTTCTCTTCATTTCTAGTTTAAGCCTTAATTATATGTGAGAATTACCACAATTGCCTCTTCACTTGTCCCCTTGCTCTCATTCTCTCTCTGTAGTCTAATAAGTTCTTCATGCGCATATACTTTCGGTGTCAAGCTATTTGTTTGGAAAGATGGAAACAGATAAGAATGCATAAAACAAGAGACTCTCTGTCAAATAAGCTTGGAAAACGCTCACATCAGATTCGCTCTTAGTGGTTTTATAGTACACTGTAGCATAGCAAAGGCGCTAAGGAGTCCTGTATTAAAGAACTCTACAAAACTGTTTGTCCATGGAAATCTTTGCTGAATAGTTATCAGCATCTCACAGGTAAACCAAGTTTGGAAAACTCTCTCCTACATTTATCTTCATAGAACATTCATGTATCATGCTTCTAAACATCCAAAGTTCACTAGCGCATCCAGGATCAGGTTTAAATTCACCAGGGCAGCACTTCAGCCGCCCCTACCTGGCTTTATGCCATCTACCTTCATCAGCGCCTCTCTAGGAGCGAATGGGTTACTGCAGAGATTATTCCTTAGAGTGGACACCCAGTTCTGTCCCTCTGGCTTTCCAAACTCTTATAGTATGCTCGTCCATACTTTCACACCAGCATTTAGTCAGAGACCATACCTTGTACTGTTAGCTGAATCATTCATCTCAGCTATCTCTCCCCAGCTAAGTTTCCAGAGGCAGAGAACTGCTTTGCTGTCTGCCCCCTCAGCACCCAAGTATGCTTTGATGATTTCACCATGCAAGATGGGCAACACTTAGTAAACATATGTTGGCTAAATAAATGAATGAATGAGTGAGTGAGTCTTGTTAAATATCCTTCCTTTGTAGATTCCTGAGTCCAGGTCACCTGAACATATGAGGGATAAACACATGAGCTTATCAGATCTAGTCTCATTTCTTTTCTTTCTTTTTTTTTTGACACAGAGTCCCCCTCTGTTGCCCAAGCAGGAGCGCAGTGGTGCAATCATGGCTTACTGCAGTCTTGACCTCCTGGACTCAAGCAATTCTCCTGCTTCAGCCTCCTATAAGTAGCTAGGACTGCGGGCATATGCCACCATATCCGGCTAATATTTTAAAACCTTTTTGTAGAGATGGGGTCTAACTATGTTGCCCAAGCTGGTCTTGACTCCTAGGCTCAAGCAATCCTCCTGCCTTGGCCTCTCAAAGTGCTGAGATTCCAAGCATGAGCCACCACATCCAGTCTAATGTCATTTCTCACACAACATCCAGTGATGCGGAAAAAGTGAATGAAGAGAAGCATTTTATAGAGTATCTACCTCACCAGGGCAGCCGGATGAGACTATGAGAGTCAGGGCTTTACCAACAGTGAGGTGGAAAAAAATATATATACATATGCAACACTATGCTAAAACTTCCTCATTGATTACAAAAATACTTAATTCCCAGCAATCCATTTTCAACATATACTTAATTAACATCAGCTAACTTTGATGAATCAACCACCCCATCAATTACAATGCAAGCTCAATCTTAAATTCTTATTTTCCTAATAACAAGTTTCTTATTTTATATTTTAGCATGGGTAATTTTTTTCTCCTTCACATAGAATAAAATTAAACAGGTTCATAAAATATTCATCAACTTATGTATAAATCATAGCTATTTATGCCTCCAAGTTTAAATTAGTTTTCTTTTTAGCCAGAGATGACTAAATATCAGCTGCTGATATTTCTCACAAGTGGTTTATCTTTTTTTAAAAAACAAAGTTCTATTATTTTATCTACAGTCTGAAATGTCTTTCTTATATACACATACCTCAAATTGCACACGATACAAAATAACTGACTTAGACGCTTCATTTATATCATCATGTTCACTAGGATCCATGTCTGCATTATGTAAGTCCCTACTGATGATACGTAGCAGCGGCAGCCTGCTGGACTTTACTGAAACAGTTCTTCTGATGCCCATAGCAATGACTTCAAACAAGAGGCAATGCCAAGGGTGGCCAGTCCTACGTCTGTCCCCGTCCCCACATGATCTCAAGATATTTGATCTACAGTTGGTAAAGGAAGCAGACTGTGTAACTCTGGACCAGACTAGGATTTCAAACTCTACCTCTGTTGATAACTAGTTGGTCGGCCCTAGATAAGCCTCAGAGCCCCATTGGGTCTAATTTTCTTATGTGTAGTTGGAGACGGTTAAACTGGATGTGGTAAACTGTTGTGACTCCATTAAGCAAATTCCTTAGTCCATTAAAAGGGCCTGTAGGAGACGTTTGGTTAATCAGGAACTAAAATTAGACTGACCTACAACTAGCTTCCTAGCTGCGAAGTTTCAACCACATTCCCGGTGCTTATGCAGCATCAGGTCCAGGTTTACTGTGTATCATGTTGCTAAGGTCACTTCAGAAGGAATTACAGGAATAGCCTTTCCTTGGCTGTGGCCTTTTCTAAGGACATGCATTTATTATATTGATAAGGGTTTTAAAAAGAGACTGAATTGAATCATTATATTATAGGAAATATAATACCAAATATTATAGGAAATATATATTATATATAATAATATATTATAGGAAATATAATATTAAATGTTATATTATAGGAAATATATTATTATATATTATATATATAATAATAATATATTATAGGAAATTAAATACTAAATGTTAAAAGGTCCTAATTCGGCTTTAGAAAGGCAGTCATTGAAAAAATCTGAAGCCAACATAATAGACCCTTGGTCCAATAACAGTAATTTTAATCAGTAGCATTTTGTCAAAAAGAAAAGCCAGAACTTACCTGTACATTAGCATGGACAGATCCAGGCACTTGATATCTCAACTCATGGGCTGTTGCTTGAGACTTTGGAAGCAGAAAAGGATAAGAAAGGGACCGATATTTTGATTTCATAATCTAAAATAGAGAAAAAGAGATAAAAAGTATTCAAATGTGGAAAAAGATTCATCTTCCCTATTTTGTGATTATAAAAGAAATTCATGGCCAGGCGCAGTGGCTCACACCTGTAATTCCAGCACTTTGGGAGACAGAGAAGTGGGGATCACCTGAGATCAGAAGGTTGAGATCAGCCTGACCAACGTGGTGAAATCCCAATCTCTACTAAAAATACAAAAATTCACTGAGCATGGTGGCGGGCGCCTGAGACAGGAGAATAACCCGAACCAGCGAGGCAGAGGTTGCAGTGAGTCGAGATTACACCATTGCACTCCAGCCTGGTGACAAGGGTAAATCTCCATCTCAAAAAAGAAAAGAAAAAAAAAGAAATTCAGGTTTATTTGAAAAAGAAAAATGTTAATGATGGACATTTCTAAGTGAAGAGCTACAGATGATTTGCATTTGTGTTCTACTTCCCATAATCCTGCTTTTACCTTTTACAGAGCACATATTATTTTATATTTGTAAAGAAAGGTTAAATATAATCTGTAGCTATTGAAGTTTATAATTGCAAAAATGAGACTATTGTTTTATAAACTAATTTTTTACTGATTATGTTCTAGATATCTTTCCATAGCAATATAGTGGGATATCATTATTTTTAATAACTTCATAGTAAAATGGTATAAAACAATCATCTGCTTAATAAATTCCTACTAGTAAGCATTTCTCCTATTTCTAATTTTATTACATGCACGAGCACACACACAAAAACTACCCAAACTTAACTACGGATATTAGCAGAGATTTTGATCTTTGCCAGAACAGCAGGTTAAAAGTAATACCCCATTTGTTTATTCATACATCTCCCCTAATTTTTTTTTAAAAATATTTCCATTAAAATGTCACTACATTTTTATAATCTTTACGTGAATGAAAAACAAAGTGAGACTCTAAGTGGTTGATAAAGCTAAATTCTTTTTCCAAATAACCAAGGGAAACATGCCTCATTATCATTTCAAGCAAATAAAGTGAAACCATAGTAACACCCGGATATGTACTCTTTTTTTTTTTAAGGAGTTTCGCTCTTGTTGCCCAGGTTGGAGTGCTGTGGCACGATGTTGCCTCATCGCAACCTCCGCCTCCCAGGCTCAAGCGATTCTCCTGTCTCAGCCTCCAGAGTAGCTGAGATTACAGATGCCCACCACCATGCCCAGATAATTTTTATATTTTAGTAGAGTTGGGGTTTCACCATGTTGGTCAGGCTGGTGTCAAACTCCTGACCTCAGGTGATCCCCCTGCCTAGGCCTCCCAAAGTGCTGGGATTACAGGAGAAAGCCACCTCGCCCAGCCTGAATGACATGTACTTAACTTATGATGTTAAGTTTGAATGTTAGGTGAAGTTCTTAAAGTAATGAGGACACAATCTGGAGAAAAGGAAAATGGCCCCACCTTTTTAATACTGCTTGCTTTGCTCAGAACCAACTCTCAGAATCCTGTACCAGCATAAACCCAATAAAACTCCAGGGCTGGATAGGACTTTAAAGCTCAAACCCTCCCATCCAAACCAGGCTCCCACCCCCCATAACAGCTCTCCAAATGACTACCAAGCCCAAGCTAGTCAATACTGTGTCCAAGAATTTAAAAGATTAAAACCCAGACCCACACAGCAGCACCTATCCCTAGGAACTCCGAATTGTCTGAGGTGTGGACATTCAGGAATGTTTCTCTCTTTTTTTGCCCAGATGCCCAGGCACCCTGACATCAATATAGCCAATGGCAAAGCAGTGACACAGCTGTGGCCACAACAATCTATTCTTGCCAACAGCCTCCTCTGAACGTCTTTTCTAGTTAGGCCTGCCTCTCTTCATGTGGATAAACCATGACAGCAACAGCCAAGTACTTTCGTGAAGTTCCAGCGCTGGATGAAGTGACGTGCCACATCACGAGCCGCCTTCCCATGAACTGCAGAGGCAATGTCATGCCAGGGCATCCGGGGCGTGGAGTACCTGTCAATGAAATCTGCCCGGTGCACCAGGCAAGGATCAGTCATTAACTTCTGTGCTGGGGCAGAGGCTCTCTGACTCCAACCACGATACTAAAAGGAAATGTGCATTAGTGCCCATTATGTGTATATTTCTTGGCTTGCATAGAATAACATTTTTATAATCAAGGGAAACAGATTTCACATTCAGGGTCATAGTCTCCCAGGTACCTTCCCAAATATGTTTCCATTTCACTTAGTATTAGATAATCACTAGACATGGCAAGATGTGAGTTGGTACAAATTATCTAAGGCTGTGTATTTGATATTCTATTTTTTTATCCTGTTGAAACATTGGCAGACAGTGCCATCCCGATCTCCTTTTAAACATATGAACCCAGTGATAATCTGAAAATATGCCATTCTCATGCTGGAAACACAGGAAATATGCAGAACAGAAGATGATCAAATGAAGCCTACCATTTCTTTAAAAATTATAGATTATTGCCCCAAAAATATGCCTATAAAAAATCTGGAGGCTTCAGACAGGTCTGCTCTATCTCATGTTCTCTTCTTATTATAACTGAAAAAAAAAAGTCCCTAAGCACGTGACTAATGACTAAATCAAATCTCCAAAGTTTTACAAAATTTTCAAAAATAAACAGAAGCAAAACAAAAGGCACTAATGTCACGCACATGTATACTTGTTGAGATGTTCAAAGGCAAAAGACAAAATACAACCAGCATCCCACCACCGTAATACTCACCAGCAAAAGGTTTATCAAGTTGAACCCAGTCTTTGAAGACGAAATTGCAGTAATCCTTTCCATGCCAGAATCTGGTTTCCCCATGCAGCTCTCCCACACCTGTCTGTAAACTGCGGATGGACCCGGTATCTGTGAATGCAGCAAGACCCCCTCAGGGACGTGGTTCAGGTGGGTCCCAGAAAGGGAGGCTCAACTCTCATTTATGAAACACTTAAAAGTTTTGTAATTTCTTAAGACATAACTAGGGTAGCATCTGTCCATTCTATTAGAGGCTGTGGGCTAACAAGATTTTATAGCCCTTAGAAATTTATTTTTAGTGGGCAGTTGGCGCTATAACAAGATTCATCATTAAACAATGAAATCTGACCTTCTCAGGCAGTTGAGTAACCTATTCCCACCACCTACTAGCTGCTGGAAGAACTGATCACACAATTAACTGTGAATAAAGAACTCACCAGGTGGCACTATGAGAGAGCAGTAAAGGTGGTGGGAGGCCTTGCAGGGGTGGAGGGGGTGGGGCGGGGGGATGGAGAAACCTGAGATGCAGAGGCAATAAAGATACCACGCCACTTGTTTTTCGTCAACCAACATGGTGCACTCCTAATGCATAATTCTTTTGCACTAAAGCAAGAACTTCAAATTTACAGACAGCCCATGTTCCAGCCCTGGAATCAAACAGTTAAGTGACCGTGAGCTTCAGCTTTTTAGTTCATAAATCCATCATGCGGAAAATCAAGAATCTGGCCTAGATAACAGCTACAATCTGTTGCGCTTTAACATGTATATATTTAAAATCATAGGTGGCATTTATAAAAAATATGGCAACAACAGATACGGGAAATAACAGATACGGAAAGCTTACGATACAGGTGCAAAAGCAGCAATCTACTGCAGCATTTCACAAAGAACTGTGACGAGATCATTTATTTAAGGTAAATACAAAGACAATGAAGTAAAAAGACTAGCAGAATTACAAATCACAAATGCAGCACTTGGCACAAAATACACACTGAATTTAACAGACAGACACTGAATGCAAAAATATGTGTTGAGTGAATAAATGGTACTGCTTGCAGTGGCCAGTGAGAGGCATGCACTGGTCCCGCCACCACTACACTGTCCCAGAACTCTTTGTAAAACGCAAACTCTCTGCTTAAAACCATAAAAGGCTCACATACTGCCTACAGAAGGTTCAAGTTCTATGGGCTTAGTGTGCATAGAAGGCTCTTCCCGAACTGGTGCCAATCAATCTTTCTAGTCCTTGTTTTTCCCCACCCAACCCCCAGCCCCATAAAAAGCACACGTTTCACTAGAATTCAACAGGCGTAGACTGCCATGTCGCCATGCATTTGGCAGACTGTGACTTTTACCTGAAACACTCCTTTCTCCCTCTTGGCCTGATATCCTAATCATCCTTCAAGGGGCACATTAGCTGTCACCTGCCCTAGAGAGACCTCCCGGCTCCCTGTAAGGGAGAGGCCATCATTAGCACTGCCGTCATCTCATTAGCAACTACCCCAATACCTCTGACTCTGGGATGCAATTATATCAGGATGCCCTCCCGCCATAATCCCTCACCAGTCTATAAACTCTTAGGGAGTGAGGACCAAATCTCCTCACTGCCAGTAGCTCCAAGCATCCAGGCAATCAATAAATACTTGCAGAACAAATGTTTTTATGTAATCACCACACACGATGCTAATATTCTATCTCAAACTGAATAATTAACCTTCCAACCGCTACTGAAATTTTCTATAGAAGAAAAGTGACTTGAAATGCCATGGACTAACAAAATGAAATCATGTTAAAAATAGACTTCTATTGACTTCTCCCAGCGATTTATTTTCCTGCTTTATGAGACTGAAGGGCCAAAGTACTGGTAGATCTGTGTGTTCATCTGTAGGCTCTTTATCATTAGCATAGCACTTTGTTAAAAGAAAAAATGAGGGTGAGAAGATAAACAAAAGGGACCAAAAATGAGATCAACAATATTTCCAATTTCAACTATAAAGAATATATATACAATTTGCTTTCATCAGTTGCAAAACTCTACGCTAAGGCTTTACATAAACACACATACGCTCGTTTACAAATTGACTTTCACCTAACAACCCATTATGATAAGGAAAATAAAACAAATTCTTAGTCTCAGAAAAATATCTTGGTACTAATTGAATTCAACCTGCTCACAATTTGAATTTGTTTTTGTTTTTAGCCATGGCCTAAAAATTATTCCACATAAATTAGGGCTCCCCCAGCACAAGTAAACTATTAAGGCAATAGAATTAAATACTAGTTCCTGTGAAAACAGCTCAGAAGTGCATGAGCACAGACCAGCAGGCTGAGAGGACTTCTGGCATCAACAATGCTGACCCAAGGGGGTCTCGTTAGGCTGTTATCTGGCTCCCAGATGATTTCATAATTGCACCTGCCTTGTCTTTTGGCACAGATCTGTCATGCCAATTTTCCGCATCCTCTTCCATCAGTGGCTCAGATTCCAGCTGCTAAGAAGGGGGTCTTCTTGCTCCTTGCCTGGTGTCCTCTGGTCTTGCCACACCCTCCTTTTTCATTTTTTTTTCTCATCTCTTGGCCTCCACGTCTCCATTGTTCTACCATTTTCCGCCCTTCTTGTTCTTCTTTCCTAGCTCCTCTTCACTAACAGGGTTTCCCTTTCTCCTGTCCTTGTCTATGCAGTTCCTAAATGTGCACCTGCAAGCCAAACTTCTGCTTTGGACTCCAGCTCTACGGTCACTTCTAGTGCCTCACTTGACATTGCTTACCCAGTTCCCACCAGAACCTTAAAACTATGTCTAACACTAAAATCATTACCATTCTACAAAATCAAGTCTTTCCTTGAGATTTCTGCTCTCTGTGTGTAGTTACTCAAGCTCAAACCTTGAAATCACCTTTGACTCCTTTATTCTTCACTGACTTCACCCACCTCCCCACAGCTTCCCAGATCATGATGAAAATCTGCTGATTCTACTTTTAGAAAAAGGTTTTCCCATTTACTTCATTCTTGAACTCACCGGCACAACCTTGTCAGACTCCCTGTGTCTCTACTACAAATGTTATAAAACCTCACCCTTAATTGCTCTCTGCCCCCAGGGATTTTCCAACACTTCCCAGTAGAAGTGGAATGTCTCAGGCTGATTTTCAAGGTTCTCCATAAACTGCTACAGATATATCCCACCAGCTCAATCTGCACAAATTAGCCCTTAACCACAATTCCAAAACTCCGAAAGTTCTGACATTTCAAACGTTTTTCATAGCTTATTTTCACAGCTCATTTCTTAGTTCATAGGGCAGCAAAACCTGATCTGAACTGACAAGAGGTTATTTATTATCTTTATTGATCCCACTTGGTGTTGCACAAACATAAATGGCTTGCCTACATTCCAGGTATTTCCTGGATCCTGCTGGGAGTATAATGTAATAGAGGGTATAAGTATTGTATTACCTTTCTAAAATCCACAACTTTCTGATTTCTGAAATCTGATTCCAAGAATTTTGTATGAGAGATCGTAGACCTATATGTATTCACCACATTTTATGCTCAGGTCTGAGATGCCAAAATAAATACTTTTGCATTTCCTACATCTGTGTCACGCCTGTAATCCCAGCACTTTGGGAGGCCGAGGCAGGTGGATCACGAGGTCAAGAGATCAAGACCGTCCTGGTCAACATGGTAAAACCCCGTCTCTACTAAAAATACAAAAATTAGCTGGACATAGTGGTGTGTGCCTGTAGTCCCAGCTACTCGGGAGGCTGAGGCAGGAGAATTGCTTGAACCCAGGAGGCAGAGGTTGCGGTGAGCCGAGATCGTGCCATTGCACTCCAGCCTGGGTAACAAGAGCAAAACTCCATCTCGAAAAAAAAAAAAAAGATGTAGTATTTACCTAAATTGCCTCTTTTTCTACCTTTTTAGTCTCTACCTACTGAATTTCTACCCATGTTGAAGGCCAGGTCCAATACAGGTACTCAACAAGTTACATTTTTTTTATATTTTGGTTTTCGAAATTTTTTGGATTATAGAGTTGTGGTTAAGGGTTTATAGATCTGTATTTCATCTGTGGATCAATGATGACTCTTGCAGTAGGAGTATGTATTACTAAATGAATGAGTTACTGAATGAATTACTAAAATACTAGGTTTGTAAAATATTTAAAACTCATACTCACCTATTAGATAACAAGCCATTTAACTACACAAAATGAATCTCATACATCCTATCCATTGCATTTCTAACAAGTTTAAAAAGAGCTTAATATTATCCCTTATGACTAGACATTCAAATTTGAAAAGCCTGTCTCAACTAAATTGCAAAAATAATTTTTCCCTCACTTATCTATTTAATATTGCTTAAAAGGAAAAGATCAGCACAAAGTTGCTGAACAGCATTAGGAGAGATACCTAATGTAGATGATGGGTTGATGGGTGCAGTAAACAACTGTGGCACATCTATACCTATGTAACCTTCTACACATGTATCCCAGAACTTAAAGTATAATAAATAAATGGCTGGGAGTGGTGGCTCACGCCTATAATCCCAGCACTTTGGGAGGCCGAGGCGGGTGGATCATGAGGTGAAGAGATCGAGACCATCCTGGTCAACATGGTGAAACCCGGTCTCTACTAAAAATACAAAAATTAGCTGGGCATGGTGGCACGTGCCTGTAGTCCCAGCTACTCAGGAAGCTGAGGCAGGAGAATTGCCTGAACCCAGCAGGCAGAGCTTGCAGTGAGCCAAGATCGCACCACTGCACTTCAGCCTGGGTAATAAAAGCGAAACTCCGTCTCAAAAATATAAAAAAAAATAAACACTTTAAAAATAGGATCAAGCAAAATTCTCCCCCTTACAACATAATTCTGAATGAAAAAATTTTGACAAAGGCTGATTTTGAAAAACATATATTACATCTATGATTCCTAACCACGTTTTTAGTGCAGTTTTTCTATTTAAAAACCCATAGTGACAGTCGCTCCACACTGACCTCTGTATGACACCAGGGAGGTCTAACAGGAGATCAATTCAACATAGTCATATGCAGTCAAGTGAAACTGATACTGCAGAGATATTAACTCTCTCCACATTCTCAGGAAAAGGAAATCATTAACTCAAGTTAATATTCAGTTTTAAATCTCTAATGAAGAGTCACTCCGTGCTTAATTTGGGTTTCAAGTTTTATAAGGCAACCTGAGTTCTTAAGGTATTACATGATTTAAATCTAGAGCCTTGCTCTTTTTTTTTTTAAACAAGTCCACAAAAATATCCAATGTTTAAAACAGATACAAGTTGGATTGTTCTGGTTGGAGAGGTATCAATAGCAGTGGGAGGGTCCTGGGGTTCACTGACTTCAATATTCTCCTCAAAGCCTTTTAGAAACTCCAGGACCCAAGGAAGCGAGTTTGGAAGGCACTGCTCAAGAAGGACTCCACTATCCTTTAGCTTTTCTTTTTAGGTAAATGAATTGTTTTCATATTAAAAAATAAATTTGTATCTATATTTGACTATAAAAGTAAAATGAAAACAGTACCAACAATGTGGGAAAAAATAAATCACCTCAAGCTCCATCTTCCTAACAAATAGCATCATTAAACGTCCTTTGTCAGTTGCCTTCAAGAACACATTTTGACACAGTGGCAATCGTCCGCAAACTTTCCTTGTTCTTCCCACAGCTGTCTCATTTCAGTTCATGGAAATTCCATCCTTCCAGTGGGGCCAAAGATTTGGAGTCCTCTCCATCTCTCACACCCCATATGGAGTTCATTGGAAAATGCTGTCAGCTCGGTCCTCAAAATATATTCATAACCTGCAGGATCAATGTTTGTCACCCTGATCTGCTCTGAAGAATGATCCTTGGACAATGTAAGTCAGTCCTCACCTGACCTTTGCCCAAGACCATCCATCCAATGACTTCCTATCTCACTTAGGGCCAAAATCTTACAGTGGTCTGCAAGACCTCATGTAACCCAGCCCGGCCCACCTCTCCGATTTTGTTCCCATCATCCTCTCCTAGCCCACTTCACTACAGCTGTATTCCTGGAACATACCCACCCCCTCCGCCTCATGGCCTTTCACACTTGCTATTCCTTCTCTCCGAAATACCCTCTCTCGGATACTTTCTTATCCTCATTCTTCTATTCCTTTTGATGTCAGCTGAAAACTCACCCCATGAGAGTATTCTCCAACCAGCCTTTACAAAACAGTAACTCTTCTCCCGTGCCCTTCCTCCAGTATCAGGCTCAACTTTTCTCCATAATTATCAACACCTGATATACCATGTTTGACTCTATTTGTAAACACAGTTCCCATCCTTACCCCCCAACTAATTAACTGCGCTTCATCCATTTTATTTACCACATCTTGAGCACCCATAATAGTGACTGGCATATAACAAAACTCAGTAAACACTTACTTAACTAAATAAATAAATCTCTTATGTTTATTTTTGTATTCCTAATTACAGTTTTAATCATTGCCCAATTCCATCAAAGAGATGAACCACTTGTTACCATGCGTTATGTTCTCCACCATTTCCCTACTCTTTGACGTTTACCTTGTTCTCTCTCTCTCTCTCTCTCTCTCTCTCTCTCTCTCTCTCTCCTCTCTCTCTCTCAAAGTGCTGCACTAGACATACATTCAGTTTATCAGTGAGGGGTTGTAAACAGATGTCAAGGGTGATTTTCATCAGCAACAGAAAACCATACACATGTATGATCAGTGTCTCAGATCACTGCTGTGGACATCACCCCTCTCAACCTGGGGTAGGCGTGAGTTACTGGACTAAGCACCTCACTCACATCTGTTCCACTTGCTCTCAATCCTACTGTCAACAACACTATCAGTCATAATTCCGATCCATCAACTTCCTGAGATAGCAACCTCATTCCTCTACTTTAACTTCAGTAATAAAGCAGCAAAGTTACACACTGAAATGATAAAGGCACTACCTGGAGCTGTTTCCAACTCTTTACCTCTAATATCTGCCACTGCATGCACTTTTGACCTGGCTCCCTGGACTTCCCAGGGGTCTCCTACTTCCTAGGACTCTGAAGCTTTGTCAAGCACAGGAATTACTGGGAGGTATCCCTGAATCCACATGCACATCCAGTACTAGCTGTATGCTAAAGAAATATATGTCTCCCCATATTTGTTCTTCTCCACTTTTTATTTTTAATTTTAAAAATTGTTTTTGTTTATGAGAGAGAGGGTCTCCCTCTGTCACCCAGGCTGAAGTGCAGTGGCATGATCTCAGCTCACTGCAACCTCTGTCTCCCAGGCTTTAGCAATTCTCCCACCTCAGCCTCTGAAAAAGCTGGGACTACAGAGGCGCGCCACCACACACAGCTAATTTTTTGTAGAGATGGGGTTTCAATACACTGCCCAAGGTGGTCTTGAATTCCTGAGTTCAAGCAATCCTTCTGCCTCGGCCTCCCAAAGTGCTGGGATTACAGGTGTGAGTCACCACACCTGGCCTCTTCTCCATTATTAAATATATGTTGATGCCATTATGATTTATAAAACATAAATTTATTTAATAGTTACATAGACATTTTAGTTCATTGTGTGTAGTTGATTATTGCATTTTTTTTAAATGCAGGGTAGCTAGACCAAGCTTGTCCAACACACAGCCTGCGGGCCACATGCAGCGAGGATGGCTTTGAATGTGACCCAAAACTTTCTTAAAACATTATGGGTTTTTTGGGGGGTTGTTTTTGCAATTTTTGTAGGTCATCAGCTATCATTAGTGTTAGTATATTTTATGTGTAGCCCAAGACAATTCTTCTTCTTCCAATGTTGTCCAAAGAAGCCAAAAGATTGGACACCCCTGCCCTAGAAGAAAGAATGCTGGGAATCATTACTCAAAGTCCAGCGTAATTTTACAGGTTCATTAGTGCATCCAAGCCACAGGTGACTCGTATTCAGGCATGTGAGCCAGACTGTATCTCTCATCTGCTAAACGGTACATGAGAGCCTTGGCCTTGGGTTCTAGCCAAGAGGGCATAACATAGTAATCTCCATTTCTGCTAAATCTCAAGTCTTAATCACGGGTACTGGGAGGCTGATAAATTGGAACTCCAATGGGCAGGTCATGTATCATCTCTAACCCTGAGTTTCTTCATCTGTAAAAAGATGACAGTATTACTACCAAGCACTGTAAGTACTCAGGGCAGTGATGGATAGAGTCTGCACAAAATAAATGTTAGCTAATGATTTTACTAGTGTCATTTTTTATGATGATTACTTATCCCCATAACTGACCAGTTGCCAAGTCCTCTTTTTTCCCACCACCATAATTTAAACTCTTTAGTCATTCATTAATTCTTCGAGTATCTTCTTACCAAAGGCTATCAGATTGTAATTTCTGAAAATTCACACAGCATGACACATCCACCCAAAGGCCTTCAAGATTTTTAACTGGCCAGATGTGGTGGCTCATGCCTACAATCCCAGCACTGTGGGAGGCTGAGGCAGGTGGATCACTTGAGGTCAGAGGTTTAACACAAGCCTGGCCACCATGGCAAAACCTCATCTCTACTGAAAGTACAAAAATTAGCCAGGCATGGTCGTGTGTGTTTGTAGTCCCAGCTACTCATGAGTCTGAGGCAGGAGAACAGCTAAAACCCAGGAGACGGAGGTTGCAGTGAGCCAAGATGGTCCCACTGCACTGCAGCCTAGGTGACAGAGTAAGACTCTATCTCAAAAAATAATAATAATAATAATAATAATTTAACCAAATAAAATTCCAACTCCCAAATGTGACTGTCATATATCTTCCTCATCTTACATTAAAAACTGTATCTTAGCCAAATAATGCATTTTCCACGATTTGAAAACAGTTGGTTGGTGCTTTCCCATTCCAGCACCTTTGCTCAACTCACCTCCCTCACCTGCATTTCTTCCTGTTACCTACCCCAATTAAATTACTACCAGGGCGAACCCAAATGTCCCCTCCTTAAAAAGTCTTTCTGGATCATCAGAGAGGAATTCCTCTCACCTTCCATAGAACTTCTACAAAACTTCTACAACACTATTACATTGCATGTGCCATGCATTTGCTGTTATTAGGTCTGTTTTTGTCTTTGCTGCTCTAAGTTCCTACGGTGTAGGGATCTTGGATACTATAGAACGCTTTGCACAGAGCAGGCTCTCAATAATATACATAGCATAAGAACTGCAAACAGAAAGCCAATCTGGAAACACATTCAACTATGCCCATGCAGCAGACAACAGCACCGAAGCTGAAGCCTAAGGGAGTTCTGCCACTTCTCAAATCACTTACCAGCATTAGGTCTAGTGAGTCCTTGCTCAGACTCACTGGACGGGCGAAAGAGTTTGAAGTGGGGTTTTAAACCACGGATTAAATTCTGATGACTTCTATAGTGGTTAAAATAACCTAAAGAAATTGAGAATTTTTTTTATAAAGAAATACATATATCAAATTATCTCAAGTGGAAAGCAGGGCTGATCGTTTTTAAAACCAGGCAGAGCTATAACATTGGTCATAAGATTCTGTACAACAGGAAACTGTAGGGCTTTAAGACAAATTTCAAAGGAATAGTAAATTTACAAGATGTAGAAAGTCTGTTGTTTGAAGACATAAGCTTATTTCTAGATAGGAAGATAAATATAATTTCTTCTAAGAAAAGTTTATAAGGTACATCTAATACCTTTCTTTTTCCTTTATGGCTTGACATATTTTAGAAACCTTTTGTCATTCTGCTACCATTAGAAGCAGGAATCATGCTCGTTACGACTCTCGTGTGGATAAAACAATAAATCTGTTCTAAAATGAGGCAAACAAAGCCACAAAATGGGATGTTGAACAGGATGATATGGTACCTCTCAACATTGCTCATTCTACTCCATTACAGAAAGACATCTTAAAAACAGGTAGGTGGCGTCTGGCAACGGAAGAACAGGGTGTAGTTAAGATAAATTCTAGCAAAGGCCATGACTTACTGGAGGCGCTGTCGATGCTGCTGATGCTATCTGCGTTGTGCAGGTGGTGCCTGTGGAGCTGCCTGTAGAGGCTAAATTTGGAGAACTTCTTTGGCTTTCCTATTCCTTTCAGTTTTGTATCCGTATCATCAGCATTCTTCCAGGTGGGTAAATTTTGATCAGGTTCATTTTTATCTTTGAGGCTTAAGGATGCCACAGACTCTGTTGTTGCAGCCTGAGAAAATTATTTTTTTTAAAAAAAAAAGACACTGCATAAGACGTGCTGCAATATGGTTCTTTGATTCAAGTAGAGCTGAGGTATAAAGTTTACAAATCATGGAGGTTCTATAACAGGCACGCAATACTGTCTGAGGTCAGCCACGGGGCACTAGTGGATTCTTGTGAGCTGTTTAAACACTACCAAAGGAATATGAGGGGCTCTGCTATGGTTCTTCTTTCAGTAGCCCAAATTCTTGAAATTTCACTCCAACTAAACTTTTCATCTCAAATACAATTACATGGGTTACATTCACTGTTGTGCTCCTGGACTTGTTCCTCTGATAAGCATTAAGTAAGAAGGTTCTCCTGTCTGTCATTTTCACTGTCACCTATGCACTAAATTGCTATTCTTGCACAAATGAGTCATCAACATATCCAGCAGTAAATAAGATGAAGCCCACCAACATTTTATATAAGTGTTTTCATATTCTGGCACCCATTTAGTTGAAATAGCAAGTAGATTGATATACGCATACAGATATTTTGGCAGCTCTATTTAAAAGGCCCTTTGAGAAGTTATTCGCTTCTGGCTCAAATTCCCTTGAAATGAACCCAGACTGATCTATCCTGTTTTGTATATCTTTAAGTAGGAAGTTTCCAGAAATTGTGGCAGATACCTAAGTCTTGTTACTACCTAAATCTTGACTGACACATACTTTTGTTTAAGAACTTTATTTTTGAATAAAAAAAAAAATCTTAATTTAAATGGAAAACAAAGCTGAATATGGGACAAAAAAATTCCACTGAATCTGTTTTCTTTTCTTACAAGATAAGAAATAGATTCAGCTATGCTAAGTTACAGCTAGCTGGGTAGGGAGGCTGGTATTTGAAACCAGGTCTTCCTCATGATGGACTCAAATGTTCTTTTCCCCTTCAAGAGACACCATCTCTTATTCAATGAATCAATCAGCCATGCTATTAATACAAACTTACACAAATTATGTTTGTATTATACATTTCCATCAAGGTGAAATATACTTACTGGGAGGGAACCCAGAGACGGTCCTGAAGTGACCCGCTTCACACTGCCCACGTCTGTGAGTCTGTGCTCATCGTCATCCCACCTTCCATAGGCCAGGTCGATCCCACCCACAAAGGCCAACGATTGGTCAATGATGACAAGCTTCTCATGGTGAGCCCACAAATAGACGGTAGACGACACATGATCTGGGTGTCTCATCACCTTGAGAGCGAAAAATCCCCACTTAGAATACGCTTTTAAAACCTCCTTCCTGGCATAATGAAACAGATCTGCTTTCTCCTTGAAAATCATTTTCTGTAATTCAAATGCCAAAATGTACAATGTATACACCAAAGAAGGCATTTAGCAGAAAAAAAGACTCCTATTTACTTTTCAAGCTCCCACCCCCACATACTATATTTTGGGGCAGCCGCCATTTAGCTTGAGGTCTGCCAATACATCAGGAAACGGCCAGCTCAATTTGATGGCTGGTTCCCTTCCCTCATAAGGATTATGTTAAATTTAATATTTTTTTTAATGCTAAAAATATTTACTATTTATCTCTGGAAAAATTTGTAAAGAAGTATATTGATATTCTGTCAGTCATTGAACTGAAATACTAAGCATATGAAGAACAGGCACGCAGATATTTTGGCAGCTCTTTATTTAAAAGGTACCTTGCGAAGTTAGTAACCTTTTGCTCTCAAAATTGTCCCAGTCTGACCTATCTTATTTTCATTTGCCTTTAGGTAAAAATATGACAAAAGCTACTTTGGCAACTACTTTCTTCTTTCTTTCTCTTTCTTTCCTTCCTTCTTTTCTTTTCCTTCCTTCCTTCCCTTCCTTCCTCTTTCTCCCTTTCTTTTCTTTTGTTTCTTTTTCTTTCTCTTTCTTTCCTTTCCCTCGCTCCCTCCCTCCTTTCCTTCCTTCCTTTCCTTCTTTCTTTCCTTCCTTCTTTCCTCCTTTCCTTCGGCATAATCACAGCTCACTGCAACTCCTGGGCTCAAGCAATCCTTCTGCCTTAGCCTCCCGAGTAGCTGGGACTACAGGCATGTACCACCATGTCTGGCTAATCTTTTTGTTTTTTGTAGATATGGGTGCCTTGTTCTGTTGCCGATGCTGGTTTTGAACTCAGCCACCCTCCCACCTCAGCTTCCCAAAGGGCTGGAACTATAACTGTGGGCCACCATACCTGGCCTTACTGTTTTCTTAATAACACTTTTTAAAAAACTGCAGTAAAATAAACATAACATAAATTTTACCATATTAACCATTTAAGTGTGCAATTCAGTGCTATCAGGATAATGAGTTAGGGAGTCTTCTCTCCTCAATTTTTGAAAAAGTTTGAGAAAGATTGGTGGTAATTCCTCATTAAATGTTTGGTAGAATTCACCAGTGAAGCCATCAGGTTCCAGGCTTTTCATTTGGGGGAGATTTTTAATTACTAATCAATCTCCTTACTAGTTAAAGATCTGTTTAGATTTTCTATTTTTCTTCATGATTTAGTCTTGGTAGGTTTCATCTTTCTAGGAACATATTTCCTCTAGGTTATCCAGTATATTGGTATCCAATTGCGCACAGTAATCTCTTAGAATCATTTCTGTAGAATTGGTAGTAATATCTCTACTTTTATTTCAGATTTTAGTAACTTCGGTCTTTTTATTTTCTTACCCATCAAGTGAAAGGTCTGTCAATTTTATCTTTTCAAAAAAACCAACTTAATTTCATTGATTTTCTGTATCATTTTTCTATCCTGTTTTATTTCTCACTGCTCCAATCTTTCTTTCCTTCCTTCTACTAGTTTTGGGTTTAGTTTGTTCTTCTTTTTCTAGTTCCTTAAATTGTAAAGTTAGGTTGCTGTTTTGAGATCTTTCTTCTTTTCACAATTACAGCTGTAAATTTCCCCCCTTGCACTGCTTTCTCTGTGTCCCATCAGTTTTGGTATGTTGTTTCATTTTCATTTGTCTCTTAAGTATTTTCTCTTTCCCTTGTGATTGTTTTCTTTGACCCACTGCTTGTTTAACAGTGTGTTAACTTCCACAAGCTGGTGACTTGTCTAGTTGTCTTTATGTTATTGATTTCTAGCATTATCTTGTTGTGGTCAGAGGTTTGTATCTTTACCTTTTAAAATCTATTGAGACTTATTTTGTGGCTTAACAGATGGTCCTGGAAAATGCCCCACATGCATTTGAGAAGAGTGTGTATCCTGCTGTTGTCGGGTAGAACATTCTGTATGTCCATCGGATCCAGTTGGTTTACTGTGTGTTCAAGTCCTCTCCTTTCTTACTTACCTTCTGTCTGATTGTTCTAATCATTACTGAGGGTGGGATGTTGAAGTCTCCAACCACTATTATAGGCTGTCTTTTTCTCCCTTCAATTCTGTCAGTTTTCGCTTCATCTATTTCAATGGTCTGTTATTAATTAGGTACATAAAGGTTTATAATTTTTACATCCTGCTGTATTTAACCTTTTATTAATATATAATGTCCTTGTTTGTCTCGTAATCATGTTTTGATGTAAAGTCGATTTTGTCTGATACTAGTTTAGCCACCCTTGCTCTTTTTGGGTCACCATTTGTGTGAAATACCCTTTCCATCATTTCAACCTATTGGTGTCTTTGTATCTTACAAATAACATATAGTTGGATCATGTTTTCTTAAAATCCAGTCCATCAATCTCTGTTTGTTGAGAGGTCAATCCATTTACCTTTAAGTAATTATTTGTAAGATACTTGGGTAATTGTGCTATTTTCTACATGCCTTATAGCGTTTTTGGCTCTCACTTCCTGCATTACTGTCTTCTGTTTTGTTTGATTGATTTTTTTGTAAGGACATGTTTAAATTCCTTTCTCGTTTCTTTCTGTTAAACAGCTCTATATATGACTGCCGTTTTCTTTGCAGTTACATGTGGCATCCTGAAGTTGTGACGTTCTATTTGAGTGGACGCCAGTGTAACTTCAGTAACACACGAGTCTCTGCTCCTTTTACAGCTCTTTCCTCGCAGGTGTTGGTGCCGCAAAATGACATCTTTAGTGGGTACTTGATAAAAATTTGGTGAATGAATAAATAAAATACAGAAATGATGCAACCTAATAAATCATTCTCTGGGGGAAAATACTTTAATTGTTTCTAACCAAGTGAAACATACAACTGTCACGTATTTCAAGCCTGCTGGAGGTTTCTTAATTCATTATGTCTTGATGCGCTGCAATGACTGGGTTATATTTATTGATAGCTTTTAGGTATTTGGCAAAATATCAAAGAACTTTTTCAAATTGCTTTTCATGTGTATTTACTTTATTAGCATTTTATACTAGTGCCACTGATTCTTTTAAGTATTTTACATCCTATTTTATAATAGGTGCCATTGATTTTTCTTTTAAGTATTTTAAATCCTAGAGGAGATCTCTGTGCTGCTATCAGTGATCAGGGGATGCCACAGGGAGATCACATCTAAGAGGTTCCAGAATAATCTTAATGAGAAGTGTGAGAACTTGTTGGCTCATGAACATCAAAACAACTTCAGGAAGCACGTTCTTGTCTAGACTGTCATTTCAATTAGAGAAGTGTCCGAGAAGCAGAAATGTGAGGTCTGCTCACCCCCGTCAATGTAGGGAAGATAAGAAAGTAAAGTATTTTGCTTGATTTCTGAGGACACAATGCTATTTGACCAAATATACATTTGGGAATTCTATAGATCATTATAACCCAGAACAAAATATATCTGAAAAAAAAAAAATCCTATAGAGAAACAGCTGTCATCAAGATGAACCCGAATACCTTTATGTTGGGGTGTAAACGCATCAAAGTCCTCTTGGTGTATTCACTATTGATGCCAAGAGCGAGTTCTACCTCTTTGTAGAGCATTATGAAGATCCTCACCCCTTGTTGCTGTCACAAGAGAAAACAGATTGAGGAATGGGTATCTCTGGAGGAAACTGACAATTTTCATTTTCTTTCTCCTTTACACTATACTATCTTTCTTTTTTATTATTATTTTGAGACAGAGTCTCACTCTGCACCCAGGCTGGAGTACAGGGGTACAATCTCAGCTCACTGCAACCTCCCAGGTTCAAGCAATTCTCATGCTTCAGCCTCCCCAGTAGCTAGGACTACAGGTGCATGCCACCACACCAGCTAATTTTTGTATTTTGAGTAGAGACAGGGTTTCACCATGTTGGCCAGCCTGGTTTCGAACTCCTGACCTCAAGTTTTCCACCCACCTCAGCCTCTCAAAGTGCTGAAATTAGAGGTGTGAGCCACCACACCCAGCCTGCACTGTACTTTCTAACTTCTCTTAAACTTATCATAAACAAGTATGATAAAATTTTAATGAAAAAGGCAATACAAGGAAGTGACACATAAGTGTGCCTATTGAGACCCGAATACTAAAAATAAAAATCTATCTCCCTTCCATTCTTACAATTTTTCATATCACGAAAGAATGTCAGTAACTGATTAAAGATCCAAAATGAAAACTGTAACCTCAGCTGTTAAGTGTCCGATAGTCTTACAACTTTTAACATTACCAAACACCCATCACTGAGGAGGTTGTGACCTGATTCATGTTGCAGGATTGGAGTTTTTGTTTATTTACATTATACCTCAATTAGTTGGAAGAACAGTGAGAAGAAATTTTGAAGCAGTAAATTGTGCTGAATATTCCTTAAATATAATATCCCTTAAATGTTTCTGGGCATATTTTCATAGAAACTTTCTTTACTGAAAACAATTACTTAAGCGGATAAAACCGTTTCTTAATCTTCAAAGATGAATGCGTTAGTTCATCCTCTTGACCTATAATTACATCATTAATGTCTGTTTCACTAGTGAAACGACTTCTTCAGAAGTAAGCTTCTTAAATATTTAAAAGTCTCCAAGTTTTAGCAGGACCTTAGTATAAAATGGACACTCAAATTAACATTGATCCATCCTTCCTTAGACCTCAGGTCTAAAAGAAAATAGGCAAAGCCACTGTGGCCTACGTAATTGAGTGAAATTAAATCAAAAGTGCCTTGTAGATGTTAACATGCTATAAAAATAATACAATGACTTAATACTATTAATCATCAAAAGATAATGTGCAGTCCTTTCGTGGTTCATGAACGTGATGGTTGTGTGTTCACGCACATGCGTGAGATGTGCCACCCTTGAACCTTCTTACGACATCTGCACATTACCCATCTAACCTGAAAAAACTATTCTAAAAAACCCAAAAGACAGGATCCAATAGCTAATAGTATAGAAAAGCACTGGCATCTTCCATTCTAGTTCTGGTTGGTGATGGGCTTTCAGGCTAGGTTAAACTGCCCTGCACTGAAATGCTCCTCTCCTTCCGCCTGCCCACTCAAATGAACCCCCCTCCAACGTACAGTCGGAATGTACTCCCTCCAGGAACCTGTGGCTTATTCACCCCCACCTTGTGGATTGACGTTTTAATTTTAGGCTAGGCTCCTCCGCATTTTTGTACGTTTGCCACCATTTTAATTTGCATTGTTTGTACCCAGCAGCTCTGAAAGCATTCTGAAACATTCTGCATACCCACTGGATTCTGGATCTAAATGACACCTGGCATTTAACATCCTAGAGATTAAAGGTGAGAATTTTTCCATAATACTTTCTAGAATATTGCAGACACAAGTGTATCTAATAAACCATAATGACAAAAATAATTTGGTTACAGTTTAAATTAATAATCCATGGTGATTAGCTAATGTTTTTTCAAATCCAAGTCATTTTATTATTTTGCCGGTTTTAACATTCACACTTAAAAATGGAAGATTCTGCATAGAAACGTAAGTTGTGCTATAAGTATATTACAAAAAATTAAATTTGAAATTGTTCACTTACAATCAACTCTTAAAAATTAAATTTCTAATATATATATTTTTAGCACATATATTTTTCACTCTTTGTGTGAGAATCTAATAAGGCTTTTCTTTTATAAACAAATAAAACCATGCTAATTGATATATTCTTCTCACTTGTAGAAAGTGAGTCTTTTAATTAACTGATCTGAAAGTTATACTGATAAGCAAACTCTCTATGTAAAATCTATTTTTCAGTGCATTAAAAAGTACCAACTTTCTCATCAGAATCTACAAAGTACCATGTGAAATGACATGGCACGTAGACCACAGTGAGAAACCTGCAGCCATAACAGAACAAGAAAAAGGGCTGTGAGGCATACATAGTTAGAATAAACACAAAAAGTGGGGGGAAAATGAAGATAATTAGGAAATTAAGGCAGCAGAATTTCTCTTTAAATTCTGCAAGATTCAGCTTTGCAGCCTGGGAAAAAAGTGTCCTCTCCAAATAAAAAAAATCAATGTTTTCTCTTCATCATTGTATTTTCTTCCTTTTTTGTTGTTGTTTTTTGTTTTTGTTTTGGTTTTAGTTTTTGAGACAGAGTCTCAAAACTCTGTCACCCAGTCTGGATGCTACGGCAGGTTAGTCATTGTATACAAGAAAAATTGGAATAAAAAACTTAAGACATCTTATTGGGTTAAACACGCTTATTTCATAACAACTAAAAATTTTTGCAATGCTATACTATCTGATATAACATAAAAGTTAATATTTTTAGGTTCTAGATCACGGGATCCAAAATCTGACAGCAAACCAAACACATAAACATTCCTCTAATATTGTTCTGCCAATACTAACAAGCATGTTTTGGACTGTAAATTCCTTAATAACACATCCACATCACTTCAAAGTACTAACACTCTATCTTTCTTGGTGTTAGTAATATCTTAAAGGTGTATGCATTTCTGGCGGTACACGATTTACATTCGGTGTGCATTAACAAGACTTGAGTACCAGGAGAAGACTCATTCTTGCTCTTAAAGCAGGATCAGGAAGAATATAGATGTCATTCTATTTCTCTGGTTAACAGCTGGCTTTTAGAACTTGCTAATTACTTATTACAATTATGCAACTACTATTACAATCAAGAATATAAACTCATATTTCAGTAAAAAAGTGGAAGTGTAGCAAGAAGTGAACAGATTAATTTTAATGGTCTGGCCGGAGAGTGCTCTGCAATGAGACACTGATAAAGGGCTCTACAGGAAAATTTCAAGATTGTTTTCTTTTTCTCATCCACTGTTCAGCTCTATTTTTGGTATTTGAATATTTTACAATTCAGCTCTATTTTTGGTATTTGAATATTTTGGAATTCACTGTATATCTTTTGCCGAGAGGCTTTTTTTTGAACCATTATAATGGTTTTTTTTTTTTTAACCATTATAATGGTTACCAAAAAAACAGCCTCTCGGTAAAAGATAAAATACAAAGAGTAAAACCCAAAATTTCAACCTAAATTGTAGAACGATACACCTGACATTTTTAATCATGATGAAATTCTGCTTCTTAGGCTTAACACATTATTACTCGGGAAGCTGCAAATTAGGAACTTGGCCTGAATCCTACAGTTTTCCACTTATCTACATAATTAATGGATTTTTGAAATAATAGATGTGTTAACACTAATGGATTCCATTACTACCCTCCATTTATTCATACCTGGCGTTTTCTTTTATACTGTCTTTTCTCATTGAAATATCTAAAGGAAACAGCTAGAGACTTTGTCTTTTTAGCTTAAATGCAAATGACTTATAAGGAACCGATTAAATACAGAAAGTCCATTTTTATGTGGTTTATAATTATTTACCTAGACCTACTGCCAAAATAAACAGTTGATTCGTGACAAGATTCCTGTGATAATAAAGCAATGCCTTCTTTTTCTTTTGGTCAAGGTATTACAAGTCTATTATAAACTAACCATAAAGGGCAAAGGAGAGTCATTCCTTGGGAATGAAGGCATTTCCAGGTTGTTACAGTGCAGGCTTATACGAAATGTGAGAAACACTTTTGCAAAATGAAAGCCAAACATAAAAAAAAACACTGATGTTAATTCTGTAATTTAAAAAAATACACTTTCAAAACATCCCATGCTTTAGTGCCTTTTAATACCCTTGGGGAAATTACTTTTTTGCTTAGAGAAAGGGACAGAAATTATTAATAGGAGAAGTAGGAAAACAGATGGCCTGGAGTAGCCTATCAATGCAGTGTTTCTTATCTCTGGTGAACTCAGCTCTTCTAAAGGTTCCAGAGAATAAATTTCATAAAACATGACTTTTAAAAGATGAAAATTCTGTCCTCTTTTCTAATCAATTTTTTGTCAAGTAGAGCAGACATAACACTGTAAACAGTAGAAATTTTTAGGAGTTTTAGAGATTCAAAATACATGGAAAGACAGTGAAAAGAAAATTTTTATAGTGGAAATCAGAGACTTTCTTTCTTAGTCAACTTTTCCTCTGATTGCTCGAGGTAGCACAGTGAAAATATTTTCTAAATGCAGCCAAGTTTGTCCACTGCCTGAAGTTTAGCCCTCTCCACCCCCATAACCCAGGATATTTTTTTGTCACTTTCCAAGGACTTCCCCAAGGGGTACAATATATTAAGAATATTGAAAGTAAAGGATATAAAGATATCATTTCTTCGCTATTTAAAAGCAGGCAGCACTGAAATATAACAGCACAAAAGCACACGTGCCTTTTTTTAAAAACCAATTTTGTTTGACGCACATTCTAGAAAGCTGAAGATTCCTTTCCTGCAAGCCACTGTAGCCCACCACTTTGATGAGACTCATTTGGCTTTCTGTGGAGAGAGGTGATTACTCCTCTCATTTCTCAATCGTGGACACCTTTCCCTTTCACTGGCCACTGACTGCAACTCTCCATTGTGCCTCGTGATCCAGGACAGAAAGAAATCAACCTGAAAACAAATTCTCCCATTGGTCTAAGTTTCGTAGGAAGTATCACATGCTTTTAAGGTTGAGATACACAGAATTGCATGTGGGGGTTTGGTTGCCCTAACTATGATGCAGCTTGTCTCACCTCTTAGTACAGTAAGTGCAGAACTGTGGAAAGCCCTGGGATGCTGATTTCTTTGAGTTGTGAACGGTCTGCCTCTCAAGATTGGCTTTTATTATTTTAAATGATGACATTGCACATCAGAAGGCCAAAGAAATAGGAAAAGATCAACTTGGTTATTAACTAGATAAATAAAATATTGCATTTTTTCTTTAAAAATAGCCAGTATAAGAGATGTTTGCCAGAGGTTGGCTATGAGGCAGAGACATTTCCTAAATTCCTCTCAGAAAATCTGCACAATCGGATAGAAGGAAATGAAACATTCATTTTAATAAACCTTGTGGGCCTCTGGGTCCCATTAACGAAAACATTAATATTATGTTTCAACCTCATACTTTGCAAAGCTAGTGTGTGGCTTTCAGAAACTAAATTATTTATGTGAAACCATGTTTATGTGCATATAAACTGTCAATTTGGAATGATCCAAGTGTTAAAAAATTTATGAACAAAGCAATAATATAGTGGAATGAGATTAAGGAAGAGCAATTCTGCTAGAGGTTCCAGCAAGAAATCAATCTTTAATAGTATTACTATTTCTTTAGGAAATTTTAAAAATCATTACCCACAACTTAAAAATTACAAGCTCCAAGTACTGGATGAAATGAAAACAAAGTACTGTTATCAGGCCGTAATGTTTACTTGGCCATGGTGTCCACCAGGGACCTCACCAGGGCTCATGGGCCATTTAAAAAAAGAGAAGCCACACTAGTGAAGATGTAACCAGAAGAGGTTACCTCTTCACTAGCAGAGGCTAGAAGAGGTAACTTCTAGAGACTAGAAGAGGTAAACAGACAAGTATGCCAAGGGCAATAAACAAGCACATGCCAGCAAACAAGAGGTGGAAGTAATGTCTGCAGGATCTTCCTCCTGAGCCCTGCCTGAGCATGTACTAGCTTTCTCAAGTTAATGTAGATGTCCTGTAGACCCTGGACCTTCAAGTGATCTAAAACTTAGCTTTCTGAATCAGAGTTCTTCCCACTTTCTTCCACTATCAGAGTCACCTTCCCAGCACACCATTTTGATCAGACCACCCTTGCTTCCTCACACCTCCCTGCCCCACTAAGTACTGTCCCCACTGTCTCCCATAAAGTCAAACCACTAGCTTGGCTCACAAAGCCTCTGCATCCTAGCTGCAACTATGGTTCCAGTTGAATCCCCCATCTGGGTATGCTAACACTCAGATGTGATCGACCTCCCTACTGTGCCTGACAAAGTCTTTGGCCCTGCTGTTCCCTCACAACACTTGCCACACCTAGAAAGTTCTTTCCTTTTTAAAAATGTTTTTCCATCCTAAATGCCCCACATCCTTCATGTTGTGAGGGGCTCCCCAACCAGACCTGCTCAATGCTTTCTCCTTGCCATTACATTGAGGAACTGCTTCTGTACCCAACTGATACTTGTGTAGATTTTATAAGCTCCTTCAATTTAAGAATCATGGCTTTTATTTATATACATTCTCATATGATTAGCCAAATGCCCTGCACATAGAAAACATTCAATAAATACACATTGATTGAAACCTAAAACAGTGAGGTGCTGATCAAATGTTATAAGGAAAAAATATACTAATATTAGTACAGATTGCTAGGCAAGGCTGGAAAATGTACTAAAATAGAATATTTAGGGAAAATGGAAAAGATGCCATTTCACTGAGAGAAACATAGAGAAAGTTACTGCCCATTTAATAGGTAGAAAGAAGTCTGGTAAGGCTACGACTGAACCCAAGACATGAATCCTGGCCAGACATGGTGGTTCATGCCTATAATCCCAGCACTTTGGGAGGCCAAGGTGGGTAGATAATGAGGTCAGGAGATCAAGACCATCCTGGTCAACATGGTGAAACCCATCTCTACTAAAAATACAAAAATTAGCTGGGCATGGTGGCGCACGCCTGTAGTCCCAGCTACTTGGGAGGCTGAGGCAGGAGAATTGCTTGAACCCAAGAGGCGGAGGTTGCAGTGAGCTGAGATTGCGCCATTGCACTCCAGCCTGGGTAACAAGAGTGAAACTCGTCTCAGGAAAAAAACAAAAAAAAAACAAACAAGAATCATTCAGCAAGTTCTCCATAGGCAAGGCCCAAGTCCGATTCATGGTGGCATTCTCAGTGATTACTATAGAACCCGACTCATAGGCAACAGAAACTATATGATGAATAATTTAATAAATATGTGAATGTTTTCAGAATCAAAATGTCCAAATCTGTAAATGAAATTCAATTGATGAAACAAATAGACTCTCCATCAAAATGATGTTCTTTGGCAGAATGTGTTTCAAATAAAGATCATCAATTTCTTTTGCTTTCAAGATTGGCAGTGAGGTCTGGAGGTCTGACTATGTCTATGAATATCCTCAGAAATCCTCAAGGAATGCATGGGGAAAAGATACCGAAAGAAAAGGGGCAAGTGAATGGGGAAAGGAAAAGTAGAATGAGTAGAATGTAGAGGATAGGAAAGAAGAAATGAGTAAAGGCTATAAGAAATAGAAAAATGCTAACCCCAATTATTTATGCTGTACAAGTTCTGCTACCATGTTTAATGATAGGATAAAAAATGGTTGACCAGGCGCAGTGTCTCACACCTGTAATCCTAGCACTTTGGGAAGCCGAGGTGAATGGATCACCTAAGGTCAGGAGTTAGAGACCAGACTGCCAACACAGTGAAATCCTATCTCTACTAAAAATAAAAATAAAAAATATCCAGGTGTGGTGGCAGGCACCTGTAATCCCAGCTACTTGGGAGGCTGACACAGGAGAATTGCTTGAACCTGGGAGGCAGAGATTGCCATAAGAGGAGACTGCACCACTGCACTCCAGCCTGAGCAAAAAAGAACAAAACTTGTCCTAAAAAAGAAAAAAAAAAAAGGAAGTGATTCAAGATGGCGCAGTAAGAACAACTCCGGATCGCAGCTCTCAGTGAATGCTCAGAGGGTGAGTCAAAGCTGCATTTCCAGATGGATCTTTGTTGCCCACAGAACAGGGAAATTCCCAGGTGTAGGAAAGACACGGGACACAAGCGCAGCCGTTTCGGCTGTTGTGGCCGCTTCAGCCGGCACCGCAACGCAGCGGCACTCCGCAACAATCCACACAAAACACACTGGCCCGGGTGCCCTGCTAAACTGGCAATCTGGGATTTGGGAGGGCAGATTAGCATATCCATCTGATTAAACGGGACTTGGACAGTGAGCCAGACCAGGAGATTCCTGGGAAGTGGCATTTGAGCCAGCATAGTGGCTAGCTGCACAGGAAATCACACAGATCCCACTGCTCTAACAGTGGGCAACCGAAACACCTGGGAGAGAGCCATCCGTTCAACTTAAAAAAAAAAAAAAAAAAGAAAGGTGCTCTGAGGCAGGGAGCCAGGCAAGTGGGCTCGGTGGGTTTCACCCCCACAGGAACAAACAAAATGGCAATTCAAAACACTCTGGGTGGAGAGTTTCACTGCAGGCACAGCTGAACCCAGGACGGTGCAGCTCGGTGGGAGAGGGGCGTTCGCTATTACCAAGGCAATCCACCCCTACTGAGGTACACTCCCATTGCTGATGCAGCCTGCTATTGCTGAGGCAACCCGCCATAACAGAGAGACTCCGCTGCAGGGCGGAGCCAGCGGCGGAGTCCACGGCTGCAGGGCAGAGCCCGCAGCAACAGGGCAGACCCCACATCAGCAGGGTGGAGCCTCGGCAGGGAAATAGTGACTAGACTCCCTCCTAGCTGAGCAGGATACTGCAATGGACACTCATAAAGAAAGCCCCAACCCCCTGAGACAGAACATTTGAGGAAAAAAAGGGGTTTTAAGAGATATGCTGCAGCAGACTTAAACGCACCTGCCTAACAGCCCTGAACGAACAATGGAGCTCACAGCTCAGCACTTGAGCTCCTATAAAGTACAGACCGTCTCCTCAAGCAGCTCCCTGACCCCTGTATATCCAGAGTCATCTCAAAAAGGACTGATCAGACTGACATTAGGCGGGCATCATTCTGGGACAAAGATAGCAGAAGAAGAAACTGGTAGCATCCCTCACTGTTCCACAGCTGCTACAGGTGTACCCAAGACAAGCAGGGCCTGGAGTGGACCTTAGCAGTCGTACAGCAGAGGGGCTAGACTGGTAGAAGGAAAACCAAGTAACAGAAATAACTCATCATCAACAATCTGGGCGTCCACTCAGAGACCCAATCGAAAAGTCAGCAACTACTCAGACGACAGGTGGATAAATCCACAAAGATGGGAAGAAACCAGCGCAAAAAGAAGGAAAACACCTGAAAACAGAACACCTCACCTCCTACAAAGGACCAAAACTCCTCACCAGCAAGGGAACAAAGCTGGACAGAGAATGACTGTGACGAAATGACAAAATCAGACTTCAGAAGGTGGGTAATGAGAAACTTCTGTGAGCTGATAAAACATGTTCTAAATCAATGCAAAGAAACTAAGAACCTTGAAAAAAGATTCGAGGAAATGATAACAAGAATGGATAACTTAGAGAGGAATATGAATTAATTGAAAGAGCTGAAAAACACAACACGAGAACTTCGTGAAGCATGCACAAGTTTCAACAGCTGAATTGACCAAGCAGAAGAAAAAATATCAGAAGTCGAAGATCAACTCCATGAAATAAAATGAGAAACCAAGATTAGAGAAAAAAGCGCAAAAAGGAATGAACAAAGTCTCCAAGAAATGTGGGACTATGTGAAGAGACCTAACCTACGTTTGATAGGTGTACCAGAAGGGGAAAAAGAGAATGAATTTAAGCTGGAAAATACTCTTCAGGATATTATCCAGGAAAATTTCCCCAACCTAGCAAGGCAGGCCAACCCTCAAATCCAGGAAATACAGAGAACACCACAAAGATACTCCGCAAGAAGAGCAACCCAAGGCACATAATCGTCAGATTCACCAAGGTTGAAATGAAGGAGAAAATACTAAGGGCAGCCAGAGAGAAAGGTCGGGTCACCCACAAAGGAAAGCCCATCAGACTCACAGCAGATCTCTCAGCAGAAAGTCTACAAGCAAGAAGAGAGTGGGGGCCAATATTCAACATCTTTAAAGAAAAGAACTTTCAACCCAGAATTACACATCCAGCCAAACTGAGCTTTGTAAGTTAAGGAAAAATAAAATCCTTTGTGAATAAGCAAGTACTCAGAGATTGTCACCATCAGGCCTGCTTTACAAGAGCTCCTGAAAGAAGCACTACACATAGAAAGGAACAACCAGTACCAGCCAATCCAAAAACACACTAAATGCTAAAGAGCATCAACAAAATGAAGAATCTTCATCAACTAACTGGCAAAACAGCCAGCTAGCATCAAAATGGCAGTATCAAATTCACACATAACAATATTAACCCTAAATGTAAATGGGCTAAATGCACCAATCAAAAGACACAGACTGGCAAATTAAATAAAAAGTCAAAACCCATCAGTGTGCTGTATCCAAGAAACCCATCTCACATGCAAGGATACACAAAGGCTCAAAATAAAGGGATGGAGGAAGATTTACCAAGCAAATGGAGAGCAAAAAAAAAAGCAGGAGTTGCAATTCTCATCTCTGATAAAATAGACTTTAAAGCAACAAAGATCAAAAGAGACAAAGAAGGTCATTACATAATGGTAAAAGGATCGATACAGCAAGAAGAGCTAACGATCCTAAATATATATGGACCCAATACAGGAGCACCCAGATATATAAGGCAAGTTCTTAATGACTAACAAACTTAGACTCCCACACAATAATAGTGGGAGACTTTAACACTCCACTGTCAATATTAGACAGATCAACCAGACAGAAAATTAACAAGGATATCCAGGGCTTGAACTCAGACCTGGAACAAGCAAACCTGATAGACATTTACAGAACTCTCCACCCCAAATCCACAAATATACATTCTTCTCAGCACCACATCACACCTACTTGAAAATTGACCACATAATTGGAAGTAAAGCACTCCTCAGCAAATGCAAAACAACAGAAATTATAACAAACAGTCTCTCAGACCACAGTGAAATCAAGTTAGAACTCAGAATTCAGAAACTAACCCAGAATCGCACGGCTTCATGGAAACTGAACAACTGGCTCTTGAATGTTGACTGGATAAACAATGAAATGAAGGCAGAAATAAAGAAGTGCTTCGAAACCAACTAGAACAAAGACACAACATACCAGAATCTCTGGGACACATTTAAAGCAGTCTCTAGAGGAAAACATATAGCAATAAGTACCCATATGAGAAGAGTGGAGAAATCTAAAATTGACACCCTATCATCAAAATTGAAAGAACTAGAGGAGCAAGATCAAAACAACTCAAAACCTAGCAGAAGACAAGAAATAACTAAGATCAGAGCAGAACTAAAGGAGATAGAGACACGAAAAACCCTTCAAAAAATCAATAAATCCAAGAACTGGTTTTTTGAAAAGATCAACAAAATAGACAGACCACTAGCCAGACTGATAAAAAAGAAAAGAGAGAATAACCAAAGAGATGCAATAAAAAACGATAAAGGGGAAATCACCACAGATTCCACAGAAATTCAAACCATCATCAGAGAATATTACAAACAACTCTATGCACATAAACTAGTAAACCTGGAAGAAATGGATAAATTCCTGGACTCCTGTGTCCTTCCAAGCCTAAACCAGGAGGAAGCCGAAACTATGAATAGACCAATAACAAGGTCTGAAGTCAAGGCAGCAATTAAGAGCCTACCACACAAAAAAAGTCCAGGTCCAGATGGGTTCACAGCCGAATTCTACCAGACACACAAAGAGGAGCTGGTACCATTCCTTCTGAAACTATTCCAAATAATCCAAAAAGAGGGAATCCTTCCCAAATCATTTTATGAGACCAACATCATCCTGTTACCAAAACCCGGCAGAGACCCAACAAGAAAAGAAAACTTCAGGCCAATATCCATGATGAACATAGATGCAAAAATCTTCAATAAAATATTGGCAAGCCGATTGCAACAGCAAATCAAAAAACTTATCCATCATGATCAAGTAGGATTCATCCCGGGGATGCAAGACTGGTTCAACATACGGAAGTCTATAAATATAATTCACCACATAAACAGAACCAAAAACAAAAACTACATGATTATCTCAATTGATGCAGAGAAGGCATTTGACAAACCAACAGCCAGTATCATACTGAATGGGCAAAAACTGGAAGCATTCCCTTTGAAATCCGGCACTAGACAAGGATGCCCTCTTTCACCACTCCTATTCAATATAGTACTGGAAGTTCTAGCCACAGCAATCAGGCAAGAAAAAGAAATAAAGGGTATTCAAATAGGAAAGGTGGAAGCCAAATTGTCTTTATTTGCAGACGACATGATAGTATACCTAGAAGACCCCATCGCCTCAGCCCAAAAACTCCTGAAACTGATAAGCAACTTCAGCAAAGTCTCAGGATATATAATCAATGTGCAAAAATCACAAACATTCCTATACACCAATAACAAGGCTTAAAGAGAGCCAAATCAAGAACGAACTGCCATTCACTATTGCTACAAACAGAATAAAATACCTTGGAATACAACTCACAAGGAACGTAAGGGACCTCTTTAAGGAAAACTACAAACCACTGCTCAATGAAATAAGAGAGGACACAAACAGATGGAGAAACATTCCATGTTCATGGTTAGGAAGAATTAATATCGTGAAAATGGCTATATTGCCCAAAGTAATTTACAGAATCAACGCTATCCCCACCAAGCTACCATTGACTTTCTTCACAGAACTGGAAAAAACCACCATGAACTTCATAGGGAACCAAAAGAGAGCCCGCATAGCCAAGTCAATTCTAAGCAAAAAGAACACAGTGGGGGCATCACACTACTGGATTTCAAACTATACTACAAGGCTACAGTAATCAAAACAGCATGGTACTGCTACCAAAACAGAGATATAGACCAATGGAACAAAACAGAGGCATCGGAGGCAACACAACATATCTACAACCATACAATCTATGATAAACCTGACAAAAACAAGCAATGAGGAAAAGATTCCCTGTTTAATAAATGGTGTTGGGAAAACTGGCTAGCCATGTGCAGAAAGCAGAAACTGGACCCCTTCCTGACACCTTACACTAAAATTAACTCCAGATGGATTAAAGACTTAAACATAAGACCTGGCACCATAAAAACCCTAGAAGAAAATCTAGGCAAAACCATTCAGGACATAGGAGTAGGCAAGGACTTCATGACCAAAACACCAAACGCATTGGCAACAAAAGCGTAAAATAGACAAATGGGACCTAATGAAACTCCACAGCTTCTGCATGGCAAAAGAAACAGTCACTAGAGTGGATCGGCAACCAACAGAATGGGAAAAAATTTTCGCAGTCTACCCATCTGACAAAGGGCTGATATCCAGAATTTACAAAGAACTCAAACAGATTTACAGGAAAAAAGCAAACAAACCCATTCAAAAACGGGCAAAGAATATGAACAGACACTTTACAAAAGAAGACATATATGAGGCCAACAAACATGAAAAAATGCTCATCATCACTGGTCATTAGAGAGATGCAAATCAAAACCACATTGAGATACCATCTCACGCCAGTTAGAATGGCGATCATTAAAAAATCTGGAGACAACAGATGCTGGAGAGGATGTGGAGAAAAAGGAACACTTTTACACTGTTGGTGGGAGTGTAAATTAGTTCAACCATTGTGGAAGACGGTGTGGCGATTTCTCAAGGCCTTAGAAATAGAAATTCCATTTGACCCAGCAATCCCATTACTGGGTATATATCCAAAGGACTATAAATCGTTCTACTATAAGGACACATGCACACGAATGTTCATTGCAGCACTGTTTACAATAGCAAAGACCTGGAACCAACCCAAATGCCCATCAATAATAGACTGGACTGGGAAAATGTGGCACATATACACCATGGAATATTATGCAGCAATCAAAAATGATGAGTTCGTGTCATTTGTAGGGACATAGATGAATCTGGAGAACATCATTCTCAGCAAACTGACACAAGAACAGAAAATGAAATACCACCTATTCTCACTCATCAGTGGGTGATGAAAAATGAGAACACATGGACACAGGGAAGGGAGTACCAAACACTGGGGTCTATTGGGGGCAAGAGGGGAGGGACAGCAGGGGGGGAGCTGGGGAGGGATAGCCTGAGGAGAAATGCCAAATGTGGGTCAAGGGGAGGAAGGCAGCAAAACACACTGCCATGTGTGTACCTATGCAAATGTCTTGCATGTTCTGCACATGTACCCCAAAACCTTAAATGCAATAAAAAAAAATAAAAGGTTAAGATAGTTACTGATAATAGTAAAAAGTCAGCACTTCCTAATTTGGACATGTGAAAGAATCAATCCAGATCTATTTTTATTCTAAACTAATTTAATTTTGTCTTAAAAATAATTAGAAATATGAATGCAGTCATTAGTGAGCCTAGATTGCTTTAGTTATTTACTTTTTATAATGAAAAAGCACACACTCAATGTTCACCCAGAATGTACAGGGTCAGCTACTCAGGAAACAGCTTCACAATATTACCATGATCTTAACTGGAGCGAAAACACCACCAACTGACTCTTCCTCCCCCTTTAATGTTATTACCATGTTAGCCCTATCTAGCTGAAACCATTCACCAGATGAGTTTTTCTTTTGCTTAAATGACAAAATAATGAATACAATTAAATGCTATGCTCCATTTCATCATTTATTATTCAATGATGAAATTGTATTATAATTTTTTGCCTATAAAATTAACGGCCTATAACTGATTCAAAAATAAAAATTAGAGATGCAAACACAATCCATGCTGTGAATTAGTCTAAAATATTAATACACTAGAAGCAATAGGAAAAAAATAGAACCAGATGAACTGGAAAACATTAGTTATCCTACTTTTCATCAACCTCTAAAGTAAAAAGTTATACGTGTGAAAGGGTCTGAAAAGAAAAGCATTTCAGAGACAACAGAGAGTTAAAAAATTGTATCAGCATTTTCTGGGAAAGTACATACTGCTTTTCGTTTAAGAATGCAGTCCAACCTCCAACGATTTCCCTCAACCACCGGGCGTTTCAGGAAGATTTCTGGACTCAGCCTGAAATAATGAAACCAAGATTTCAAGTAACTAAAACAAAATACGAAGTTCTGATTGTGTCATAGGAAATAAAGGTAATTTCAGCCCAAATGCCATTATCATCCTCCATTGTGGTGGGTACTCTAAAGTTTCACTATGAGTCTAAGTGCAACCTCATACAAAATGTCCATCTTCGTTTCTCTCTCTCTCTCTCTGGTACCCACATGGACACATATGCACAGAGGCAGATACTGCTGGTTGCCCACCCAACAGCTAATCTCCAACTTCTTCCTGCCAGTCAGAGCCTCTCGCCCACCACAGACTCTGCATATTCTAGATACTTGCTTTCCCAGACTCCTGTGCAGCTAGAGCGCAATGTGACACAATCCTAAACAATGAGATATATATGAGGAGGTATACAGGGGGGTTAATGGGAAAGATTTTTCTCCCTGAAACACACACACACACACACACTTTTTCTCTCCCTCATTCATTATCCATGTCCCTCTCCCTCTCCCTCTCCCTCTCTCCCTCTCCCTCTCCCTCTCTCCCTCTTCTCTTTCTCTCTCTCTCTCTCTCTCTCTCCCCCACTATCTCTCAGAGAAAGCCCTGGCCACACTTCCAGCTTTAGGATGGATGTTGTACAGGGGTATGATGCTTACGGAGGTGCAGCAATATTGAAATTTTAAGGAGAGGACCACAAACCCAGAATCACTAGACCACTTCGCCAACCCAGAATCACCTAACTTTAGACTTAACATTAAATGTGAAAAATAAATCCTCAGTGTTTAAGGTCCCTTTAGTTGAACATTCTGTTATCCCACACTAAAAGCATTCTAATGGATACACAGACACTTCCTATACAAAGGAGCGGCGTCTGTGGAACCCGGGGCTTTCTGGACAGAGGAGAAGGCTGATAGATGAAGCTTTTCCAGTGCAGGAGGGCGCTCCTAGGCTCTTCTCCTTCAGCAGTGTCATAAGGCAGCTAAGAGTACAACAGAATCATTTTTCTCTCCGGGGCTGGGTTCTAAAGTTAGTTTCTGAGTTAAATATGTACATAATGTAACTTCCCTGTCATGAGAGAAAAGAAACAATAGAAAACAGTCCTTTGTCCACTGAGCTGCTAGACCTGAGGGAGCAGGGTAGACTCTGTAAGGATGAAAGCCTTATGGAATTCTGCCCTGGAGTACTGCCTTGCCAGGGAGTCCTCTAAGCATGTGAAATCAACAGTGCTTTAAGGAGCTGAAGAGATTAAAAGAAATCAATTTTATGCTCTATTTCATTCAGTTAAAGAAAATTAAAACCCAGAGATAAAGTTTCTAAAGGAAATGTTATTGGGTAAAATAAATAAGAAAACGGACAAAGGAAGAGTTTGGACAGTGTAAGTGTTTGCATATTTAATTTGGAATGGAAACAAACTCAAAGGTAATCTATGTCCAAACAAGCAAACAAATAAAGCACAGCAACTGATCAGAAAAGATCCAAGAGGCATTAAAAAGAAGTCTGTTTTAAATAGTAGAACACATTGCTGTGCACTGCTAGTTCACCAAAAGGGAGATAACCAACAGCATACACACAATTGCAATTTTTTCATGTATACATTAAATATGGGCTCAAAGAGCTTCAGTTTGGGGGTGACTTTTAATGTTATACTCTGCAATTAAGCCTTTACCAATCATTTGTTTTGGTTCATCCACAAATTTGTGCTCAATACAAGCATTCTACTGGATACTCTGAAGAATCTTACGATAGCCCTCAAGGAGCCCTCAATCTTGAGGATAACGCATAAAAAGAAAAAAGATGTTGTTATATCATGCTATAAACGAAGAATAAACCACGGCTACATGGTAGGAAGAAAGCAGCTATAACTTACCAAGCATTATTATGTAAGGATCTTTACTTACTTATAAACAAAGTTTAAAAGAATTGTTTAATATTACATTTCATTGAATCTAGGACACTAGTGATTGTAGGATGCATCGTTACTGCATGTACCACTAAGAACGAAAAAATCATGACAACTATAAGAACGTAAGATGCATCCCTGATTTCAGAGATGTTGAAAGGTACCTCTAAGTAAGTGTACCACTTAGAAGACTTAATGACTTTAAATGCTTACATGAGAAAGACAAAAATTAAAAAAATTTTTAAATTAATGATCAGACCTTCCACTTTTAAAAGACAGAAAAAATAGATATTAAACCCGAGTAAAAGAAGATGGGGGCAAAACAAATGAGTGGAACTTGATGAAATATAAAACTGAAAAAACCACAGAGAAAATTAAATGAAACTAGATGTTGGCTCCTTGAAATATCAGTAAAATTTGTGAACTTCTACGAAGGCTAAAAAAATAAAAAATAAATGATTGAAAGAATGGGCTCACACCTATAATCCCAGCACTTTGGGAGGATAAAGTGGGAGGATCACTTAAGCCCAGGAATTTGAGACCACCCTGGGCAACAGAGCAAGACTCTGTCTCTACAAAAGAAATTTTTTTTTAATTAGCCAGGCATGGTGGCTCATGTCTGTAGTTCCAGCTGCTCAGGGGGCTGAGGTAGGAGGACTGCTTTAGCCTAGAAGGTTGAAGCTGCAGTGAGTCGAGAGTATCAGTGCACTTTAGTCTGGGCAACAGAGCAAGACCCTGTCTCCAAAAAAAAGAATGAAAGACAGGAAATCACTATAGGGTCTAGGGACATTAAAATTATATTAAATAAGTAATAACTATTAAAAATAACTTTATGCCATTATTTGTGGTATTTTAGATAAAATCAGCAAATTCCTTGAATAAAATATTTTCAAAAGGAAAATTTTTAAAAATTGAAACTGATTTTATAGCTATTGAAAAACTGAATTTGTAATTAAAACTTTCCCACAAGGAAAACTACAGACTCTGCCAACTTTACAGAATTTATTAAATATTTACAGAATTTATTAAATAATTGAATGTTATCAAATATTTAAGAAAGAAATTATGTTAGTACAACCTAAATTCTTTCAGTAAACAAAGGAGGAAACACTTACATCTTATTTAATGAGGTCAGCATTATCCTGATACTAAAACCAAACAAAGACAGTGCAAGAAAAGAAAACTAAAGAACATCCCTTATGATCACAGAAGTAAAAATATTTACCAAAAACACAGCAACTTATAAAATAATACTAGATCACAATCAAGTGGGATTATCCTAAGATACAAGGTTGGTTTAAAAGTTGGAAATCAATATAATTCACCACAGTAACAACAAAAAGGAGAAAAATATTATTATTTCAACAAATGCAGAAGAAATGATGAAATTCAATATCCATTAACAATAAATTAGAAATAGAAAAAAACTTCCTCAGTGTAATAAAGGGTACCTATAAAAAACTATGTCTAACATCATACATAATGATAACAAAACTGCATGCTTTCCTCTTAAGATTAGAAACAAGGCATAAAGGCTCCTTCTCACCACTTTCATTCAACATTTTATGGTGATACTAGCCAATGCAGCAAGGCAAGAAAATAAAATATAAAGCATACAGATGAGAACAGAATTAAAACTGTCTTTATTCATAGATCAGATAATCATCTACAGGAAAATCCAAAACAATCTACAGAAAAGTTACTGGCACCACTAAATGAATTTAGCCAGGTCACAAGATATAAGGTCAATACACAAAAATTAAAAATCAGTTGTATCTCTAGTTCTGTATGCCAGCAATTGGAAAATGAATTTTAAAATACCATTTGCAATAATATCAAAAAACATAAAGTACTCAGTGAAAAAATTAACAAAATATGTGTAAGACCTATATATAGAAAAATACAAAACATTGCTGAGAAAAATTATATAAGAGCTAAATAAATGGAAACCTCAATACGGAAAAAGAAGGACAGAATTTGAAGCATCACTTAACCAGTGATAAGTTAACCACCTTTTTCCCCTTTGATTCCTTGACTTGGCAGGAAAACTTGGAGACGGGGATTGGCACAGACAGAACTTCAAAAATCCTCTAGTGCAGGCTTGAGGAGAAAGAAAAGGACCACTGGTATTGACAGGACCACAGCAGAGAGTCCAAACGTACTAAAACCTCTGAGTGAGAGGAAATTTCCTCTCCAATGGTGATGTAATTACGCCTGGCTTGGCTCTGGACATGGGTACCATCAGAGAAAGCACATAGCAGAGCACTATAAATAAAAACCCACCTTTCAGGCTAGAAGACTAAAAAGGGAAGCCAAGGGAAACTAAAAACAAGGGAGAGGAGTTCAGAAAAGCAGCTCCGTACAGTTGTTTCTGATTTCCTGGCTTACTCCCAAGCTGCCTATGCATGGATTTCATCCTAAACATCACACCAAAGAGGCCGAGAACCGAACTGGGAACAGACCACCATCCAAGTCCCAGGCTGGCCACTAGGTGGCACACATATGGGACAGATCTGAATAGAACTGCAAAGGCATTAACAACAAAACCCACATTAAAACGACACTCATGAAAGGCTGCTCGAAACTTTAAGCCTGAGCTGAAATTGGTAAATTGCCTGCTAACACAAAAATACCAACATTATCCACAGGATTCAAACAAGACTCAGAGTCTTACAACTTAATATTAAATTTTTCTAGAATACAATAAAAGTACCAGGCACACAACTAGGGGGTAAAAAAAGTTATCTTGTCTGGAAAAGGGAGTCAACAGATGTCAATACCAAGATGACAGGGATATCGAAATTATCTGCTTAAGGCTTTGTCAGATATTATTGAAATGCTCTAAGTAAGGGTGAACACTCTGAAAATGAATGGAAAGACAAAAATGTCTCATAGAAAAAGATATAAAGAAGAACCACATGCAAATTTTCAAGGTGAAAAATACAATTACCAAAAACACTAGAAAAACAAAACCAAACAATAGATCCCCCACATCTGGCAGGATAGGCTCAATACCAGAATGGAGATCACAGAGCAGCAGTCCCCAACCTTTCTGGCACCAGAAACCAGTTTCATGGAAGACAATGTTTCCATGGGCAGAAAGTTGGGGGAAGGATAATTTCTGGATGAAACTGTTACACTTCAGATAGACCATCAGGCACTAGTTAGATTCTCATCTAAGAATGAGAAGCGAGCAACATGGATCCCTCACATGCACAGTTTGCAATAGGGTTCATGTTCCTTCCTTTGAGAATCTAATGCCATGGCTGCTCTGACAAGAGGCGGAGCTCAGGCAGGAATGATAATACTTGCTAAATCCCCCACAACCACTGGCTCACCTCCTGTTGTGTGGCCTGGTTCCTAACAGCCTGGGGACTGGTTTGGCTTGGGGGTTGGGGACCCTGTCATGGAGGAAAGAAAGATTCCATGTCATGGAATCTCAAGGCAAATAAGTAAGACACTATTTGTGTCACTGGAGATTCAGAAGGAGAAGAGAAAGAGGAAAGTTCAGAAAAAATGTGTAAAGAAATAATGGCTAACAATTTCTTAAATTTGGCAAAAGATATAAAACTACAGATTCAGAAGCTCAGAGAGCCCCAAACATCATAGCCAAACTGCTGAAAACTAAAGACAGGGAAAATATTGAACCCACTCCGAGGAAAAGCAACACACACTTACAGGGGAACAATGTATTCAAGTGACTGCAAATTTCTCAACAGAAATCATGGAGGCCAGAATGAAATGGAACAACTACTTTAACTAGGATGTAGAGTAATGTAACAGACAAAACCCCCTCTCAAAAAAGGGCAAAGATTTGAACAGTTACACAAATGTCCACATATCACATGAAAATTTGCTAAACATGAAATGATACTGCTGATACAAACTAAAATCATAATAAAACACTACTGTATACCCTTTGAAATAAAGATGGACAACAGCAAGTGCTGGCAATTACGTGGAAGAATTGTAACTCTCATGCATTGCTGGTGAAAATGTAAAACGGTACAACTTTTGAAAACACTACATTTAGCTCTCAGCATTGATAAAATGTGGTAAATTAAATCTATCTTCTAAGATAGGTGTCAATAAACTAGAGCTCACAAGCCAAATGCTGCCCACAGACTGTTTTAGTATGGCCTGCGAGGTAAGAATGGTTTTTATATTTTTAAAGAGTTGTAAAAAACAATATCCTTCAGAGACCATACATGATATGAAAAGCCTGCAAAGATATTTACTCTCTGGTTCTTTACAGGAAAAGTTTGCTAACCATTTGTGAAAGTCAGTGACTTTCAAACTTTTAAACTTTTGGACTATAAGCTGCAGAAAGAAACACATTATATACCCAAACCAATATCTGGTCTATCATCAATCTATCCATCTGTCTATCTATCATCCATTTATCTATCTACAACTGAAACTATCAATCTATCAATCTGTCTATCATCCATCTATCTATCTACAACTGAAATAAAATTTCTATCTATCTACAACTGAAATAAAAGTTTCCAAATTTAGTATCCCTTATTACCACTTACACTGCACTGTCCTTTCTTTTCTTTTCCCTTCCCTTTCCGATCCTATGCCATTCTTTTAAAAAAAAAAAAAAAAATGCTGGTCACAACCTACTAAATTATTTTAATAAACAATTACTAAAGAAGCTCAACCCATCATTTGAAAAACACCAACAATATTAAAACAAACTTTTAAAAAGTTGCATGGAAAACCAACTTAAATACATTTACAACATGTATTCTCTTACCTAGAATAGTCTTTGTGAACCAGTCAGTAATGCAATGCTCATTTATTTTCTTTACAACCTTTGTTTCCAGCCCAACCTTTGTCTCTTTTATTTCTCTACCCTCTACAAATGTCCTCTTTTAAAAATCTCTGTTCACTGTTTTTCTTTTGTGTTCTTCCGTTTTATTAATCCTATTTTTGTCATATTTACCATACAGACTGTACAGAGACTGTGGTAGACAATCCCACTCTCTCCGATCTATGCATACTAGAGTTTGGCTAAGTTTCTGACTACTCCTTTTTGCAATATGCTTGCATAACAAGAATTTTCTTTACTTGTTTGAGGGAAATTACTGTGAAGCTTTTATTTCTAATGGTGCATTGTAATAAAATGGTATCCTAGTGCAGTCATATGCAAAATAACTCTTGATTCATTCTCTTGCTGAAAGTAGAGTGGAAAACATTCAGGGTTCCATTCCTTATATGTTTAGTTGAATCAACCTAAATGACCATCAGTGATAGACTGGATAAGAAAATGTGTCACATATACATCACAGAATACCATGCAGCCATAAAAAAGAATGCGATCATGACCTTTGCAGCGCATGGATGGAGCTGGAGGCCATTAGCCCTAGCAAACTAACACAGGAACAGAAAACCATATACCACATGTTCTCACTTATAAGTGGGAGCTACATGATGAGAACATATGGACACGCAGAACACATGCTAGAGCCTTTCAGAGGGTAGAGGGAAGAGGATCAGGAAAAATAACTGGTAGGTACTGGGCTTAATACCTGGGTGATGAAATAATCTGTACAACAAAGCCCTGTAACACAAGTTTACATGTTTAACAAACCGGCAATTGTAACCCTGAATTTAAAAGTTAAAAAAAAGGGGGGCTGGGCACGGTGGCTCACGCCTGTAATCCCAGCACTTTGGGAGGCCGAGGCGGGTGGATCACGAGGTCAAGAGATCGAGACCATCCTGGTCAACATGGTGAAACCCCGTCTCTACTAAAAATACAAAAAATTAGCTGGGCATGGTGGTGCGTGCCTGTAATCCCAGCTACTCAGGAGGCTGAGGCAGGAGAATTGCCTGAACCCAGGAGGCGGAGGTTGCAGTGAGCCGAGATCGTGCCATTGCACTCCAGCCTGGGTAACGAGAGCGAAACTCCGTCTCAAAAAAAAAAAACGTTAAAAAAAAAAAAAACTGGTGTTGAGACATAAAGTATGAAAATATGGACTCAATAGAAAAACTATTTCTAGTCGCTTTCACATCTTCACCAAACTTTCAGAAATATATTTTTAGAAGAATATATATAGTACTCACTGGCACAAATTTGTTATCACAAGTGTTTATAAAATATTCAACGGCACAACTCCTAAGTATGAAACATTTTCTTCTTCCTGGTAACTGACTGAAAGGATAAAGTTTGGCAAGAATAGGAAGACCAGAACTAAGCTCCGCCACCAGCATGAGCACGCTGGTCACCATACACCCTGTCTACCTACCCGATCAGTGATTCCCAACCAACAGGGATCCTGCATCCTCCCCCAACTCCAACCAGGGAATATCGAGCAAAGTAAGAAGACATTTTGGTTGTCACAACTGGGAACTTGCTACTGGTACCCAGCAGATGCTGCTAAACCTCCTACACATATGACAGCCCCGTACAGCAAAGAATTATCTGGCCCAAGGTGTCACCAGGGCCAAGGGTAAGAAAGCATGCCTTAGAATTGTAGATTTCCAGACAACTGAAGCAAAAGATGTGTCCCCATTCTTGAATTAGATATTGACACTGCCCACAAAACCTAGAATTTGAAGGGAATAAATAATGATGATATAGTAACAGTTCATATAAGGTACCTTTTGGAAGGAAACTGGATAGAGTAAAATAAGACACATTCAGGAAACGATTAATAAGTTCCTAGAAGGAAAACACATTTTAGACATTTCCATTTCCATCATAGCCAGTGTTGGCAAGTGTAATGGGTTTTAACTTTCCAGGAAGATGAATGATTGGAACTGAAGTCAGACTAAAATGCCTACACCAACTCCGGGAGCAAATTTCCCAAGAACTAAATGAGTTTCAGATGTGAGGCTTCTGGTGACTTGAATAAGCATAGTGACTCGTATGGACATTTTTTAAGATGGTCACGAAGTTGAAACCTGATATATCTCTAGAACAGCTGACCAGGCCTGGTCATTATAGAGGATATCTTTACAGTCACAGGCAAGTGGAACTATTTCAACATCAAAGGGACACTTTAGAAGAAGTATATTCACTAGACCTCATGATAGACATACCAAAATTAGAAAAAGACACCCGAAGACACCATTACCTCTATAACTGTACCTATATTACAGCATAAACTTTACTGAAATGAATACTTGGAAGTCTGCTCCTAAATGCGAATACAAAACCAAATTGTTCAAACTAAGTATTTTAAGAATATGGTTGAGGCCAAGGGTTTTGAAAAGGCCTTTCACTGAAGGCTTAGTTCATTGGTTGAGACTCTGGCCAAAGCATCCACAGATACTGCTGATTTTCATCATGTGTAATTCTTGAGCAGCACTGTATATACCACGGTCCATTTCCAAACACGGAGACATCTGGAAAAACTTCCCAGGGACAAATACTAACCACCAATCTGTGATAAAAATCTCTTCATTTGCCTCTTCCATTGCATTTGCCACATCTTCAAAATAGCCTTTGGCATTAACATACCTGAAAGACAAGTTTATGGTTCCTTTTTGGTGTCAAAAAAGAAAAGAAACATATCTTACGGTAAAGCAAAACATGGTAGCCACTGCCTAGAGGGTCCGCATAACACTCTTTATGTAATTGAGTTTATGTAACTGGAAAACGAGGAATTGAAAATACCAACTTCCCTGATGCCTAGGAAGGGCAGTAAGTAGTAAACAGCCTGATTGTTCTCTGCTTAGAGAACAACGAATTTATTGAGCCTCATCATTCTAAGGTGCCAGATGAATTCTTCTATCCTGTTGAGTTACATACACTTTTCCTCCTGAGACTGAAAGCAAACTAGCTTCCAATTCAATGGTAGAAAAACATGCTAAGTGCGACTTTATTTAAAAGAAGTATCTAGCAAGTAAATGCTTTTTCCTAAATTAGGGCTAATGACTTAAACAAATCTTCCATTTGCATCCTTAAAGAAAAGTGTGGAGTTAGCTTTAAAATTCAAACTTCAAAATCTAAAGCTAAGCTCACTGTGAAAAATCTTAAAAGCAACGACTGAAAAACTAATCTATGACCAGGTAGTGCCATAACTATCACAAAAAGAGAAGCCCTAGTTAGGTATAATGTGTAATCTTTCACAGTTTTGAAAATTGATTCCAGGTGAATTAGGCCAGCGTAATATAAGGCGCTATGTATGTATGACTGCCTTAACAGCATTAGGGCAATAAAAACTTACCATTTAGCTGAAGTGTTCTCTTGGATAGCAGCATACGACCCAAATCGATGATCTTTGAGAAAGTTGGTGCCATGTTTCTGGATGAATTCTTCTATAGCCCCTCCCCACCATCTAGCATGCCTATAGCTGTTGCATTTTAAAATAAGTGTCCTTTAAAGAAAAGCCAAATGTAGAAAAGAATGGTCACTCTGTGTTCTATCTCATGCTTTTATTTGGTAGTATACCAAACATAAACTGAAAGTTTTAGGCAAAGAACATCAAAAAAGCAGGCATTTTAACATTTTTTGGGTGCATTTCTACCACCACACCAAGATAAGACTATGAGTGAGGAGGAAGGTTACTTTCTAAAAATATATTCAATATAACAAAAATAAACGTTCAGGTTACTTATTCATTCACTCACGCAAACATGCAGAAAGGTACTTACCACAGAGCTGGAGCTGTGTGCTAGCGCAGGAGGAGGACGGAGAAAGAGGGGTAAAGCGAGGCTCTGCTTTTAAGCATTAGTTAGAGAGCTATTGGCTCCTCTAGAGCAGCAGTCCCCAATTTTTTTGGTGCCAGGGACAGGCTTGTGGAAGGAAATGTTTCCACGGATGATGGGGAGTAGTTTTGAGATGAAACTGTTCCACCTCAGGTCATGAGCAGGTGATCTGATTCTCATGAGAAGCGTGCAACCGAGATCCCTCACATGTGCAATCCACTATTGGGTTCAAGCTCCTGTGAGAATCTAATGCCATGGCTGATCTAACAGGAGGTGGAACTCAGGTGGTAATGCTCCCTTGCCCACTGCTCACCTCCTGCTGTGCGGCCCAGTTCCTAACAGGCCTTGGACTGATACCCCAAGGTGGGTGAGGACCCCTGCTCTAGAGGACACTTCCCTTTGTGCTGCCTGGTATCATTCCCTCAGCTTCTGGAAACATCATCCTTTCTCTTCACCAAAGCTAAGCAAAATGGCATATTGCATCCCCCGGTCCCAGAAGGTGGTTCTGGCATGAGTGTGTGAGCCAATTCTACTCATTCATGTAGCTTTAGGATAGGAATTTATGCATGAATTCAGTCTGGCAGGAGCTTGAACCCCCGGTCAGCACGCAACTAAATTCAGACTCTTAAATATATTGTGAATTTCCTACTTCACTAATCATAGGAAAACTGTTCTTTTGCAATAATAATCAAGTAAACATTGATACCAGAAAAAAAGGACACTCAACATACATTTGTTCATCCACTCCTGTAACAAACATACATGAGTGTCCTTTCAGCCATTCCTAAGCAAACGTGAAGACTTGCTCGGGAATGCCAGGAAGGGACTCTCCTGCTCCGCAGAATTTGGTGTGGGTGTGGGAGGTGGCCATCTTGCTACTACAAGGAAATCAGTCCTGCTCAACATGGCTGTTTAGTTCTCTTTGGGGTAAGCCAGTTTGCATTAGATTTTTCTGTCACTAATAACTAAACGATCCTAAACTCTTACAGATTTATAAATGTTAAAAAAAATATTAGAGTGGATTACAGAAAGTTTTTTTTTAAATGCCAAGTGTCAGAATTCTAACTTTTCCAAGAGGGAAAAATAAGTTACCCAAATTTGAAGTTCGAAGGAAAACAGAGTGTTGCAGCCAGCTGTATTCCTGCCACGTAGGCAGAAATCTACCACCACACCAATGTAAGAAGACTATGAGTGAGGAGGGAGGTTGCTTTTTCGAGGAAATGCAATGATGCTGATGAGAAGCAGAGAAGGGGCTGTGTTCACAGATTCTGAAATAATCATTTATAAAGATTAGGCATGTCCAAACTGCTTTCCTCGATATGTCAGTGGTAGATGCTGGCTTTTGTCCGAAAGTCATTAAGCCATCAGAGAGAGGCCGATGCTGCCAGGCTGTGGAGACGGGAAGAGAGGCATGCTGGAGCTGAGAGGAGTGAAGCATCCCCATCACATGTGGTGAAGGAGACAGGGGTTTCTAAGGATGGAGACAAGAGGGCACAGAAGGTGCCTGGACTTGACCCATCCTGCAAGCACTACTCCAATTGAGCTAAAATGCATGTGAAAACCAGTTATGGGAAGACTTTATGGAAGAGACAAGATAAGACATTACGACAGGATGTGAGTCAGAATCAAGGCGGGGTGGGGGGGAAGAACTATTCCAAACATGGGCATAAGAAAAGCAAAGGGAAAGAAGCAAGGAAAAAATGCTGCCTCCATAGAACCTGCAAGGCGTATTAGGGAGGAATTTCAAATAAAGGCAGGGAAATACATGCCCGTCTACTGAGTGGGGGAATTTGGTCTTATCTGATAAAATGATGTGGGGATCTTACACCAGGAAGGAAAGTAACGAGACCTGGATGTGAATGGCCTCATTCGGCAATGACATACAAGTAAGCAAGGGTGGTAAATGCAGGTGAAGCGGCCAGTAAAGTGAGGAACCAGAGAATTGTGGCCAGACGTCTGTGGCTCACTGTTAAACAGGAATGCAGGAGGAAGGTGTACTGGCGGCACATTATATTTCCATTAACAATCTCAAATGTTCCTTTCTCACAGAATATCATCAGGAAGTTCAGCATCTTTTCACACACACACACACACACACACACACACACACACACATGTTAATCAGTAAGGGAATATGTAGCTATTTCATTAACTGTGTACAGAAAGAAATGCATATATATTCATATACATGATGGTGAGCTATACAGAGACAAATGGATCTATAGGTATAAAGACACACATACTTGGTATAACTACAGGCTTCCAGAAAGATCACATACGCATGTACTCACTAAATGAAATCTATATTAAGTGTACATGAGTGTCCTTTCAAGATATCTTTCTTGGTTGGGCGTGGCAGCTCAGGCCTGTAATCCCAGCACTTTGGAAGGCCGAGGTGGGCAGATCACTTGAGGTCAGGAGTTTGAGACCAGCCTGGCAAACATGATGAAACCTCGTCTCTACTGAAAAATACAAAATTTAGCCAGGCGTGGTGGTGGGCACCTGTAGCCCCACCTACTCAGGAGGCTGAGGTGAGAGAATTGCTTGAACCTGGGAGATGGAAAGTCATTAAGGCATTAAGCCAAGACTGCACCACTGCACTACAGCTTGGGAGACAGAGTGACACCCTGTCTCAAAGAAAAAGAAGATATCTTTCTTAAAATGTGTGTGTCACAGAATTTGTATAAATCAAATCCCTCTTTTGGCATTTTGTTAATTAAAGAATATTGATTTATAAAGTTTTAATTTATTTTTAAAATGTGAACTATCGCTCTATCTGTTTAGTATACTGGCAAATTGAAGAGTAAACTGTTAACATAGGCAAACATCTACATATGGGATTGTTTATTCTGACTCTATTACAGGTAGGATATTCTTTAAAATATATACAAGAACAAAAGTGGTTTCATTACTATTGATTGAGGATGAGCTCTAAATTACAATTTTCTACCACTTTTTAAACTCCTTTTTTACTTAAGGTTGAGGAAAAGATTGTTTTTAAGATATTTTTGTAGAAATCTTTTTTAAATATTTGAAATTTGTACCTTGAAAGATTATCAATTCGGAGTCCATATTTTGTTTCTGTCTCCTTCTTCCCCACCTTAATTTTGAATTCTTTGTCTACCAGCAGGACGAAGGCAATGGCACCGCTGTCTGGTTTCATATACAGTAAAAAGGAATCTTTCACTATTAACCATCTGTAAGAAGGTAATAAGTACTTGTAAAGTTGTACTGAATAACTGAAACGAGAAGAACTAATTATTATGACAAGTCTTAAGTAATCACTCTGGCAGACTGGAAACATAATTACATTTTCTACATAGGAGACTTATTTTTTTTATCACCATGAAACAAAAAAAAACAACCAATCCTTTCTATTACGTTTTTCTCAGAAGTAGCGTACCAAGTAATTCACAGTCATTCATTAGCTCTTTAAACATAAATGGCAAAACCTGAAGGAATGTCCCCAATATTGGCAGGTAGCACTTGCAGGATGTGTGGTGGAAAGCACAAGACAGAGGAGATGGGATCCATTCAGTGAATGCAAATGGTAACTTTATCAGGCTACATATAACAACATGTATTCCTATTTGCCTGCAATTGCAGAGTGATCAACTGAATCATTTGAAAACTGGGAACCAACAAAATGGGCTATTTAATAGCGGATATCAGACCAAGTAAAGCACTCTAAGCACTTCCACATTATGGAATAGTAAGGTTGGAACATCTGAATATAAACTCGGTAATACTGCAAATATAGCATGGGAACTCAGTATTTAAAATATATCTATAATAAATCTTTACTGAAATTGGGATCGCATTATGTTTTAATGGCTTTATAACTTGGAATTTAATGTAGACTAACCGACATTGATTTCCACATAGTTTCATTTCATGTATTTGTTTTTTAATACATAAGCTATATTCTTCCTAATAAAAGGGTGCAGGGTGGATTTAGGATAACTTACAGCAAAGAACATATGTGGTATGGTTAAAAAAGGAAAAACGTCAAGGTCACAGAAAGTAAATACCTAAAATAACTAACTAAAAAGGTAAATATAATTACAGAGATGACACACTCACATTGGGTAGAAGCTTCCTGGTTTTTCTTGTCAAATGAATAAATTAAAGAAATAAGTACATTTCCTCCTAAACCAAATTCCAAACAAAGTTTCTCATTTGGGACCTAACATAAAACAACTGAACAACATGATGAATAATATTCCCGATAACAATTTTCAAAGCAAATACAGAAATTATACATTTTATAAGAGTTCTCATAACAGTCCTCAATACAAATACCAAGGCTATGATATCAAAGGGTAAGTCAGTGATCCTGATGGGGCTAAATTATGAGTCCAGGCCTGTAGCTGCCTGTTGATAAAATGTGGTTAAGGCTAACAGAGAGCAGACGCATCACCTATCTGTCAAAGTTCTTTAGTTGCAATCTTTCCTCTCAGCTTGGCTTTTGATGCAAATTACGGCACAGAGAAAAGGGCCCAGGCTCGGAGCACTGTTGACTGAGAAGGTACCACAGGCTTTGTGAACCACAACTCGTAGAGCTTTGTATGTGAGGAGAATGTCAAATATCCCAGACTTTGCTGCCTAGACGTAAAAAATACCTGAATGGCACCAGCCCCAGCTCTGGTCAGACCTCTACACCACAGAAAACAGTGTGGGGGTGACCCATATCCAGATGGAACAAGCTCCCACCATTGGCATTAGAAAACAAATCTGAGAGACGCTCCTGAGAACACAAGCTCATTGGCTTAACCACTACGGACAAAGGCTACAAAACACGCCCTGAGGGCTAAGCTGCAGATACAACTGTCCAGGTGGGCCCTGCACAATGTCTGCTGAAGAAGGGGTCTGGTGCAGCCTGCATCATCCTGCAAGAATGGGAAGCTTTTCTCTAATTCTCACAAAAGCTTATCAATACATCGTCTTGTTCAGCAACTGAAATAAGATGGCTGGGTATCTTATAGCACAGCCAGGGCGCTGTTCAACTCCAGCAGGTGCCATTCATGTTGTATGTGTTCTATGTAAACAGCTCCACCGCGGCTGCTCCAAGTCGTGGCAGTCTGGAAATACGCTGGTTAGCACTGATAACTAGATGCTGAAGACTGAATAAAAAAGGTAATGATTTCTGTTTTCACTATGATGAGTTTTTTAATGGTTTTTAAAAAATATTTTAATTGATACATAATAATTATACATATTTATGGAGTACATCTGATATTTTGATACAAGTAGACATCATGTAATGATCAAATCAGGGTATTCAGGATATCTATCACCTCAAACATCTCCCATTTCTTTGCACTGGAAACATTTCAAATCTTCACTTCTAGCTATATTGAGATACACAATCAGTTACTATTAACTACGGTCACCCTACTGTACTATCAAACACTAGCACTTACTCGTTCTATCGAACTGTATGCTTGTACTCATAAACCAACCTCCCTTCAGCCCTCATCCACCCTTCGCAGCCTCTGCTAACCATCATTCTACTCTCCTCCTCCATGAGATCAACCTTTTTAACTCTCACATCTGAGTGAGAACATGCGAAGTTTGTCTTTCTGTCCCTGATTTATTTCACTTAATATAATGACCTCCAGTTCCATCATGTTTCTGCAAATGTAGGATTTCATTCTTTTTATGGCTGAATAAATATCCATTATGTATATGCACCACATTTCTTCATCCATTCATCTCCTGATGGACACTTAAGTTGATTCCATGTTTTGTCTATTGTGAATAGTTCTGCATAAACATGGGGGTACGTGTATCCCTTTGATATACTGAATTTCTTTCCTCTGGATAAATACCCAGTAGTGGGATTGCTGGATTGGACAGTAGTTCTGTTTTTAGTTTCTGGAGCAACCTCCATACTGTTTTCCATAGTGGCTGTACTAATTTACATTCCCACCAACAGTGTAGAAGAGTTCCTGTTTCTCCATATCATTGCCGACTTTGGTTATTTTGTGTGTGTGTCTTTTTGATCACAGCCATCTGGGGTGAGATAGTATCTCATTGTGGCTTTCATTTGCATTTCCCTAATAACTAGTGATGTAGAGCATGTTTTCATATATCTATTTGCCATTTGCAGGTCTTCTTTTGAGAAATATCCACTCAAATCGTTTGCCCACTTTTTAGAGGGATTATTTGTGTTTTTACCATATAATTGTTTGAGTGTCTTGTAGATTCTGGACATTATTCCCTTTTTGGATAAATAATTTGCAAATATTTTCTCCCATTGTACAAGTTGTGTCTTGACTCTGTTGATTGTTTCCTTTACTGTTCAGAAGCTTTTTAGTTTAATATAGTCCCATCATTTGTCTATTTTTTTGTTGCCTGTGCTTTTGAAGTCTTAGCCATAAAATCTTTGCCTAGACCAGTGTTTTAGCTATTGTGAATAGAGCTACACTAAACATGGGGGTGCATTTCCCCTATGATGTCTTCTAGCAATTTTATAGTTTCAGGTCTCACAATTAAGTCTTTAATCCATTTTGAGTTGATTTTAGTATATGGTGGGAAATAGAGGTCTAGTTTCATTATTTTGCATATGGATCTCCAGTTTTCCCAGCACTATTTATTGAAAAGTGTGCACTTTCCTCAAATAATGTTTGTGATACCTTCGGAAAAATCAGTGGGCTATAGATACATGGATTAATTTCTGAGTTCTCTATTCTGTTCTACTTGGGATGCGTCTGTTATTATACCAATACCATACTGTTTTGGTTACTATAGCATCGTAATATATTTTGAAGTCAGGTAGTGTGATGCCTCTAGCTTTGGTTTGTTTTTTGTTTTTTGCTCAGGATTGCTTTGACTACTTAGGGTCTTTTGTGGTTTTATGTGTGTTTTGGGATTGTTTTTCTATTTCTGTGAAAATGTCATTAGTATTTTGATAAGGTTGCACTGAATCTATAGATTTCTTTGGATACTATGGTCATTTTAATAGTATTAACTCTTGTGGTCCTCTTCAATTTATTTCATTGGTGTTTTGTAGTTGTTCCTTCTAATAGCCATTAGATATCAGGCTAATTGTCATTTAACAGTCATTAGATATCAGGTATTTAATAGTCACTACATATCAAGTAATTTGATGGTTGTAGGTGTGCAGTATTATTTCTGGGCTCTCTATTCTGTTTCACTGGTGTATGTGTCTGTTTTCATACCAGTACCATACTGTATTTTGTATTTTTTGTAGAATAGTTTGAAGTCAGGTAACATGATGTCTCCAGCTTTGTTCTTTATGCTTAGCATTGCCTTGGCTATTCAGGCTTTTTGTTGGTTCCATATGAATTTTAAAATAGTTTTTTCTAGTTTTGTGAACAATGTTATTGGTAGTTTGAGAGGAATAGCATTGAATCTGTAGATTGCTTTGGGCATTACGGACTTTTTAATAACATTGTTTCTTCCTATCCATGAACATGGAATATTTTTCCATTTGTGTCACCTCTGATTTTTTTGAGCAGTGTTTTGTAATTCTCATAGAGATCTTTCACCTTCCTAGTTAGCTGTATTTCTAGGTATTTTTTTCCTGTTGTGACAATTGTGAATGGGGTTGTCTTCCTGGTTTGTTTGGAAGGCAATTCCATTTACAATTGGCTTGATTGTTGTTTGTGTATAGGAATGCTAGTGACTTTTGTACATTGACTTTGTATCCTGAAACATTGCTGAAGTTGTTTATCAGCTCAAGGAGCTTTTGGGCAAAGACTATGGGTTTTTCTAGATGTAGAATCATGTCATCTGCAAACAAGAATAGCTTGACTTCCTCCTTTCCTATGTGGATACCTTTTATTTCTTCTTCTTGCCTCATTGCTCTGGCCAGGACTTCCAATACTATGTTGAATATGAGTGGTGACAGAAGGCATCCTTGTCTTGAGCCAGTTTTCAAGGGGAATGCTTCCAGCTCTTGTCCACTCACTGTGATGTTGGCTGTGGGTCTGTCATAGATGGCTCTTATTACATTGAAGTATGTTCCTTCAACACATAGTTTATTGAAGTTTGTTAAAATGAAGGGATGTCAGATTTTATCAAAAGCCTTTCCTGCATCTATTGAGATTATCATGTCATTTTTATCTTTAGTTCTATTTATGTGATGAATCATATTTATCAATTTGCATATGTTGAACCAACTTTGCATCCCAGGGATAAAGCCTACTTGATCATGATGGTTTAGCTTTTTGATGTGTTGTTGGATTGTGGATGGAAGGAGACTGAGACATGAAAAACCATACAAAGGATCAATGAATCGAGGAGTTGGTTCTTTCCAAAAATTAATAAGATAGACTAAAAACAGACTAATAAAGAAGAAGACAGAGGAGATCCAAATAAACACAATTAGAAATGACAAAGAGGACATTACCATTGATCCCACAGAAATACAAATAACTGACAGAGACTACTATGAACAACTCTATACACATAAACTAGAAAATCTACAAGAAACAGATAAATTCTTGGAGACATACATCCCACCAGGACTGAACCAGGAAGAAACTGAATCCTTGAGTGGACCAATAATCAGCTCTGAATTAGAATCAGTAATAAATAGCCTACCAATCAAAATTCAAAACCAAAAAGCCCAGGACCAGGCAGATTCACAGCCAAACTCTATCAGATGTACAAAGAGGAGCTAATACCATTCCTCCTGAAACTATTCCAAACAAGTGAGAAGGAAGAACTCCTACCCAACTCATTCTAAAGGCCAGCATCATCCTGACACCAAAACCTGGCAGAGACACAACAGAAAGAGAAGACTTCAGGCCAATATCCTTTATTAACATAGATGCAACACTCCTCATAAGATTTTTTTTCTTTCTCAGGAATATATATATCAGGAAAGGCTTGATCAACCAGGCTTCTAGGAGTCAGCACCATCTGCACAGGGATCAAGTGCCTGCCTGAAGTCAGCCTCCCTGGGCTCCAATTCCACCTGCTACTCATTGCTTGTGCAAACTTCAATGACTGAACATGATGTCAAAATCTATAACATGAGGATAACATCAAACATATAACATGAGGACCTAACAACGACATCTGGTTCCTAAGTATTCATGAAGGATTAACTGAAATGACTCGTGAACTTGCTTAGCACAGTGCCTGGCCCCAATACATGTGAACTATTATAATTAATCTTGTTCCAAACCATGTGAGATTATGATCTGTTTTAAAAAGACACTTCCTGCCTGTGTTACTACTTGTCACAGCATTAAAATGCAGATAAGCCCACTTGAGCCAGCTCTCCCCTTCTCAGCCTCATCTCCTACTGTTGTCTCGAATTTCTAAAGAAATTCTTCTTTGGGCTCTATCATTGCTCTTCCTCTGCCTAAAAACTGTTTCTTCTAGACAATCCCATGGATGGTCTCTTCTTGTCAATCAAACCTCTCTACAAGCAGGCTACTGGATTCAAAAAAAGCTATTCTTCACCATCCCTGCCTCAACCCTCTACTGCATCACGTTGCCCTGCTTTAGCTTCTTTGCAGTATATCTGGATGCATTTGTCTGCTTGTTTATAGTGTCTCCTACAGTACAGAGTAAGATTCTGGGAACACGGAATGTGGCTGTCATGTCTACCACTATCTGCCCAATGCCTAGAATCATCTTCTAGCAGCCCAGAGCAAGCCTTCAGGCAAGGCCACCATCTCCCCTAAAGAACAGTTGCATGAATGGATTCCAGAGAGTAAATAAAACTATTTAGACACTATCACTGTCTAAAAATTTTAATTATTGGTAAAGCTCATAGTTCACTAAACACTAAGAAAGTGCTAAGAAATCTAAAGTAATGGCAAAAACCACAGTTACTTTTGTACCACCTAATAAAGGCTAAATTTATTTCTTAACATCTATATATCTCTTTTTCTTTACACATTATTTGAAATAAGAAACTTAACTTACTACCAGGTGCAGAGAAGTTGCTCAATAAATGTGCTGTTAAAGCAGATGTTTTATACTGTAGGAAATGAAAACATCTTCTCTTTGTTTTTAAACTCAACTCTGAGATAAGGTCATTATGAGACCAGATTGAAAGTTTAATTTCCTTGTTTGCCTTACTTCAATTTGTCAACATAGAATAAATTAAAAAGTGATAAGAATGTATTTTTATGGGTACAAATGAAAAAAGTTATGAAGGAGTGTCACCTTTAAAAGTAAGTCTCATTTAGACATTAATAAAATAGTCTTCTTGGCCAGGTGCTGTGGCTCCCATCTGTAATCCCAGCACTTTGGAAGGCCAAGGTGGGCAGATTGCTTGAGCTCAGGGGTTCGAGACCAGCCTGGGCAACATGGCAAAACCCCATCTTTACAAAACATACAAAAATTAGCCAGGTGTGGTGGTGCACACCTGTATCCCTGTCACATGGGGGGCTGAGGTGGGAGGACTACTTGAGCTCAGAAGGTTGAGGCTGCAGTGAGCCAAGATCATACCACTGCACTCCAGCCTTGGTGACAAAGTGAGATCCTGTCTCAAAAAAAAAAAAGTCTTCAACTGTGAGAAACTTTTTAAACTAATTTTGTCAACTATACTTTATCATTTATAGATGATTTCTGGTATTTTAAATCCCAAAAATGTGACTCAGGAAATATGTATTATTAATATGGAACTAGGGCTCTAATCTTCACAGAAAATTTTAAACAATTTGCAGTGAGCATACATTTCATTCCAGAGAGGATCGTATCTTTTTAGATTGTCCAGGTTGACTTATGATTTAATCCAAAGTTTAAAAAGAGGGAACATATTTCTTTTAAGTAACAAAGTCTTTCCCTCATTTTTCCTAGCTGCTACTTCTCATAAGGATTAAATCCAAAGTCAGTTTTCAAGGAGCCTTTCCTTGACTCTCAGAGCTAAAGTCACTCTCTCCCATCTCCAAATCCCTTGCAAACCGTTTTTCCACGTTAGAACTCTCATCACTACCTGAATCTATGCAATTTACATTAGTTGCTGGCTTAGTGCCTGCATTTCCCCTCTAACAGAACTCCATGAGGACAGAGACTTCATCCTGTTCACTACTGTTCTCACAATAGTATGCCGCAATCTGACATACATTAGGCACTCGATACCTGACTGAATAAACCAGACCATGGCTTCCGTTCCTTCAGTAGATGCCTTTGGTTGGGTTGCCCCAGAAATAAACTATGAGATAAGGATGTGTGTATATAAAGGACTTTGCTAAGGAGGCGGCTCCAGGAAGCACCATTAGGGAAGGACAGAAAGAAAGAGCAAGGAAGGAATCCACAGAGAGTGTATTTTCATGCATTTTATTGTGGGCAACTGTGCTGTAAGCCAGCTGGGGAGTTTTGGGAGACTGTAGAAAATACCACAGAATCATCCCAACTGAGGTAGAGGGAGGAGGCTGGACTCCAATCAGTTCTTGGCTGATGGCATCTCTGGGCAGCTGTTGATACTTCCTAGTCTGCTGTGCACATGGGTGGGTTCTGACAGCCTAGAGAATCTCTAGTCAAAGAACCACGAATGCTTAAGGTTACAGTCTGAAAACTGTGGTTGGCATGTAGCAGCTGATTTGGGCAAAGTTAATGACTAGGGAGGAGTGGTCAGAGGAATCCCCAAGTTTCTAGAAGTTAGAGAAGTGTATTTGAAAGCAAATACTTTTTCTAGTATATTATTTTCCTTCTTATTTTAGTAAAATTGTTTTCCATAACAAAAACTTCCAGTGTTCTTAATTTTAATCTTCTGATATTTTCCTTAATTTTTTTTTTTTTTTTTTAATGGAGTTTCACTCTTGTTGCCCAAGCTGGAGTGCAATGGCAGGATCTCAGCTCATTGCAACCTCTGTCTTCTGGGTTCAAGCCATTCTCCAGCCTCAGCCTCCCAAGTAGCTGGAATTACAGATATGTGCTGCGACACCCAGCTAATTGTTTTTTTTTTTTTTTAGAGATGGGGTTTCACCACATTGGCAGGTTGGTCTCAAACTCCTGACCTCAGGTGATCCACCCACCTCAGCCTTGTAATTTCTTCTGTCCTTTCAAAGCCCTGAAAGTAAAGGCCGAACTTAATGGTATTTTTCATTGATAGTATATCTTAAATCGATATGTGCAAAGGTAGATGCCAGTATTCGTTTTATGTATTTTTAAATATACACATAGCTCAATTAAACATTTACACATAAAATACATTTATCATTTTCAATTTCGGGGAAATATTATATATAGATAAAAGATATTGATAACTGATTTTTAAGTGTTTTACTAGTTTTTCAAAATTGCTATTGCAACAAACAGTTATTGCCTATTATGTACAAAACTTGAGGGATACAGACAAGAATCATATGATATTGTTTTATATCCACAAGGAGATTTTAGTTGGTAAGACTTTGGGAGGCCGAGGCAGATGGATCACGAGGTCAAGAGATTGAGACCATCCTGGCCAACATGGTGAAACCTCGTCTCCATTAAAAATACAAAAAAATTAGCTGGGCGTGGTGACCTGTGCCTGTAGTCCCAGCTACTCAGGAGGCTGAGGCAGGAGAATTGCTTGAACCCAGGAAGTGGAGGTTGCAGTGAGCCGAGGTCGCACCACTGCACTTCAGCCTGGCACCTGGTGACGGAGTGAGACGCTGTCTCAAAAAAAAAAAAAGATATAAAGTTGTCTGTCTATATGACACTTACCATGATAAATATTTTTCACAAATATAGTCCAAAAGTATCATCCCTGAAGTCTGCACAATTTTACTTGTTTTTTTTTATATATATAGTTCAGTTTGATTTTTAGCATATTCACAAAGTTGAATAACCATCACCACTATTATTCCAAAATATTTTCATTGTCCCAAAAACAAGCCCCATACCAGTATCAAATTAGCAGAAAGCAATCTCCTCCCCATTCCCTGGAAACGGTTTATCTAATTCTGTCTCTACAGATTTGTATTCCAAACATTCACATAAATAGGAATCATATAATGTGTGCCTTTTTGTATCTAGATTTTTTCATTTATCATGTTTTCAAGGCTCATCCAGATTGTAGCATGTATCAGAACTTCATATCCTTTTTCATTTAATTTTTTAATATGAATTCAGATATAATTCACATTTCATAAAACTTACGTTTTAAAAGTATACAATGCAATGGTTTTAGCATAGTCACAAAGTTGTGCAACCATCACTACTATCTAATTTCAGTATATTTCCATCACCCCATAAAGAAACTCCATGACCATCAGTAGTCTTCATTCCTTTCTTTTTAAAATAATTTATTTTTAATTTTTGTGGGTACATAATAGGCTTATATATTTATGGGGTATATATTTTGCTATAAGCATACAAGGTGTAATAATCACATCAGGATAAATGGGGTATCCATCACCTCAAGCATTATCCTTTATGCTACAATTAATTACACTCTTATTTTAAAATGTACAATTAAATTATGATTGACCATAGTCACCTGTTGGTCCATCAAATACTAGATCCTAATTATCCTGTTTGTTTGTATCCATTAACCATCCCCACTACCCACTCCAGACTGCCTTTCCCAGCCTCTGAAAATCTCCATGAGTTCAACCGTTTTAATTTTTAACTTCCACAAGTAACTGAGAACATGCTAAGATTGTCTTTCTGTGCCTGGCTTATTTCACTTAACATAATGACCTCTAGATCCATCCATGCTGTTGCAAATGACAGGATCTCATTCTTTTCTATGGCTGGCTAGTACTCCATCGTGTATATGTACCATATTTTCTTTCTCCATTCATCTGTTGAACACCTGGATTGCTTCCAAATCTTGGCTATTGTGAATAGTGCTGCAATAAAGATGGAAGTGCAGATAGCTCTTTGACATACTGATTTCCTTCTTTTGGGTGTATGCCTAGAAGTGGATTTGCTACATCAAATGGTAACTCAATTTCGAGTTTTTTGAGAAACCTCCAAACTGTTCTCCATAGTCATTGTACTAATTTACATTCCCATCAACAGTGTATGAGGACTTTGTTTTCTCCACATCCTCACCAGCATTTGCTATTGCCTGTCTTTTAGATAAAAGCCATTTTAACTGGCATGAGACAACATCTCATTGTAGTTTTCATTTGCATTTATCTGACGATCAGTGATATTGAACAATTTTCATACATTAGTTGGCCATTTGTGTGTCTCCTTTCAAGAAATGTATATTCAGATCTTTTGCCCATTTTTAAATCAAATTATTACATTTTTTTCCCACAGAGTTAGTCGAGCTCCTTATATAGTCTGGTTATTAATCCCTTGTCAGATGGATAGTTTGTAAGTATTTTCTCCCATTCTGTGGTTTATCTCTTCACTTTGTTGATTGTTTCCTTTGCTGTGCAGAAGCTTTTTAACTTGATGTGATTTATTCCTTCTATGGCTGGTTAATATCGCGCTGTATGGGAATACCACACTTTGTTTATCCATTCATCAATTGATGAACAGTTGAGTTGTTTCCACTTGTAATGCTATTATCAATAATACTGCTATGAAAAAGTTTTGGTATAGACATATGTTTTTCAGTTCTCCTGGGTGAATCCCTGGTATTGCTGGGACATGTGGTAACTATGTTTAACAGTTTAAAGAGCTGCCAGAGTGTTTTCCAAAGTGGCTGCGGCATTTTACATTTCCATTAGCAATATCTGAAGTTTCTCTACAGAAAATATTCTAGTTTCTCTACATCCTCACCAGCATTTGTTTTTGTCCATCTCTCTCATTATAGCCATCCTCACAGGTGTGAAATAGTATTTCATTGTGGATTTGATTGACATTTCCCTAACGACTAGTAATGTTGAGCATCTTTTCATATACTTAATGGCCATTTGTACATCTTCTTTGGCTAGCCAATTCTGGCAGCCCAATTGGATTGTGTCCTTGGGTTTTCACATATGTAATTTGTATGCTTTGGCTACGAGATCAGCTTTGGGTATATTTCAATGAATGCTGGAACTTGGATTTTAAAATATAATTAAAAGTTTGTTCTGCCATGGCTTTTGAGGATTTATAATTTAAAACTGGTATGTTATACCAGCCCAAATACCCAGTGTATTAAAACAAACTAGCACACAAAAGTCACTACTTCCTACCTTTTTGACCATCGGTAGCAGGCTCTTCCCTGGCCACAGCAATTCAAACCTGGTATTCTGTGTCCTCCAGATCTTTTCATTATCATACCTTCTCTGAAAGAGACATGAAATTAACCCATCACCTTCAAATTTCACACTCTCACTTAGCTTTTACAGCCTCCCAACATGGGACTAAATAAACCATCTCATTCTCACATGACTTTCCTCCCTACTCTCTCCTCCTCGTTCTCAACTAGCTCAGTGCTCTAATTGTTAGGCTGGGTACTCTAGAGTGTAAACTTGAAACACAGTCATTAGATATAGTCCTTCAGCATTCAGTGTGGCATGATTCTGTTTTGCACCACATAGGACCTGAAGCATCCTGTCTCCTGGCTCTAAATGTTAAGTGTTCCCTCCTCAACATGATGACACTGTGACAAAATAAAAGAGACCCCATGCATTTCCACATGCCTGCACAGGGATGGTTCCACTGCTGTTGAGACCATGGTGTGTCTCACCCACAGATGGCAGGCCATCTCTGTGGCTCTTCACACATAGTTCCAGAAAACTAGTTGAGCTAGTTGAGCTATGTCAAAGGAAGCAGAACATAGCTACTAGTTTTGAAAACAGTAGTATCTTAATTTTGAAAAAACATGACAAGAAAAAGCAGTAACAAACGCTAAACAAAAAAAAAATTTGGAACAACTACTAACAATGCTGTTAACTAGAACTTGAAAGTTAAGCTGTTTATGTTTTCAAGCTTTAATACTGTGAAAGAAAATGATCATAAATTTCCATCTGGTTATACAACATATTTTACATAGCATTATTTTAAAATAATCATCAAAATAAGTAGTAAACATTTAATGTTATAAGGGATTATAAAAGGAGATCTGATGTACTTGATTTTTAATGTATTCTTCTACACATCATACTTGCTATAGGTATTGAACACTTCCACTGTTGGGTTAGAAAGAATCTGTGCTGTAAGCACGTGGCAAAGACCGTGGAGCAGGTGCTACCATTATTTATCACAGGAGATGCTGACTCGTATGAATAGATCCCATCAGTTGCTCTAATTCTACTGGCAAGAAGAGAAGCTAGCAGTAAAGCCAGGAGGACTCCATCAGCGCGGCATGCTGCTATGTTAAGTGTTCATGCATATCAACTTTCCATATTTCTCTTTCAACGTTCATTGGAACTTACATGCCCTTTGGTCCCAAATCATGGATGAAAGATAGCTGGCTTATATCAAGAAACTCTGCCTGAAAAGAGGTAAAAAATCCAACTTTAGCAAGCAAAGAAATTCAAATGTATGCATTACAAAGCATGTATTAGGTATAGCTGTGTGTAAATACTGTTTGGTGTACTCCACAGACTATACAGATCCATAATAATGGCACTGCCCTCAAACACTGCAGATTAGACGTATATAAATTATTCAGACGCACCCTACTCGACCTTCTAAATCTCAAGAGAGTGATGTGTGCTCTAAGATGTAGAGATAAAATAGTCAAGAAGCTTGGAGAGAGAGAAAGAGAGAGTTTATTCCCAATATTCTCTTATTGTTTGTTTTTGTTGTACGGGGTGGGGATTGTGTGGCACAGTGTACACTCAAACAATAAAAGAATGTGAGAAGGGAGTGGTATCTGCAGGATCTGGAAGATGGACTGGATTTTTGGGCACACAGAAATGAGAGATGAATGGGGGGCTAGAACAGAAGTTCCAAGGTTATAGGATATACAGTTGGACTACAGTGAATAAGATGAAGGAAAAGAATGAAAAATTACACAGCAATGTAGGCTGAAAAGAGAGTGCTTTGAACATCAGGCATCACTAAAAGAATTATTTTTAATGAGTTGAAGAGAATTTTAGGCCCACCTTCACTGTATTAGAAGGTTGAAAACTGTAAATATTATAACAACAACTGCAGCTATATCTACTGAGTGCTATGTGTTGGTATCATACTACCCATTTTTCATGCACTATCTCAAACCCCTTTGAAGCAAGTGCTATTTTTCCCATTGCACAGAAGAGGAAGCTGAGGTTTATAGTAGGGGTAAGCAAAAATGTTCTGCAAAGAGCCAGAGAGGAAGTATCTTGGGCTTTGTAGGCATACGTTCCCTGTTGCAACCACTTAGCTCTGCCATTGTGGTGTGGAAATAGCCATAGGCACATACATAAATGAATAACCGTGGCTGTGTTCCAATAAAACCTTATTTATGGATGTAAAATACCAAGAGAATCTAATTTTTATGTGTCGCAAAACAGTATTCTTCTTTTGATTTTTTCCAACCACTTAAAAATATAAAAACTATTCTTAGTTCACAGAACATACAAAAACAGGCAATGGCCAATGGGCTGGATTTGGTCCACGAGCCTAGTTTGCCAGCCTCTGTTTTAGAGAAGTCAAGGAAGTTGTCCAAGGTCACATAGTCAGGGAGGGATTAACTCAGTATGATTAACTCACCATGAAGTCAGACCAAAGTCAGCGTCCTCAAAACTAAGCTGCAAAAGCAAAAAGTCCTTCAACATTTATCTTACTCGAATTGAGTTCCTTGCACATTCTAGGTAGGTAAGAGCTAGATGTAAATGTGGAGGCATAGAGGCTAAAAAACCAAATCAACATTCTGTAGTGTTTAGCATATGCAGATTTGCAGATTTTTTTAAAAAGTGACCAACAATAAGTTCAGATCCTTAGACTATGTCAATAACAACGTTGATAGAAAAACAAACACTAAAAAGATACTCTCCAGCATTAGAAAGCAGATGAGAGACTAGACACGGAAAACACTTCCCTCAATGAAGTTCTATAAGATGAACTGCATTAGATACATGTGAAAGTAGTTACCGAGGTATAGAGTAGTAGAGGGTGACCACTTCCTAGTTGATATGACATCACAGATGCAGGGATATTTGGACTAGGTTTATAAATGGGATTAACAAACCACAACGAAAGTTTTCCATGAAAGTTTTATATGTGACTAGATGTATCTAACACTACTCTTGTAAAAAAAATTACAAATATCTGAAAGCTGTCTATCCTTGTAAGGTTCATTTAAATGCATAAATTTTTCTCTTTTCTTAGGGTTATTTGCAGAAAATAGGTCTTTAAAATTCAAAAGGACTTAAATATCTTTTAAAAATCCTAAGTTAAACACATCTTCATATAGCATTTTTTAAATTGAGAATGTAAAAAGTCAAGGTCTCAGACAGGCATGGTGGCTCACACCTGTTATCCCCGCATTTTGGAAGGCCAATATGGGTAGATAACTTAGGTTTAAGAGTTCAACAGCAGACTGGCCAACATGGCAAAACCCCGTCTCTACTAAAAATGCAAAAAAATAGCCAGGCGGAGCGGTGCATGCCTGTAATCCCTGCTACTCAGGAGGCTGAGGCAGGAGAATCACTTGAACCCCAGAGGCAGAGGCTGCAGTGAGTGGAGACTGCAACCCTGCACGCCAGCCTGGATGACAGAGGGAGACTGTCTCAAAAAAAAAAAAAAAAAAAAGGAAAAAGCAAACCAAACAAAAAAACCCTCAAGGTCTTTAAATTTTCTGTCATATAAACAAGTAATTCACTCAGTATCATGCATTTTTATCTGGTTTGTGAAAATGCTTAATTAGAAAATGTAGTAACCCATGGGTTATTAGAAATGACACACAGATTGTCAGTCATAAAATCCACAATATTTCAAAATCCTAACTTTTCCTTTTATCTCTAGAGAGAGACAAATAATGCCAGTCCTAGCTGACACTTGAAGGATATACTCTACTACAGGGACACAACTAACTTATGCAAAGTCACAGAACAGCCTAAGGGAAGAACACGAAATGAAAACAAAAAGCACGGGAGCCACTCATCTCATGCCCGGATATTTTCTTATTTATATCGCTGTTATTATCATATAGTTGACAACAGAAATATTCTCTGAAATCATTCAGAAATCATAACTTTTGGAATATCATAACAAAATTGCTAAGTGTAAAGACTCTCATCTAAGTAGAAAAGCACACTTTAATAATGGAGAAAATTAAAAGTTCTACATTAATAATATGAAATTTAATTTATCCTAATAGCTTAGTAAAGTTTGACTGGAGAGAGATTTCAAGAAGGAACCTGCCCTATTATACAGAAAAAAACACACTTGGAAATAAACATTTTTCTAATACAGAGTTATCAAATCGAAAGTAAATGTGTCAAGGTCAACTGAGAGGCGTACCTAACTAATAAAAATTGAAATTTAACAAAGATGATGTTCTCCACACTTCTTAGTATGTCTTCATTGATATGAATTCCACCCTCCATATGGGCAGGTGACTCCCAGGAATAAGAATCTAAAGATCAACTTAGCCTAACAATATTTCACAAGACTTATTCCATTGATCTTCTGAGTAACATATAATCAATGCCTTTTTGTCTTCATTTTTTGGGAAAGAAATTTGTAAAATATGCAATGAAATAATGTTCTTGACACTAGATAAAAAGTGATCTCAATTTAAAAATTCCAACATGATCTACCAATTGGATACGTAAAAAATTAGAGAAACAGAGAAGCAAAAATACTTCCATTTCAAAAGACAAGCAACAAACCCTATGGTTAACAAAAAAGCCTGAAAATTACTTGGCAATCACGTACACACTGCCTCTACTGCTCATTTTTGTATAGTAAGAGATGAGTGACTTTCAGAGGCTCCTTTTATTTCCCAGGTAGCAAAAACTCAAGCAAACAGCCAGGTGAAAAATCATCAGATATAAGGAAGGTAAAAGCATTGAGTTGGGCAATGTCCTTGTAGACTCTGGTACTCCAGGAAAGGCAGAGAGCAAAGAAGACACCTAATCTATGAAAGAAACTGGGAGGGTGGACAAAGGCCTCAAGTCCTTCTTAACGCGAAGACTCAATCATAAGAAAGAAAACACTTCCCTTAATTTGAAGACTCAGCTGTTCAAATAGTACAGCTTTTCCCTGTTGGAATAAAAACACTGTGTGCATGTTTATTCTTAATCTAGTCTTCCCCTCAAGTTCAAGTTCATTCTACAAAACAAGGGAGAGGTGAACGCAGTATTATTGATCTGTGGGATGTTTTATTCAAGGTTTCAAAGTCATTACCTTCTTGGGGATAAGAATCTGAGTCACATGAGTTAAATGATTTACTTCAAGGTAGAGATACCATCCTATCAGCTTAGGGCCCTTCTCTTGGAAATTGTGCAATTTGTTCCATTTCTAGATTTTAATCTCAAGTATGAAAAAGGTACATTTATTGCTCCTTTTTCCTCTTATTTTACTTCCCTGGAAGATAAGGATTTTCCAGTTACTTATTAAAATGCCTTGCTAGTGAGTTCTCCACTACAGCCAGCACTAATGCAATTTCAGAATACAAAAGGAATTCCAGTTTGAGATTTTTTTGTCATGTTATTACACACCTCAGATACTGCTATTTTTAAATGTATTTATGCTTAGAGAAAAGGGGAAATACGTTTGTCCCCATTTTACAAATGAGCAAAGAAAACCGAACAAATCACCAATTAACTGCCTGACGATGACTACACTAAAACACTAGGAGAAGCTCTGTTTTGCAGAACCACAAGAAGGAAAAAAAAGAATTCAAAGCAGAGCAAGTCTTCACAGAGAAAAGTTCTGAGCACAAACCCAACCAACAACTATACAAAAGTGAGAGAAAAGAACTGTCCATGTCTAATTTCAAAGGTCATTTAAGAAAAATAAAGTCAGTGCTTTGAACCCAAAACCAAATTCCTTTGAGGAAAATCCTATTATACAAAGACCTTTATAATAAATCTCCATCTTTTTTTTTTTTTTTGAGACAGAGTCTTGCTCTGTGGCTCAGGCTGGAGTGCAGTGGCACAATCGTAGCTCACTGCAACCTCCATCTCCCAGGTTCAAGCAATTCTTCTGTCTCAGCCTCCCAAGTAGCTAGGATTACAGGCACCTACCAGCACACCAGGCTAATTTTTTTTTTTTTTTTTTTTTTTCTGAGAGAGTCTTGCTTTGTCTCCAGGTTGGAGTGCAGTGGTGCAATCTTGGCTCACTGCAACCTCTGCCTCCTGGGTTCAACAATTCTTCTGCCTCAGCCTCCAGAGTAGCTGGACTACTGGTGTGTGCCACCACACCCAGCTAATTTTTGTATTTTTAGCAGAGACGGGGTTTCACCATGTTGGCCAGGATAGTCTCGATGTGGTGACCTCGTGACCCACCCACATCAGCCTCCCAAAGTGCTGGGATTACAGGCATGAGCCACCACATCCGGCCTAACTTTTGTATTTTTAGCAGAGAGTTTCACCATATTTTCCAGGCTGGTCTTGAACTCTTGACCTCAGGTGATCTGCCCGCCTCAGCCTCCCAAAATGCTGGGATTGTAGGCATGAGCCACCATGCCCAGCCCTATCTCCACTTTTTAAAGTGGTATAATTTTACCAAGACATTTCTAAGCTGATCACAGCATTTTAGTTTAGTTCTCAAACTCCTGATGATAAGGATCACTTGAGCTATTTGTTAAACACACTTGTTCCAAATACAGATTTGGATGGCCCTATAGAGATTAAGATCATATCCTATTCAGTCCCTTGACCTATGATCCTTGATTCCATCTGCTTACAGACCTGAATTACCTTAAAATAAATTTATTTTATTATGTAAGTATAAATTTATTATATGCATCTTAAAATAACTTTTAATATGCTTTTTACAGATACTTTTTAGTATTTTCCGCAATAATTGAAGAAAACACATGGACTCCAATCTCATTTCACAAATGAGGCAGAGGCCTACAGATCTGGTCTTTAGGCCAGACTACATTAAAAAAAAAAAAAAGAATGTAAGAGAATTAATGTAATGAAATTGTATCCTATGCTGGAATCATATTGAACAATTCAGCTTTGGAGAGAATAATCTCAGTAACCGTCAAAAATGAGAGGGAGAATCTGTTCAGTCAGTTGCTAAGGAGGCTTTCCCTTCCAAAGGAAATGTTTATAAGTCACTCTGGAACTTCTAAATACAATATGGCTTAACTTTGAAAATATTTTTATGACTGGAAAAGTAATTAAAATGAACATTTTATAAATATAAACATTCTTCAGTCAATAGTAGAATCCCAGATGTAGAAAAGTACATGAAAAGAGAAGAATGAACTCACCAAGAACGGATAAAGCCAAAAGAAATAGTAAAAGTAAAGTCACAGGCAGGCAGAAAAGTAAAAGAAAAGGAATATTATTGCATAGGAATACTAATACACATTTAAATCATTGTCTATTAAAGAAAATAGCATGTCTGATTTCAGACAATACAACAGGAGATGTCACTTTTAATAACCACAGTGGTAGTATTCGTATTTATTATGTTATTTCAACAATACAAGTTCCTGAGTCCTAGAAGAAAGGAAACCCCCGCCTCCCATCATCCTTCTCCTGAGATCCTCTGGTAGAACTGAAATTCCTGTTTTCCTGAGAAAATCCTTCCCCAGGTTTTTTAAGCTCTCCAGGACTTGAAGCTCCTTCAAGTCCATTGAACGCCCCAGTGCAAGTTGCTGCAGGAAGTAAGTAGTGACCACCTAGACTCAGGTCAGCTGTGTGCAAAGGGGACCAGCTGGGTGTATAGTTGGACCAGACTGCGGACTGCATGCTGAAAGGCAGCAGGAAGGCAGCTCCTGTCATGAGAAACTTAGAGCCAAGGGCTCTCACATCTTCTCCAAAATATACTAAGGTCTTTCCTCTTTCTGTTTATGTGTTTATTTCATGCCCTTCTCTCAACTAGCGGCCAAATCACAATTGCACCAACTCTTGAGTTCTGCACATATATAATATAGATGCATATAACCCCCATCACCATATAATTCATGCAAATGTATACACACATATAATAAACCAGGGCATTCTCAGTTATCCAGACCTCTGGATAACCGAAGGCTAAACCTTTAAAAACACCCCACCTTTAACGGCGCAGAGCTAATTGTTTGCTGACACTAGAAAACCTACTCCCACCCTGCTTGCCAGCTGCACACCCCAAGCTTACTCTCTGTGGCTGCATCTAAGCCCCATCACCTCTTCTGTCTTTACTTGGATTCCTCAAGGGTTTTTTCTTTCCTAGCTTTCCCCATGCTTCTCACTTTCACATGAAAAGACAGGCCTTTAACAGGCATCAGAAACCAGTCAGATGGCGTCTCCCTGCGCATCACAAAATCCTTGGGCACTCAACGCCCCTCAACTGTTTTCATCACTTCCTACTCAACATTTATTCTTTGGAGCTAAACATGCTTTTTGGTACTTTCCGGGAAACCTGAGAAGAGAAGAAGGTTGATTTCTAGATAATCTAGCCTACAGCAACATTTTAAGTTCATATAAATCTATTCTTAAAGACATATTAAGTTCTATTCAACATTTTTTTTTTTTTTTTTTTTTTTTGAGACGGAATTTCGCTCTTGTTACCCAGGCTGGAGTGCAATGGCACGATCTCGGCTCACCGCAACCTCTGCCTCCTGGGATTAGGCGATTCTCCTGCCTCAGCCTCCTGAGTAGCTGGGATTACAGGCACACGCCACCATGTCCAGCTAATTTTTTGTATTTTTAGTAGAGACAGGGTTTCACGATGTTGACCAGGATGGTCTCGATCTGTTGACCTCGTGATCCACCCCCCTCGGCCTCCCAAAGTACTGGGATTACAGGCGTGAGCCACCGCGACCGGCCCCCTATTCAACATTTTTTAAACAGCATGACACCATTGTAAACTGAATCCTTGCTGTCCAATCATCTTTGTATTCACTTAATTTATGTTAATTCAAGGACAAATGTAAATGTGGATATAATCACTTGTGTTAATAAAATGATCCAAAATTTAGCTGACAATTTACTATAGTGAAAATTACTTCAAACTGAAATCACTGACCAGTACTTACTGTGGCATGATAGTTTTTATACATGGGCATTTTTAGTATCTTTGTCAAGTAATCTTCCAGTTGTTTCTGTAATGCAAATATTTTAGATACGTGTTAACATGGTCATACTTACTTTAAAAAATTAAACAGTAGTGACAATGATGAGATCATCATTTTCATCTTCTATAAGTTATTCAATTATTTATCAGTATAATCATGGGGCAAAGAATCCTGAATAGCATCCAAGTGTTATTTCCATAATTCTTTTGAACTATTATTTAAATATCTTATTGCTATTTAAACTTTCCATATGCTTAGGTCTTCTATAAACTGTTGACAAGCCCTGAGTTATATATTCTTTTAATCCTCCATAGCTATTATAAAGCAGGACTTGCTCATAGTAACTTTTTAAAGCATTTGTTGATATTACCAAAAACTTAAGATGTTTTTCAATTCTAACACTGGACTTATTATAAAAGATACACTACAATTTTTAAACAGCTTTTCAGGAAAAGAAAAGTGGGGAAAGGTTAAAGACTTTCTAGTAAAATGTACTGATTTTAAATATGCTAAACCATATGTGGGGGGAGATGAGGAGAAGAGGGATGTAGGCTTGGGGCACTGGAGCAACATATGTCAATCATAGTGACCATGATATAAAATCCAGCATGGTTTTGTTGAATCGCTAAGCATCATTTTCAGTTGAACTCATACATGTGCACACAGTAAACCAAAACTTTCTTTTTTTTTTATTTTTTTTTATTTTTTGAGACAGAGTCTTGCTCTGTCACCAGGCGCCAGGCTGGAGTGCCGTGGCGCGATCTAGGCTCACTGCAACCTCCCCCTCCCGGGTTCAAGCAATTCTCCTGCCTTAGCCTCCCAAGTAGCTGGGACTACAGGCACATGCCACCACGCCCAGCTGATTTTTTGTATTTTTAGTAGAGACGGGGTTTCACCATGTTGGCCAAGATGGTCTCGATCTCTTGACCTTGGGATGTGCCCACCTCGGCCTCCCAAAGTGCTGAGATTACAGGCGTGAGCCAACTATCTATTTTTATATGTCTAGGTATCTTGGAAAATATTTGGCCCAGACACCTACTAAGGCAGTTAAACAAGATGACAACTACAAAGGAGAAATCAAACGTTCCCTCTGGAACATAAACGTTTCAGATTACAAAACAGAACCCACGGAAATTAACAAATACTTGTTCATTTTCTAGTAAAAAAAAAAAGAAAGAAAGAAAAAAAGAAAAAAGTGAATCATCCACACTCCGCAGCACCCATCTCGGACGCAGGGCAGGCGGAAGCGCCCCTCCTCTGGAGTCTTCTGTCCAGGAGTGTGTGCCTGTCTGTACTCTGCTGTACTCTTCTCAGACCCTGACTGCTCCACTATAGTTTAGGAATGAGATTTTACAAATATTTAAGATGAGCTATTATAAACACAGAAGCTCATATATGGAAACATATTATTTTAAAAAGTAGATCTCAAAACCCACAACGAGTTCAATCTTTAACTCACAACAAGCCCAAGGATGTTCTAGCAGGAAGAACAGCTTCTCCGTAATGTTAAGTCCTAACCAAGAACACTCTTCCTCTTCTGAGAAAATGCAGCCACTATATGGCTTGAGAAAAGAAGGAAATGCCTAACTAGTTCCAGAAAAGCTAAACCAGCCTGGGTGATGGATGAGTGGATGGGAGGAGTTGCAGCCACACCTACTTCACCCCTGGGCAGATGCTATGTTTCTACAGCACTGCAAAAGTATGTTCAAAACAACAGAATAGTGAAGCCACTTACTCTTCTGCCAAGGAATTGTTCTTCTCTCATCATGTTTTCAGATGAACGGGGCAAACTGGGCATCTCTCGAGGCTCCTCTCGGACATTTTGCCTCCTAAATGTGTGTCTAAAACACAAACACCCAGAATGCAAATACTTATTAAATTAGTCTTTGACTATGACTTCAGTGTACCTTTCATGAGATGGCATATTTTTAAGAGACGACTTAAGTGAAAATATCTACCAACAATAGACTAGTTAGCCTATACTGTGAATTAAATAGACTTTTTATTTATTTATTTTAGAGATGGGGTCTTGCTCTGTTGCCCAGGCTGGAGGGCAGTGGTGTGATCATAGCTCACTGCAGCTTTAAACAATCCTTCCGTCACAGTCTCCCAAGTAGCGAGGACTACTACCTACCACCACATGCCACCACATCCAGCTAAATGTTTCCATTTTTTGCAGAGAGGAGGTCTTGCTATGTTACCCAGACTAGTCTCATATTCATGGCCCCAAGTGATTTTCCTACCTCAGCCTCCCAAAGTGGTGAGATTACAGGTGTAAGCCACCACACGCAGCCAAAACACACTTTCCATACAACTTGTATACTGGCATAATTAATTCCAAAATGGGTACCTTCTAGTGGGAATGGGGATGCGGATAAAGGCTTTGTACTTCAGCAGCTCTCTGTGAAATTCTTGAAAGTGCTTGAATTTCCTCTTAACTTGCCATTTAAATTCCCCATGTGTTAATTCAATAGTGTAAAGATTAATACTCGGTACCTACGGTGATACATAAAAATGTTTGATATTTTAGATAACAAGAAAAATTCCAAAAGCTTTCAATGAACAATATTTAAATAGTAAGTAAGAGGGAGGTATACTTAAGCCCAGCCTACTTCTTTGTGTAAGTACTTAAGTAAATTTTCTCAAAAGCAGCCATTTACAGAAATAATATTCTCTAAATGTTCACTTGATCAATTACATAAGACAAACTTCCAATCACACACAAGAGCTACTCCTACAAATGCTATTCCTCCAACATATGTGTGTGTGTGCATCCACGTGCACACACCCGAAACAAGGAACTAGTTGGGGGAGACGATGAGAGAAGGTTCTAATTAGCCTTCAGGGGTCCAGTCCACAAATATAAGCAGTGAACCAGGCAATTGGCAGGGGTGAGAGGTGTTGTGTACTAGGAGTGCCATCTTAGCTCTTTTTTTCCTTCAGAAATGGTATGACATGCCTTCTTTCCTCCTCTTCTGAAACACATTCCAAGGTCCAGCCTTGTCTATACCATCCACCTACTCCAAGGAACCACCAGTGTTAAGGAGGGCTGGGTGGAGAAAGTGACTGCAGTACTGTGTATACAGTGAATACTTGTATGCTCTGTATAATACCTAGTAATACATCTCATAACACATAATAATACAATATAATACATACTTATTATTATTACTGAATCTTCATAACAAACCTACAAAGTAAGCAGAGTTATAACCCTTATTCAGAAGAAAAATCAGAAACCGATAGTTTGAGTCACTCGTTCAAGATCACAAGGCACAGTTGAATTAAACCATGCAGTCTAGCTCTAGAGTCTGTCATTTACCCCCACATTATTATCTTTCAATCTAAAAGCTGGCAGGCAAAATAAGAAAACAAAGCTCATCTTAGAGACATTTCTAACTGAGTTATGCTCATGGTGTATCAAGGAGACATGGACTCAACTCACAGGGAAAGCCTAAACCAGAGGCTGACGCCAAAGTGGGTGTGAGGTGGGAGTCAGTACGTGTGCAGGGAGAGGGACAGCGAGTGGATGTGAGCCGGGAGTCAGTACATGTGTAGGGAGAGGGACAGCGAGTGGGTGTGACGTGGGAGTCAGTACGTGTGCAGGGAGTGGGACAGCAAGTGGGTGTGAGCCGGGAGTCAGTACGTGTGCAGGGAGTGGGACAGCTAGTGAGTGTGACCCGGGAGTCAGTACGTGTGCAGGGAGCGGGACAGCAAGCGAGTGTGACCCGGGAGTCAGTACGTGTGCAGGGAGTGGGACAGCGAGTGGGTGTGAGCTGGGAGTCAGTACGTGTGCAGGGAGTGGGACAGCGAGTGAGTGTGAGCTGGGAGTCAGTACGTGTGCAGGGAGTGGGACAGCGAGTGTGAGCTGGGAGTCAGTACGTGTGCAGGGAGTGGGACAGCGAGTGAGTGTGAGCTGGGAGTCAGTACGTGTGCAGGGAGTGGGACAGCGAGTGTGAGCTGGGAGTCAGTACGTGTGCAGGGAGCGGGACAGCGAGTGGGTGTGAGCTGGGAGTCAGTACGTGTGCAGGGAGTGGGACAGCTAGTGAGTGTGACCCGGGAGTCAGTACGTGTGCAGGGAGTGGGACAGCTAGTGAGTGTGAGCTGGGAGTCAGTACGTGTGCAGGGAGTGGGACAGCAAGTGAGTGTGACCCGGGAGTCAGTACATGTGCAGGGAGTGGGACAGCGAGTGGGTGTGAGCTGGGAGTCAGTACGTGTGCAGGGAGTGGGACAGCTAGTGTGACCCGGGAGTCAGTACGTGTGCAGGGAGTGGGACAGCTAGTGAGTGTGAGCTGGGAGTCAGTACGTGTGCAGGGAGTGGGACAGCAAGTGAGTGTGACCCGGGAGTCAGTACGTGTGCAGGGAGTGGGACAGCGAGTGGGTGTGAGCTGGGAGTCAGTAGGTGTGCAGGGAGTGGGACAGCTAGTGAGTGTGAGCTGGGAGTCAGTACGTGTGCAGGGAGTGGGACAGCGAGTGGGTGTGAGCTGGGAGTCAGTAGGTGTGCAGGGAGTGGGACAGCTAGTGAGTGTGAGCTGGGAGTCAGTACGTGTGCAGGGAGTGGGACAGCAAGTGGGTGTGACGTGGGAGTCAGTATGTGTGCAGGGAGGGGGACAGCAAGTGAGTGTAAGCTGGGCATCAGTATGTGTGCAGGGAACGGGACAATGAGTGGGTGTGAGCTGGGAGTCAGTACGTGTGCAGGGAGTGGGACAGCGAGTGGGTGTGAGCTGGGAGTCAGTACGTGTGCAGGGAGTGGGACAGCAAGTGGGTGTGACGTGGGAGTCAGTATGTGTGCAGGGAGCAGGACAGCAAGTGGGTGTGAGCTGGGAGTCAGTACGTGTGCAGGGAGTGGGACAGCAAGTAAGTGTGACCCGGGAGTCAGTACATGTGCAGGGAGTGGGACAGCGAGTGGGTGTGAGCTGGGAGTCAGTACGTGTGCAGGGAGCAGGACAGCAGCACCAGGCAAAACCACCCAGAGAGCAATGCAGAACATGCCACCTCCAAAAGACAAGGAGGAAGGGAAGGCAAAGCCTGCCTGACAGCTGGTTAGTAATCTGTACTTCCCTGGAGGCAGGAGGCAATGGTGGCCTTACTCTGCCACGGCTAGAGATTAGCCTGAAGGGACAAAGGTCGCCACCCTGCAGCAACTTTCCTCCCCCAGAGACTTAACAACTGCAAAATCCAGGCAGGAAAGAAAAGTAGCTACTCTAACAGCTTCTTCTCGTCCATTCAAAGGACATAACTTTGATTGTTGAAAAATTTTACTCCAAAGCCTTTTCAGTGTTCAATGAAAAAGCATGTGAATGAGGACTAAAGGATGGTCTTCTAGGAACCAGTCAGAGACGCAGAGTATGCCTGCAGAATTTTCTCAACAGTGCTTTGGGGTAATGGCACTGGCCAGTCCAGTATCCTGGCTTTTTTTCTCTAAAAGCCATGTAGCACCAACATTTTCATGCTAAATAAACATTAGGAGAGCTAAACGTTTTGTAGACGTATACCTGCCATGCCAGGTGGGATGAATATGCATCAACAGTCCAAATGAAACAGAAAACTGGGGAGAGAAGATTAAGAGAGGCACTCTGCAACTTGTTGAACTACAATTAATTTGCCTTAATGCCTTTTTTAAAAAAAGAGCTTTGTCTCAAAAAAAGAAGAAGAAGAAGAAGAATATAAGAATGGAGATTAAATGGGAAGGAGGCAAAAACGTGACAGGTGACAATGATTTGGAAATGACCGATAAACAAAAACCTACCAACATCGTCATAGCTAGGAGGAAGGAAAATGAAAGGCTATGCACTAATTCACATATACTGACAAAGAAAAGGCGAGTCTATAAACCACGCTGACCCTTGTTGTAGATGTGAAGCGTTCCACTTCCAGAACTTGTGCTTTTATCGGACAGCCGGAGAGATACGTCTGTATATTAGGCTCCTTAAATCCTTGAGTGTTATAAATAGCAGAGAAAGGGATAGACACTAAAAAATAAGTAAATAAAGTTATTGCAACATATGATTAGCATAACTTGCCTTTTACAGGCATTCTTTTAAGAATCACGTGTTAAAACAAGTAAGCCTCTTATAAAATGATCTGAGCCCAGTGTTACATCTGCAAGGAAAATCAATCATTTGCTGGTTATTGCAAATTTGTGCTCTTCCGACCAACCCTGATAAACTCTTTTCTTCCCCCTCAGATCATCCATCTTTACCTTCCTGGATCTTGGGATCGCTGGGAGACACGTCATATTCTACCTCCTCTCCCTCAAAATGGAGTTCCCGAGTGTCCAGATTCTCTATGATATTGCTCATGTCAGCAGCAATTTTCTGCAGTGCAGAGGTATTTACCCGCGGCTTGTTTACCAGTGACATGTTTGAACAGAGTAAAAGCAAAGGGGCTAGGAAAGAAGAAAAGGGTTACAAAGACTTACCATTTTGATAAAATAAAATGCTATTCCACAATTGGAATCCAGACTTCGATACAGCATATGGAAACAAGTTGGCCTGCTCTGTGAGTCTCAGTTACCCCAAACAACCCTCTAGCGGATGTTCCTCTTTAAGAGTTAAAGGGGCCATTGATGATAGACTGGATTGGGAAAATGTGGCACATATACACCATGGAATATTATGCAGCAATCAGAAATGATGAGTTTGTGTCGCTTGTAGGGACATGGATGAATCTGGAGAACATCATCCTCAGCAAACTGACACAAGAACAGAAAATGAAACACCGCATATTCTCACTCATAGGCAGGTGATGAAAAATAAGAACACATGGACACAGAAAGGGGAGTACTAAACACTGGGGTCTATTGGGGGGAATAGGGGAGGGCCAGTGGGAGGGGGAGGTGGGGAGGGATAGCCTGGGGAGAAATGCCAAATGTGGGTGAAGGGGAAAAGGGAAGCAAAGCATACTGCCATGAGTGTACCGATGCAACTGTCTTGCATGCTCTGCTCATGTACCCCAAAACCTAAAATCCAATTAAAAAATTAAAAAAAAAAGAGTTAAAGGGGCCGGGCGCGGTGGCTCAAGCCTGTAATCCCAGCACTTTGGGAGGCCAAGGCGGGTGGATCACGAGGTCAAGAGATCGAGACCATCCTGGTCAACATGGTGAAACCCCGTCTCTACTGAAAATACAAAAAATTAGCTGAGCACGGTGGCACGTGCCTGTAATCCCAGCTACTCAGGAGGCTGAGGCAGGAGAATTGCCTGAACCCAGGAGGCGGAGGTTGCAGTGAGCCGAGATTGCGCCATTGCACTCCAGCCTGGGTAACAAGAGCGAAACTCCGTCTCCAAAAAAAAAAAAAAAAGAATTAAAGGATTCCTAACTTGTAAAATGGAGTACTCAATTGTAAACAAGAAAAGAAAAAAAAAAAGGAACACCACATTGAATGCCAACATTTCCCTCATGCAACTTTATCCAACTTTATTAACTTGGATAAGTAATTCAAAGGAGACTGGCTTGGGGAAGCTGATTCAGAGAAAGAAACATTATTTGCTGCAATAAATACATGGAAAATAAGCAACTCGATTTCCTAAAGAAAATTTAGAATATTTCACATATCAAAATATACAGATTTAGAAATATTTTTATGACAGCATAACCTTTCTACATTTTCTCTCTAGGTAATATCCAAAGCAAAGTGGATATTACCTCTTCAAGAAAAAAATGCTATTTTGGCCACGACTTGACATGAGGTATAATGACATATGTGTCTGGAAAAGAAACTGATTAATATGCCTATTCTGAAAGATATCTGAGATGCTAGAATATACTTCCCTCCTTTTTGTTTTTTGTTTGTTTGTTTGTTTGTTTTAAAGAAAACTAGTTCTATTTCATTCTTACATTCAATCACACAAGTCATCACACATCAGTAGCCAGGCAGAAGAGTTCACATGGATATGATTTTTCATGTAAAATACTGAGATTTAAGCTTTGCACACTGTCACCAGAGCTGGATGAAACGTCCGTTTTGCCTGATATAGAAATAAGGTCTCTGTTAAAACCAAGCCCTAAAATGGAAGGACGCTCACACCAGTAACTCTTCAGCACATGTTCATGTATAACTGCAAATCGCAAACGCTGAGCATCCCACCAAGTGTGAGATGAGATGAATGAAAATGTGAAGGTGAATAAGGCAGGTCTCTGTGACTAAGGAGCACCTGGTATGGGTGAGGGAAAGGAAACATATAACCCTCAGTTCACCCGTGGCCCCCTCCAAGGTCTTGGGCTTCTTGAGAATGAAATTTGCCCATAGGAAGACACTTAGCTGGGTCTTTCCTTCAGGTGCTATCAAAAAGGTAAATGGCTATATGGGAAATGCTAAGAAAGTCTCAGGCAAACTTACATAGCCCTTATTATAAGTCAGTGAGTCTCTAAAACCTCTACTGTCATGTCTGCAAAAAAGAGACCATGTTTAGAAATTCAAAAATGGGAGTGAAGGAGGGAGGTTCTGTTTTGGCCAGATATGTAAAATTAATAAATCTAAGTTCCCTGGAACTGTGTAATCAATCATGTTTCTTTCTCTGTGTTGCCTGTAAGAAAGCTTGGAGCCAAATTTGTGGCCTACTATAGCAAAGTATCTATCTCTTCCCTTCAACTTTCTCTCCCACTTCTAATTTATATTATAATAGTTAATAGCTACTAATTGTTTAGAATGCACCTGGCTGGTGATAACTGTTTATGTATATTATCTCATTTGTCATTAATAATAAATCTGTGAGGGTTTATTATTTCTATTTTGAGCATGACAGGAGTTTGTCATCCCCTCTTTATAGATAAGGAACCTGAGGCAAAGAAAGACTAAGTAACTTGACCAAGGTTTTAAACAATTCATCCAAGGTCACAACTAGGAAGTGGTGAAGAAGGGATTGGAATTCGGGTTTCTCTAACCCCAAAGCCGATAGTCTCAACCATAATCTGAATCTTGCTGTCTATTCTTTGAATATATGTCAGTGTCTTGGAATAGATGGAACTGTTAATATAAATAAGTACCTTGGGGCAAGTCCATTTAAGAGCAGACCCTAATGAGAAGAATTGGAAATAAACTCCTGCAAGTCAGTTACCACAGGATGAAGCCACTTAGATTCCCAGGGTCTGTTTCCTCTCTATAAATTGAAGAAGTTGAGCTATTTCATCTCTAGAGTCCTTTTAACACTAAAACCCTAACTGTAGATAAAAGATGCCATAAAAGTGTTCAGGCTCCCTTATAATTTAATTACTTTAACCCTTTTCCTATCCCAAGAAATTAGTCAGTGTAGTTTTGCATTTGATTAAGAGAAGCAGGTAGCAGAATGTTTTCTAACCTGAGTAATTTAATTAAGATCTATTCAGCCTCCACTGAGGAGGCTGAGTTGCCTTTGGTCAAAATTAAAACATGTATGGCCTTTCCTTTTCATTCAACAAACACTTATTGGATGCCAACCATGCATCAGCTTTTACTTTATTTAAAATACAAGGTAATGAAAAATTTAGAGGAAAAGAGACAAGGAAATACAGATAAGAAATTATATCATATCATTACTGCTTGTTAAGTTTTAAAGACTTCAGATATTTTTTATTGATTAAACAGACTTATTATTAACTTTGCCAACTTTCTTAACATAGTGAAGAAAAATGAAGGCTGCTCCAAGCAGCCTTCCTTTTGAACTATGTGCTAATCTTAAAAAACGCCTGTTAATTTTAAGAAATATAAAGACTACAGGAATCTACACAATGTTACAGAGCCACTGCATCAAGCTAAAATAAATATCCAAATTCAGACAGAGAAAAAAGAAGCATATTAACTCACAAAAAAACTTGGTGAGGCATGAAACAAAAACAACTCCTTATCATTTGTCAAGTGTTTATTACATGCTAAGCACAATTTTAGCACAATTAGGTTAGTCAATACTCACAATGACCTTACAGGGTAGGTATGATTATTCTGAGAGATTTAGTCAAGCAATCAGCCAAGGGTCACTCAACTAGTGTCAGTGCTGAGTTTATAAAGCAGATTTGTCTGGCTCTAAAATCTTAACAGAGTTTGTGACAGAAGTCCATAATTGTTAACTTTATTTTGTGGGCTTGAATGTCTATAAATTTAAATTAATATTTTATATGAAGTTTAAGTCCTGTGACAAGAGATGTCCTCTACTTTAATCACCTTGGAAGGGATCAAGCTAATCCTACAGTCCCTACAATTATGAAAACAATGTATCTCAACAGCTTTCTAAGTTTCTTCTTAGCCTTTTACTTTTATGGTTTATAATGTTTTATAAGATCATGTGGAACTTCAGTGGACCCAAAGCACTTGCATATGTGCTCAGGCTTCAGTAAACACTTCACTATTTAATAATGGGAGATGAATCAAGTGATTTGTCCATCTCTCCCTTTACTTGTGTCCATGGATGTTCTGTGTTGACTTTTCATCCAACCACTGTATTGCTGGTTTCATTCTTGACTATCAAGCTGTAAAATCATCTATGCTCCTATGTTGTCAAATCTTCATTTATCAGTCAATGTTTTCTTTCATCTAAAATAATCGATAGTAGGGGGTGAGCAGCTGCCACAGGCACAGCCGATATTAGCCAGCAATGGGATAAGGGCTTCAGTGTTTACACTTGAGATAATGTAATAGATTTTGTTACCTCCTTATAAAATTAAAATGCAAGATCATTATCTCTTTCAGTACCAAGAAGAGATGGTGCCTATGGAGAGATAAGGGCAGCTGTGTTTTATTTCTGTTTGCATTTGTATCTGGGAAGTAAATAAGGGTTGTTTTCTGGTTTTGAATTATAGAACTGAAAATCTTTGCAGGGAAGATCTAATGACCTCTAGTTATTCAGTGACAAAATCAGATAATTTTCTTTTCTCAATTTTCAACAAGATTGGGAGGTAGAACATCAAAGAGAAGCAGATACTTTCCTTTTCAGATAACAGACAAACATTGCCTTAGCCAAAATACAATAATAATATTATTAACTATAATTATTGATTTAAACTATAATTATTAACATAAATATGAACTCTAGCCAATATTTGCTAAATATGTACTACATGCCAGGTACTGTACAAAGAGATTAATGTCATGATCTTGTTTAATCTTCACAATAACTTTAGGAGCTGGGTCCCATTGTTACCAGCATTTTTAATGAGTAGCTTAAAGAAGGTAGGAAACTTGGCAGGGCCACACAGCTGGGAAGTGATGACGCTGGCAATCAACTTTGATTGATCTTACTTCAAAGCCCAGCTACTTACCAATCCCGAGGTGGGACTGGGGGTGGGAAAAAATGAGCACTGGGAGACTTTTACACTTTGCTTCATATACTCTTAAAATAAAATTTTTTTTAGTCAGGGTGTTGCTGTCTTTCCCAGGCTGGAGTACAGCAGTGTGATCATGGCTCAATGCAGCCTTGAACTCCTGAGTTCAAGTGATCCTCCTGCCTCAGCCTCCAGAGTAACTAGGACTACAGGCATGTGCCACTATGCATGGCTAAGAAGTGAAACAATTTGTAAAAGAACAGCAATCAACATTCACTCTGTGAACATAGCTGTGATTTACTTATTGCTTCCTTTCTAACATAATATGCAAAAACTCCCTAATTTTTTTCTAGATGTTATTGTACTTACTAAGAGAAACGCAATGGATTCCTAAGCCAAAAATCATATCTTAATGTATGAATGTAAAAAGAATTATGATTAGATAGTTCAAAACCAAATTGAGTTATGGTGATAGCTTGTTTTCCCATTTTTCCATCATGATGAAATAAATTAAAGAATCTATAATATATAACCCTCAAAGACACATCATATAACAACTCTTTATCTGGAACTGACTTGATGCTCGCTAAGATATAAAAATTACAAATGTGGATTCAAGTACTAAACTCAATCTCTAGTGATATAATAAGCCTTGGATAAATATTTTTTTAGTTTAGCTGACTTTGAATAAAGTAAATGATATTATCATATTTTACATTCCAGACTATATATTTTGAGAAAATACATTTTAAATATCTTCTGGTGTTTACTTGGATCTTTGACTTTTTTAAAAAAAAAACAAATGTTGCTTCCACAAATATCAATGGAAGATGACTATGTATCTTGGGTAGAAAATTAAATGTTAAGGGTGTAAGGAAAAGATCAAACAACCTATTCTTACTATCAGTGTAACCTGGGCAACTACGAGACCCTTAAAGAAAAGAACTTTCAACTCGAATTTCATATTCAGCCAAACTAAGCTTTATAACCGAAGGAGAAATAAAATCCTTTACAAACAAGCAATTGCTGAGAGATTTTGTCACCACCAGGCCTGCCTTACAAGAGCTCCTGAAAGAAGCACTAAACATAGACAGGAACAACCACTATGCAGAAACTGCCTCAACTAATGGGCAAAACAACCAGCTAGCATCAAAATGGCAGGACTGAATTCACACATAACAATGCTAACCTTAAATGTAAATGGGCTAAATGCCCCAATCAAAAGACACAGACTGGCAAATTGGATAAAAAGTCAAAACTCATCAGCATGCTGTATCCAGGAAACTATCTCACATGGAAGAACACACATAGGCTCAAAATAAAGGGATGGAGGAAGATTTATCAAGCAAATGGAGAGAAAAAAACAAAACAAAACAGGAGTTGCAATGCTAGTGTCTGATAAAATAGACTTTAAACCAACAAAGATCAAAAGAGACAAAGAAGGGCATTACATAATGGTAAAAGAATCAATGAAACCAGAAGAGCTAAGGATCCTAAATATATACACACCCAATACAGGAGCACCCAGATACATAAAGCAAGTTCTTAATGACCTACAAAGAGACTTAGACTCCCACACAATAATAGTGGGAGACTTTAACACTCCACTGTCAATATTAGATCAATGAGACAGAAAATTAACAAGGATATCTAGGACTTGAAGTCAGATCTGGACCAAGCAGACCTAATAGACATATACAGAACTCTCCACCCCCAAATCCACAGAATATACATTCTTCTCAGCACCAGATTGCACCTACTCTAAAATTGACCACGTTATTGGAAGTAAATCACTCCTCAGCAAATGCAAAAATAGAAATCATAACAAACAGTCTCTCAGACCACAGTGCAAGCAAATTAGAACTCAGGATTAAGAAACTAACTCAGAATCGCACAACTTCATGGAAATGGAACAACTGGCTCCTCAATGTTGACTGGATAAACAGTGAAATGAAGGTAGAAATAAAGATGTTCTTCAAAACCAAGAAGAACAAAGACACAACATACCAGAATCTCTGGGACACATTTAAAGCAGTATCTAGAGGAAAATTTATTGCAATAAATGCCCACATGAGAAGCAAGGGAAGATCTAAAATCGGCACCCTATCCAAATTGAAAGAGCTAGAGGAGTAAGATCAAAAAAATTCAAAAGCTAGCAGAAGACAAGAAATAACTAAGATCAGAGCAGAAGTGAAGGACACAGAGACCCAAAAAAAAACCCTTCAAAAAATCAATAAATCCAGGAGATGGTTTTTTGAAAAGATCAACAAAATAGACAGACCACTAGCCAGATTAACAAAAAGCAAAGAGAGATGAATCAAATAGATGCAAAAAAAAAAATGATAAAAGGGATATCACCACCAATTCCACAGAAATACAAACTACCATCACTACCAACAACTCTATGCACATAAACCAGTAAACCTGGAAGAAATGGATAAATTCCTGGACACCTGCACCCTCCCAAGCCTTAACCAGAAAGAAGCCAAAACCCCAAATAGACCAATAACAAGGGCTGAAGTTGAGGCAACAATTAATAGCCTACCAACCAAAAAAAGCCCAGGTCCAGATGGGTTCACAGCCGAATTCTACCAGACATACAAAGAGGAGCTGGTAATACTCCTTCTGAAATTATTCCAAACAATTCAAAAAGAGAGAATCCTTCCCAAATCATTTTATGAGACCAACATCATCCTGATACCAAAACGAGGCAGAGACTCAACAGAAAAAGAAAACTTCAGGCCAATATCCATGATGAACATAGATGCAAAAATCTTCAATCAAATACTGGTAAACCTACCACAACAGCACATCAAAAAGCTTATCCATCACGATCAAGTAGGCTTCATCCAGGGGATGCAAGGCTGGTTCAACATATATGCAAGTCTATAAACATAATCCACCACACAAACAGAACCAAAGACAAAAACCACATGATTATCTTAACGGATGCAGAGAAGGCCTTCAACAAAATTCAACAGCCCTTTATGCTAAAAACCCTCAATAAACTAGGCATCGATGGAACGTATCTCAAAATAATAAAAGCTATTTATGACAAACCCACAGCCAACATCATACTGAATGGGCAAAACCTGGAAGCATTCCCTCTGAAATCTGGCACTAGACAAGGATGCCCTCTCTCACCACTTCTATTCAATATAGTGATGGAAGTTCTAGCCAGAGCAATCAGGCAAGAAGAAGAAATAAAGGGTATTCAAATAGGACAGGAGAAAGTCAAATTGTCTCTATTTGTAGATGACATGATTGTACATTTAGAAGACCCCATCATCTCAGCCCAAAATCTCCTGAAACGGATAAGCAACTTCAGCAAAGTCTCAGGATACAAAATCAACGTGCAGAAATCACAAGCATTCCTATACAGCAATAACAAACTTAAAGAGAACCAAATCAAGAATGAACTGCCATTCACAATTGCTACAAAAACAATAAAATACCTAGGAATACAACTAACAAGAAACGTAAAGGACCTCTTCAGGAGAACTAGAAATAAGAGAGAACACAGAGAGATGGAAAAATATTCCATGCTCATGGCTAGGAAGAATCAATATTGTGAAAATGGCCATACTACCCAAAGTAATTTATAGATTCAACGCTATCCACATCAAGTTACCTATGACCCTCTTCACAGAACTGGAAAAAAATCACCTTAAACTTCATATGGAACCAAAAGAGAGCCTGCAGAGCCAAGACAATTCTAAGCAAAAAGAAAAATGCTGGAGGCATCATGCTACCTGACATCAAACTATACCACAAGGCTACAGTAATCAAAACAGCATGGTACTGGTACCAAAACAGAGACATAGACCAAGGGAACAGAACAGAGACCCTGGAGGCAATGCCACACATCTACAACCATCTGATCTTTGACAAAAACAAGCAAGGGGAAAAGGATTCCCTGTTTAATAAATGGTGTTGGGAAAACTGACTAGCCATGTGCAGAAAGCAGAAAGTGGACCTCTTCCTAAAACCTTACACTAAAATTAACTCCATATGGATTAAAGACTTAAACCTAAGACCTAACACCATCAAAACACTAGAAAAAAACCTAGGCAAAACCATTCAGGACATAGGTATAGGCAAGGACTTCATGACTAAAACACCAAAAGCAATGGCAACAAAAGCCAAAATAGATAAATGGGACCTAATTAAACTCCAGAGCTTCTGTACAGAAAAAGAAATAATCATTAAAGTGAACTGGCAACCAACCAAATGGGAAAAATTTTTTGCAATCTACCCATCTAACAAAGGACTAATAACCAGAATCTACAAAGAACTAAAACAGATTTTCAAGAAAAAAAACAACCTCATTCAAAACTGGGCAAAGGATATGAACAGACACTTTTCAAAAGAAGACATTTATGAGGCCAACAAATATATGAAAAAGTGCTCATCATCACTGGTCATTAGAGAAATGCAAATCAAAACCACATTGAGATACCCTCTCACACCAGTTAGAATGGTGATCATTAAAAAATCTGGAGACATCAGAAGCTGGAGAGGATGTGGAGAAATAGGGACACTTTTACACTGTTGGTGGGAGTGTAAAGTAGTTCGACCATTGTGGAAGACAGTGTGGCGATTCCTCAAGGATCTAGAAACAGAAATTCCATTTGACCCAGCAATCCCATTACTGGGTATATACCCAAAGGATTATAAATTGTTCTATTATTAAGACACATACACACATATGTTCACTGCAGCACTGTTTACAATAGCAAAGACCTGGTGGAACCAAACCAAATGCCCATCAATGATAGACTGGACTAGGAAAATGTCACACATATACACCACAGAATACTATGCAGCCATAAAAAATGATGAGTTTGTGTTCTTTGTAGGGACATGGATGAATCTGGAAACCATCATTCTCAGCAAACTGACACAAGAACAGAAAGTCAGACACCGAATGGTCTCACTCATGGGGTTGTTGAACAATGAGAACACATGGACACAGGGAGGGAAGCATCACACACTGGGGTCTGTTGGGGGGAATGGGGGAGGGACAGTAGGGGGTAGGGAGGTAGGAGAGGGATAACACAGGGAGAAATGCCAGATATAGGGATAGGGGATGGAGGCAGCAAACCACATTGCCATGTGTATACCTATGTAACAATCCTGCATGTTCTGCACATGTACCCCAGAACCTAAAGTGCAATAAAATATATATTTTAATATATATATAAATATATTTATTATATATATTTATCTCTTTTTATAGAGATATAAATATATATATAACATATATATAATATATCTCTTTTTTATTAAAAAAAAAAAAGAGAGAGAGAAACCAGTAAGCCTTCCTCTGCAAAAACAATCATGGAAGGCATTAGCCAGTCAGAGCCAGCTAATGCCCTTCCTTTTCCTTGCATGTCTTCCTGGCCTCATCCAACCTGGTCTCCCTGGCCTCATCCAACCTGGTCTCCCTGGCTAGTCATGCAATCCTTCCTTGGCATCTCATAGCACTCTCTATCTTCTCCACTTTTCTCACTACAGTGGCTCCTGCTCCCTTAGAGGTCCAACACCCTTTGTGACTTTGATGAAATATATGAACCCACAACCCCAAAAATGCGCATGGGCCCACACACAGCATTTTGCATGTATTTTCATAGGTTCATGTTTTTACCCTCAAGACCTTTAGGTAAAGTAGCACATCCACTGAGCTGCAATCATGAGCTGATGCAGTGACACACCTGTCTTCGACACTCCTGGGGAGGAGGGTTAGAGGCATGAGCGTTCACAACAGACACCCAGCTGAGCACCTGCTCCACACGTGTTTGTTAAGTGACATAATCATTGAGCTGTCCATAGAGAAGGCTGTCAGCTCCAGGTTATTCAGTGAATGACACTGAGATTATTTCCCTTGCATACCACAGACAGACTCAGATGTAGAAGCCTTCCTGTGGAAAAGCCCCCTAGAGGCATATAACATGTAAGAAACAGATTGTCTGCCAAAGTAATCATGGCTAATGCAGCAAACTGCTCGTGAAGCTTCCTGTGTGCCAGGGTTTTGCTGAGGGCTTTTCATGCATCATCTCAAATGATCCTCACAGTAACTTCATGAGGAGTACTATCATCATTTCCACTTTGCAGACAGTGAGACAGTCTGACAGAGGTGAAGAGTCAGAAAGTCAGTAAGCCAGCTCTCAGCCCAGCTCCAGCTGACCCAAAAGCCACGCGCTTACTCCTCTGCCTTCCACCTGCCCCCGTGCCAGGAAAAGGAGATGCCAAAACAAGGAATCACCCAACCACCTCTCCCGCCCATCACCTTTGAGTCCAGCCTGCTATCATGTCTATGGTTCTAAGAGTCAGAAGTCTGATTTTCAAACACAGCACTTCCACTGAGCTCCACGTCTAGTCTGATCTCAGGGAGCCCAGAGCCCAGCAATCTTCCACTTACTTCTCCTTCTCTCCTGGTTTTATATCAAACCCTTCACTTGGCCTAACACGATGCTGCTTTTCTCCCTGCGATGTCCAGACCGGTGCTAAACACTCTGGACTTACTGTGCCCACAGAGTAGAAGTTGAACTCACCTTCTCTTTTTTTTTCCCTAGCTAAAAACAAACAAACAAAAACACATCTACAATGACATAAAGCAAACTGGTTACATAGTTCTTAAAATTTCTAAAATGTCTGCCTTCAGCTAATCTGAACTAGTATGTTATTAGGATAATTCTGATGGTGATATCTCCCAGCCATTTTTACTAATAGCCCAAGGAAAGCAAGGCAGCTTTATGCCATGAAGTCACAAAGAAATCCTGCAAGACATCATGGTTTCCAGAAGGTACAACCTTCCAGTCAGCTGTTTCACTATCCAATACTGAATTAGGATACAACTCACGTCTTTTGGGGCATGAAAGTCATTTCTTGCTTTTCATGATTTTTCCTAAATCCTTTGACCTCCTCGGATGGCCTTTTAAAAACAGCCACGTCATCTGTTCTCTGGCATGAGCTTTCTGAGTAATTTCCTTTAATATGTCCTAGAGTTAAATATTTCTCTCTAGGTAGTGGTATCAGCTTCTAGGTCATCTCAGTCATATCTCTTAATTCAAACTTTGCTTCCGGAGTGAAATACAAATGCTACAGGAAATTGACATCCATTTCAAATGTTGATGGTTAGGAAAATACGGTCTGTCATTTCTTAAGTACTGAAAGGTGCATTACATGTATTACTTCCAATCCTCACAACAGTCTCACTGGAGCCACAGGAGCTTACTGAGGATGCACAATTGTGAGTGGTGGAACTGGTTCCAGTATGTAGGCCTCCAGATGGACTGGGTCCCGTCTGCCTTCCTGGCCTCTGCTCCGTAAAGATCCCAGTCACGGCTGCTCCCATTCCTTCTAACGCCACCAACCACCTCAGCCTTCTTCTGGGCAAGGCCAGGGCTTTGGCACAGCCTCCGTGGCATGCAGCACAGCATTCGGGCTCCACTGACCTCCGACCGGACCCTCAGAGGCACTGGCCCATCCAGATGTTTTTGGATTCAGTTCAAGTGCCGCACCAGGGACATGCGGTCTTGCTTTCTGAGGAGTTGTGTGTCGGAGGGTAAGAGGAGGACAGGGAACCAAATCACACAGCCTGTGATACCAGGGCGTGCCTCTCCCCTCTCCTTCTGGCCTCGACTGTGCTGAAAACACTGGTACAAAACAGTCAATCTGGAAGATGCTCTATGTGATGGAACCACTGACTGCTTTTCGTGGGAAGCTATGGCCAGCCAGGAAATGACTGCTTTGCATTCTTCCCTGCCTCTCTTCTCTTCCCCTCTCTTTTTTTCTCTCCTCTAGAATTCTAACCATCCCATTCAACCCTACTTTGCAACCTCAGAGGCTCTATACAGAAAACTCGAGCTAGGATAACGTTAGAACCAGGATTCCGAAGCCCACGTTTTGTTTGTTCATTTTTCTTTTTTCTGAACCATCCTGCCTCCTGCAGAAATCCATGTCTGCTCAACTTAACAGTAATCTTTAAAAAGCAAACTTGCATACTGTTGACTATGTGCCAGGCAGTGATCCAGGTGATTTGCATGCATTAACTCAATCTGTCCTTTCAACAGAACCATGAAGTAGCTGCTCTTCTTAGCCCCTTTTCATAGGCAAGGAAACTAAAGGCACAGACAGGCAAGCGACTTGCTCAAGGTCACACAAACATCTGATCCAGATTTGCTATTATTCTGCCTTGACTAACTTGGGCAAAGTCACTTTAGTTGGTGCTCAGCTTCCTCACCTAAAAACTGAAAATTAAAATATCTGTTTTACATGACTATGAAGTGGTCTGTGTTTAGGACTTTATGATAGATACATGAGAATTTTCAAAACTCCTCTCTCAACATTGCTGAATGTCAGAAAAAACAGCATATTCTAAGAGACCCCACCTAGAAGATAAAAACCTAGCCCAAATGCCAATGGCATTTACATGAGGATTCTGAGCCAACATCTAAGAAGATGTATTCCTGCCCCTGTAAATGACAAGGCACATTATAAAGATTTGTATTTGAAGAGAAAACATGGGAGGCTCATTCCTGACTTCAAAGCCTGTTAATAAGTTTATTAGGAGTAAGTCAGAGACTTTGTACAACTCCTGGATTGAGGTAAATCAATAAAGATCCCAAAGGGAAAATCCTTCTTTATAAAGGAAAGGTAATTAATATTGCTAAAAAACTGTGGTCACTAAAATTAACATCCTTGGACATTAAATGAATACTGTGTCTTTCTGGCCAAAAATAGATTATTCATGCATTCCTTTCTTTCACTTCTCTTCAAAGCAACAGGCAAACAACCTCTTAATGTGAGTTTTGGCAGCACAGAGAGGGTTTTCAATGATATCTCATGAATTTCACCTATGGGAAGCATGGATCTGGCAAACACTCATTGTAATCTCCTCCACACGTTCTCCAGTGCTGATTAGCTTTGGAGTTCTGTCACAACTGCTAGTAGACACAGCACAGTTTCCATTTTTTGCCCTCTATAAAATTACTAAGTATGTTTGTAGAGGCAGTACTGTACCATGGTAGATATGTGATTTTGAGTCAAGTAACTTGCAATATGACTCTCCTTAGGGTGAAACAAGTTATTTAGGTCTTTCTGTGTCTCCATTTCCTAATGTGTAAAATGGAAGTAATACTGCGTGGCTTAGAGCTTGGGCTATACTAGATGCTAAAATAATGTTAGTTGCTCCTATGCCCCTAGTTTTTCTAAGAGCTATCAGTAAGATCTCTGCCCAAAGTCCATCTATTCCTACCTGAATCGTTTCCCCACCAAGCATAGGAACTAGCAGTAAGCACTGGATCTGGGAATGGTCTGATGTTGTCCACTACAGAAAACACTGCTGCAAACTTCTGACAAGTAAACGGATCAAGCTAATAATACATATGCCCCCTTTCTACTGAAAACACAGAATTGCTAGGTAGATTGTAATTGTTTTAAGAAAAGATTTATTCAAAGTTAACAGCAGTGGCAGCAGCAAGAAAAACAATTATGAAGGAAAAACCTACAGTGTCTAAGGATGAAGAAACTAAAGTCTGATGGGCACACTGGAACTGAAGCTGTAGGGCCCAACCACTTATGGATCTTAGGTGAGCATGTGAGATTACAGTTCTTTTCCCCCACATAAATTGTAGGAGATAAGATCCCAGAACCATGGGAGGCAGCGGCCTGGAAGTGACAGTCTTACAAAAAACCCAGAGCTTCAAAGAGCTAAACTATCTATTTAAAAGGGATTAAGTCACCATATTCAGCATCCCTGGGAAGAAAACACATGGAACTGTGGTGACTACAAAATGAAAAACTGTATAAAAATTATCCCAGATCACAATGTCTAGCTTTATAGACAAATTACAAATTCATTACAAAGTAACAGAGGTATTGCTTTTATTAGATTAACCATCCCACAGATAACAACTACATATTTTGGACAAAATATTTTTTAAAATACTGCTTGAAGAACAACCAAAATCTAGCAGAAACTGGAAGAAAATCTACATTTGGAAAAAAGAAACAGCATTGTTTTTGTCTAAGGGCTGGTCCCAGATCATGTCAATTTGAACGACTAAAACTGGGACAGAAGGTCCATATATTTCTGGCTTGAAGAACCAAAGAACAGACTTCACAGCAATCATAGCAGCTGAAAAGTGAGGCCAGAAATCCTAGAAAAAAGAGAGCCAGAGAAGGGGAGAGAACCCCAGATTGCATAGGCTGACGCTTGAACTATGTAGGTGTGGGATACGTTCTGAAGCCACTCAGCTGGTAGTACTCAATTGATTTAACAGGTATTTCTGCTGCTGCCCATCACAGTACAGATGGGGTTTGGAGTTTGAGTCAAGGCGAGTTAAATGGGTGTAAAACTAAACTAAGCAAAAAATCCCAGCTCTGGAAAGAAGTATAACGGAATCCAGAGTCTCTACCGCACGTCAGTCACGCTGTCGCCTCAAACTATTACACATAGAAGAAACAGAAAGATGTGACTCACTGTGAAGAGCAGAGGCTCTCCATGGACAGGATCCTGACAGGTTGAAATCAGCTGAGAAGGATTATTTAAGGCAACTGTTATAACAATGCTCAAAGATGTAAAGCAAAATATGGTTTTGGTGAACGAATAAGTAGAAAAATCTCACCAGAGAAAAGAAAAACTTCACAGGATGGGCTTAACAGCAGAATAGCAATGACAGAAGAAAGGGTCAGTGAATCTGAAGACAGAACAACAGAAGTTATCCAGTCTCAAGGACAGACAGAGGGGAGAAAAGATTTTAAAAAAATGAACAGAGCCTCAGTATTGTATGTGATAACATTTTAAAAATCTAACAAGCATATAATTTGAATCCCAGAAGGATGGAGAGAAAATGGGGTAGAAAAAGAAGGGTTTGAAGAAATCATGATTTTTTAAAATCATTAAATTTGGTGAAAGAAATAAATTTGCAGGTTGAAGAGGTTCAGTGAATCCCAGGCGAGGATTAAATACAAAGAAAATTACACGTAGGTACATTAAAGTCAAGCTGCTGTCATGTAAAGAAAAAAGAAAATTTCCAAAGCAGCCAGAGGAAAAAACTGGTGTTCAGGAGAACCAGACTAATGACTATGAACTTCTCATTAGAAATAATAAACGGAGGCCATAAGACCAAACTAACATCCTAACGCTCAGTAAACGTGATGCTGAATGAGTAAATACAGGCTGCTTTTCCTCAAGGGATTTGAATGAGTAAATAAAGGTTGTTTTTCCTCAAAGGAAATCTACTAATTCAAAATCCCAAGAATTTCTCATAGAACCAACAAGTAGATAAGACTTGCCCTATAATTATTACAAACCTGAAAAAATAAAATTATACATTATTGGCACAGAAATAGATGAACCAAACCAAATAAGGACCCCCAAAACCTATTCAAATATGAGTTCTTGGCGTATGACAAAAGTGGAATGAAAAAAAAATAGAGAAAAATAAAGTCTTTAATAAATGATGCTGAGACTATTGGCAATTCAGGGAAATATAAAATTAAATTAGTTCTCTACCTCAAACCTTGAATACAAATAGTTTCCACATTATAGTCCCAAATGTGAACAACAAGCATTTTTAGGATTAAAGACCTAAACATGAACTACAAAAATTTCAACATTTGAAATAAAATATAGAAGAATGTTCTAAAGACCTTAGAGTTGGGAAGGCATAAAAAGCACAAACCACAGAGGAAAAGCTTATAAATTCAACTACTCTAAAGTTTAAAATGTCCATTGAACAAATGGGAAAATTACACACACAAAACAATCTTTTAAGAAGCCCAGATTGGGAGAAGACATAGGTAGTATGTTTAAAGAACTCACATAAATACATAAATATAAAAAATACAAAGAACAAGGGCCAGGAGCATATACAGGCAATCCACAGGAAATCAGTTTTAAATTGTCAATAAAACACTTCCCAGTCATCAGGGAAGTGATATTGAAACAATGAGATACCATTTTATATTCATTGGACTGGTACAATTTTTGCAAGTCTAAAATTACAATGTATTCACAAGGAAATGGAACTCTCATACACTGCTAGTAGGGGTGTGAATTAAAGTTACCTTTCAGAAAGTAATTTCATTATATCTATATCACAATATCTAGTAAACTTGAAGATGATAGAACTTACTACCCAGAAATTCTTCCCATAAGTATGTCCACAAAAATATACCCCCATGGTATAAGGGGACATATATTCAAATGGGCACTAAAACATTAATCACAATAAAGAAAATTAGGCAACTGAAAATATCCACCTATCAGAGAATAGGTAAATGAATGTTTTAAATGAAATGCTACATGGCAGAGAAAATAAGGGCATTAGAACTACATATATCAACATGAATAAATGTCAAATCGAAGTTTGGTGGGGAAAAGCCAGCTTACAGTTTTTGTTTAGGATTTCAAAACAGAACAATCCTGTATGTTGCCTATGGATAAATATGTATAGATGTGTGACATAAAAACTAACTGAGGAAATGATGCCCAATAACTTTAGAAGCGTGGTAACCTTTAGCAAGAGAGGAGGGAAAAGAACGCAGTGAGCAAGGAGTACAAAAGGGACTCAGTGCATTTTTATTTCTGTGGTCTCTGTCATACAAATCTGGCTTTTTCTTTTCTTTGGTTAAACTAAAGTTATCTATTTGCAGCTCTTTCCCTTTTGCTGAGCTGTAAGCTCCTTGAGAACGCAGAATGATAATAAATGAAACTTGTGCCCAGACTTCCCAGTTACTTCTCCACGGCAAACATTAATCTGTGATCACAGCCTCCTTTTTCTGAGCCTGCCTACACCTCCTAGTTCTTCTTACCCCACTTCAGAGGCTCTAAGATCTTGCCATCTCTGAAAGAAGTCAAACCTGATCTCTCTCATAGCTTTAGTATTTGTTGAGAAGAAATGAACTAAATAAGGGAAGTGAATTACATAACCAGTGGGCAGTATTTTACTATGTGTGTGTATGTGTCTTAGAAAGAACAGAAATTAATGCAACTCAATTCAATTCAAAACCTGTATGGCGCACATATTTGGTGGCAGACACTGAATAAGAACTGAGGATACAATTTTTAGACTGACGAAACCAATGGATGATACAAAACTTGGTCTGTAATACCTGGCACACATGATGATCTAGGCATTCATTTGGTCCAAACTCTTCAATGCACTGAGAAGACAAAGGCTCAGAAATCATACAAAGGATTGGTGAGACGAGAACTCACATGTCTGTTGCATCCTGCTTGCCCATACAAGTCTGTTTCAGGGGCAGATTTTTTTCTTATAACGCAGCTTTGAACCATGTCCGAAATGTGTAAGAAAGACAACCAGACAGACAGGATAAACTGCTTTTGTCTGAGCTGCAGCCAGATTCTGCTCAGTGGGCGTGGATGGGCCGCCAGCCTCACTGGGAAAGAACTAGTTTGATCTTTGTTCAAGAAACTGCTGCTCCTATGCATAGTACTAAGGAATAGAGATATTCTTGGGACATCTCTATCCTGCGACATTCCCAAGGTCAGAAGCAAACAGGCTGCATCAATACTAACAACAAATGGCAAGTTAAAAAGCAGGCTGCCAAACTTTGATGAACTGGAAAGAGTCAGTATGCCCCAGCCAGATGGATAAGCCACCTTGCTTTCCAGTCCAGCTGCTCTGTAGGGCTTCTTAAGCAGTTCTCAGGATGACAGTAGTTCACTCGATGTGTATTTATTGAACACCTACTATGTGCTGAGCACCATGCTAGGCACTGAAACATAAAATAACCTCATGCATTTCACTTTACATGACAAGGGAGGCTTTAAGGACAGAATCTCTCAATGTCCCTCACCTTATTTGTGATTTTGACTCCTTTCCCACGAAAACATTGGAAGAGAGCCCCTCCTCTGCCTCTCCTGCGTCCCACCTTTGCTTGTTTCCAGCCTCCTCTCATTACTTCACCAATAAACTCCCTTATCAACTTCTCCTGATCCTGTGGCTTTCCCCTATTACCACTTGAGACATTCTCAAGTATCTCAATTACACATATGTTCCCTTCTGTCGCTTCTCTCTTGCTGTGACTCATGGTCGTGGTTTTTGTATTAGGTTTCCCTGCTCAGCTGGACTGAACCAAACATGCTCCATGCTCTGCAGCCTCAGCCTTGCAATATGCTGCTCCTTCTGCAGGTTTGCCTTCCTCCAACCCCTTCTTTGCCTGATTGATTCCTATCATCCCTTGGGACTCGTCGTATCAGGTGACATCTCCTCCAGCAAGCCTCCCCTGATAGCCCGGTCTGGTTTAGAAGCCTTTGCTCTCAGTGTTTCTATGGCACCCAAGTGAGTCCATTGAGCACCTCCCTTTCCACTTGGCCTCTGACTCCTCTGAAAGACTGAGTTTTCTGAAGGGAGAGGCTGTCTCTAAATCCTGAGTCACTGATGTCTATTGGGTTCTCTGTCACTGTTTCTGAATGAATCAAATGGGAAGGAATGAATATGAAGAAGACTTAGAACTGCTCACAGTTTGGGCAGCATAGAGAATATGTGCATAACACTTTCTGGATTACAAGGCATTCCATACACATACATCTTAATTTTCCTAATAATCCTACAGGGGAAACTATTATTCTTAACCTAAGAACTCAAAACGATTAAGGTCATACTGTGAAACTGTTGGTCTGAGACTCAGTCCTGACCCCTCAACTTCCTGTTCCCTGCTTTTTCCTTTTCCTATAAGTTACTGCTTTCATATTCAGATGTGTACAATCTCCATAAATTCTCCTCACCAAAATCTCATGTCTGGAAACCAGTCTTCTCACCTTGTGTCTAACTAAACTCCTTATTAGAATTGAAAATAAATCAATTCTGGTTAATTTGGACAAAAAAAAAAAAAGCAAAGCTAGAAAAGGAAATAATACAGCCAGAACAATAGCAATAACACTTCCATTTTCCTCCAGCATGACGGATGAACATAAATATTAGTGGTATTATATCCTTCTTCCAAGCCGGCAAAACATCTCAAAGGTAGGGCTTACGACAAAATGACCGGAAATTTGCCTCGTGACTCACTCATTATTAAAAAAATCTCCATCCTATCTGGTGGGACAGCTGTGCGGGCGACTCTGGTCCCTTGAGACTCAGCTATTACTGTCTCTCTGACAAGGTGTTAACTCGCCACCAGCTCCTTCTAGACCTCACACCCCTGTTCATCCAGCTGAGAGCATGTAGCCCATCTCTAACTCTTCACTTGCCCAAAAATCTCTGCTCGTGTGTCCTTCTTTGGTAGTCACCTGGAAAAATTCAGTCCTGGGCCACATCAATTATCTGCCTCCTTAGCACTTACCTCAAGCTGGAGAAAAAGCACTCAGCTACACAGACTGGCATTTATGGGGCTTTCCACCTATGTCTCTCACCCCCTTTTCAAAGTCAACTTCCAAAGGAAGTTGTCTACTTGCTCCTTCTAGTTCATCTCTCCTCCCTCTTGAACCTGCTGCCACTGGCCTCCATTTCCACACTGCACCAAACAGCTGTCTCCAAAGTTCATAACCACCTGCATATTTCAGAATCTAAAGGACACCTCCCCATTCTTATCTCAATCTTTCTCTAGCACAACCCTTGACTGTGTTCTTCTTGAGGGTCACTGAACTCCTCTAGTTTTCCTCCTCCCTGTCTGGCAACTGAGATGGAGTTTTCTGTGATGCTTTTCTTCTTATGCGCAAAACTTACATGCCAATATTGTTCAGGGTCCTGGGATTATTCTTTCTCACTCTACACACCTCTCAGGGTGATCTCATCCACTCTAATGGTTAAAATACATGCTGATGTTTCTTTTCCTCAAGGATATGACTATTGAGTACGTTCCTTTCCCCTTGGTTCTGTCACCCTTAGAAGACTGGGAGCTCCCGGAAGAGAGAGGCCATCTCTCTGCCACTAGCATCTACTGGGCCCTCAGTAACCATTTCCAACTGTGTTCCCTGCCCTGATCTTCAGACCTATCTATCCAGCTGCGTAGGAACTTCCCCACTGGGTAATCCCATAGAGCATCTCAAAAAGCTCAAAACAGAATCCAACATCTTTTTTTTCTTTTTTTTTTTTTTTTGAGACGGAGTTTCGCTCTTGTTACCCAGGCTGGAGTGCAATGGTGCAATCTCGGCTCACCGCAACCTCCGCCTCCTGGGTTCAAGCAATTCTCCTGCCTCAGCCTCCTGAGTAGCTGGGATTACAGGCACGTGCCACCATGCCCAGCTAATTTTTTGTATTTTTAGTTGAGACGGGATTTCACCATGTTGACCAGGATGGTCTCGATATCTTGACCTCGTGATCCACCCGCCTCGGCCTCCCAAAGTGCTGGGATTACAGACTTGAGCCACCATGCCCGGCCCAGAATCCAACATCTTTTAACCATGAAACATTCCCTTTTCCTATGTTTTCTTCCTGAAAAGAATTGAAAACGTCATCTACCCAGCTGCATGAACCAGAATCCTGGAACTCAACCTTAGCAATTATCTTTCTTAAATCTCACTATGCAATCAGTTAATAAATCCAGCCAAATTCTAAATACCTCTCCCCTCTGACCACCATATTTTATCTCCATAACCATGACAGGTTTGAAGAAATCAAAAAGGTGCAGTGTACCTGGACACAGAGTACAAGAGAGGTGACGTTAAGGCATTTAGACTTTGTCTCAGCAGCCCTTCCCCTAGAGTGGTTTTGATGCTGTGGTCCTAGAGATTAAAAGTCTTTAGTAAAAATAAGTTTGGGCTACCCCAAATATGACCTTGTAGGATAAGTAACATCACTTTTATTCAGTGTTTTTTAATTACCCAGCTAAACTATGGTATCCTGTCACAAATATAAAAAGATACTCTGCTAAACAGAAAACCAGCTCTCTTTATAAAGTTGCTACAGTGAACAATGATTTCCAGATGAGTTTCAGCTGTGTAAAGTCCCTTAATGGGCCCACCAGAATTCTGTCTGCCACATTTAAGAAACAATGCAATATTTAAGGTGAACAAGGTAAACCGGATGGGTGTCAACAGGAAGGCTGAGGGAAGGGGTAATGAAGAACACATGGGCATAGTTGATACATTATCGATTCACCACTAAAATGGCAATAATGTAAAGTGAATAAAAACATAAGATGTAATCAGGATGCATTTTAAGTTAGTAGCTTTTAAAAAGTCATTGTTACAGTATTTACATCTGCCCAAAACTATAAATAGTGGCAAAATTCATTAAAGAAATGTTAATACAGAGAACCTTAAGCATACAGAGTGGAAAAAGAAAGAAAAAATGTGCTAGCGAAAATCTGCATAGAGAATTCCATCAATATACTAAAAACCTTGAATTGTTCACTTTAAATGGGTGAATTTCATGGTTTATAAATTATATCCCAATACAGATTTTTTAAAATCAGCAATGGCATAGGAATAATAAGCAGAGTTGTAAAAATCAATCAGTATCCAAAGAAAGAGGAAGTAATTTTCCTTGATCCCACAGCAGAAAAACCGGGGACAAAAATTATTTTTACATTTCTTATAACAAAAATAGACAAATGGCTTATATCTAAAATAAAAAGGGAAAAAGATGTCAAAACAACTTAAAGAAAGCAATCTATCAACGTCCATATTGAATATTACTTTAATTCCACTGTTACCTTCTGAAGACTCTGCTCAGTGAGATAATTACATTTTCACAAACACAAAAATCATACTGGGAATTATTGCCTTTCAAAAACTACAAAAGTACATATCACAAAGAAGACTATTATAAGTTCAGAAAAAGCGCAAGGCTCAGTAACTAGAAAAAACAATTTGATAAAGAAAAGAGAAATCCTGGGTCAGTGGTCATTTCCTTTTTAAGACAGGGTTCCACAGAATGCACAAAACACGGACACAAAGCAGGGATACCCAGCTCCTCAAAGGCACACATGCACTCAATGACAGGCAATTGTTGCAAAAGACGAAGGGTGCAAAGTTTTCAGTCTCTATTAGAAAAACATGTTAGCGCATATAAAAACAGAGTCCTTTTGAAATCACTTTGATAGATGCCGGCCAGGTGCAGTGGCTCACGCTTATAATCGCAGCACTTTGGGAGGCCGAGGTGGGTGGATCACGAGGTCAAGAGATCGAGACCATCCTGGTCAACAAGGTGAAACCCCGTCTCTACTAAAAATACAAAAATTAGCTGGGCATGGTGGTGCGTGCCTGTAATCCCAGCTACTCAGGAGGCTGAGGCTTGAACCCAGGAGGAGGAGGTTGTGGTGAGCCGAGATCGTGCCATTGCACTCCAGCCTGGGTAACAAGAGCGAAACTCCGTCTCGAAAAAAAAAAAAGATAGATGCCAAAAGTGGAAAGCAAGTATATGCTCAGAATTTGCTCCACCAGAATAAAAATTGATTATACCTGCCTTTGATATCATTCAGTTCTAGTTGCCCAAGAAATCAGCTGATAAAAACAAAACAAAACAAAAACCTGCCCTTTAACTCCCATCCTCAGAAATACCTCACTTAAACACAGGCACCAAATGTTAAATCACCTGGCCTTAAAAGTCAGCACGCGTTCAATTCACTATGATTCAGCACATGAGTTTTACCTAATTAAAGCTGGTCCGAAACCCAATATAAGAAATAGCCAATGAGCATGCAGACAGAAAGGGCACTGGCCCTGGAGTCAAAAGTTTTAGATCTTACCTCAACTCTGGAACTTCGAAATAAACCAATTAAATCTCTGAAATTAAAGAGTTGGCTTTTAATCTTTCTGTCCCTACCTTAATATGCAAGGCATGTTCAATAAACACAACTAACAGTTAGCAAGCACACATTAAGCATACGCATTATATTACCTAATCATCACAATAACCCTATAAAGTACATTTTTATATTATTTGTGTGTCACAACTTCAGCAACTGAGGTTGAGAGAGACTGGTCTTGTGTTCACATGACTCAGCTGGTGGATGGCAGAAAGACGATTACACGGCCCAAGTTCTTAATCAATGTGCACTGCTGCCTCTTTGAACGTAATTGAACACTGGCCAAAGTAATCACAGTAATCAATGAACAAATGTTGCTCTGCCATTTAACGTCTGTTTTATTGCTCACCTTTCCCCCCCAGTCTGTCTCTCTGGGACTGTTGACAATAGAAACCCAGAGATCCTTGCTACTGAGAGTGTGGTCCATGGACTAGCCACATAGGCATCACCCAGGAGCTTCTTGGAAATGCAGAACCTTGGTCATATTCCAGAAACAGAATCTGCATTTTAACAAGACATCCAAGAAAGCCATGTGCATATCAGCTTCCGAAACACTGATTTAGGCTAGCGCCAAAGTAATACACTTCCTTCATGACAGAAGGAAGAAATGTCCAAGAAGGAAAATATGACAGAAGCGTTGTGCCCAGAGAGGACAAAACCAACTGGTTATGGCTGCCCCAGGACCTTCCTTCTCCTGGATAGTGGCATATGATATTTATAAAGGACCTAGGAAGATCCCCAGAGAAAATGACAGAAGCAATAACTGAACCTATAGGCAGTGTATCTAGCGCTCTACTCTCCTCTGAAATTTCCAAACCTGTCTTTAGAAGCATGTATCATGTAGCCATTGAAAATACATTGAGACTTTGGCAAATACTGAATCACTCATCAAGCATAGTAAAGCTGCCCTGTGGATTGATAGGACCACCTTCCTTCACAATCCAGAAGCTGCTTCTTGTCAAGGTCACTTTTTCCTTTTAAATATTAACACAATTTTGCTTAGCACGTATGCAACACTAAAGCTTAAAATGGATCTAAATGAGTTTTTTCAGTAGGGTTTATGGTTTTAAGTGGCATGCCTTATTCAGGCAGAAGGTGGCCTGCATTTTTGGCTGAGAGTTTCAAGATAGTAGCTGTCCTCTCACGAGAGATTTGAGTGATGCTGGACTGTGAGTTGGGATTTAAGGAAGCATCTGATGGAGTCCGTTTTGCTCAATATTTCTTACTCGTTTAAATAGCGTTCTCGAACCCTGATAACTCCACCTATACAAGTCATACAAATAATGAAAGGGGTTTCAGTAGACGCCAAGATGTGTATTTGACTTTTTTCTTTATTCTCATTTTTAAAATAAATTACATTTAATTTTTTAATTACATGATTTACAAATCTACACTTGCTAGAACTAAGAGAATGACACAGTATACAGGTAGAAATTCTTTCTTTTATTAAGTTTCATCCTTTTTGTGATTTAAAATCTACTAGGTGGGTTCTTTTCCTTAATGCCTTCAATTATACATTCTTCACACTTTCTGCTGTCACTTTCCCTGCCTTCATCTAGTGATAATGAGAACAATTAGAATGGATTTCTTGCTAATTAATCATCCAGGTATTAAAAAGTTTGCAAGACATCCCTCCTTCAACCACCGTGGTTCTATAAAAAGAATAGCTTTTAATTCTCAACACTCTTACTCTGCCACTGTCATGAGACATCCTCTAGTTTCAGAGATTTTCTATAAACTGCCTAAAATAACTCAGGATTTTACAATGAAGGAAAAGGAAAGAAGTGAGCAGGCTGACAGTAAAAGGATGAGAGGCAAGCAGAGCAAAGTCTGGGGCAGTGCAGCCCCAAAGGGTCTGGCTCAAGGAGGAATCCAGAGGCCACTGCAACCTGGAGGCATTTGTCAATCACCAAAGGAGCACTGGCGGGTAACTCACTAGCCTGAGTCAGCCTCAGTGATGGGGCTTAACGGGGACTTGAGGAACTCCAGGAGAGAATCAAATGCATGAGTTTCCACAAGAGACCCAAGTTCCAAGCCCAAATGAGAGCAGCAATGGATTGTAATAAAAACTAGTCACTATTGTGCTAAACCAAGCTCTTGCTGGTGACATTATTAATGGAGACACCATTCTCAGGCAAAATTTAGTAGGATGTTTGAAGAGCAACAGAAGCATCTATACTTTTTGATCTGGTAATCACACTGTAAAAATATGGGAAAAGGGACATACACAAAGTTGTTCCCTGCTAAACAAAATTGAATAAGATAAATGTATACATCCTCATTTAAGTTTAAACACACATATACATGTATAGGCCGGCAGTCACCTGGACTAACAGCTATTCTTGTGAGAAAGCCCTGGGAATTTTGGATCAGCCAATTTCACAGGAGGGCTACTTGGGAAGGACCAGAGCAAGGGGTAGGAACACACTTATAGTCAGGCAAAGCAGGGTCTGGATCCCCCTTCTACAGACCATGGCAAGTTACTAACTTTCTAATGTATCAAGCCATCCAACAGTTAAAAGGCCTTTGAAAATGCAGAGCTTCCTAAAAAAGGGAGATGCTCCATCAGCCCGAGTTCCCAAGAGCCAGCGCTTTCCAGAGGAGCCTCCTTCTTGGTCTCAGAAAACGCACCCTGGCATCTACCTCAACTTCAGAATTCCACATCAGCCTCTTCCTCCTTTACACCTAGGCCAGACCTCCTTTGCTGGAAAAACCAGCAAACAGCAAAAAGAAGAAGATGGTTTCACTGGGGTGTCTGGTGCTGTAACCATGCACAAGGGAGGCAGACTCAAGTTGGATGTTGAAGCCTGGCAAATTCAAACCCAGGTGTCAAGAAGCTGTGCCTCCTAGGATTTACAGAGTGGGAAAGTATTAAGTCTAGTGCTCAGAGTAGGCACGTGGTAAGTCCTGAGACTCCCAGACAAAACAACCAGCACCTGGGCTCATTCTGTGTAGAATGTTCCAGTTGGACCCATAATTAATCCATTTAAGATGTGGACCATTTTTTATCAATCACAACAAACCCTGAGTGAGATCTGTTTTCTTTCCTTTAGATATAGGCCAGTCCCTTTGTTTCCACAGTTAACACACTTTTTCTTCTTTCTTTTTTCTTTTTGTGAGATGGAGTTTCACTCCTGTTGCCCAGGCTGGAGGGCAACGGCGTGATCTTGGCTCACTGCAACCTTCACCTCCCAGTTTCAAGCGATTCTCCTGCCTCAGCCTCCCAAGTAGCTGGGATTACAGGCACCAACCACCATGCCTGGATAATTTTTGTATTTTTAGTAGAGACAGGGTTTCTCCATGTTGGTTGGGCCAGTTTCAAACTCCTGACCTCAGGTAATCTGCCTGCTTCAGCCTCCCAAAGTGCTTTTACAGGTGTGAGCCTCCGCACCGGGCTGCTTTTCCTTAAATTAACCCCCTATCCACACATTAAGAAACTATCTCTATACATACTCCATGAAAACTGCAAAGGTCTCTTATTAAAACAGAAACATAACTTTGGACTGTATCTTCTTATCAGCATTCATCTGAACACCGGTATCAAGTTTACTGTGAACTTTGTCATTCAACCATATGTTAGATAGAGGCCAATGTTATCTACATTTCTCTGAGCAAAGGTGGTGGATATCAACCCTGTCCAACAGACAATCACCTTACTTACATCAGGATGTTAGTGGACACTTTCACCAAGTGAAAATGAATGGTGCAGTAACCAAGAGAAAAGCCTTCCCAGTCTTCTTCCCTAGATGATGCTACTTACTTTTGGTCTAGGAGAAGCCACGGGCTTTTTGGTTATCTTCCTCAGCCCTCCGTTAATCAAGGGTTGCCTACACATTTCCTATCCAAAAACGTTTCTTATAGTTGCAACCTCTCTAAAACCAGATATAGTTAGGTGTCCACATGAAGTAAGATCAGGTTCTCTCTTCCACTGTATTGAGAAGTTACTAAGTGTCAGGGGCTAGGATGGGGTTTAGAACGGAAAGATAAACAAAGCTCTCCCTCAGGGGCTCACAGGCCAGGGAAGGACACAGTGAATTCTCGCATGTGAACAGAAGTGTAGCGGGAACCCAGAGGAGGAGCTACTCAACATCTGGGCATTGGGGAGGTTGCTGCTGGTAAAGCTCCCAGGACAGGAATCTTGAAAACCACTTCAGAGTCCATGTGAGTGGAAAGCCCATTCCAGGAAAGAGGAAGAGGTATGGTGGGTTGGACTGTGTCATCTAAGAAACAATATATGTATCTCTGGATGTCTGAGCAAGAAAGTGAGGTAGATGAAGGCCATGATAATTGTTTTCAGACACCTGAAGCACTATCTGATTAGGAATTTGGTTCTCCATGTAGAAGATACTATGAGACTCAGGAGGGTGAGGGGGTGGCTACAAGAGTGTAAATTTCAGTTTAACATGTGTGAGAGCACTCTGTAAAACAGAACTATTAACAGGAAAACTGGTAAGAAGCAATTTTACATCCTGATTATGTAGATTTGGAGTCATTTTGGATTCTAATTCTAGCTTAGCTCCTAGTAAGTGCTTAAGATACATATAAATAATAGCTATTCAAAGTGTGAGCTGGTGAACTCACTCTCACTCTGAGTTCCATCAGCACACCACACCAGACTGTCATCTATGGCGAAGTCTCGTGCACCAGTGTGAGTGGAGACTAGAAACCATCGAAGGTTTTCCCAGCCTGGGGCTCTCATTGGTTGTCTCTGTTCATTTATGATTTGGCATTATTCCTTCAACTCACAAGGAAAGACACTGAAAGAAAGGTTTATTAAAACCCTGCTATAGACCAGGGATGGTGGCTCACACCTGAGTCCTAGCTACTGGAGAGGCTGAGGTAGGAGAACAGTTTGAGCCCAGCAGGTCAAGGCTGTGGTGAAGTTTGATGACACTACTGCACTCCAGCCTGAGCAATAGAGCAATACTCAGTCTCTAAAACAGAAGAGAAGAGAGGAGAGGGAAGAGGGAAGGGAGAGAAAAGAAAAGAGAACCTGCTATATACATGTTGGCTATCATTACTATTATTATTATTTCCTCTGATATTATCTTTCTACTAACACAATTATTCCTGATACCTGATTTTAATGTTTTATTCTTGTATGAATGTGTATATGTTTAATGTTGTGTGAAGATTCCTGCAAGCCAATTCAAATAATTACTATAGCATAAAAATAGAATAAAATAACATTCTACAGCTTATTCTATTTCTTTTTTCCTTTTTTTTTTTTTTTTTTTTTTTTGAGATAGAGTCTCACTCTGTCTCTATGCTGATGAAGTTGACAGGTCTTCCTAGCAAGCAGTAATCAGCCTAACACCTCTTTCTCCAACATCACTAGGTAAGTGCTGAATGGCATTAGCTTTTAGTTTTTACGTACCTAGGAGAAATGGAAATATAATTTCATTTCCCATTACTAAAATGAGTGATCAAAGCTCACTGTAGCCTTGAGCTCCTAGGTTCAAGCAACGCAGCCACCTCAGCCTCCCAAGTAGCTGGGACGATAGTCACATGCCACCACATCCGGCTAATTTTATTTATGTTTTTAGTAGAGATGGAGTTTCTCTGTGTTGCCCACAGAGGACTGAAACTCATGGGCGCAAGTGATCCTCTTGTCTAGGCTCCCAAAGTACTGAGATTACAGGCATGAGCTACCGCACCTGGTCTACAGTTTATTTTCAATGACACATAATAATTGCTAATATTCATTTAACACTTATAATCTATTGGGTATTATAAGCTTTTTCTATACATTATTTCATTTAATTCTTGCAAGAACCCTCTAAGATAAGTAATACTATTATCCGCATTTTATAGATAAGGAAGTTGCGTCTTAGAGAAGTCAAGTAATTTGCTCAAGGTCAGAGCTAATAAGCAATGGTCTCACCCAGAAATTTTGCAACATGGCCTACAACAGACTCATATTAATGAGTATGTACTTTTATCTAACTTTGAAAAGTTGAAGAGTTAGACACTCCAGAGGCCAAAAACAAGTCATTTAATCTAATAAAATAATTGACAGCACTGACAGAGTTCATTTGGTTTTCATCTCATACTCAGGACGCTGCCGGGAAGACGAGGCCTGCAGAGTAACCACGTCGTGTTTGCCTACGTGGTCTTTGAAAATCAAATCAAAATGTTCAGGATTCTCGCATATTGTATGATTCCACTCAGATGAGATGTTCAAAATGGGGAAAGAAAAAAGAAGGGAGGGGAGGGGAGGGGAGGGGAGGGGAAGGGAGAGGAGGGGAGGGGAGGGGAGGGGAGGGGAAGGGAGGGGAGGGGAGGGGAGGGGAGGGGAAGGGAGAGGAGGGGAGGGGAGGGGAGGGGAGGGGAAGGGAGGGGAGGGGAGGGGCGGGGAGGGGAGGGGAGGGGAGGGGAGGGGAAGGGAGGGGAAGGGAGAGGAGGGGAAGGGAGGAAGAAAAAGGAAGAAAGTAGAATAACAGGTACCTGGAGCTAGGGGAGGAGAAGAGGGAGGCAGGGAGGATGGGTACAAAGTTTCTTTTTGGAGTAATGAAAATGTTCAAAAAATGGATGATAGTTATGGTCACGCAACTCTGTGGATATCTGAAAAACCAATGAATTGTATAGTTCAAAGGGCTTAACTTTATGATCTGTAAATTATACAATATCAATAAAGCTGTAAAAAACAATTCTCACGGCTCAGTATCAAGTGTTCTCTAGTCACTCCAGGTGGCTCATGTCTTCCAGAGCAAACACAGAAACCAGATGTGTGTAAAGTAGCCTTGTGCCTAAGAACAAAATGTTCCAGTAGCATGGTGAGAATAATGAGCATGTGAAGTTGGTAGGTCTTCCTCAGGAGGCGTTATCAGCCTACCGCCTCTTTCTCAATCATTAAGTAAGTGCCGAATGCATTAGCTTTTTCTTTTTACCAACCTACGATAAATGGAAATATGGTTTCATTCATCATTACTACAGTGTGTGAAAATGAGCAGAATATTATAAAGAGTAGCAAATGGGGAGTCAAAGGACCTCAAAAACCCCCATTCGAATCTACTACAACTTTGTAGCCTTGAGGACAATCATTTTGGGCTTCAGTGACTTGATCTATCAAATGAGGAGGGGGAAGAATGAAGCCAGCTACTCTAAGGTTTTCTTCTGCCTTCAGCATTCCAGTGAAATCGTCCCTACTAAGGACTGCCCTGGTATGCCCTGGTATGGTGATGTGTCCCTGATCACATCACCAACTGCGCTTAGACCAAAGAATTATTATCCGGACATCTGGATATATTGAAAATCCCTCAAAGGATCTTTCCTGGACTGATGTTTCAAGTATTTCAGTGAACTTCTTCCATATCCTTTATTAACTAAACTATCAACTTTATAATTTAATTAACTGTAAAACCTAACTAAAATTATAAGCCTGACACAGAAAAGTCAAAAAGGTATGTTTCCTAACATGATGTATAAGGGCAGAAACATAATTGTTCTCCAAAGTAAACGGATCCTGTCCTTTATAAAAGTTCATTTCGCCTCAACTCTAACCTGTCACATTTCACGTCAACTCTAAACTGTCACTTCTAATTGATTTTAACTTTCATTAGAAAAATAATTATTATTTAAGAAAACCTTAAATATGTAAAAATTTGAGAAAATTAAAATCAGTCTTAGAGCTATTACCTTCACAGATTAAGAGTAATGTTAGTCTATTTCCACTATTAAATGTTGGTATATTCTCATTCTTTTCTCCATGAATAGTTTTTCCCTTTTATAAATGATATAAAGTAATCATGTTTAAAAATACCAATATGTAGAAAAGTGTGTAAGAAGAAAATATAAATCATCAGATTTATCCCACCTTCAAACTAACCCCCAAATCCCTGTTAACTTAAGGCGATCTCGCTTTCCGTTGTCTCTGTAAGCAGAACACACACACATAGAGAGGTCTATTTTAAACACATTCACATGTGTGGTGTATAGATAGTTTAATAGATAGTTTAAAGGTCTGTCACCACCATTTCCTCCTATGACAGTTTTCCATAAATAAAATTGTAATGGTCTACCATGCCATTTTCTTCTGCTACCCTATGTTTTATTATTTGCAGCTTTTCATGGTAATAAATAATCCTTCAATTAGCATTTTTATATTCAAAGCTTCTACACTCCTACCTAAAAAATTTAAATTGATTGACTTTTTCCTTTTGTGATTTCCTCTATTGATTTTGGGAAGAGAAAGTGCTTACCCATTCACAGATCAGAAGTTTTATTGTTTGGTTTCTTTTAAGTTAGCTCCTTAATCTGTCTGGGCTGTATTGTTCTATATTCCTATACATTCCAAACTTATTCATCACGTTTACATTTTAGCCAAATTGGGTAGAAGTTGTTTGCTCAATATTTTTGTTTTTTGAGGCAGAGTTTCGCTCTTGTTACCCAGGCTGGAGTGCAATGGCGCGATCTTGGCTCACCGCAACCTTCACCTCCTGGGTTCAGGCAATTCTCCTGCCTCAGCCTCCTGAGTAGCTGGGATTACAGGCACACACCACCATGCCCAGCTAATTTTTTGTATTTTTAGTAGAGACGGGGTTTCACCATGTTGATCAGGATGGTCTCGATCTCTTGACCTCATGATCCACCCACCTCGGCCTCCCAAAGTGCTGGGATTACAGGCGTGAGCCACCACGCCTAGCCCTTGCTCAATATTTTCAAATGCACATTTATGTCTTTAAAAAAATACATGTCTCATAATCTTGGTTATCCATTAAGCTTAAGAAAACCTTCAAGACTGACAAAATCACCACAGCTTTGATTGCTAGCAGGAAGTATAGTGGGCAGAAATAAAGAGGACACTCATACAGGCCATATTAAAGCTAAACAATCAGAAAGTCCAAGTTCCTAGCTTTAGTGGTTTTATTATTTTAGCCTTAAAAAGTCTCTAAAATCCCAAGAGTAGCTTAAGTAGTTAAAATACAGTATTCAATGCAGAGGGCTATTCTCCATGTTGACTGGTCCCTACTGTTTTCATTTACGGACCATGCGCAACCTCTTTATACTGCCATCGGTCTCCAGGTTCTTGCCACTGGTCATGAGCAGAGTGAGTGAGAAGGCAGAGCACAAGCTCACCCCAACCTAAGTAGAGAAAGGACACAAACAGCTTCCCTTGCTTGTTGACAGAAGGTCAACGGAGCATCTTCGAAAGGAAGAGCAGCACAGATGTCAATATCTCAATAATAAATACTGGATTATATTGGATATAGTGTAATCCGAAATGTATTGGATTATATTTTTTCCTTACAGTTTTGTAATACTGGATTATATTTTCCGTTTCCCCCTCCACAGCACTCTCTAATGCACAACACTGTCACTGCTACTTACTAGTTGCTCTGACTTGGGTCAACCTAACTTTCTTGGAGAGCTTCCTCAACTGTAAAATGGAGATAATAAAATCGACCACTTAAGGTTGTTGTGAGGACGAAGTAAAAGGCTTAGAGCAGGCCAGGCATGGTGGCTCATGCCTGTAATCCCAGCATTTTGGGAAGCCAAGGTGGGAGGTTAACTAAGACCACGAGTTTGAGGTTGCAGGGAGCAGTGATCATGCCGCTGCACTCCAGCCCGGGTAACAGAATGAGACTCTGCCTCAGAAAAAAAAAGGCTTAGAACAGCGATTGCACTTAGGAAATGTCTGCTGAGTGTTCATTATTATTATTATTATTGTTATTGCCACTATTCTGCCACTTCTGCTATGACTATTATACCATCACCGCTTCTCTACCCCAAAATGCCAGGTCAAGATTAAATTGGGACTTTCAGAAAGAAACAGGTAACTGGGGAGCTCTGTGGTCAGATCAGCTCCAGGAGTATACTCTGTCCTCAGCTTTTGCAATCCCTCTGGGAAGGTAAGTATTTACTGACATTACTAAAATAGTGAATTTCCAGGGTGGGTGGCATCACCATCTCCCACATTTTCTGATACATAACCATAAGACCTATGTGCACACAAGCACCTGGTTCTCGAGGAGGGCAAGAACCAGAAGGTAAGGCATGGAAAGGCAGATGTGGCACTGTTCGTTTCAGTCATTACGTGAAGCTGACAAGGCTATGAACTGCATATCAAAAGCCTACACTTCCCAAACCACGTGCTGCAAAGATTAAGACTATGTGTGATTACACAGGAACAAGGCGTGATCTGCGGTGTGAAGGGAACTGGTCCATCAGGTGAAAATCCACTGAGGTTTGCAGTCAGAACATTCACCTCTAATACCAACACTACTCCTAGTCCTTCAATTCCTTCCTCAGCCTCCTGATCTCCTACTGCCACGCAACTTCCTCAACATTTGGGGCGTAGCCAATTCAAGTTTTAAAAGTTTACCTAAGGATTTACCTCCAAGTTTGAAACTCAGATTCACTTTTTTTTAATTTTACTTTAAATTCTGGGGTACATGTGCAGATCTTGAAGGACTGTTACATAGGTATACACATGCCATGGTGGTTTGCTGCCTCCGTCCCCCCATCAACTACATTAGGTATTTCTCCTAATGTTATCCCTTCCCAGTCTCCCCACCCCCTGCTATTTCTCCCCTAGCCCCCCAACCCCTAGCAGACCCCAGTGTGTGATGTTCCCCTCCCTGGGTCCACATGCTCTCATTGTTCAACACCCATAAGTGAGAACATGTGGTATTTAGTTTTCTGCTCTTGTGTCAGTTTGCTGAGAATGATGGTTTCCAGATTCATCCACATCCCTGCAAAAGTCATGAACTCATCCTTTTTTATGGCTGTATAGTATTCCATGGTGAATATGTGCCATATTTTCTTTATCGAGTCTATCTTTGATGGGCATTCGGGTTGGTTCCAAATCTTTGCTATTGTAAATAGTGCCACAATGAACATACGTGTGCATGTGTCTTTATATCGATTTATAATTCTTTAAAAATATGGAATGCTTCACAAATTTGCAAGTCATCCTTGTGCAGGGGCCATGCTAATCTTCTCTGTATCGTTCCAATTTGAGTATAAGTGCTGCCAAAGACAGCACTCAGATTCATTTTATAAGAAAATAGGTATCACACGCTGCTGGGTCATAGCTAAGTTCATAAACCATAGGAGATATGTGAGACATCTAAATCACTTTGAATATCAACAAGAAAGCATGCTGGATAAAAATTAATCAGCACAAAGCTCAGCTGAAGATCAGATGGATGTTATGAGATAAATGCCCATGTCTTATTGGCCAAAAGACCCAGATGTAACAAAATTAAGCCAGTCCGGCAGGATGAGAACGAAAATGCAATGTGTGTTCCAAACCTCGAATCAGGAATAATTGAAGCTTTGCTTAGACACTTCATCTCAAATTTACAGATTCTGAACTTCTACTGAGCAGTCCTTTTTTTTTTCTCCCACATTTGGAGGAAACGTTTTAATGTGTATACTCTCTGGAAAAACCCTAAAATCTGGGTTTCAGGCAGTTTCTTTGTTAGCCAATCCTTTGCCACATTATTTTCGTTTTTAATCAAAGGTCTTTGCTTTTTTACTATCTCTAGATGAGAAGCTATGAAGCACTTGGGAACACAGAAACTGAGATCTCCAAGATACAAATGAGTTTTATGTTAAGCTTTTAAAGACCTTTGTCTGTACGCATCAAACACAAACCTGTAATCAATGAATAAAATCATCAGGCAGCTACAATCGGGTGGACAAGTCATTCCTTCAAATGTCAGTTAATACCATTTAATAATTAATAATTGCACAATAGCATGTATGTGCAGTAATAGGAAATATATGGCATGTATGTGCATATATATATAAAACTAAGCAAAGTCTTAGTAATCTTTGCACTTCTGGGAAAGCTAAAATGACATAATAAACTTCCTCTCAAAGAAGGTATCTGCAGAGGCAGAGGCAATAACACAGCTGTACAGTTGTGTCTTTGCAGTATAAAATATAGTCAATTTTGTATAAATGGCATGCAGCCAAAACATATAACTTCAACTTAGCACTCACGGAAAAGGTAGCCTCAAAGTTTAGCATATCACCTCAAAGAACTTTCGTAAGTATCTATTTCTGTCTCCCTTCTCCCTCGTTTTTTTTTTTTTTTTAAGCAGAGAAGAACATGAAAGAATAGACCCTTTCTAATACACTGTATTTCCCAGTGGGGAAAAAAGGAGAATAAAATTGCAATAACAGAAGCATATTAGCATATTTTAAAACACTACTACATTACCCTGAACTAAAGAATACTTAAAATAACAAAAAAGCAAGAGAAACTATATTCCATAAAGTGTTGCTAACTTTAAAACACCAAATTGAACTACTTACTCCTATAGAACAAGTTCATGCCAGATTGCTTTGGTGGCAAATTAACAGAGGCAGAATTGCTCTTTAGATCTTTAAATCAATGAGATTAATAAAGACAGTGTCTTCCTCTGTGCTTAATTATACTGACTTAATTTCTTAATTACTGTTAACAATACGTTTATGTTTTACAAGTCACACTGCATTTTTATAGCTGTTCTTTAATGATAAGGTAATCTCGTATTCTGAAGAATCACTTGAAAATAAAAACAGCAAAACTGAAGACGGGATTCAGTCAGGCTTAATCCAGCTGTACACTCTGCCTGAATCAATTCTTATGCCAGTATCTTATGGGGCATTCCAGAAAAGTGCCAGACTTTTCAAAGAGAAAATGAAAATGATATTCTGGTTCACTGTAACTCCAAGGAGTAGGCCCGAGGAAAAACCGTGCATCAGACAAGAGTGCACAAGTGTGGCGTGGGAGGACAACACCAGCTCGGGCACAATCCCCCCTCTGCTTAACGTTTAAAAAAATAAAATCCACTGCGGATAAAAATCATACTTAGCCCCAGAAGATTTAGTGCGAGGACACAAAGAAAGTAATGATAAGAAAGAGACAGGGCCAGGCAATGTGGTTCATGCTTGTAATTCCAGCACTTTAGGAGGATGAGGCAGGCGAATTGCTTGAGCCCCGGAGTTGGAGACCAGCCTGGGAAACATGGCAAAACCCAGTCTCTATAAAAAAGTATAAAAAAAAAATTAGATGGGTGTGGCGGCATGCACCTGTAATCCCAGCTATTTGGGAGGCTTGAGCCCAAGAGGTTAAGACTACAGTGAGCCATGATCATTCAACTGCACTCCAGCCTTGGTGACAGAGCAACACCCTGCCTCAAAAAAAAAAAAACAAACCGTTGAGGGGGGCCTGATATTCATTAACAAGACCTCTAGACTGCAAATCTAACACATATATTAGTATGTCATTTCCTCCTGGCTACCAATTGTACTTAATATGGTCAAACAATATATATATTACAAAGAGAACACAACTGCCTACACCTCCACAGGTTAAACAAACTCATTATTTTCTAAATGAATGCAGCAACCCCATCTGTCCTATCATCACACCATGAGCTCAGAAAGAAAACCTGACACATGCAGCCGAAAGTGCAAAACGTTATTTACTAACCTGGTGCCCCTGTGAAAGTAGTCGCTCCATATCCCTTTAAAGAAAGAATCCTCACTGCGAAAACAATCTCCAAAGCAGCTGATAGCCGAGAGGGGGCAAAACGGACTACCTTGAGAATCCAAATAAACGGGGAAAGCCTTCCTGTTCCCAAGCCCAGTTTTGGCTGACTCCCCAAAGCGACTTAAGTCATAGCCAAGCCCACAAAGCACTTTAGCCTATAAGCTTTAGTAATGAACTTGAAACCACTCCCCGTTATGTTAAATAGACACTGGACTGCTGTGAGAAATAAAACCCACAAACAGAATGAGCTACAGCTTCGAGCTGCACTTTTGTACTTGCTGCCCAAGAAAACCATAACACAAAGTTAAAACAAAGAGAACTCTTACTCCCTTCTCTCCCATCAGACACTGCCTTCAAGTGACTGATTTATTTTGAACAAGGGAGTACAGTCTGCCCTCCATTAGGGCCATGAGATGACTTTGATGTTGTCCAAGTTGGGTGGCAGTTGTGGAACATATAGCAGTGTCATTTCACACTGCAGAAGAGGGACATTTGAAGTCATCATTTCTGATAATCAAATGTAGATACGATTACTATTTCCAGATAACACTGAATAAGCTTAAAAACCTCATCGAACCCAAAGATTAATTTTAAATTCAAAAGAAAAATTTGTCAAAGAACCTTCTAATTTCTGATTCTTAGTGTCTGTAAATCTTAAAAACATTCTTATAATTCAGTTGCACCAGCGACATTTAGAACAGATTTATAAGCTACGACATGTCTTTTAACATGGATCTTTTAGTTGCCTTTTAAAATGGAACTTAATACCACTCACTATAATTTCATAGCAAAAAATTAAACTTATTTTTCATTCTAGTAAAATGTTGATCAATTTCTTAAAGCAGTTAAATCTTAAAGCAGTCAGTATGTTCTAGCATATTGCTTAAGAAAGAATAAGAATCTGGAGTCAGGCATGGTAGCTCACGCCTGTAATCCCAGCACTTTGGGAGGCTGAGGCAGATGGATCATGAGGTCAGGAAATCAAGACCATCTTGGCCAACACGGTGAATCCCCGTCTCTACTAAAAATACAAAAAATTAGCCAGGCAGCGTGGCGCGCACCAGTAGTCCCAGCTACTCAGGAGGCTGAGGCAAGGGAAGTGCTTGAACCTGGGAGGTAGAGTTGCAGTGAGCAGAGATCACGCCACTGCACTCCAGCCTAGGCAACAAGAGTGAGACTCGACTCAAAAAAAAAAAAAAGGATTAAGAATCTATGCTTAGCTTTTTACACAATGTGCTCACAGTATATATTTTCCCCTAGTTTTCAACTCCAAGAACAGTTTTAATTCTAACAGCTTGTTGCCATGATTTGTGTTTTGTTTAATAATAAGACTTACCTTAACATAAGGGTCAAGGTTTCTGAACCTTGCTTTTCCTAAGCCATAAGATTGGACTAAATATGCCAAGTAAAATTTGATTCACCTGTTGCCAAATTGATTTACATGAATTTCTGGTAAAATTCAAGTTACTCAAAACCTATGAAATATAAGCCATTAGCTTAACAAATTCAGCCACGACAATCCTGGAGGCTATTTTAGATCTAACACACACCGTGCCCATCTCCTCTACCCACTTCCAGATCAGGGCTCGACAGGATCTCATGGGGTCACTTTAGAAGGAGTGGGCAAGACAATCCACTCCACCTCTGGAAGAAAAAACCAGCCTGAAGACATGTGCTGACTTTCAAAGGAGCTCGTGCCCCCCCTGCTGGCAAAAGCAAGAGAAGGCTGGACGGCCTGAGCAAACCTCGGGGGAAATGTTACTACTCTGATGTTGGAAGAAAAACAGGGAAGCATCAGCTATGTGAGCACATTAATGTCACATACAACATGTCATTAAAGATTATTAAACTGTGTCCCCACAAGAGTGAAAGATTTCTAGAGGATATAAAAACGCTCATGCAAAACAAAAGTAATCATATTCAAAACCATCTCTTTTACGTGGCTCTGGTTTGCAAACATACATGATGATTTGCATGGCCAAGGAAGGCCTCTGATAAATAATATTGATCTCTCTTCTGCACAAAGAGCTTCAAAAAATGCTTCTGGGAGACCAGCACAATCTTTGAAATGGAAGAAATGTGAATAAATCTCCAACTCGGCTAGATAAACTACTGTTGGGACTGTGTCTCCATGATTCTGTATGTCTGTATTCCCAGAATTGTTCTTATCTTTCAGGAAAAACGATTTCCTTTTGTCACATATAAATTAATTCTACTAAAATGAATATCTGATATTAACCTTAATGAAGATGAAAAGTTGTGGGCCCCAAATTACACTATATTCCTTAATAAAACCCCAGCAATAGTAAGAGTACAGCACAATATGACTTTTAAATGAGCCCGTGGAGTCCTACTACTAAAATAAATAAGGACAGCTATTATTTAAGCTCTTATGATGAGCCAAGCTTGGTTCTAAAATGCTTTATAAGTGTTAACGCATTTAAACCTTCCCACTCTATTATGTCCGTTTTACAGATGACAGAAAACTGAGGTACCCAAAGGGTAATAAGTACACTGGCAAGATCGCACAGTTAGAGACAGAGCTGGGATTAGAACCCAGGTCGGTGCTGCTAGCCATGTACTTTCGTAACTCTGTCTTCCTGAGTGCACACTACTTAAACCCTGCCAGGCCCTGGTCAAATGCGAGGGAGGGGGGACAATAGACAACGCATGTACTGTGAACAGTCCTCACAAAGGCTTTCCAGAGAAGCAGCCACAGAACTGAGACCTGGAGGCGACATGGAAGAGAAGGGGTCCCCAGGCAGAGGGCACTTGCTCAGTCTGCCAAAGCAAAGGGGTAAGTGGGGTGGGGGCCATCGCAGGGACTGCCTGCAGGAACCTTAGTAAGGCTCGGGGACCAGCAGAAGAAAACGCTATGAGGAAGGCAGAGTCCTCTCGTGTCACATCATGGAGCAAAGAGGTGTCACCAAGGAATACTAAACCAGAAAGCGACCAGATATACATGTTGAAAGGGTAAGTAGGAGGAATGAGGCCTTGTTGGGTGAGAAGAAATCATATATTCCAGCACCGGACAGTGCTGTAAAACGTACAAGTGTATGCCTTCACAAACTGTATCAAGGAGGCTGTGCAGTAACCTGGCAGCAGCATGAGCTCACTGGCTCCCTTGTCAAGCCAGCTCGGGGCCAGAGCCACGTGGTGGTTGCTAATGCCATTCACAGAGCTAGGGACAAGGAGGAAGGGCAGGCTGGTGGGGGCAGGGTGGGGAGATGCCCAAGCCAAGGAATTCACTATAGAAGGCTGGGTTTGAGGTCCTCTGAGCCATCCAGGGAGGTTAGATACCCAGCAGGCCCCAGAAGGCTAAGGTGGGAGAATTGCTTGAACCCAGGAGGCAGAGGTTGCAGTGAGCTGAGATCGCACCACTGCACTCCAGCCTGGATGACAAAGTGAGACTCTGTCTCAAAATTAATTAATTAATTAATTAATTAAAATGAAAGGGAAAAGCAAAAGGCACAGGAAAAACACTTGAAAACAGCACTGGGAAAAGGCGGACCTAGTATGAGATGGAGCCGGCTCTCGAAGCTAGGATGCAAACCCAGGACCTCTGACTTTGCGCTCTTTCCACCACCTGACTCCACACTCTAAATTATAGAAACAGTAATCCCTTCATTTGTGTAAAAAAAAGTGCTTTCACGTGTATTAGCTCATTAGTTCATTACAGTGATCCAGAGTAGGAAAAGGCAGGAACCCAAACATGTCTTGAACATCAGCAGACGCTGCCATCTAAGAAGACACTCCCCTTCCTGGGCCCCCGCACTGCGCCCTGCGCCGGTCCTGCAGCGGATGGCGGGACCTGTCACCCCACTCCATGGAGCTGTGGTCATGGGCACAGAAGAGTGAGATGAGAGCCCCTCCCCCATGCCACACCAGCTAGAACCTGATTGCAAGAGCAGGGCGCAGTGGCTGCCCACCCAAATGACTGAGTTGCACTTCTCTCCAGGCTTCTATTTGCAAGCAGGGCTAAGAATTTAATTCGTTTCTGTGCTCAAAGCTCTTTTATTTAGTTCTGATTGGTGATTCAGGGTGAATTACAAGATTTGCAATATTTCAGCTCTTTAATTTGCCATTGGCCCTAACCAAGAGAGAAGCCTTTACTTGAGCAATTGGTTTGAAATTAGATGGACGAGCTGAAACAATGGGCTCTCTGTTCTCACTTCTCTGTGCCCACGAACTGGCATTCATGATTTAATCTGTGACGCGTGTTGCCAGGGCTGCGGTCATCACAGCAGCGCTTATTGTCTCCACATCCCTCCCTATTCTGCAACATCTGTCATGGCTCCTGTCTATATTTTATTTTGCTTCTTTTACTTTTACAAGGTTATTCTTAATTACTCCAAACTGCTCTGAAATCTATTCTAACGCTGGGAAGTGTGACATCGTTTTGTAACTTTGTAATAACAAACCACTGAAGGTGCATGTGATGGTACCTTTTAAATTACTATAATTTTACATAACACTGTATAATTTCAAACACATTTTATCTCATGGCTAACTAGATAACCTCTCTTTTCAAATAACCTGATCAGTTAACAGATGACTTTGGACCCTTTTCATATAATAATACATGACTTCCTTTTACACAATGAGAATGTGGCTTTATATAACTAATCTGACACAATACAGTAACTTCTAAAAAAAAAAAGCTGAACATTTCTTAATATGCAGTTAAAAAGTAAACTACTATGTTGATTGACTGATCTTTCATTTCCAAATTTCCTTATTATTTTCTTCCTTTTTAAAATAAGGAGCCATAGTGAAAATTGTCACTTGCCTTCGAATCAGTCACCTAAAAACTAGAGTGAGAATTTTTGTGGGGAAAAAAAGGGTTCAAAATTGGTTTCTGCATCCCAGGAACAGAAGAGCTGGCCTTTCTTCCTGTCTCTGGACACGGCACACCCATCCGCTATACAAAAGGCGGAGGTTTTGCTCACAGCTGCCTCCACTGTAAGGGAAGAGGGTACTAAACCTGGCAGGAACAAGCCCTTGATAATTTGCCTTCTTTCCTAATTGCCCAGAAGCATTTCCTTCCTTGCTTACCCAACCTAAGGAAGGGTTTCCTGTTGCCCGGGCAGTTCCTTTAACCTGAAGCCATTTGCTTTAGATCCTACCCTGTGTTTTGTGTCGCTCTCAATCTGCTTTCTCACAAGACCTCGCCTTCCAGCCAAACTGGCTTATTCCGTTTTTCAAATTGCCCAGTTCTTCCTTCCTTTTGAGTTTGTGCCACTGTCCCAACTGCGTCCGTGCCCTTCCCCCTCCTCAGCAGTAAAGGAGTCAAATCCTCCCCAGCATTCCAAGGGGTAGCCCAAACCCATGTCTCCTACAAAGTGTTTTCAGGTCACCCTGCTTTAAAAAAAACAATCGCTCAACAACTACAGCAATCAGCAGCAGCAAATCCATTAGGCAACAAATTATGCCTTGCGACTTTCTAATTTATGTGGATGGGTTATTTAAATAGTGATGGCATTTAACTTTCTGTGTACTTATATCTACTTTCTCCCACTTAGTTATCAGTAACTACATATGACGAGTTATACCTCTGAAATCGACCATTGTAAAAAGCACATAACAAAAATGCTACCTTACGTTGCATTCATATATGCATTTGTTGCTTATATTTAAATCATTTATGTTACTTAATGATCATTACCAAGCAACAGCCAACACTACTGCCATAATATCTTCCTAGAACCAATATCTCACTTGACATTCACACCTGCCATGTGAGTTAGATACCATTATTTTCCCCATTTTTCAGGTGATGAAGATGGAACCAAAAAGTTTAAATTTCCCAAGGTCAGGCATTTCACATGTACTTAGCACCTACTACGTGGCAGGCATTGCTATCAGCATTAATGATGAAAGCAGAAGACTTCTATCTTTGGGGAGTTTATATTCTATTAGGAAAGACAGACTATCAAAAATTAAAACAAATATATATAAAGCCAGATAATACTAAGTGCTATTAAGAAAACCAAAGCAGAGGGCTGGGCGCGGTGGCTCAAGCCTGTAATCCCAGCACTTTGGGAGGCCGAGGCGGGTGGATCACGAGGTCAAGAGATTGAGACCATCCTGGTCAACAAGGTGAAACCCTGTCCCTACTGAAAATACAAAAAATTGGCTGGGCATGGTGGCACGTGCCTGTAATCCCAGCTACTCAGGAGGCTGAGGCAGGAGAATTACCTGAACCCAGGAGGCGGACGTTGCGGTGAGCCGAGATCGCACCATTGCACTCCAGCCTGGGTAACAAGAGCGAAACTCCGTCTCAAAAAAAAAAAAAAAGAAAAAGAAAACCAAAGCAGAGCAAGGGACTGGAGGGAGATGGGATAAGTGGGGAGATGGCACACTCCTTAGATAAGGTGGTCAGAAGAGGCCACTCTGGGGAGATGACACTTGAGCAGAGACCTGAACAAAGAGAGGGGACAGGCTATGGAACCACTTGGGAAAAGGTTCCAGGCAGAAGAAACAGAAACTGCAAAGGCTATAGACTTGGTGTATTCTAGAGCAACAAAAAGGCCTGTATAGTCAGCGCTGTGAAAGAAAGGGCGACAGCAGAGGATGTAGTGAGAGAAGAAACTGGGAGTTCTGATCGTGTACAGCTTTGTAAACCATTGCATAGTTTCATTTGGTTTTTTCTTTAAATATAATGAAAAGGCCCTGAAAGGATTTAATCAAGGCATTGAAACCCTGTGCCATTTGAAAAGATTACTCAAGTTCGGTAGGTAAAGAATAGGCTGAGAGGGGCTGGGCACGGTGGCTCATGCCTGTAATCCCAACACTTTGGGAGGCTGAGGCAGGTGGATCACTTGAGGTCAGAAGTTCAAGACCAGACTGGGCAACATGATGAAACCCCCCTCTCGACTTGTAATACAAAAATTATCCGGGCATGCTGGTGGGCACCTATAATCCCAGCTACTCAAGAGGCTGAGGCAGGAGAATTGATTTAACTGGGAGGCAGAGGTTACAGTGAGTCGAGATTGTGCCACTGCACTCCCGCCTGGGCAACAGAGAGAGACTGTGTCTCAATGAAAAATAAACATAAAAAAAGACTAGAATAGACTGAGAGAAGGCAAACTACTTAGGAGAACACTGTAGTAGTCCAGGTGGGAGATGAAGAGAAGTAGTCAGATCCAGGATCTACTGTGAAGACAGGGCCAAGCAGATTTTCTGATGTGGGTTGTGAGGCAGAGTGTGAAAGAAAGAGAGATGCCAAGAACACTCTAGGACTCAAATGAGTAGCAGGGAGGACAGTCTAATTATTCAGCTGGGGAACACTGTGGGTGCTGGGGTCTGAGGAGAAACAGTACGTTTTAGGGCCAAATCAAGAGTGCCATTTTGGGTGGGTTAAGTTTGAGAGAACGTTTAGATACCCAAATGAAGAGCAGTAGGAAGTTGGACATGTAAGTCTGAGGCTTGGATACATAAGTCTGAGATTCAGGACTGGGGTTTGGTAAGTCTGAGAACTGACCACGGGATGTAGAAACATGGAAGTCACTGGTATCCTCAAGAGCGGGCTCAGGGGAATTTTATGCAAAAGCCTAAAAAGTGGGCTCAAATGAGAATGTGACAAGAGATTGCTGAGAGAAATTAAAGACCTAACTAAGTGGATATACCATGTTCATGGATTAAAATACCAATATTTTTAAGTTTTCTATTATCCAGAAACTGATCTATAGATGCAACACCATCCCAGTTATAATCTCATCCAACTTTTTTGTACAAATTGATAATCTCATTCTAAAATGTGTATAGAAATTTAAAGTATTTAGACTATCCAGAGCAATCATAAAAAATAAAACCAAAGTTGGAGGACTTCACACTACCTGACTTCAAAACATCATACTAAGTCTACAGTAATCAGGATAATGCGGTACCAGGACAGTATCAACAAACAGATCAATGAGACATAAAAGAGAGCTCAGAAATAGACTCACACTTATATCCTCATTCAATATTCATGAAGGTGAGAGAAAAATCCAACAGAGAAAAAAATGACTTATTAACAAATGATGCTAAAATAACTAAATCCCTACATAGCAAAAATAAATAAGTCTCAATTCTGACCTCACACCACACTCAAAAACTGAGATGGATCATAGACATAAATGTAAAAACTAAAATTATAAAGCTTATGGCTCAGAAAGCAATCAACATAAAAGGAAACAATAGGCAACTTTTAAAATTTCTACCCATTTAAAGGCACCGTTTAAAAAAGCCACAGCCTGGAAGTAAAAATGTGCAAATCATATATCTGACAAAGAACTAATATTTTCAAATACATCATGAATGCCTACAATTCGATAAAAGTGAACAAAAGGTTTACTGGACACCAACAAAGGAAGACAGACTAGTGATCAATAAACACATGAAAAAGTGCTCAATGTTAATATTCATCAAGGAAATTTAAGAAACACACAATGAGGTACTGCTACGTCTCCACCAGAACAAGTAACGTTAAAAAGACCATCAAACCCAAATGCTGGCACGGATGCAGAGAGAGCATAACTCTCATTCATCATGGGTCAGCGTGTAAAACTACGTTCACCAAGGGTCAAAGTGTGAAACTGCAATGAGCTTAGAAAAAATTCTAGCCATTGTTTATAAAACTAAATATACAGCTATCCTATGGCCCAACCATTTCATTCCGAAGAATTTATCCAAGAGAAAAGAAAACACAGCCACAAAAAGGGGCATTCATGATAGTCAAAACCTGGAAGCCACTCAGGCAACCACCCATAAAAAAATGAATAAATAACCTGTTGTATAATCAAACAATAAAATGATACTTAGCAGCTCAGAAAGGAATGAATTACTGATACACATAGTATGAAAACATCTCAGAAACATTACACTGAGTGAAAAATGCCTTACGTGAAAGAATACATATACTGTATGATTCCATTTTGATAATCTTCTAGAAAGGCAAAAATAACATATGGTGGGGAACACATCAAAACAGTGGTTGCCTCTGGCAGAGTATAAGAGGATGGTCTGGAGGCGAATTGGGAAGGAACATGAGGAAACTTTATGTGGCAACGATTGTGTTCTGTACCTTGAAAAGGGTTTGGATTGCAGAGGTGGTACTTGCATTTTCCAGAACTCTAAATGGTACACTAAAGATTGGAGCATTTCGGGCCGGGCGCGGTGGCTCACACCTGTAATCCCAGCACTTTGGGAGGCCGAGGCAGGTGGATCCCGAGGTCAACAGACCGAGACCATCCTGGTCAACATGGTGAAACCCCGTCTCTACTAAAAATACAAAAAATTAGCTGGGCACTGTGGCGTGTGCCTGTAATCCCAGCTACTCAGGAGGCTGAGGCAGGAGAATTGCCTGAACTCAGGAGGTGGAGGTTGAGGTGAGCCGAGATCTCGCCATTGCACTCCAGCCTGGGTAACAAGAGTGAAACACTCCGTCTCAAAAAAAAAAAAAAAAAAAGACTGGAGCATTTCAGTGTTTAAAAATTTTACTTCGAAAGAGAACTAGAAACAAATAGGGAAGCAAATGAACCATATGTACACTGAAATGTTTAGGAGTGAGTGTCCTGATGCCTGCAACTTACTTTAAAATGTATCTAAAACATAAATTGAATGGGACAACAGGATAAAGCAATAGATGGGTGACGAGATGTATATTCAAGCAATAAAGCAAACTATGGATTGTAGAGTCTAGGTGGTGGTTCACAAGTGTTCACCTGAAAATTCTTTCAACTTTCCTGCATGTTTGAAATGTTTATAAGATATTGTCAGAAGAGAGTGTGGGGTACGGAATTGGAGACAGCGAAAACAGACAACTTATCAGAGTTTTGCTTTGAAGAGGAACAAAGATGAGGCAAATCTGGAGGGAGATAAAGAATTAAGAGGAGGTATTTGCAAAGAAGGAAGACATTATAGAATGTCTGAATAAGAATGATCCTGTAAAAAGAGGAACTTTAATGAAGCTAGTGGGCAGATACTGTGGAAGCAGAGTTCTGAACAGGCGAGAGCAACAGACCGGATACACTGGGGTGCAATGGACCTCAACCAGGAGGACGCACGTTTGTCCATGATAAAGAGAAAGGGATGGGGGACAGATGATGGATGGATGCAGGAGGATATGGGAGCTGGGAAACTGCTTTTAGTTTCTAGGAAACTATCTCCTATTTACTAGGAAATGCAGTAGGGTTGCCAGAGAGGGCTGAGTGTCAGTTGAGGCAGGGATGGACGGTAGAGTGATTAATTTAATGTCATCAGAGTGGTGTGTGTGTTTTCCAGATGTGCTCCGTTGTTTGGAAGAAAGTGCAGAGCTATGCCTGAATAACCCTGATTTTAACCAGGAGAGTAGGATAGAAAGAGGAGGGAGGCAAGTGGAGTTACCACAACAGTGGACCAAGTGATAAGGGGGGTAAAGAGGAACGTTAGACTACACAGGGCATTGATGGAAAGCAAAAAGGTGGCAGAGTCAGAGGAGTGGACATAAAATTGTGGATCTGAGGATATTAGAAGACAGAGCAGAAAAGTTAGCAGATGTTAGAGCTGATATTTAAATCCAAATGTCTGACTCCTGTTTTTATTTTATTGATTGAAACAGGGTTTGTTTGCTTGCTTGCTCGTTTATTTATTGAGACAGGGTCTCGCTCTGTCACCCAGGCTGGAGTGCAGTGGTACATTCATGGTTCACTACAACCTCTGCTTCTTGGGCTCTAGTGATTCTCCCACCTCAGCCTCCCGAGTAGCTGGGACTACAGGCATGCACCGTCACACTCTGCTAGTTTCTGTATTAATGTTTTTGTAGAGATGGAGTCTCCCTATGTTGCGCAGGCTAGTCTCAAAGTCCTGGCTCAAGTGATCTGCCTGCCTCAGGCTACCAAGTGCTGGGATAATGGGCTTGATGGGCTAGGGCCACTGTGCCCCGCCCATCCTCTAAACTGGAACCCTCTCCAGCACTTTCAGGACTCTTGATCTATACTCTCTGTGTTGGGACAATGTGTACCCATTTGGTCTTTTCAAGACCCACTGGTATTATTTGACTTCATATTCTTAAAAGCAATTTCTATGAAAGTGTTTTTCTTTCATAGAATGGAAAATATAAGACATAAAGAGCTGGCATACTTTTTTAAACACTTCTTCAAATTGGCTGTCAGAGAAAAATGGATCCTCCTGTCTCAGCACATCTCTTTGTGTCTTACAGTTCGCATTCCTAAAAAGAACATGTTGCTACTTGTTCTAAAACAAATACCACATTTGGAGGATCTGAAGAAACTAGACTCAAAGTAATTATTTCAACAGAATTTATTTTAAAAACATGTAAGCACTAACTAAGCTCACTCTCAGAAAGGAAAAAAAAAAAAGACAGTACCACACTTTCAGGCATTCATAATTTTAGAGGGACTGCTAATTGTGTATTTAAGAAACCATTTGAATGACATTTAAGTACTCAGGAAAAATGTCCACATTCTCTAGCCTGGCCGTCCACTTTTCAAGTCCAGTCTCTTATCATTCCCCTGCACATGTGCCATGTCCCAGGAAAATGAATTAGTCCCATTCTTCCCAAAGAATGTCTCACCTCCGAGCCTTTCTCTTGCTGTTCCCTGCCTTGGATCACCACCACAGCAACCTGCCCAATCTTGCCCAAGGACGTCCTATTGTCCTTCAGGCTCCAGCTCAACAGGCTCCAAGCCAGACAGTGACCACACTCTCGAACCACCAAAGCTCTTTACCTGCCACACATAAGGCATCTGTCACTTTGTATCTGGTATCATAGCTACTTATAGATAGCGAATAGCTCTAGAACCTTCCACCTGAGAGAGAATCATCTAATATTTGAATCTGGATCTCCATATTTACCTACCACTGTGGTGGACACCTCACATAGTGCCCAGCATATTATAGTCAATTAGCAGCTAATGACATATGAATATCTATTTTAGAGGGAATCATAAGGAAAAGTTGAATACAATATTAGGTGTACCTATGTTAAACTCAGCATTCTGTGTCTGAAGTACAGATACAGTACTACAGGAATACTATAGTAACTGCTGGGAAGATTCAGATTTTATCGCTGTGGGACACTGCCAAAGTATCCTTCGAAATGTTTACCCCAATTTAAATGCTTGTCATAAGGTTGGAAGGGAGCCCCGACCTCAGCAATGCATATCTTACCTCTATTCTGTTCCCTGTTCCAAGAGAATACAGTATGAATTACAAATATGAGCCACATATACAATTTTAAATGTTCTAGTAGCCACGCCAAAAGCACAATAGATGAAAATAATTTAATGACAGTTTCTTTAACCTAATTTATCCAAAATACTGTGTAATGTTAAAATGTGAGCCACACAAAAATTATTAATGAGATATTTTACATTTCTTGTGTACTAGGAAACCCAGTGTCTATTTTACACTTAGAACACATTTCTTTTTTTTTTTTTAATATTAAACATGTTTTACTTTTTTCCTCACAAGAACATAAAAATTATGGAGGGGAACTTAACAGGGAATTTTAAAAAGGTAACGCAATTTTTCTTTTTAGTAGTCCTTGGGTAGTTATAACAGAATACTTTCCACTTTTTGTTTGTTTCTTTGAACTGGGATTTTGGTCCAAAGTTCTGTTTGTTTCTAGTATCTGCTTCTGCCTCCCCCTCTATCAGATCGGCTTCCTCCACGGCCACCACCTCTTGGTGCTCCGCGGCTTGAACTGCTGTAGGAATCACGTGGAGGAGGGTACTGATTCTATGGGAATTCTATGGGAAGGGGGAAGCCCTCTTTCTTGTCTGCAACCCAATCACGACCACTTGAGTAGAGATCACTTCGGCTGCTTGAGTGACCGTCTCGACTTCCACTATATCCGTCACGTAAGCTGCTGTAATCATCACAGCCACTGCTTCTACCATAAGATGGTGGGGGCCCTCGTGTAGGTGGAGCACTAGTGAGTTCCCATAACTCTCATATGAATCTCTGTAGGAACGTCCACTTGGATGATCTGAATAGCCACGATCACGACCATATCCATCTCTATCGCTATAGCCTCTTGGTGGACAGCCATCAGGTGAACTGGAATGACCATAGTCAAGGTAAGTATAATCTCGTGGTGGTGGTGCATAATCTCGTGTATTACGAGAACTTGGGTAATCTCTGCTGGAATAGCTGTCTTTAGTAGAATACCCATCATCTCCTGGGGACAAATAAACATCTCTACAAGAAGGCAGCGGTTCCCTTCAAGGTGGACCTCCGTAACTATCTCTTCCACGTGATACAGGAGCTCTTCCTCCCATTCCACTGCTGCTGAGAACTGGTCCTGAAGGTGCAGATCTCTTTGGAGGAGGACCCCCACTTCTTGGTGGCAGTCCTCTTTTTACTGGGAGTGGCCCCTGGAAGAACTCATGTTAAAATTCATGGAATATCCACCGTCATCCATGTGTCCTCCCCGTGAGGGAGGTCCCCTGGTTCCTCCACTTCCTCCTCTTCCACTTCTAAGACCTCTTGGAGGGCCTCTACTTCTTGGAGGTGGAGGTGGCCCACGTCTACCACTTTCAAATGATGGTTTGGTGGCTTGTTCCACTTTGATGGCTTTTCCATCTAATGACTTTCCATTCATGTCTCTGGCTGCATCCTTAGCATCTGCTGGGCTTTCAAAGGTGACAAAAGCAAATTCTCTTGATTTGTTGGTTTCACAGTCTTTCCTCAAGAGTACTTCCACTATTCATCCATATTTGCCAAATAATGCTTCAAGAGCTTTCTCATTTGTTTCTGTATTAAGCCCACCAATAAAGAGCCTTCCTGGGCGATCTGCTTCAACCATTTTTTTTTTTTTTTTTTTTGCTGGTGAGTCGGAGGGGTGACAATGGGTTCAAGCTCCAACAAGCTCGCCGAGAGGGGCTTCCTAGCAGCTTAGCACCAAAAGCGGCTTCGGGTCAGAGGACCGAAACGCGAAGCCGCTAGCACTACTGCACAACCTAGAACACATTTCAACTTGGAGAGGCCACATTTCAATTCTCAAATAACCACATGTGGCTAGGGGACATCATACTGGACAGTACAGGTCTAGAACGTCCCTAGCACTAGAGGCTGCTTCTTTCAGCCCTGTACTCTCCACAGTGATTTACCCATTAAATGAGATTAAATGCAACAAGCATGTAAAAAACCAAAGTGTTAAAGAACTAAACAGTGCTTACCACACAGGAGGGGTTCAATAACGGCCAGCTTCCTCTCCTTCACATGCAGCAGACCCTCAATAAATGTTTCTTGGGTTGACTTTCCAAACTGGAAACAGTACTGTAGGATTAAGGCCATCAGGCTCCCTCCAAACTATCTTGTCACCTTAATATAGGTTCCTGGCAGATTTTCCTGGCAGAATAATAGTTACCCACCAATAAACTATTCTAACTATTTGGAAATAACAGTTTCTCAGAATAATTAACTATTATCCTGGTCTTCATCAATCCCCAGTGGATCAAATCTGTAGGGTTCGTTCATCCCTGGCTGACCTAATGAAAGTGAATTTCTGAGCCCAGGAAGATAAAGAAAAGATCTGATAAGATTGTCTTTCTCAACGAAGCAGCAGCCACCCCCAAGTCCATCTGGAAATGGCTGGTTAGACTGATTCTGCATTATAAAATCCTGTCTGCCCAGAGCCAGGGAGAAATGCAGCAAGCGAGCTGTCTAAGCTAATACTTGTATATCCAAATTATTAGATGTAATTATCCTAATTTCAAAGAATTAGACAGAATAAAGAATTAGGAACACTAAGATATTTTTATCATAATTGAATTCTGTTTGAGGACTCAAACAGCATTTCAGAATTTCTTTTGCTCAAAGCAACATTATTGTTCAGGATGGTACCATAAAATTTGTAATTTAAGCTTCCATGTCAGTTGAACTTCTGTGTAGTTTAATTACTTATTCAAAATACAAATAAAGTATTTTATATATAATATAACAAAATATCTCATCTGGCAAAATTGCTACTAGACTATGTAACATAGGAATTTCCTTATGAATTCTTATCTCTTATGCAAACATTCCAGCCAATCAGAGATCTTTCAATACATGCAATGCCTCCATAGTGATGCCTCATGCTAACTCCCTTCATCAGTAAGTTATCACTGCTTTAAACCTTCCAGTCTGTCCATCCATTCCCTGTTAGATTCCTTCTAGAATCTCTCAACTCATCCAGCCAGCCATTCATTAAACAAATATTATTGAGTTCATATCTACAGCAGAGTGTTAGGCACCCAGCACACAACAGAAAGTCAACCAAATGTGGACTCTGCCCTGGAAAGCTTACAGTTGAATTCTCTTGCCAATCACTGCCCATTCTGCTTGTCCACCTCCGGCCCCCTTTGTCTCTCAGGCTGCAGCCTGTGCCGAAGTACCAGCTAACAGGCCCCTGGCCAGGGTTTTACTGAGTCTGTATGGTACATTAGATGTCTGTAGGGCATGGTCATCTCTCTGCTCCATACAGGACTACTTTCTGGATTCGTACTGTTGGAATAGACTAACTGCCTTCAGTATTTTCTCTTATTTTTTTGTGATCAAATTACTTTCCCTTGGCAATGACTTCTTTTGTTTTTTTCATTAAGTAAGTATCTGTGCCCCCAAGTGGCTTATGGTTCTCTCATGCTGCAAGAGTTGACAGTACAAAATGCAGCACCCAAGAACTTGATCGTAGCTCCTCATCAGCAACAGAACAAGGCCTGATGGAGAATGAGTGTGATGAATTGACAGAATCAGGCTTCAGAAGGTAGATAATAAGAAACGTCTGTGAGCTAAAAGAACATGTTCTAACCCAATGCAAAGAAACTAAGAACCTTGAAAAAAGGTTTGATGAAATGCTAACAAGAATAAGAATATAAGTGAATTAACAGAGCTGAAAAACACAATACGAGAACTTCGCAAAGTATACACTAGTTTTAACAGCCGAATTGATCAAGCAGAAGAAAGGATATCAGAGGTCGAAGACCAACTTAATGAAATTAAAACGAGAAGACAAGAATAAAGAAAAAAGGATAAAAAGGAATGAGCAAAGTCTCCATGAAATATGGGACTATGTGAAAAGACCTAATCTACGTTTGATAGGTGTACCTGAATATCACGAAGAGAATGAATCCAAGCTGGAAAATATTCTTCAGGATATTATCCAGGAAAACTTTCCCAACCTAGCAAAGCAGGACAATACTCAACTCCAGGTAATACAGAGAACACCACAAAGATATTCCTCAAGAAGAGCAACCCCAAGGCACATAATCGTTAGATTCACCAGGGTTGAAATGAAGGAGAAAATACTAAGGGCAGCCAGAGAAAAAGGTCAGGTTACCCACAAAGGGAAGCCTATCAGACTCACAGCAGATCTCTCAGCAGAAACCCTACAAGCCAGAATAGAGTGGGGGCCAATATTCAACATCCTTAAAGAAAAGAACTTTCAACCCAGAATTTCGTATCCAGCCAAATTAAGCTTCATAAGTGAAGGAAAAATAAAATTTTTTGCAAACAAGCAAGTACTCAGAGATTTTATCACCACCAGGCCTGCTTTACAAGAGCTTCTGAAAGAAGCATTACACATAGAAAGGAACAACTAGTATCAGCCATTCCAAAAACACACCAAAAGGTAAAGAGCATCACCAGAATGAAGAATTTACATCAACTAATCAGCAAAACAGTCAGCTAGGATCAAATGGCAGTATTAAACTCATATACATCAATATCAATCCAAAATTTAAATGGACTAAATGCCCCAGTCAAAAGACACAGACAGGCAAATTGGATAAAAAGCCAAAACCCATTGGTATGCAGCATCCAGACCCATCTCACATGCAAGGATACACAAAGACTCAAAACAAAGGGACGGAAGAAGATTTACCAACCAAATAAAGAGGAAAAAAAGAAAAGCAGGAGTTGCAATTCTCGTCTCTGATAAAATAGACTTTAAAACAACAAAGACCAAAAGAGACAAAGAAGGACATTACATAATGGTAACTCCACATAATAATAGTGGGAGACTTTAACACTACATTGTCAATATTAGACAGATCAACGAGACACAGAATTAACAAGGATATCCAGGACTTGGACTCAGACCTGGAATAAGTAAACTTAATAAACATTTACAGAACTCTCCACCTCAAATCCACAAAATATACATTTTTCTCAGTATCACATCACACCTATTCTAAAAGTGAACACAAAATTGGAAGTAAATCACTCCTCTGCAATTGCATAGCATTTCACAGGTTTAAATGAAATATCGGTTGGCTGCTTGTTTGTTATTTTCCTCCCTTATTGTCTCCATTGTTAAGCACATTTATTGGCATAAAAGAGGTTTTTAATACCCATTTTTAGACTGCATTCTAGCCTGGGCAATAGAGCAAGATTCCCGTTCTCTCTCCCTCTTTTTTTTCTCTCTCTTTCATTCTTTCTTTCTCTTTTTCTTTCTTCTTTTTTCCTCTTTCAAAAAAAAGAACTTGATGACTATATTATCAACCTAGGAGAAAATGTTATGGATTTGTGCACCAGGAATCTAAAATAGATTTGCATATTTGATAACTCATTTGAATGACATCATTCCCACAAAATAAAACGCAGGCCACTATTCCCTCGTTAATGTTCATGGTAAGGTGTGGTGTGTGTATGTGCACTGGGGGCATGGTACAAATGAGGAAAGTTGGTGCAAGTTAAAGAACAGCCACCTTCTATGGAGCAGCAAGCATATTATCTCTGAATTCTCATTTAGGAAAGGAAATTCTTCTTCCCTGATAATTTAATGAAGTTTAGATATTACTAGAACCAACTTGCTTTTTAAAAAAGGGAACAAAAATATTTTCTAAAAACAAACAAAAAAAATAGTTTGATTATCAGCCTCAAGAACAAAATTTGGCCAGGCACGGTGGCTCATACCTGTAATCCCAGCACTTTGGGAGGCCAAAGGTGGTGGATCATCTGAGGTCAGAAGTTCGAGACCAGCCTGGCCAACATGGCGAAACCGTCTCTACTAAAAATACAAAAATTAGCCCAGCATGGTGGTGGGTGCCTATAATCCCAGCTGCTCCAGAAGATCGCTTGAACCTGGGAGGTAGAGGTTGTAGTGAGGTGGCGCCATTAAACTCCAGCCTGGGTGACAAGAGCAAAGATCTGTCTCAAAAAAAAAAAAAAGAAGAAGAAAATTAACTTTTCTGTCTGGGAGTGCATCTGCATTTTTTTTTTTTTTTTGTAAAGACTGAAAGGAGGGCTAGGCGCGGTGGCTCAAACCTGTAATCCCAGCACTTTGGGAGGCCAAGGCAGGTGGATCACAAGGTCAAGAGATCAAGACCATCCTGGTCAACATGGTGAAACCCCGTCTCTACTAAAAATACAAAAAATTAGCTGGGCATGGTGGCACGTGCCTGTAATCCCAGCTACTCGGGAGGCTGAGGCAGGAGAATTGCCTGAACCCAGGAGGCAGAGGTTGCGGTGAGCCGAGATCGCACCATTGCACTCCAGCCTGGGTAACAAGAGCGAAACTCCGTCTCAAAAAAAAAAAAAAGACTGAAAGGAGGATTTCTGGGCTGGTAAACTGATGAGGTAAATGACAGTGAGAAACAGGCTTATCAGTTTACCAACTGCTGAGAAACACAAGGCAGGTTCACAAGGTAACAACAATACGGAGGAGACAGAAATGAATTTTTGCTTAATGCATAGGGTTCCTGGATTACTCATATACCTGCATTCATTCAGTTAGTGCTTCAATAACCCCAGCAGTTTGCCTCTGGTTTTCTAATATCCCATCTGTCTATTAGCTTCCCAAATAAAAACCCAAGCCAAGAGACAATATAACAACAAATAACAAACTTACTACACATTTGTTGAATTGTTCTAAAAAGTTTTCATGTTTCCTGAACACTAATCCAGGAAAGTGCTATCAAGATGATGACGAAACTCAGTTTATTCTGGACAAAAGAGCTTTGAAACATCTGCTTGTGGTTATCTACATTTACAAAAACACATCACTATCATCAATGGCTTAAGGCAAAGGCAGAAATTGATTAAGTTCCGTCTATATATAGCACTTCAACGGGCAACTCTGATCATTTGTTGGAGCTTAGATTCTCTGCTGTCATGAGAGGAGTTGGTCTGCATCTGTTAATGAGACTGTTTCTTTGAATTGTATTTTTGCTCACATAGCCACCCTGTGCTATGCACTCTGCTAGGCACTGAGAATCCGATGATGAATCAGACAGACATTGGCCTCGAAAAGCTGGCAGACTCATGAAGGAGGCCGGTCTACACGGCTCTGACAAAACTCTACTGTGCACAAACAAAGCTGTGCAAACACAGAGGAACAGAAATAATTCAGCATGCTGGGAAAATGGTGCTCAGGGCAGACCCCCCAATGCACAGGATGTTTCTATCTATAAACAGACACGGGAGGAGGGGCATCCTATTCCAAGATCCCCAAAGGAGAAAAGCACATGGCACTGAAAAGCCTGCAGAGGGTGTGGGAGGAAGATGTATCTATGTACATCGGAAGGCTGGAAATAAAGTTGAAACAATGCATGGCACCTGCACTGAGCAAGGTCTTGAATGCCACTCTAAGGAGTTTTAGATCTCCTCTTGGGTGATGGGACGTGCACAGAAGGATTTAAGCTGTAGAATAATGTAATCTAATTTGTGCTTCAGAAAGATTGCTCTGTAAACCTGGGGACACAGAGTCAGCAGTATTCCTTGAATAACAGCCCCTTTGGGCAGTGGCCACAGTGGAAATATCTGTATACACAAGACAAAAAAAGGTATAAATGAGAAAAAAATATTTGTGCTATTAAAAACTTGGATACCTTTTCATTCATTTTAAAAGTAAATTTTTTTTCTTATACTTTAATTTCTAGGGTACATATGCAGATCTTGCAGGACTGTTACATAGGTATACACTTGCCGTGGTGGTTTGCTGCCTCCATCCCCCTGTCCCCTACATTAGGTATTTTTCCTAATGTTATCCCTCCCCAATCTCCCCACACCCTGCTATCCCTCCACTAGCCCCCCCAACCCCTAACAGACCCCAGTATGTGCTGTTGCCCTCCCTGTGTCCATGTGTTCTCATTGTTCAACACCCACCTATGAGTGAAAACATGTGGTGTTTGGTTTTCTGTTCTTGTGTTAGTTTGCTGAGAATGATGGTTTCCAGATTCATCCACGTCCCTATAAAGAACACAAACTTATCCTTTTTATGGCTGCATAGTATACCATGGTGTATATGTGCCATATTTCCTTTGTCTAGTCTATCATTGATGGGGATTTGCGTTGGTTCCAGGTCTTTGCTATTGGAAACCATGCTGCAATGAACATACATGTTCATGTGTCTTTATAATAGCACGATTTATAATCCTTTGGGTACATACCCAGTAATGAGATTGCTGGGTCAAATGGAATTTCTATTTCTAGATCCTTGAGGAATCACCACACTGTCTTCCACAATGGTTGAACTGATTTATACTCCCACCAACAGTGTAAAAGTGTTCCTATTTCTCCACATCCTCTCCAGCATCTGTTGTCTCCAGATTTTTTAATGAACACCATTCTAATTGGCATGAGAGGGTATCTCAATGTGGCTTTGATTTGTACTTCTCTAATGACCAGTGATGATGAGCATTTATTTATTTATTTATTTATTTATTTGAGACGGAGTTTCGCTCTCATTGCCCAGGCTGGAGTGCAATGGCGCCATCTCGGCTCAGCGCAACCTCCGCCCCCTGGGTTCAGGCAATTCTCCTGCCTCAGCCTCCTGAGTAGCTGGGATTACAGGTACATGCCACCACGCCCAGCTAATTTTTTGTATTTTTAGTAAAGACGGGGTTTCACCATGTTGACCAGGATGGTCTCGATCTCTTGGCTTCATGATCCACCCACCTCGGCCTCCCAAAGTGCTGGGATTACAGGCATGAGCCACCATGCCCAACCAGTGATGAGCATTTTTTCATATGTTTGTTGGCCTCATAAATGCCTTCTTTTGAAAAGTGTCTGTAAATTTTAAGTGCAACTTTGATGAGTTCACAATGGCTGATGACCCTCAAATTCTTCACTAACTCTTCACTATCTGTAACAGGAGAACAAAGCAGAAAACAAAACGCATTAATACCAGTTCCTGATTTGAGCCAATAATGATGACTCACCTGCTGCCAATATCAGAATGAAGAAATACTGTTGTTTTTACCTAGGTCTCTCTCTACATTACTACTAAATAATAGTACGTGATGTGGCTGGGCTGAACTACATTGCCCAGAATTCCCTTTCTTGTAGGCGTCCACTTAGGGTGAAAGGATATTCTCTCCTGAGAGTTGAGAAAAGAAAGGAGGCACGACTGTATACACACGTGCCTTTACCTAGTTATTCAATCAAATACTAATCTACTGCTGCTGTGAAGGGATTTTGCAGATGTAAGATATCGAATCACTTGATTTTAGTTAGTCAAAAGGAAGATTGTCCTGAGTAGAACTGATGTAATTATCCTGAGTAGGCTGAAAGTCCTTTAAAAGAGGGCTTAGGCCCTCCCTGGCTTCAGAGACTCCAAGCTTCAGCTCCACTCAAAGGGCTCCAGCCTGCTCTACCCGCCTGACTGCTTGCCCTGTGGATTTCAAGTTTGCTTAACCAGTCCCACAAATGAGTAAGCCAATTCCTTGTAATAAATCCCTTAATATGTGTAACCTGCTAAGTCTGCATCTCTGGTAAACCCTGACTGATTCGTGATGTTACAGTTATTACCGTTGAAAGGACACAGAGGAAGACCTCTTGGCATGGAATCATCCAGAAAGTCACTAAAGAATCTCACTGTTGTACGAGCACTCTCCCAATCTCTTGCAGTACTGGTCAGGACAAGAGAAGATGGTGAGTTAATTTTTCAAAAAAATGAGATTTATGAGAATTTAGAGGAGCACAGTGAGGTGTGGCTATGCTACTCAGCTCTAGCCAATGAGATGTAGTTGGGATTATTGTAAATTATGAGGCAGGGCCTGCAACGGGAGGTGGCATGCCCCTCTTCCCCTCTTCCTCCATTCTCTGTCTGTAATGTAAATGTGATGTTGAGAGCCCCAGCAGCTGTATCAGAGAAGGGCCACATCCTGGAAGTGGCAGAATGGAGAGCTCTAGAGACTGATGACTTGTAGAGTCATCATGCCAGCTCCTGACGGACTACTTCCGGACTGCTTAGACATGACAGATAAAGCCACTACCTGGGAGCTCTGATACTTGCAGTGAAACACAATTCCTAACTGATACGAATTGTTCTCTTTAGTCTTCCTGTTCCCTTAGCAGTAGCGTTCCACATCTAAGTTGCTACACTATCAGGAATAGCTGTATTTCATTTCCCTGCTATGTACATGGCACATGTTAAGTGTTTAAGAGGATTAGAGGGGACAGCACAGTAAAAGCTTTTTCGTACTTCTCCATGTTTCTATGTTTTGGCAAAAGAATATGAGAAATTTTCATAATCTGCAATAAATGCTTTCACAAAGCCACAAACTTTACTTCCCATGGAATAGAATTTCATATGGCAAAGCCTGTGGTTACATCCAAATCCACTTATTCAACAGATTTGTTCTGTTAAAAAAAAAAAACTGGATATCCTATCTCTTTAGATAGGCTCTGTCTTTTCACGTTGGAGTCATCCAACTTTCCCCAAACCAGCAACCCTTGCACATGTCTGGGGTATATTTTTTTGCTGAATGCAAACTACGTGGTCATTTCAAAGCCTGTATTCAGTTCAGAAGCACTGGGCTTTCTGGATGCTCGTGAACATAACCATCAAGAGTGACACACATTTCTGGCGGTAACGTTGCCAGCTCCCGCTCTGTTGTGTCCCTATATCGCAGTGAAAAACTGCCTGACACACTAGGCAGCTGACATGTGTAGGGAAAAACAATATCAGGACTGTGACCAAGAGGAAAATGAAGTGATTAATAAGGAAAACACAACAAGACACATCAAACAGGAAAAGGCTGACACTTCCCAGGCCTTTAGCTTCAAGTAAATGTTTTCTCCTCACACTGACTATAAAATGCTGGATCGAAGTATTGGCATGATATAAAGTGTCAGATGTCTTCCTCACCCAGGGTCATTCTTGATACTGAAGAGTCAAGAATACTGTTTTTTGGTTTTTGGTTTTTTTTTAAGGGAGGAAGGGAGGTGAGGTTAACGTAATTATAACCCTGAATAGATAACCTTGGAAAACTATAAGCTTAAACGCAATGGGCCGAAGTGTTCGCTGTGTGAGTCACCACTGCTGTGCCCCAGCTCCTTTGTTCATGCCATTTCCTTCCTTTCAGAGTTCCCTGAGCATTCCTCTCTGGCTGGCCTGGCTCCCTTTCCCAACACCATCTGTTAAACACTGGTGTTCCTTGGGCTTCTGAACAAGTCTACCTGCAGACTGTGTCTCCTCATTCTACATCCTCACGGGAGGGGAGTGTCATAGACATTCATTCATACCCACAGCTTTACTCCCAATGCCACCATTCCTTCCTCCTTCCTCCTGAAGGCCCAGCACCTGCTGAACTGCCCCACAAGTACCTATTTCATCAAGTCCCAGACTGAACACAGCCATGCTTTCCTACCTTGCATCTCAATTCCACCCGCTTTCCCTGTCTCACAGCCCAGGCACATAGGCACCCTGTACCTCCATTACTGGCCCCATCATGTACCCAGGGGCCACTTCCATCCTCTTATCTATTCCACCTTATTTCATCTACTAAGAGTAGTGGGGGCTGGATGGCCCCAAATGAGATTCTTACATCCTGGGAATGCAGATGGATCGGGGCCCCTGGTCCTCCATCAGGCATTCAGTACTGCACCGGCTGATTTCCAAGGTGAGAAAGGGGGCCCTCAGACACAAAGGTCTCTCTGAGCAAAGCAGAGGGCAAACCAGGAGAAGGAAGAGAACCCGTTTCCCTGCCCAGCCCCAGACTAGCTGAGGCTGATGGAGCAAGCAGCACGGGAAGAAGTGGAGAGGACTATCCTTCCCCCGCCTCTGTGAGTCACAGAAAAACACAGTAACCTCAGGCTCCTGGTGACAAAGGGATTCAAGGACATTTCTGCAGGGCACATACCAGGTTCCAGCATCTTTCTAGAGCTCTGCCCCCATCCCCCAGATTTGCAAACTTGAAAAAACAAGGCGTGGCGTGTGACTCCCCTTGGCATAAATCCTCTTCAGGAGGACACCAGCTATGGCTGAGGTGGAGCCTCTCCCACAAAGCCCTTTGGCCCATGGTCATCAACAAGGAAGCCAAAGCATAAGACCCCCCAGGGAGTGGGGCTCTCAAAATACATGTGAGATGATACCAAGACACCCCCAGGAATACCTGGAGGAGGCTTTCATTAAAGGTCCTACAGATCCACGTGGAAACACAACCCAGCGGAAATCTGCATGAGCTCCACTGACCAGACATCATTTGAACCCTCGCGAGGGCAGGGTCTGAAGATATCTCATAATCTGTCTCCTACTTTTGACCCTGACTATAGCTCCCCTACAAAACATTTCTACAGATTGCTACCAAGGTCATCTCCCAAAATTATAACTCCAGTGGTGTTCTGGGCTGGCTCTTACAAGCTCCTGAGAACACACTGGAAAATTTTCAGCAAGATTGGGAAATTTTCAGCAATTTTGCCAGTCAGTGGTTAAATACAGCAATAATTTATTAAAAATTTTATAAACATAATAAAATAAATTGTATTAAAGTAAAAGTCCTCAATTTATCACTTCTTTATTACTTTTCTACATTTTAATAATATCTATTGTCTTGACATTACTTATGCCTATTTTATCTGTAGTGCAGTCCCCTCGTATCTGTGGTTTCTTGTAACTAAAATTTCAGTTACCCACAGTCAACCATGGTCCAAAAATATTACATCACTACTTTTGCAATTTGTATCCATTATTAAGTAAAATACAGTTACTTGAACATAAGCACTGTGATACTGATACCACCAGTTAATCTGATAACTACCAAGAGACGGCTACCAAGTGACTAGCAATCCTGGCAGGAAGAAGTGGGGGAGTACAAGATTTCATCACACTACTCAGAATGGTGCACAACGTACAGCGTGACTTGTTGATTTCTGGCATTTTCCATTGATGCCACAATGCCTAGGCCGTTCACCTCACTTCATCTTCTCACACAGGCATTTATCATCGCACACCATCACAAGAAGGGAGACTACAGTACAATAAGCTATTCTGAGACAGAGAGAAAGAGAGATCACATTCACATCACTTTTTGTTTGAGACAGAGTCTCGCTCTGTTGCCCAGGCTGGAGTGCAGTGGTGCAATCTTGGCTCACAGCAACCTCTGCTTCCCGGGTTGAAGCAATTCTCCTGCCTCAGCCCCTCGGTAGCTGGGACTACAGGCGCACCCTGCCACATCCAGCTAGGTTTTTTGTATTTTAGTAGAGACGGGCTTTCACCGCGTTGCCCGGGCTGGTCACAAACTCCTGAGCTCAGGCAATCCACCCACTGTGGCCTCCCAAAGTGCTGGGATTACAGGCATGAGCCACTGCACCCAGCCTCACGTAACTTTTATTATAGTATATCATTATATCTGTTCTATTTTATTGTTAATTTCTTACTGTTCCTAATTTATCCATTAAATTTTATCATAGGTATGTATATATAGGAAAATAACATTGTGTGTATAGGGTTCAGTACTATTTGAGGTGTCAGGCATTCACTGGGGGTCTCAGCATTTCCCCTTTGGCTGAGGGCAGACGACTGATGTGGAAAGACTGTATAATGTTGTGTTGTGCTGCTACTGTGCCTCTCTTCCCAATTCCCTGTAACTTGATATTGGCCATGATGAGGATAGTTTCATGGTGAAATTGAAAACACTATAATCACGTTTTTTTGTTTTGCTAATTGTCCAGGCTGAAGAAGGTGACAGAGAAAATGTTAATCAAATGTGTGGTGCTTGTAGTAGTTATATCATGAATAAAACAAAAAAAGGAGGAAATCTTCTTCCAGTATTAAAACATACTGGCCCATTAATAAAGACGTTTCATGAACAAGTAAAGTTCTGGGATACACCTTTGCTACTTCTACTTTCAACCTAACAATGTAAAAGGAAAACATCAATATGCTCTTTCATCACTTATAACCATAGCTAGGCTATGGATACAAGAGTGCAACAAAAACCAACAGAAATCTGTCTAAATCAATTAGCTAGATAGATTTAATGATACAGAGCATTGTATTACTACTTGTAAATTGCGTGCTACACATCTTTTATATCAGTACAATTTATAACAGACACATGTCTATTATATGTACCTGCACACACATTTTCTGCAGAGCTGGTTGTTAAACACTCACCAGCGCACCATTCCATAATTCTGATCAGGTGTTCCTTTGTTTAAAATCTCTCAGTAGCTCCCTGTATTGGCCTCCTTTTATGCACTACTTTAAATTATCTCGACCTTGCTTCTTATTCCTGCATTGCCATTGCAGCCAGTTCCATGAAGAATTTAACCAGCTTCACACAAGTGCAACCTGACAGGCCCACTCACCCTGAGGCTCCTCTGTTGCTGCTTCATGTGTCACCTATGGGAACCTGGCAGTCATACATGTGCAATCCAGAAGTACAATCCGCCCTTATTCAATGGGTGACAAAAAACATGGATAAAACCCTCTCCCTTTTTTTCCTCTACATAAACTGTACTGAGTGTATTTCATAAAACTTCTCAGATGATCTCCTGGAATAAAGCAAACAGCTCCCTATAGCAATGGCACCTCAATAATGCCTCCTTGTATCACCTTTGCCTCCTTCCCTGGATGACTGTCCCTGGCCCTTCACCCCTGCTCCCTGGATGACATTCCCAGTTACACCACTTGGCACAAATCTCTGCACAAAACACCACCTATCATCGTAGGTGGGTCCAGTCTCTTCAGGAGAAACGGCCCTCGGAAACAAGGCCTCCACCTGCCTTTCCTGCATAATTTCCTAGCATGTCACACCTGGTCACAAAGAACACACTTACTATTACCCATCTCTTATATTTTACTCATGCTGTTCCCTCTGCTTAGAATTCTTCCCAGAAGGGTGTTCAGAGATTTCTGAAACTTTGTAGTTTAGTACAACCTCAATATTACAAAGGAGGAAATGGAGACCCCGCATGAAAAGATCTGGCCCAAGATTTTCAATGGCTAATTTAGGATAGACCTAAACACTGGCTACTTTCTATGGGCTTTTGCTTTTAGGCCCTAAAGTACCCATAAATATCTCTACTCTAGTTCGGAAAGTCTACCGAACTAAATGTGTTTCCTCTTTCTATCTCCTAGGATATATGGACTTCCATTTCCCTTTAAACTATTACGCTTTATTGTCTGAGACATTGTGTCTTCCAAAAGAACAGATAGTAATTTACTTTCACTCAGTGATTCAATCCAATTCCTCAAACATTTGCTGGCCACTTTTTATAAGTATTTACGGTAAGTGCAGCAAGGAAGACAAAAATGGGTAAGGTGTCCCTTACTCAAAAGGAGTTTATGATCCAGTGAGAAAGACAGAGTTGTGTATAAATATCTCAATATGTGGTATAAGTATTATGATGTAAGAAACAGCCAAAGAGATGATTAAATTATCTGTTGTACTTGTTTAAAATATATACATAGAAGGCCAGGCGCGGTGGCTCATGCCTATAATCCTAGCACTTTGGGAGGCTGAGGTGGATCACCTGCTGTCAGGAGTTCAAGACCAGCCTGGCCATCATGGTGAAACCCCATCTTTAAAAATAAATACATAAATAATATATACATAGAGCACATATCAAAAAAAGGTTGATATTCATAGTTTATAAAATGGGAGGAAGAGTAAGTCAACACAGTAAGAAAAGCATAGCAAAATGAAGAGCTCAGAAAGAAGACTATTTGCAGATGTAACTATTTCGGAGCTAATGATTGTCATGGATCAACCAATCAACAAAAATATGAGTGCCTGTTATATATATACAAGCCATTAATTTTTTGTACAACTATGTTCTATCGTATTTCAGACAACCAACAACCCGCAAAACCTTAATTACAATTACAAAGAAACCTTTAAGAGTATCTAGTCCACTGCCCTCCTGAAGAAACCAAGGCCCAGAAGGTTTGTTTTCTATCCAACTATCTCTTCTGAGAGATCCGGCCACCACCAACACTCTTCTCCAACCATTCAGTCTCTGAATCCTCACTCTCCCTCACCCTTCCTGTCTCTCATTTTCAGGAACCAATCAACTACCAAATTTGTGGCTTCTGCTACAGATGCCTCACATGACTGTATCCCTCCCTCCTTCATGCTCTTCTTCAGCCTATCCTTGCTCTGGACTGGGCTGCCTCAATAATTCTTAACTGATTCTCCGGAAATCACTCTTTCTCTTCCTACACCATCCCTCGGCATGCCAGAGCTGCCCTTCTTAAGCGTAGCTCTGATCATGCTTTTACATTGCTGCCAACCTCCAAAAACCAAGAACATGTTCATTTAACTTTCCAGCTCTCTCATTCTCAATTCCACCTGTTCATGATTCTTCCTCCCTTCACACCAGCCTACCCTCCACCTGTGCTAGAATACACTCTCACTCTGACATACATTCTGCACACTCCCTCACAGTAGGAGAGTGTCATCTCCAAAATGCCCTGCCCTACCTGCCAACGCTCCAAGATCCTGCTTAACCTTTCCTGCTTCCACTATGGCTTCTCCGATCTTTAGTTGTTCATTCACCTTTTGCCTCACTCTTCTACACCCGATTTCCCATTGCATGTTACTTGTACTTATTTTACAACATTTAATCTTTGAATTGTGTTTACTGATGTGTCAGCTAAACTATTAGATCAGTGATTCTCAACTTGTAGTCCCCAAACCAACAGCATCAGCATTATCTGAGAACTCGTTAGAAATGCAAATTCTCTGTCCAGCCCAGACCTACTGAATCAGACACTCTAGGGTGAGGCCCAGGGCTCCGGCTTCTCCTGAGTCTTCCAGGGATTCTGGTGTGCAATGCAGTGTGAGATCAACTGCACTAGACCATAAATCCCCAGAGGACAGTTGCTCCCAGGATAGTTTCAGAGGCACACTTAGAAGGTTGTCTTTAAAAAAGAAATACTGGCCAGGCGCGGTGGCTCACACCTATAATCCCAGCACTTTGGGAGGCCGAGGCAGGTGGATCACAAGGTTAAGAGATCGAGACCATCCTGGTCAATATGGTGAAACCCCGTCTCTACTAAAAATACAAAAAAAAAAATTAGCTGGGCATGGTGGCGCGTGCCTGTAGTCCCAGCTACTTGGGAGGCTGAGGCAGGACAATTGCTTGAACCCAGGAGGTGGACGTTGCTGTGAGCCAAGATCACGCCATTGCACTCCAGCGTGGATAACAAGAGCGAAACTCTGTCTCAAAAAAAAAAATACTACAGCATATTATGAATATATTTTAAGCAGTTTTTGACCAAAATATGTGCAAATATCTTAACAATATGAAAAAAGCTGGCGTGTACTGATGTGAATGAAGTTTTCGAATTTCTCACTTATTTATTTTGGGCCTCCTATTTAAAACCGACTGAAGTCCACTAAATTCTTTGAGGGTTTATTTTTTCCCCCTCAATCTTCAGAATTTTTTGGAGGCTTATTACTCTCTGAGTGTCATTTTTCCTTCTAAGTTTCATGATGGCTGCCATGTAAGGATAATTTTCAAACTCATTTTCCATTTTTCCATGACTCATTTGGGAAAGAATGGATAACAGTTAAGTGTCACTGACCCTTAGAATGTGAAACCTAAAGAAACAGTAAAGGGAAGGAAAAAATTCTCAGGCCACTGAATCCAGGTAACACTCACTCCTACTTAGGTAAGATTGTCCTATTATATAATCAGCAATGGCAGGAAAGTGGGTCGGACAGGATCGAAGTAGAATGATGAGTGAATTACAATCACTTACACATATCTGAGGTGGACAGATCATGAGGTCAGGCATTCGAGACCAGCCTGATCAACATGGTGAAACCCCATCTCTACTAAAAATACAAAAATTAGCTGAGCACGGTGGTGCGTGACGGTAATCCTGCTACTCAGGAGGCTGAGACAGAAGAATTGCTTGAACCTGGGAGGCAGAGGTTACAGAGCCGATATTGTACCACTGCCCTCCAGTCTGGGTAACAGCAAGACTCCATCTCAAAAAAAAAAAAAAAACAGGAATTCTAAACCTATTTTTGCAGCACACAGCAAAGGGTCTAGAGACCTTTTTAGGCTGGAGCTATAACCCCCTTGCTCCATATCAACTCTCCTACTCATTGAACATATGGTCAATTTAAAATTATAGACAAATTTTACAGACTCCTTGAGTCCTTGGCCCTAGGAAATCAGGCATAAGGAAATCTTTGCTATATAGAAGTCATCATATTAAGTGCTATGACTTACAGCATAAACAAGTAAATTGAAAAATAAATTCTAGGTGAAATCAGGAGACAATAATGGTCACTGGCATGAGAAAGAGAGAGAAAGACTAAGGATTGGATTTTTGCTTTGGTTGTGTTAAAATAATTCTAGTCAATTATGTGAAGTGCTTATTTTATTATGTATGCTTAACTTGTGCTTAATTACAACAATGACTTCTCAACATGTTCCAAATTAATACTGTTATCGTGTGTTTGATTGCAGCAGAAAACTCTTTAGGTCTGTCTAGCCAGGTCCCAAGGCCCAGCTCTGGGCACATGACGTGACCGTCCTGAGAGTGAAAGCTAAGCCACACAGAGCCAAGTAAACTTGGCCATTAGACAGTCAGCCATGCTGGGGTGGGCCTCATACTCTTTATTTAGAGGACTGAGTCCTCACTCGGGCATCAGAGCACAAAGGCTTCATGGGTAGCCTACCGCACACTAAGCCACTAACCAACACCTGATTCAGAGGCATCGTTCTGATCCCTTTGACCAGATTATCTGGTCTCTGAGCATAATTGTCTGCCCACAACTTTCATCTAAAAAGAGGGACTTGCCGGGCGCAGTGGCTCACGCCTGTAATCCCAGCACTTTGGAAGGCTTGGGCGGGCGGATCACGAGGTCAGGAGTTCAAGACTACCCTGACTAACATGGTGAAACCCCGTCTTTACTAAAAATACAAAAATTAGCCAGATGTGGTGGCACACACTTGTAATTCCAGCTACTCCAGAGGCTGAGGCAGGAGAATCACTTAAACCTGGGAGCCAAGATCACGCCACTGCACTCCAGCCTGGGCGACAAAGCGAGACTCCATCTAAAAAATAAAGATAAAAATAATAAAAAATAAAAAAATAAAAATTATGTTTGTTTTAGATTTGCAGAAAAATTGTGAAGCTATTACTGAGTTTCAAAGAAGTACACAGTTTTCTCTATTATTTGCATCTTACATTGGTATATGATACATTTGTTATAATTAATGAACCAATATTGATGCATTATTAAGTAAAACCCGTACTATTTAGATGTTCTTAGATTTTCTCCCATGTCCTTCTTCTATTCCAGTATCCTGTCCAGGATACCAGGCTGCATTTCAGAGTTGTGTTTCCTTGGCGCTCCCTTGGTTATCATGGTTTCTCAGACTTTCCTTGTTTTTGATGACCTTGACAGTTTTGAGGGGTACTGGTTACATATTCTGTAGAATGTCCGTCAACTGGGATTTTGATGATGTTTTTCTCATGATCAGATTGGGATTATGGGTTTGGGGAGAAATATGACAGAGGTAAAATACCACACTTATCACATCATATCAAGGGCACAGACTATCAGCATGACTCAGCACTGCTGATGTGGACTTTGATTGCCTAACTGAAGTTGTAAAGTTTTCCATTGTAAAGGTACTTTTTTCCTCCCCTCTACACTGTACTCTTTGGAAAGAAGTCACTGTGCACAGCCCACAATTTTAGGATTTATGCTGTACCTACGAGAGCGGGGAAAATGTCCTAAAAAGGTTTCATTCCCTTTACTTCCTTTAATGTTATAGATTTTCTTTTGTATTTCATTAATTTTGGTCTAAAACAGAAAAGTGGTACATGTAGGTGGTCTTGTTTCCGTGCTAGTTCACAAACACAGAAACACTTTAGAAAGTGGTTTTAGTTGCAGGCAAGTTCCTCTTTTTTTCTTTTTTTTTTTCTTTTGAGACAGAGTCTTGCTCTGTCTCCCAGGCTGGAGTACAATGGCTCACTGCAACCTCAACCTCCCTGGTTCAAGCAATTCTCCTGCCTCAGTCTCCCAAGTAGCTGCAATTACAAGTGTGTGCCACCACGCATGGCTAATTTTTGTATTTTTAGTAGAGACAGGGTTTTGCCATGTTGGTGAGGCTGGTCTTGAACTCCTGGCCTTAAGTGATCCACCCATCTTGAACTCCCAAAGAGCTGAGATTACAGCCGTGTGAGCCACCGTGCCCAGTCCAAACATAATTTTAAAAAGGCAAATATACAATAGTATGTTTTCTAAATAAGATACTCTGATTGAATGTGGAGTTTACAGATGCTCCAGAATTCTGCTGTCTACATCTCTACACCCAATCTCTACTCCAATTCCAACCCTCCTGTCCTCATCCATTCAGGTTACTATAACAAAATACCACAGACTAAGTGGCTTATACACAACAGAAACTTACTTCTCACAGTTCTAGAAGCTGGAAAGTCCAAGATCAAGGTGCTTGCAGATTTGGTGTCTGGTGAAAACCTGCTTTCCTGATGGCTGCCTTTTCCCTGACCCCTCACATAATATAGTGAAGAGAGTCGGAGGTCCCCCTCTGGCCTCTTTTTTAACGGCACTTATCCCACTGATGAGGGCAACTCACTTCCCAGAAATCTCACCTCCTAATGCCATCACCCCTTGGGGTGAGGACTTCAACATATGAATTTCAGGAAGACATAAACATTCACACCACTGCACTGCCCCGAAACAAAGCAGTTTGGAAAAGCACTATCAAGGAAAACTGGAAGATACTATCATTATAAAAGCCAGTCCATTTCAGGTGGCCTGGCGGGATTCTGCTGTATAATTCAGACCTGCCTTTGGGTGACTGCTTTAGACTATCAACCATGGTGCCGAAACCACATTTTAGACTCACTAGCCTAGGTCTAGTACTGTGTTAGCACCAAAAAGACTCTGCGATGATCAATTCTTCAGCACCATCCTGAAGAGGGACTATTGCAAATACAGGATGAAAGCTTTCACTGCCAAACTTACTGGCCTTCCTGGAGATGGATTTGCAAACATTACTTAACCATTAGTCAAACCTACCCCATGTATCTAGTGAGATCAGGTAGGATGAACATATCCAACGTGTTTCTGGAATGCCTTTATTTTTGTTGTTTTGTTTTTGTTTTTGAGACAGAGTCTCGCTCTGTCGCCCAGGCTGTAGTGCAGTGGCACAATCTCAGCTCACTGCAACCTCCACCTTCTGGGTTCAAGCGATTCTCCTGCCTCAGCCTCCCAAGTAGCTGGAATTACAGGCACCCACTACCACACCCAACTAATTTTTGTATTTTTAGTAGAGATGAGGTGTCACCATGTTGGCCAGGCTGGTCTTGAACTCCTGACCTCAAGTGATCCACCTCCCTCGGCCTTCCAAAGTACTGGGATTACAAGTATAAGCCACCACACCCAGTCTATGGCCTGCCTGTCTTACAAAGTGATACACACCACCCAAGTCCTCATCACTCAACCAAAAACCACCCCAGTAGAACTCAAAAAAGGGAGGAAATGGGAGTTTCCCCCATCAGTCTCATTTATGTTATGGTACCTTCGTGTCTAATCGATCCATTCTATCACAGATTACACACCCACATGACAAACAGATGCAACCAAAACAAGTTTTTGCGAGCTCTCTGAAGATAAAATGAGGCGTTGACACAGAAAGCTACAAATTCTATTTCTCATCAGTTGAGAGCAGCACTTGTTCTAAATTGCAGTAATATCTCAACAATGAATCACTGTCATAAAAACAGCAACATCTGTGAGGTCAGAAAAGAGCAAATTAGGAAAACGAATTGCTTGAGAACCAGGGTTCACACTAACATCACACATTTATATAACGACTTGGAAAGGTAGTCATTCAACAAGTAGTGAGCACCTGCTACGTGTCAGGCAAGTCTCTACTCTCACAAAGCTTAAGTTCTCGTGTAGAAAACCCGATAAACAAGAATACAAGAAAAGAAAAAGAATTTCAGATAGTAGTAAATGCTAGCATGAAAATAACCCCAGGTAAAAAGCTGGAACAGGATCAGGCAGCGAGCAAAGCCATGTGGACTGTGAGGGGAGGCAGCTTTCGATGGTCAGGGAAAAGCTTTCCAAGGAGGCAACATTTGACCGTTTGTCAAATGCCAGATATGGGTGATGGGTAGGAAGGCAGCAAGTCACACTGCCACGTGTGCACCTATGCAACTATCTTGCATGTTCTTCACATGTACCCCAAAACCTAAAATGCAATTAAAAAAAAAAAGAAAGAAAAGAAAAAAGCCATGCAAAGACTTAGGAGAAGTATCCTCCAGGCAGAGGGAAAAGCATGATTCAAAGGCCCTACAACGGCAGGAAGCTTGATGTGTTCCAGACGCAATCTTCCTAACAAACTCTGGAGAAAGGCAACTAGTTCAGAAAAGTGAAAAACAAGTTTATGAAGGTCGCACAGCCGCTAAAGAAGAAATGAAACCTAGCACACCTAACTCTTCTGAGCGTCGCTCTGCAACACACTAGCTGCCTCCCTGGCTAGGAACCCAGGCTCCAAAGAACTGAGCACAAGAAATCAGTCTCTGGTGTGAATGACAGGCCAATGGGCAAAGAGCGGCCTCTGAGTTTCACAGGATCAGAATTTGAGTTCAAACAAAAACGTCAAGGATACCATACAATGTGGCCAGGGTCCAGCAGCCCAAAGGACATGATTCTAAGCAAGGTACACAGGTGCCAGGGCTGGGGAGCAAGAGCCCACAAGAGGGGCCCAGAAGGCACATGGGGTGATCATCAACCTCCCAAGGGAACTTACAAAATACTATTATGAGTCCCATTCCCCAAGAATCCAAATTTGTTTATTTATTTATTTTTATTTTTATTTTTTTTTTGAGATAGAGTTTTGCTCTTGTTGCCCAGGCTGGAGTGCAGTGGCACAATCTCAGCTCACCACAACCTCTGCCTCCCAGGTTCAAGCAATTCTCCTGCCTCAGCCTCCTGAGTTGCTGGGATTACAGGCATGTGCCACCACGCCCGGCTAATTTTGTATTTTTAGTACAGATGGGTTTCCTCCATGTTGGTCAGACTGGTCTCGAACCCCCAACCTCAGTTGATCCACCTGCCTCAACCTCCCAAAGTGCTGGGATCACAGGCATGAGCTATCACACGCGGTTGCCCAAATTTATTACATAGGTGATAGGGACCTAGGAATTAGTATTTTAATAAGTTCCCAGGTGATTTTGTTTAGCCAAACCTTGGAACTACTCTGATAGAGAAGGAGGGAAGGACAGCACTTCAGGAGGTTGCAGGGAGAATTCTAAATCTACAAAAGGATAGAATCGAGGGTTAAATTGAATGCAATTGAAACCTAAAATAGTTGGTACCAATCATAACTGTACGGGATGACAGGCACAGAGAGATAAGAACATTGCATAACTAAGTATATTCCTTTCCCCAAACCACATCCCCAAATTCAGAACCACTGTGATGGTTCAAAGAAAAGTGCAGGACAAATCTCTTTGGTCATAATGAGAAAGAAAGAGGGGGTGGAGAAGCTCAGATGTCCTCGTTGGGCAAAGCCAGTGTGGTGTGCAAATGCTTAGCAACCAGTTCCAGGTGGAGGAGAAGCCCTAACTGTAGCGTTTGCCAATTTCCGTGGTGTAAATACTCCTAGGAGGCTGAGGCAGGCCGATCACTTAAGGTCATGAGTTCAAGACCAGCCTGACTAACATGGTGATACCCTGTCTCTACTAAAAATACAAAAGTAGCCAGGCATGGTGGTATGTACCTGTAATCACAGCTACTTGGGAGGCTGAGGCAGGAGAATTCCTTGAACCTGGGAGATGGAAGTTGCAGTGAGCTGAGATCATGCCATTGCACTCCAGCCTGGGCAACAAGAGCAAAACTCTGTCTCAAAAAAAGAAAAAAATTGCTACGATGGACACTTCCAAGTTACCAGCATGGTATCACAGTTTGGGGAAGGTGTGCAATAGTTACAGCATTTTCACCATATAAAAATAACAGACATAAATAGCATAGAGAGCAGTAAATTTAGTAAAATAATTAGTAAGTCAGAGGTGTGGGTATTTGTTATCTTTTAAAAATATTTTTAACATCACAGTGATGTTAGTGATGTTAGTCCCAAAAATATACTTCATCCCCAAATTTTGTACTCTTACATTACCTCTTGTCTCTTTTTAGTCCAAAGCAGGAATGGTGATACTTAAAAAACAATATCTAAAACTTTTTCTTCAATTTATTCCCCCTATTCTTAGCCCCTTTGGTTAAATTTCTCACTTCTGGGTCTGCATCTTCAGCAGACAAGTGTTCTACGCATCTGGAAATGCTTTTCTGCTTCAAGTCATGAATCCCCAATCCCAACCCATGAAATAAATAAACTCTTTATTTCAAAGGACTCCTTCATCAGAACTTGGGCAGAAAAAGATCAACGAAGTGAGTGCAGCTGTTTACCCAAAATGCCACAGAGTGTCCACTCCACATCTACACATTTACAAGAGTGGCTAAATGGTACCACGGAGCAAATAAATAAGTAAAACGTTAATTACGAAGACTTATTTTCTGGAACTACCTATGTATTTTGAATAAAATGGATTCCACCTTCTCCCTTCATCCATTAAAGGTACCCTTTCATTCAGCTAACATCTATCGTATACTACAATGGACCTGGAGACAGAAAAATGACAAAAATACAGTTTGTAACCTCAAGGACCTTCTACCCTCTCACAAAGAAGACAGTCCAAAGAAAAAATTAAGGCAAATCTAGTGATTCTAATATCACACTACATATAAAACCCACCCATGGAAAGTGGCATAAACCAAACTAGACTTCTGTGAAGAGCCCAGTCAGCTGCTAAGAGGTCCCATGTGTCTGACTGTCCACAGGCTTTGCTGATTAGTGACAGCTAATGAAGATCCATCAAGATAAAACAAAGGAAAGATCATCTGCAACTGCTTTCGATATTTTGAAGGTACTGTCTCACGGTAACACACTGAGACGCAAGGCTTTTTCTAAAGAACTGACAAAGGTTTTCTCTCCCTGCTTCCCAATCTGTGGCCCTCTGCCAATGCATCGCCTCTGCGTTTGTTTCTCTCCTCCCTTTCTAGCACTTTCCTTTTCCCCATGTTTATTCCTATTCTCCTTCATCTAAATGTGCCATCTGTAAAAGCCTACTTTGCAAAAGATCACTGTTAAATTCTAGACCCTTATTTTCCTGCTCTTGATTTAAAATTCGCAAGTTTATGCCCTTAGAAGTCTCTCTCTTTCTTAACAAAAGAACCGACTAAACCAAGTTATTTTTATTTCCATGTTGCTTTTGGCTGATTTTCTTTTGTGCGTCAGAGGCTTTCAAAAGGTTCCCAGCTCTAGATCCAAAAAGTTCAAAAAGTGATTGAGTACAGAATAAAATATTTCACTCATCCAGAGGGGAGTCGAGGGTCATGGGCATTAGCAGCAACAGGAGAAGCAATCCCGGATTCTGGGGCACTAGGAAGCAAGACCTCCCGTGACCCGGTCGGCCATAACCTGGGCTCTTATTTAGCAGATTAGCGCCAATATGGTCATAACAATTATTAAAATACTGAAATGCTTCCCTCCGGATTGGCAAATAACTCTCAACCTCTCCCAAATACAACCCTGGCCTCCTAGACCCTCCCAGGATCCCTGGCCCATCTCCTCTCAATCAAGAGTTAAGGTCTGGCCCAGCAGAGGGTCTCCAGGACCCTGCCCCAGCTTCTACCCCTGGACATACCCATGCTCCACCTTAATTTCCTCTTCTGAAAAATAAAAGACTTGACTAGATTGTCTGAGTTGTTCTATAATTGTGATTATGTCAAAGAACAAGGACAAAATGGGAATAAAAAGCAACCCAAAGGCCAGGTGCCGTGGCTCATGCCTGTAATCCCAGCGCTTTGGGAGGCCAAGGCGGGCAGATCACCTGAGATCAGAAGTTCAATACCAGCCTGACCAACATGAAGAAACCCCATCTCTACTAAAAATTCAAAAAATTAGCTGGGCGTGGTGGCGGGTGCCTGTAATCCCAGCTACTCAGGAGGCTGAGGCAGGAGAATTGCCTGAACCCGGGAGGCGGAGGTTGCGGTGAGCCGAGACCCTGCCACTGCACTCCAGCCTGGGAACAAGAGCGAAATTCTGTCTAAAAAAAAAAAAAAACTTTAAAAAAGTTTCTTAGGAGGATGGAATCACAAGTTATGTTTTTTCTACACAGACAGCAATGCCAAAACTCTGGGTGCAAGCTGCCTGGGATGGATCCCCAGCTCAGCCACATGCTGGTTGTGGGATCTCACCATGCCTCAAACTGCCTCATCTATAAAATGGGCATAGGCCAGGCAGAGTGGCTCATGCCTGTGATCCCAGCACTTCTGGAGGCCAAGGTAGGAGGATCACTTGAACCCAGAAGTTTGAAACTAGCCTGGGCAACATAGCGAGACCCCCATCTCTACAAAACAAAATGCAATAAAACAAAAATTAATTAACTACATGGCCATAATAAGATTACCTACTTTAAGGGTTATTTTGAGGGTTAAATGCATTCATGTTTATAAAATGCTTAGACTAGTGTAAGGTACAAAATAAACACGATATAAGTGTTTATTAAATAAATAATTCCTTTTATTCTGTCTAATGTCTGCTCAATAAATTTAAAAATTAGGAAAGTTTTACAACCAGAAAAAAAAACTGTGACACTATGAAACACTTACATAACATATACTTTTGCTTAATAACCCAGCAGTAAAACAGCTGGGATCCAGATTTTACACTGCACTGGGAATTTTGGGAAACTAACACATTGGAATGTGTCCCCACTGAAGCATAAGACGTGATTTGTAGGATTCTCTTTGTAATCAGAAATGTCACAGGCTTATGGGAAAGTTAGGTTTACATGTTTCTCATTTTAACCCTGCAACAACTTTTAACCACACCCTAGCAAATAAATTTTATTTTGTGGTCCGAAGACTTAGAGGATTGTAAACATAAAACCAGACCTTGCGTAGCTACAGCTTTTCTTGTGAACACAATGATTCAGCTTGACTGCAAGTTTAAAGAGCCATATCTTATGTGTTGGGTCCCCTAGCATCAATCTTTAGTAAACATCTGGGATGGACAGGAAATTGCTACATCTAGCTTCAAGCTCGATGGACAGTGCTTTTAGTTACTAAAAAGACAACACTACATGAGCTCAAGTATCATTTAGATAGGTACTACTGCACTACTAAGGGAATAACACTGACAATTGTTATTTTCTGATACTCGGGAGAGGAAATGATCAATAATAATAACTCCCTTACGTGTTCCTTCCTCTTGATAACTAAACCACACAATACCCTTATACACAAATTTAAATACTTCACAAGCTTATCCTCAAACAGTAATGTATTAGGCCTTTCCTGCTGTAGATAAGATTTGTTAAGCAGTCTGGCCATGGCTTTTACCTTTCCTCTTTTAAAAAGTGCTTTTCTCGACTGGTGTAGTTGCTCACACTGGTAATCCAGCACTTTGGGAGGCTGAAGTGGGAGGATCGCTTGAGCCCTGTTGTTCAAGACCAGCCCTATATATCTACAAAAAAACAGTGAGACCCCATATCTACAAAAAAACAAACAAACAAATCTGGTCAAGGCTGGTGATGCGCACCTGTAGTCCCAGCTACTCGGAAGCTGAGGTGGGGGTATCACTTGAGCCTGGGAGGTCAAGGCTGCAGTGAGTTAAAGTTGTGCCACTGCACTCCAACCTGGCCAACAGAGTGAGACCCTGTCTCAAAAAAATAGTTAAAAGTTGCACTTCTCTAATGCTAGGAGAAGAAACTCAAACCTTGCATAGTGATAACAGAAATTCCATTTGACCCAGCAATCCCATTACTGGGCATATACCCAAAGAACTATAAATCGTTCTACTATAAAGACGCATGCACACGTATGTTCATTGCAGCCCTGCGTACAATAGCAAGGACCTGGAACCAACCCAAATGCCCATCAATGATAGATTGACAAAGAAAATGTGGCACATATACACCATGGAATACTACGCAGCCATAAAAAACAATGAGTCCGTGTCCTTTGTAGGGACTTGGATGAATCTGGAAACCATCATTCTCAGCAAACTGACACAAGAACAGAAAGCCAAACACCACATGTTCTCACTCATAGGTGGGTGTTGAACAATGAGAACACGTGGACTCAGGGAGAGGAGCATCACAGGCTGGGGGCAGGTTGGGGGATAGGGGAGAGACAGCAGAGGGGTGGGGAGGGAGAGGAGGGTAGGGAGGGATAACGTGGGGAGAAATGGCGGATATAGTATAAACCTAAAGTTAAATAAGTTAATTAAAAATATATACATAAATTTAAAAATAATAAACAAAAAAACTAAAGCCTGCAATACAATCATTATCATTGAAATGTTATTGAAACCCTGTAAGAAAGATGAAGAGAGTCCTGTGGATGGTGATGGTAACACAATGATGTGAACATATGTAAGGCCACTACATGTACACTTAAACATGGCTAAAATGGTATATTTCATGTCGTGCATATTTTACCACGACAAAAATGAAATTGAAAGAAAAAGCACCCTGTCAGAGAACACTTATACACTGTTGGTTGGAATGCAAATTAGTTCAGCAACTGTGGAAAGCAGTTGCAGATTTCTCAAAGAACTTAAAACAGAACTACCATTCAACCCAGCAACCCCATTACTGGGTATATATCCACAAGAAAATAAGTTGTCCTACCAAAAACACACACACTCACAGGTTCACCACAGACAGCACTATTCACAATAGCGAAGATGTGGAGTCAACCTAGATGCCCATCAACTGTGGACCAGGTAAGAGAAAATGTGGTCCACCTGCATCACAGAATACCACGCAGCAATAAAAAGTGACACAGTCATGGCCTTTGTAGCAACATGGATGCAGATGGAAGTCATTATCCTAAGCAAATTAATCCAGGAACAGAAAATCAAACACAGCATGTTTTCACTAGTAAGTGAAAGGTAAAGAATGGGTATTTATGGATATAAAGATGGCAATAATAGACCTGGGAACTATGAGGTAGGAGGGGGAAAGGAGAGCAAGTTGAAAACTTATCGGGTACTATAATCACTACCTGGATGACACGATCAGTTGTACCCGCAACCTCAACTTCATGCGATATGTTCCTGTGACAAACCTGCACATCTACCCCCGAATCCAAAATAAAATTTGAAATTATTTTAAAAAAATAATGACAGTCCTTCTTTTCCTTTGGAACAAAAATAAATTAAAAACCCTTTAAGAGTTAAAGCAAACAAAATTTGTAACCATGTTTTCAATTAAGAAACACACTAAGTAATCACACAACTTCCAAGAAGCAGCTTTCCCCAGTACATGGTTACAAGTAAGTCTACAAACCTAAATGAGCATTGTACAGCATTTACTTTCATTCATAATTATTCAGGGACAAACAATGTAAAGACACTTTTTCCTCAAAGGCTTAGCACTCAAACTTTTCTTTTGAGACAAAGAGTCTCACTCTGTCGCCCAGGCTGTAGTGCAATGGCGCGATCTTGGCCCACTGCAATCTGCCTCCCGGGTTCAAGCGATTCTCCTGCCTCAGCCTCCCCAGTAGCTGCAATTACAGGCAAGCGCCACCACACCGGGGTAATTTTGTGTGTTTTTAGTAGAGACGGGGGTTTCACTATGCTGCCCAGGCTGGTCTTGAACTCCTGACCTCAGGTGATCCGCCCACCTCAGCCTCCCAAAGTGCTGGGATTTACAGGTGTGAGCCACTGCACCCGGCCAGCACTGAAACTTTCTATATGGATTGTTAACTGTACTGGTTCTTGAGAAGCCAGACTGAGCGCTTATACAATTAATCCAAAGATACCCAAACAATATTTAAAGCTACAAATTCCAGCTAAAAGACTGTGTACAAATTCACTTGTCTGTCAGAAAACATTTGATGCCTAAAGAGATTCTTATTCAAATAGGCAGTGTGTGAATGTGGTGTCTGTTAACAGTTCTAATGCAGATTCCTTTCCTTCTTTAAGTTTTCGTTGGGCCACCACCAATTAAGCCATTGAACACACCTCAGCGGTCTCTGGGTACCTAGTCTCTCAGAGGCCCTCAGAGGCCCACAAAGGGTTATCTTCACTAAAACTGGCGGCAGGGCTGGCTGATAAAGTTAACGGAACTCCCCATTCTGGAGAGAGAGACTTAGCGACGGTCAAATGCAGAAACTGTTGTGGTCTGTCCTTAAGCGTTTTAGTGTATTTAGTGTTCCATAGAGGAAGTAAAGAAAGCAATAATCCAAGATGAAGAGAAGCAAATACAGGCGTGGCGGCAGTTCAGGACTGAGTCTACAAGGGCGGTACAGAAGAGCGTCATCACATCTATGGAAGGCTTGGAGGACGGCACTCTGGATCTGAGCCCTAGGTCCCAAATACCCTGAATCGTATTGTGAGGAACAAGATCCTTAACACGCGCTGCTGCCGGCCCCGGGCCCCCTAGCTCCACTCCGCGGGAAGCATCACGTGTCGGGAGCCGCGGTCAGCAGCCGTGACCACACCCCCTCTGAGCCCAGCCGTGACCACCTCTGCCGGCTGGGCTCTCAGCCTTGGGACGGGCACTTCCTGGTTGGTACGGGATGCGGGTCCCATCGCCCCCCCTGGCCCGTCCATGGCACCGCGCACCCGAACCAAGGGCGCCCGGAGAACGTGGGGACAGCAGACACCCTGCGGCGGGCGCCCCGCGGCGGCGGGGCGGTGCATCCTGCAGAGGACGCCCGGGTTTCAGCCCAGGGCCAGCGCGGCTCTGCTCTCCAGGCAAAAAGTGCGAGCCAGAGTTGTCAGCTTTCACCCGGCAGGAGGACGGCCCGAAGGCCCGCAAGGCAGGCCCCTGGGGATCGCCCGGGAGTCCGCCGCCGACTCACTCGCTGGCGTCCCGTCCAAGTTGGGCGGGGAAAGGCCAGCTGCCTGGGCTGGGCGGGAGGAGGGACGGAGGGCGAGGGCGGCGGAAACCCGGCTCCCCTTGGCGCGGCTCCTACCTGCGGGGCTAGGGGGCCGCCAGTACCTACGCGGAGGCAGCGGACTCTCGGGGCTCGCGCGTCGCGGACACAGCTGGAGCGCAGCAGGAGGGCGGAGCGGAGGGGGCTCGGCGCCGCGCGGCCGCCAGGATCTCTCTGCCCGGATTCGTCCGGGATTCGCAGGGGTGGAGCGAGGCGGTGCCGGGTCCCGGGGCGAGGCGGTGCCGGGTCCCGGGGCGGCGCGGCGCTGCCTCGCGGCCCGGCATCTGCTCGCCCGGGTTCCTCGTTGTCTCTTTTTCCCAAAGTTTCTTAACTCGAACGAAGCAGCCTAGGGAAAGTTCCCCAGCAGGACCATTATCTGGTCCTCTTGAACCGCCCAGGGCCAGCCGCCGTTCCCGGAGCTTTGCCTACGACATGTCGAACTACTGCGGATAGTAGCCACAGCTGGTCCAACTTATAAGTAAGCAATCAGCAAATCAAACGGCTAAATAACTTGCCCCAGGTCACATAATTAAGAGACAGGAGCTTTGTTGGCGTCCTTATAAGCCTTCTTGCTCCTCCCTAGGGGGTAGTGTTATTGCCAATTTACAGGTAAGGAAATGACGGCTCAGAATCGAGAAGTAACCAGCCTGAGGTCACATAGCTTAGATGGAGGGCGACGGGAATTTGCGTCCCGATGTCTCTAAAAGTGGGGTATAATTCAGAAATCTTAGCAAAATATAATAAATTGGGAGCAACACAAGAAAAAGACCCATTCCACCCATGGCAGTGTTCAAACAAGGCAATTTTGCTGTTTTTAGTCCACTTAGAATAAAGTCTTAAGAAAAAGAGAGCCAGTTGTCATGTGGCTTGAATAGCAGCCCTTTGAGAATGTAATTTTGAATAGAGGCCAGTTCCAACCTCATTTGCACGATATTGCATCCCGCCACAGCCAAGGGAAGCAATGGCCTCCCCATGTACCAAACTGCTAATAACGTCAGCCACTTTAAAGCATTTAGTGGATATTACACAACCGAGACTGACCAAGTTACATAATGTCTTACTGCACACATGGCATTACATGAAATGAAAAATACAATATTCCAGTCCAAATTGGGGGAGGGGTCAAATGACCGTCTGGAACTCGGTTTTCCTGGTAACCTTGCTCAGCCCACCTTAGACCACATTCGTCTCTTAAGCACATCTTTTCCTAATGACAGAAGAGTCACACAGCCCTCACACTTTCCTTGTGGACTTAAATGATTGATGTCTTTTGAATCCTGTGATACTGACAGCTTTTTACAATTAAACACATGGCTCTCTGAGCAGAGGATTGCCTAAGAGGAGTTTAGCAAGTTTAAGACAAGCCTGTTACTGGAAGTCAGAATACTCTCTCTCCTCCCCTCTTTCTCAAGCTTTATTAGTCACAGATGGTTTGATAAGTCTTATGCACACGTAACTGCATTCTTATAAGCTTGTCTCTAGAAACTATAATGCTTTTGATTGAGGAGCAGCAGTCTATAAAACTGCATCCGAGGCCGGGCGCGGTGGCTCAAGCCTGTAATCCCAGCACTTTGGGAGGCCGAGGCGGGTGGATCACGAGGTCAGCAGATCGGGACCATCCTGGTCAACATGGTGAAACCCCGTCTCTACTAAAAATACAAAAAATTAGCTGGGCACGGTGGTGCGTGCCTGTAATCCCAGCTACTCGGGAGGCTGAGGCAGGAGAATTGCCTGAACCCAGGAGGCGGAGGTTGCGGTGAGCCGAGATTGCGCCATTGCACTCCAGCCTGGGTAACAAGAGCGAAACTCCAACTCAAAAAAAAAAAAAAAAACAAAAACTGCATCCGAAATTCTTAACTGTCACTATGAAAACATTTGGCATTTTGTCTCCAACCATAGGTCTTTCTACTAAATCTAATTAGAAATAAAATTACCTTAGGTCAAACGCGGTGGCTCACTCCTGCAATCCCAGCACTTTGGGAGGCCAAGGTGGGCGGATCACCTGAGGTCAGAAGTTCGAGACCAGCCTGGCCAACATGGCGACTACAAAATTAGTCGGACGTGGTGGGGCGCCTGTAGTCCCAGCTACCTGGAAGGCTGAAGCAGGAGAATCGCTGGAACCCGGGAGGTGGAGGTTGCAATGAGCTGAGAGCGTGCCACTGCACTCTAGCCTGGGCGGCAGAGCGACACTCTTTCATTAAAAAATAAAATTATCTAGGCCAAGAGCAGTGACTCACACCTGTAATCCCAGCACTTTGGGAGACCGAGGCGGGTGGATCATCTGAGGTCAGGAAGTCAAGACCAGTCTGGGGAACATGGAGAAACCCCATCTCTACTAAAAATACAAAAATTAGCCAGGGGTGGTGGGATGGTGGCAGGCACCTAAATCGCAGCTGCTCAGGAGGCTGAGGCAGGATTGCCTGAATCTGGGAGGAGGAGGTTGCTGTGAGTTGAGATCATGCCACTGCACTACAACGTGGGCAACAGAGCAAGACTCCATTTCAAAAAAAAAAGAAATAAAATTATCTAAGTGCCCTTACCATAAATGAATTTCTGCCTCCCTGGGATAGAGGAATAACATAGGAAAATGCCATATGTTGGTTAGAGATGAACTTAAGATTATGGACTCCCAAACATAAGTTTTAGAAGTAGCATAATTTTGTATGTAATTATTCTTATTTTCCTGAGAGATTTTGTAATTTTTTTCCCAAATCTTTCATATCTTCAAAGATGTCAGGAGACAATGACTAAGAAATCATGCTATACAGTCATCTCAATATACATTTGATGTTTTTGTCAAAGTGGTATTTGAAATCCTTTTAAATTTTTATCTTTTCTTCTGATAATAAAAATATGTTCATTTTTATAATTTTGCATCTATATTTTAGAACAATACAAAGCTTTAGAGACCATACAAAAACATTTTTAATTAAAATCACCTATGACTCCCACATACACACCTCTATTGGCATTTTAGTATATTTCCTTATTTTTTCTATGCCTAAAGGTTTGTTCTAAAATTAGCACCATGCTGTACAGAGTTTAGAATCTTCCTTATTTCACTGAATATTTGTAAGTTGAGTATTATTGACTATTATTAATTTTTCTTTAAGATATCATTTCTATGGTGAAAAATATTACAATCATTTGTCAAACGTTTTAGGATATTTTCAGAGTTTATTGCAGTTTACAAATCATGCTAGAATGAACACTGCGTTCACCATCTTTGTCAAGATCTCTAAATTCTTCGGATAGATTCCTAAAAGGAGAAATACTGGATCAATATTTAGAAACATTTTTAAGGTGCCGTGTGATGCTGCAAAAATAACTTCCAGTTATTACCTTGCCTACCACCTGCAAATGTCATGAATCAAAATCGTACCTTCTTTTAATCACCGTTTTATAATCAGCAATGCTGGACACTGTTTTTTCATGTTATTATTTGTACCATTCACTGAAAATGATCTATTCATGTCCAGTGCCCATTCTTTTTCTATACTTTTCTATGGTGAATTAGTTTCTTATTAATTTGCAATAATGCTTTCAACCGGAACAGAACTATTTTTTGTTTGCTTTGTAACTTTTTTTTTTTTTTTTTTTTTTTTGCGTTGGAGTCTCACTCTTGTTGCCCAGGCTGGAGTGCAGTGTCATGATCCTGGCTCACTGCAATCTTCGCCTCCTGGGTTCAAGCAATTCTCCTGCCCCAGTCCCCCGAGTAGCTGGGATTACAGGCGCCCAGCACTGCGCCTGACTAAGTTTTGTGTTTTTAGTAGAGACGGGGTTTTACTATGTTGGCCAGGTTGGTCTCAAACTCCCGATCTCGTGATCCACCTGCCTTGGCCTCTGAGAGTGCTGGGATTACAGGCTTGAACCACTGCGCCTAGCAGAAACAGAACTATTTTATAAAAGTTACATACATACTAATGGTGTTCTCCCAGATTTTTTCTTATGGTACATTTTATATAAACACTGCTATCCAGATCATCTAGGTCATTTTGGGATACCAACATCTGTCATCTTGTCTGACAGTTCCATTTTCTTATAGAAAATTACCTCTCCCCAAACAGGCACAGTCCAGGCAAGAGAGCAATTTCAAGCACCAAGGTCAAAAGTGAACGTCGTAGTCCCACCACCATTCCATTTACCCTATAGGTCAGGTGACATGAAACTCAAGAAATGATGGAGCCAGTGGTCTGTGGGGTTGAGCTTACTGAACAGAGATAGAGGCAGTTCCAGCAGCAGCTTCACTCTGACCAGTAAAACCTAGGAAACTTACTTCCTAGGTTTTGTGGGTCTTTTTTCTTTTTTTAAAATCTGTTTGTTGCTTCCTTGGTTCCTGCTGTTCTTCCACTTTGTCTTGATTCTGTGAGACACTGGTGCCCTTTTCCTTCAGATAGCAAGTCTGCATTCATTGTTTGTCCCCAATAATCCACACTGACATAGTTTGTATAACTATGTGGCCATCGATCCACCTGACAGTCCCTAGATGAGCAACCATCCATTTCATGCATTCATTCACAAACGTCTAATTGCTAATGTTAATTAACCAATGCACACATATCTCTGGAGACACAAAGTATAGAGCAAGATATTGTATCCCAGTCACCTGATGACATAAATCACTTTAACCACCAGAACAGTGACTCACTGAAAGATCAGAACGATGTCGATGTCGTTAGAGAAGCTCAAACTTTTTGTAAAAACCGACAGTGGCTAAGGCCAAAAATCTCAAGAGAGAATGAGGAACACAGCAGATATTGCCAAGATACACAGAGCATTGTGTATCTGCATCCTCATTTCCTGTGGCCCATTTGTATGTTTCATCATTTCTTCAAGCAACTGTCAACTTATGAGATATCTACCATGTGAATATAAAGGCCCCACACTAACGCTGACAGCTCCCCCTGCAATACCCGAGGTAAGTCTTCTCAGTCACCCATAATCAGTCCCCTGTGAAGCTTTTTCATATACAACAAGCCCAAAGGGATCCAGCTCCCCCTATCTAATAACTTATTTGAAATATTTCTGTATTTTCAATGTTTACATAACTTTTAGAATTTTTTTCCTGGATTTGCACATTTATACAAACTAGCATGGTTAGAAAAGAGCAAGCATGCAAAAAGCCATTTAAAATGAAGATTTGTTTGGAATAATACCGTTATATGCCAACTGGTTTCTGCAATTGTATTAAAGAACCGTAAACGCAACTGAATTCGGTTTCCAAAAAATCCATAAACTGCATCAAGAAATCTTTGCTCACTTCAATGTCCTGGAGAGTTTTCCCAATGTTTTCTTTTAGTAGTTTCATAATTTAAAGTCTTAGATTTAAGTCTTTGTCCATTTTATGAATAAAATAAGATAAAAGATAATAGTAACTTACAGGATAAGTCCATAGGATTATGAAGGGAGCCACATATATGAACAGCTTTTAAGGGAAAACTAATTGTAAATGGTAAGAAAAACTATCATTGGATCAAAAAAAAAGTCTTTAATCCGTTTTGAGTTGACTTTTGTGTATGGTGAGAGATAGGGGTTTAGTTTCATTCTTCTGCATATGGATATTCAGTTTTCCCAGCACCATTTATTAAAGAGACTGTCCTTTCTCCAGTGGATATTCTTGGCACTTTTGTAAAATATGAGTTCACTGTATATGTGTGAATTTGTTTCTAAGTTCTCTATTCAGTTCCATTGGTTTGTGTGTCTGTTTCTATGCCACTACCATGCCATTTTGGTTACTATGGCTCCGTAGTATAATTTGAAGTAAGGTAATGTAATTCCTCCAGTTTGGTTCTTGGTGCTTAGGATACCTTTAGCTATTCTGGGTCTTTTATAGTTCCATATAAATTTTAGTATTGCTTTTTCTAAGCAAATGTTTTCTATAAAATAAAAGAATAGAGATAGAAAAACTTGTTATAAATGTTGTTTAATAACTGTAAGAATGGTAAAACTTCCCAGGATGAGAGTCAATTGGATCCCTGCCTGTGTCCTTTCTAATTATTTAGAACCCCTAGAGAATTATGGAAGTGTTTTCTTGGCAAACATTTGCTAATAGCCAAGGGGTTTGGAAAACATTTTCATCTTCCTGCATCACTCTTCATTTTCCAGTAGAAAGGTCATCCTGTGGACACTCACACTAAACTGCTGCTGGTATCATTTTTCACATTTGTACAATCCGTTGCATTAAAGGTGCAATTTTTTTTTTTTTTTTTTTTTTTTTTTTTTGAGGCTGAGTTTCGCTCTTGTTACCCAGGCTGGAGTGCAATGGCGCGATCTTGGCTCACCGCAACCTCCGCCTCCTGGGTTCAGGCAATTCTCCTGCCTCAGCCTCCTGAGTAGCTGGGATTACAGGCACGCGCCACCATGCCCAGCTAATTTTTTGTATCTTTAGTAGAGACGGGGTTTCACCATGTTGACCAGGATGGTCTTAATCTCTTGACCTCGTGATCCACCCGCCTCGGCCTCCCAAAGTGCTGGGATTACAGGCGTGAGCCACCGCGCCCGCCCAAAGGTGCACTTTTAAACTCATGCCTTAGGCTAGTTTGTAAGGCCAGTCAAGACACCCTTTCCCCACACCCTACATAAAGCAAAAGAATGTCTCAGATCCAATTAAGCTCAGGGCATTCCCAGGAATCAGAACTCCCCTGTAGCCCTATTTATAAAAACAGATTGTCCCTCAAGGAAAAAATATGTATTACATGTAGGATCAAAATCCACGTTAGAGTCTTCGTTGGGAAGATTTTTTTAACTGAATTAGAAATGTCTATTTCCAAGCTTTTTAAAGTGAGCAGATATGAGAAGTTTTATAGAGGATATGTATTTTCAGCAGTTAATCATTTAATTTCTTAAAGGTCTGCTTTCAGAATGCTCTCACCATAGCCTAAGTTGCCTTCAAAAGTGGAAACTCTCTAAGTTGTCATTAAAGTGACACTTTTATTTTGAAGAGACAATGCTAATTTTTGAAAACAATTCTGCTTTACTACCATAGAATTGAAAGATATTTGTTATAATAGAAAAGACAGAATGTAGAGCACTCGTGTTTTTAGAAAATCAGAATAGGAAAATAAATTTGACAAGAGCAAAACATACTCTGCCATGATATAACCAGTGATCTTGTCCATGATACAAAATGTTTTCATATCACTCATCATCTCTATAAAGAACAGTGAACAGTTTACTACAAATGCCTGTCTTGGATAATATTATCTCTATGTGTTAGTCAGGATTTTCCAGAGAAGCAGAACTAATAGGATATACAGAAAGATCTATAAAATAGAATTAACATTAGGAATTGGCTTGCACAATTATGGAGACTGAGAAGCCCCACAGTCCCCAGTCTGTAAGCTGGAGGCCCAGGAAAGCCAGTGATACCATCCCAGTACAAGCCTGAAGGCTGAAGAATCAGAGGGAGCCAATAGGGTATGTCACAGTTCAAGTTCCAAGGTTTGAGAACAAGAAATGTAGATGACTTAAGGCAGGAAAAGAATGTCCCAGCTCAGAGAGAGTCAATTCATGTTTCCTCTGCCTTTTTGTTCTTTTTGGGAGCTCAATGGATTGCATGATGCTCAACCAAATTGGCAAGGTTGATCTTCTTTACCAGTCTATGGATTCAAATGCTAGTCTCTCCCAGAAACACTCTCACAAACATCCAGAAATAATGTTTTATTAGCTATCTGGGCATCCCCTAGCCCAATCAAGTTGACAGGTAATATTAACCAACGACTGTATCAATGAAATCTTATAGCAAATTTATGCGTTTCTAGCTTCAACTTCTTTACTGCAAGACATTTTGCCTTTTTATTAAAAGCAGTGAATAAATTTATTTTTGGAGCTATCTCTGTATCCTTATCCTAGAACTTAAGTTTTATTCCAGCCAAAGAAGCTGTTCTATTGGTGCACTGAGACAGTTTTTTTTCCATAGAACATTGTTTTTATAGTGGAAATCATATGCACTGGAAATATATTTTTCTTCTTCATCATTCTTCTTTGTTCAGTAGCTCTCAGCCCTATCAGAACAACACACCGTTTTATTTTTGCATTATCCTCTTAGTCATCTTTAAATGAAATTCATAATTTTTAAAAATGCATAAAATACACTGACAATAAATGAAAGAGAAATGAGAGAAAATAAATTATAATAAAATAGAATGTCTCTTGATCTATAAAATTCTTGAAGAAACCACACTAAAGACATAATATAGGGGTCAGATGTTTGTACTATCTATGATGAATACATTTTTATTTAAGAAGTATAACAGGGTCCAGTCACGGTGGCTAATGCCTGTAATCCCAGCACTTCAGGAGGCTGAGGTGGGTGGATTACTTGAGGCCAGGAGTTTGAGACCAAACTGGCCAACATGGTAAAACCTCATCTCTACTAAAAATATAAAAATTAGCCTAGCGTGGTAACACGCACCTGTAGTCCCAGCTACTCAGGAGGCTGAGGTGGGAGAATCACTTGAACCCAGGAGGTTGAGGCTGCAGTGAGCCTAGATCGCAGCACTGCACTCCAGCCTGGGTGACAGGTTGAGGCCATCTCAAAAAAAAAAGTATAACAATTTTTATCTAATAATTGTCTACATTATTGCTTCTCAATTTTTTAGGTACATAAAAGTCACCTATGGATCTTGTGAAAAAATGGATTCTGATTTAACCCATCTAGGGTGGGACATTTCTAGCCAGCTCAGAGTGATTCCAATGCTCTGGTCCAAGGACCACATTTTGGAGAGGGAGAGTCAACATCATTTCTTTACATGGAAATTTGAATGTGGCATTTACAACTGTGGCCTGATAAAACTATTGCTGTCGGTGATATAACTTTCCAAATAGCCTCAAATCAATTCAGGTCTAGTTTTGCTGCCAAACGAGTTACGAACAATGAGTCCGTGATTGTTAAATAAGCAAGAGTTGGTAGTGAGCAGCTCTCAGCAAAATCCCAAAGTACATTCTCTCCTCCATTTGTATACTAGTTATATTTCCCAAAAATGTAGTGTATATTAAAAGTGTGCAAATAGTATTTAAGGTTTTTCTGTCAAACAGAGTTAGATATGGGCTCAGAGAGTTGATAGGTTTTTCAGTTACTTGAATGTCCAGTCAGACCATTGGAAGTTGCACAGGACAAGGGACAGTTCTCAGTGAATAAGACCAGCCCGTGCCTACAAAGACTTCTAGCATGCTTGGCCTCTACCCACTAAATGCTGGTAAGTGCCTCCCAGTCACTGTGTTGACCAAAGATGCCCCCCATTTCCAAAATGTCCCAAGGATTCAGTATGCCCTCTGCTGATTGCCACTGCTTAAATAAAACAGAGAAATTACTTCTAATATATAATTAAAGCAAAATCTAGCATAAGCAAAGACATTATAGAAATATCCGTTCTTTCCTCCAGCGCTCTAGCAAGCATCCCACACTGCGTAGTTTGTTCTAACACTTGTTCCTTAAATTCTTCTACAGCATTATTTATGCATCTTCCAAAGTTATTTCCTGATGTTTGGTTGCCATATTGTTTTTCTTACATTATTTTAGTTAATGTAAAAAACTTCAGCAAGAAAAACTTAAAAGAGAGTGCCTATGTTCATCCACATGTTTTATTAACTTAATTTCTTATTTTTTAAAACAAAAATAAATTAAATTTTAATACTTTCTGCTCTGCAGAGAATTGTGAAACTAGGTGTTCTTTTGTTTAGTAGTACAATTTAATATTTGCTCCTAGAAATTCTGATTTTACAGATAACAAACAAATTCTAATCAGAGAGTATCTTTCATAAATTCTGTCTTCTTGTCTATAATGGAATAATTCCTATAGACTTGAGCCCTATCAAAATTGATTTATTTCATATTAATATATAATAGGTAAAACAAAGAATTTTTTCTCATAAATTTGTTAACAATCTAGAACTTAAAAAATTCATTAGGCTAACATTTAAGAGAAATAGACTGTCATAATGAATGTTGAAATGCAATTAGGTTCAATGGATGTAAATGAAGAATATGCTCATTTATTTTCTTTCATTTTTGTCCTTGGAGTTTTTTTCTCCATGTGATTCAACTGGACACCAGTTAGAGCAGACAGGTAATAAGCAATGATAATTTGTAGTCTTACACAAATAACATGTTTCACCAAAGTTTTGCATATAAATATTGAAGACAACAGTGAATGAATCTGTTGAAAGAAAGAAAGAGAACAGAAAGGCTAAATCTTCAACTCTCTAAATTAAGAAAGCGTAAACTTGTAGGGAGGACATGAACCAAAGGGAGTGGGGGAGAGTCAAAGGAGAGAAAGATAAAAAAGGAAATAATTGTCTTAGGAGTAAGTTATAAATTACCTGGCTTGCTAGAGACTCTGGGTGATGTCTGAAATGTGGTTCACAAGGAAGACAGAGTGACAGCTTTCTCTGCAAGTCTCACTCTGGTAAAAGGTATGTGTCTAACAAATTCTTGATTTGCCATGTTCATAACTTGCTTGCAATGACGAGATCTGCCATTGAGGATTTAATTCAGACCCACAAGGATGAACTGGTTGGTAAGATAGGAATAAGGAGCATCTTGGCAGAAAGTGTGTATTTTTTTCTTAACATTTACAACAAATGGGAACCCTGAGGCTACTCATATACAAACTCCAAACATTGGAAAAGCAGGTTTCAAAAAATTATTTAAAGAAATTTTGGCATGATAGCGTAGTGAGAGAGTCTTTAAGGGAAGTTCTTAGAGTTTTCTGTCCCTCTGAAGCACAAACAGACAAGGTAGAAAGAGGGACCCAAGAGCAAGGACATATTCAAAGAGTAAGAATTGTTTTAAAGGATGGAACCAGCCAGGCACCGTGGCTCACACCTGTAATCCCAGCACTTCGGGAGGCCAAGGTGGGAAGATCACGAAGTCAAGAGATCGAGACCATCCTGGCCAACATGGTGAAACCCCTTCTCTGCTAAAAATGCAAAAATTAGCTGGGCGTGGTGGTGCACACCTGTAGTCCCAGCTACTCAGGAGGCCAAGACAGGAGAATTGCTTGAACCCAGGAGACAGGACGTTGCAGTGAGCCGAGATCCTGCCACCACACTCCAGCCTGGCGCCTGGCGACAGAACAAGACTCTGTCTCAGAAAAAAAAAAAGATGGAACCCTGGAATAACAAAAGACTCATGACAAATACTAAGTTCATGCCTTAAAACTATTTCATAAAGCTATATAATTGGAGCAAGAAAAGAGAGGAAGAAGAGATGAGACCATTACTGCATCAGTCCAGGAAAAGAGAATGCACAATTATGTAATTGTTATTTTAGTATTGTCCCTACCAAAGGGAATAATTTTCATGCTAAACAATTCAGCCACAAAGCTTTAGTCTAAGATAAGTGAAGAATCAGATATAAAGCCAACTCTTAGCTTCTCTAAGTTCCCTTCTTCAAACACAGATGCTTGATATTCTAGGACATTAAAAACATTATAGATGGATTTCCAGAAGTTATGCTTGGTAATATATAAGGAGTCATAGAGAAGATGAGTCACCAGAAGACTGGATCTGTTGTTCAGGGTTTCATAAAGAAAATGTGACTTTAGATAATATGTGCTAATGAACTTTATTCAATCACAGTTTATTGAACCTAACATATGCCAAATGCTGAGCACGATTTTGGTAATACAGTGATAAGAAATTTTGATCCTTAACCCACAAGTAGCTTGCATTCTAGTGGGGGACCGAGATTAAAATATGAGAAGTTACCTTGCTCAATGCTGCAATGGAGACAAGAAATAGGTGTTGTGGAGAGCAGAAAGGGACAGCACCTGGGGAGGTAGGCAGGACTTAAGTGCAGATAAAAAGACCTTCACTAGCAGATGGAAATGCTAGGAATGAGAATGGGGAGAAGGCAGAAGGAACAAGCTTGAGAAGTAGCATGGTAGAGTCAGCGAGCTTCAGTTGAATCAAAGTAACATTTGTAAAGGACGTGGAGCTTGCCAGTAAAGGTTGAGGAGAGCCATAACCAGATGGTCTTGTGTACGTGCTATGGAATATGAACTTAATCCTTCAAGAGAGCTGTCTTTAATCTGGGTCTCTAAAGCCCCTGAAGTTGCATGTGTGTATGTGAATGCATCTGTACTAATATCCTGGAGCTCACTACCCTGGATTTACCAAACATGATCATTCGTCATTCCCTAATTTAAGCTGTCTATCTCTTGCCTTTACCCTTAATCCCCTAGACTTGAGGCTCTGCTGTTTCTCAGACGACGGCCTCTGGCTTCTTTCACCAACAGTGATTGTCACTCCTTTCTTTATGCCCTTTTGCACTGCATCAAATTGCAATTGAACCAGTCCAGCTGGCCACAGAAAAACTTGAGTTATGAGAATGATGTCTAGAATCAAGCGGGGCTTTAAGCTGTTGGAGCTGAAGAGATGAAAGAACTATGAGGCTGGGGTATTTAATGGATCATCCACAAAGCCACTGAAGGCACTACAGATAATAGCAAGAGTTGGCATTGTGAGTCAGACTGTAAGCCCTGCTCTAAAGCCCATACTCAAAGTGGAATATTAACCTGGAGGTCAAGAATTGAAAATGAGAATGGCAAGATTGTGGTGCAGTCAGGTGGCAGAAACCTCAAAGAAGCAGGGTTTTTTTGCATAGGGATAGAAGGGTAATCACTGGGAAATAAGAGAGTGAATTTAGGAGTATCCCCACACTGCCTCGGGATCCACATGGTATTGTTCCAGTATCCTCATGATGAAGCAGAAGCTCAGAGAGGGGTCCAGGGAACTCACCCATCCAAGGACTGGGGTGGGACCGTTCCAAGTATTTCAGAGCTGGAAGCCGAATTTGATTGTTGAGATAGCATCAAAGGCAGAAGCAAAAGCAAAAGACAGGCAAACAATCAAAACAGCTGATGTAAAGGGGCTAGTCAGAGAGGCAGGATTAAAATATTGTGTCACAGTTTGAAACAATGAATAATGACCCAGAACAGACATATAGTGCGGAATAGAAGAATGAGTGGTTGTGTTAGGTCTGAAATTTAAAATTCTGTGAAATGTATTTACGGATTTCTCTTTTACAGCCAGCTTCCTCCTCAAAGCATCTTAAGAATTCCAAGCAGAGACACAAGGCCCCACCACTCTTTACACCAAAAGCAGAAAAAAGGGAGACGGGGAAGGACAAGCACTTTATTTTGTGTAGTGGTGTTCAGGAACGCTCAAAAAAGAAAAAACAACTTACACAACTTCCCTAGATTTACTGACAGATGAACAGACAGCAGGAAAACTCATGGAGCTTCAAGGTGGAAGCTTGGGAGGTTTAAGATTGCTTGTTTAAGGTTTTGAATTCTTCTGTTGGACATATAGCCTGACATAGAAAGCCCAGGCAAAAGTGTCTGCTGTCAGAGTCTTACTTACCCATCTTGGCGGTGAAAGGCCTTTGCTCTTCATCCATCAGAGGAGCCTCCCATCCCACCTCCTTCACACTCTGGGTCCTGCCTTGCACGTGAATTACATTTGGTATCGTATGTCTGGGTCCCATCCCAGCCAACTTACTCTTTTTTTTTTTGAGACGGAGTTTCGCTCTTGTTACCCAGGCTGGAGTGCAATGGCGCCATCTCGGCTCACCACAACCTCTGCCTCCTGGGTTCAGGCAATTCTCCTGCCTCAGCCTCCTGAGTAGCTGGGATTACAGGCATGCGCCACCATGCCCAGCTAATTTTTTGTATTTTTAATAGAGACGGGGTTTCACCACGTTGACCAGGATGGTCTCGATCTCTTGACCTCGTGATCCACCCGCCTCGGCCTCCCAAAGTGCTGGGATTACAGACGTGAGCCACCGCGCCCGGCAGCTTATTCTTAACATTTTTAGAGAATGCCCTTCGTTGTCCTCATGGGCACTTTACTGAGGTGACCTTCTTTTATGTATTGTGTGAATATCCGTAACTTACCCATAAAATACTGTTACCGTAAATTTAACAAATATTTATTGTGCTGCTTTTTTTTTCCTTTATAACTTTTGCATGTAAGCAACCCAAACTCATAAACAGAAAGGTCAAAACATTTTAAAACTGAAGATGAAATCATTTCAAAGTGTCGTTGGCAAAAAGAGGGGTAAGCTTTGATGAGCTGAGGATTGTTTGAGAAACTGCTCTGTCTTATGGAGGCGTCCTTCCGGCGGACTGCAATGAATGGAGTAGATTGCAGGAGCACAAGGCATATAATATTATTCTGCGAGAGGTTCAAGATGAGAAGCTTGTTTAGAGGACAAAGGAACACAGGCTCCAGAGGTGTATCAGTCGGGGTTCTCCAGGGGGACAGAACTAATACAATGTATGTATATATGACAGGGAGTTTATTAGGGAGAGTTAGCTCCCACGATTACGAGGCAAAGTCCCACAGTTAGCTGTCGGCACACTGGGGAAGAGAGAAGCCAGTAGTAGCTCAGTCCAAAGGCAAAAGCCTCAAACCAGGGAAGACAACAGTGCAGTCTTCAGAGACCCCCAGGCAAGTCACTGGTACAAGTCCCAGAGTCCAAAGGCCGAAGAACCTAAAATTTTATAACCAAGGGCAGGAGGAGCAGAAGAAAGCATTTAGCATGGGGAAAAGAAGGAAGCCCCAAGACCCAGCAAGCAAAGTTATGCCACCTTTTTCTACCCACTTTGTTCCAGCCCCGCTGGCAGCTGATTGGATGGTGCCCTCCCACACTGAGGCACATTGAGGTGGACATCCTAGTCCACCGACTCAAATGTCAATCTCCTCTGGCAACACCCTCACAGACACACCCAGAAACCATACCAGCAACCAAGGGAGCCTTCCAACCACTCAAGTTGATGCCTATTATTAACCGTCACAAGAGGTAACAAGAGGTAAGACGCCTAAGTTAGCAACGGAAGCTGATGAGTAAGCGGGGACAACGTACCCAGCACATGTGAGGGTGAATAACTGGTGCATCTGCACCGGTGGTTGGCTGAGAATAACTGGGATGACTGGCAGGGTGGGAGTTAATTGGCGGGAAGTGTTCATAGCTCTGTGGTGCTGTGTAGTTGTTTCCACGCAGGGGCAGACTGTGGTTTCTGGTGGTGTCAAAGGCCTGTGGGTGCTAGCAGGTTGCAGCACCCGGCCGAGAATGTTCCTCAACTTCCTTATTGTGTTTGTTTGCTTGTTGTTTGTTTTTAATCCATATTCAGGAGAATGAGAGGAAGGAACTGGGCCGGAGAGGCAAACATGAAGGTGGGAAGGATTTGGGCAGAGAGGCTGGGCTAATGTACATGATAAAGATCTAGGAGAGTGAGGGAAGGAGAGGAAGGAAAATGTGCATATGAATAGGGGAGAGGGAGAGTGTTAGAGTGTGGGGCCCAGAGGATCCCATGTGGCTTCAGAGAGGACTTGAGCCCCTTGTTGCTTGGGGTATGAACTGGATCCCATTTTACAGTCACTGTGATAAGTAAATATCAAAATTTATCTCTCCAAATGACGTTTGTGGTCATTGCATCGTGACTCTGACTAGGATTGTGTAAACTGAGCCACACAGAGCCCCAGGATTTCTTGGATTTCACAATGCTGTTGGAAAAGTTACCACAGTGGGAATTCCATATGTAGTCCAGGGAAGGCATGAATTAGTGTGTGTTGTTTCTTTCAGTGTCAAGATGCTTCAGCGACTTCAGGAAATCTAAGCTTTAAAGAGATTCTTTTTCAACTAGTTGAAAAAAAAAGCCTTGCTCGTAATTTGTGGACACATAAAAGAAAACAGAAAAATGAGATGCACAGCGGCCAGTTTGCAAAACAAAAAAATAAAATGACAAATAAATAAATAAGTGCATGCCTCATGGGGAGTTTAGAAACATAAAAATAGAGCACAATAAAATAGCATGCTAAAATGTATTAAATCTAAACTTTTTTTTTTTTTTTTTTTTTTTTTTTTTTGCTGTCAATGAGACCTTTGTTATAGCCAGCATGGAGTGAGGGAAAGCAGGCAGGCGAATTCGTCTTTGGGAAGAGTTAAACTTTTTTCAGGATAATTTGGCAAGTACATATCAATACATTCAAACTCTTTCCTTACTCTTTAGCCTAGAAATCCCAATTCTAGGATTTTTATCCTAAGGTCACAACTATGAATTCATTTTAAAAATTAAAAATAAGAATATTAATTATAATATGATTTGTAATCAAAAATAGAAATCACATAAAAATCTTACCATGTGTATCTAAATTTTTGTCCAATAATAAAATACCATAAAGATATTTGAAATAATGTTTTTGAATGATAGTTACCAATGTGATAAAAGTAATCAAAATGTAAACTTAAATTTTAAAATCAAGATGCAAAACCTGATTGGCCTGGGCCTGAGAATTGCTGTGTAAAAGTAAGCAAAGCCTTTCCTTTCAATTACCTTTACAGGCACGGAGTTAGACGTCAAAAGCTGTCTGCGGAAAAATATTTGCACCACATCCACATTTGGGTTCAGATACAACAGATATGTCCAGCAGACTCATAGGGGACAAGTTATAGAGGACAGGAGGGGACTTGCAGAGAAGGACTCTGGGGCCCTTGGGTGATTATATGTCACAGAGTAAATAGGAAACTGGTGAGTTGAGCTGAATTTAGCAAGTTTCAAGCAGAGCAAGAAAAGGATCTCAAATGTGTCATCCCATGTACTTCAGAGGATTGAGGACAGTAATCACATAACCCCAAAGTGGTATTAGATGTAGAGGTATGTTATTTAAGAATGCGGGGCAATCAAATTGCTTTCAAGTTTAGTGTTTCATCTCCATTTTTAAATCCACATTTTGCATTTTAATCCGCAGTGTTGCCTTAATTATTTTTAATATAAAGCTAAAGTTCCTTGTCATATCCTTACACTAAACTGATGCTCCAAAAGATGCCCTGTGGGTGTCCTGAGGCATTGAGTCCCTCTGGCACACCACTGAGTGCCACCAGGATCACAGGCATCTGATTTAAGAAACATTCTGGTGGATCTGGAAAAGTCCTGGACTTGTTTGTGCCTGAGGAGTTAAAGCTGTGTATCAAAGGAGCCATCTAACTAGATCCTGGCGGAGCAGACACGGAGCTGCCAGGCACCAAGGGAGCTGAAGGCATCAAGACAAAGCAATGCGAGAGGCTGATGTTCCGGGTGCAGCCTTGGCTGGATGGGTAAGAAGGCATTCAGTAGGTCTCCAGCTTCTGGGGTTGGTGGCAGCGCCTCCCTTTGGCAGAGATAAAGTAGCTGTTTTGGCAGAGCCTCAGATTGACAGAAACTTAGAGGCTCCCCAAAATACATATGTTGGAGGGGAGATGGCACTGATTTTACTTGGGTCTTAAATTCACTTAATGCAGATAAGACTTTGCACTGAAGTTGAGTTGTCGCTTCTGTGATATTATTTGGGGCCACTGAAGAAAGGGCTGTGTCAAGTGGGGCAAAGCCTTGGCCACAGGTTGTGTTGTAAGACAATTTACTGGCTGCTATTGGCTGGTGGCTTCCACTGGACCTCAGCAAGATGACCTGGGTACCACGTGGCTCCCTGGTGCAGATGACAGGTAGTACTTGCGCTGGCTGAGGCTGTGTTCTCTTGGTCTGCCCCTGCCTGTGATAACTCTAAATCTGTACTTCAGATTTCCTTGGCTTTCTCTGACCTGGTTTCAAGAATAGTCACTGTTACAAATATGTATGCAAACATTTCTATTGTAGACTTACAGTTTTTGACCTTAACGTTCTGAATTTTCTCATCGTTTTTTCTCGTTTTGTTGTATTCATATTCTCTCAATGTTTGATCTGGGGGAAGGGCAGGAACAGAGTGAACAGTTGAGGGGATTTCATGAGCTGTGTGGAAGGCGCGAGGTCAGGGATGGAGTAGGGAGGACATAAAGAACAAGCTGAAAAGAGATGAACCAAAATGCATACAGTTGTGGGAGGTGAGATTCCATGTGGCTTAGTGTTCTTCCTCATGCATTTGTTTTCAAAATATTTCTACAAGTAGATACTACTTGCATAAACAGAAAACTATTCATGGATGTTATTATTTTTCTAAGATCAGAAAAATTCTCTCGAAATGAGTTATCATGAACAAATCTGATATATTTGGATAGACCTACTGGGCTGGTAAATCAGAAGAATACAGATACATGGGCTTTCTGATTATTTTATTATGTGAAAGCTAAATTGGTTGAATAAGCATATCCAAAAAGCGCTTATTATAATGTGTGACCATTAACGGGGCGCTATGTCTTCAGTAAATTGCCACATGACTCTGTGTCCCTTCAACTAATAACATAGATGGAAGTTTTTAAGTTGTGGTTATTAAATTTGTAGATGAAAACTAGGGAAAATATCAAAATCTAGATTCACAATGATTTAACTTGAATTAGAGAGTGGGTTAAAATGACCAAGAATTTAAACAGTAATAGTGTAAAGTTTGACAAGTCAACTCCACATATATGGGACTGGGGAGACGGGTAGTTTAACAAGACTTCGTACAGGAAAAGACCTGAGAGGTTCAGCTCACTGCAAGCCCAGTGGTATCTCAGAGCATGGCCACAATGCTACTGTGATGATAGACAGTTTTAATAAGACTGTCATGCCTGGAACAGAGAAGTGGTATCTCTCCACTCTCTGACTAGATGACAAGCTTTCTCACTTGTATATATGTGCCCTTATTGGCCCAATTGCATTGGGTGTGTAGGATGGGGAGGCAGGAGGAGGGTGGTACCTTGCAGTGCCAGAGGGGCAATACCATGGTTGATGGTGATTTGGGAGTTTATACGTAGCTCTAGACCCAATACTTCAATCTGCTAAGGAGCAGACACCTTATGCAAGTCCCCTAAGTTGTAATTTCCTCCTCTGTGAGAGTATTTGTGAAAAAATATTGCATAAGGTCTTTAAAAAAACTTTTGGAGCTAAGTTTAGTTCTGAAGTCTAGGTCAAAATTGGATTTTAGATTGATGGATAGAAGAGGTTTTCTACTTTCATTTGCTAAAACTATGAACTTGGATTTGATCCTGGATGGAGAAAATGTTTCTTGCGATGATAGTTATCAGGAGCTTGCTGGTTGGACTGATTGCTATTGATTGACTGCTTACCAAAAGTTTTTAAGATGACCTCTAGATATGCTCTCTGGTTTAGTAATCTCACTTGGAAATTTGCAGAGTATTAGCTATGAGTGATTATAATCAAATAGACAATAAACTTCTTACAGTCAGGAAACATGTGCCTTTTGGGATTTTCATTTCTGGTCCCTCCCTTCCTCCCTCCCTTCCTCCCTCCCTCCCTCCTTCCCTTCCTCCCTCCTTCCTTCTCTCCATCCTTCCCTTCTTCCTTCCTTCCTTTCTTCCTTCCTTCCTTCAACTTTCTACAGTGTCACATAGTGTTAAGCACAATGTAGTAGATGACTGATTGATAGTGATAGTCCCAATCTTTATGTAACTGAGGGCCCCCAGGTCAGGCTAAACTATTGCAAATTCAGACAAGACTAAGGAGGTTCTCCGGCCAGCTGTATTTGCATAAAGCTAAGAGTCCACTGGGGAAGAAAACTCCCATGGAAGGAAAGTCAAGGCCAGTAGCTGGGTCCAAAGATAATGGGCTATACCACACTGTGACCATCTGCCAAGGACAAGCCACAGGAGGAATCACTTCAGCAGCTGCAAGAAGGCGTGGGGCCCAGGGCCACCTAGAGGCAGCTGGAGGAAACGAGTGTGGGAGCCTGTGTGTCCAGAAGAGCAGGCTCCTGAGGGAGAGGTCTCCTGGAACAGAGCAGCTGGGTAAAGTCAAAGAAAATAGTGTAGCTTAGAGAACCAGAGTTCTTGTGTGTTTTAAATCATTCTGGAAAACAATCAGAAGAGAAAACTGGTGTACCTCCTTCAAAGGGCATATTCCTGTATCATTCCTCATGAGGGAAAGCTGGTAAAAGCAACACCTCCTCTGTGCTTTAGGAGTGCCTGCTGTTGACAAACACCACGTTTAGATTAGAAAGAGGATAGTGATTATTCTTTCCAAAGTTATGCTAATATATTTTTTTTAAGGCTTTTATTCACTAAAAGTGCACCAAAAACGATGCAAGTCCTTCTTCTAAGAAAATAGAGCCTAAAATTTTCCTAACCGAAATAATTATGCTTTTCAAAACGAACTATAGAAATGATTCCTCACCACAGGTCCTCACTCATATGAAATCTAAAAAACGTTGATCTCATAGAAGTAGAAAGTAGAACAGAGGATACTAGAGGCTGGGAAGGATGGGGGAGGGGTAAGGGGAAGGATCGGGGTGGGGGTAAGGGGAAGGATGGGGCGGGGGTAAGGGGAAGGATCGGGACGGGGGTAAGGGGAAGGATGGGGGAGGGGTAAGGGGAAGGATCGGGACGGGGGTAAGGGGAAGGATGGGGGAGGGGTAAAGGGAAGGATCGGGGCGGGGGTAAGGGGAAGGATCGGGACGGGGGTAAGGGGAAGGATGGGGCGGGGGTAAGGGGAAGGATGGGGCGGGGGTAAGGGGAAGGATGGGGGAGGGGTAAGGGGAAGGATGGGGCGGGGGTAAGGGGAAGGATGGGTGAGGGGTAAGGGGAAGGATCGGGACGGGGGTAAGGGGAAGGATGGGGCGGGGGTAAGGGGAAGGATGGGGCGGGGGTAAGGGGAAGGATGGGGCGGGGGTAAGGGGAAGGATGGGGGAGGGGTAAGGGGAAGGATGGGGCGGGGGTAAGGGGAAGGATGGGTGAGGGGTAAGGGGAAGGATCGGGACGGGGGTAAGGGGAAGGATGGGGCGGGGGTAAGGGGAAGGATGGGGCGGGGGTAAGGGGAAGGATGGGGGAGGGGTAAGGGGAAGGATGGGGCGGGGGTAAGGGGAAGGATGGGGCGGGGGTAAGGGGAAGGATCGGGAGAGGCTTATTAAAGGACGCGGTGTTACAGCTAGAAAGGAGGAGTAAGTTCAGCGTTCCATACCACTAGAGAATACCTATAGTTAACAATAATAGACTACACAGATTCAAATAGAAGATACTGACTGTTCCCAATATAAGGAAATGATAAATGTTTGCGATGACAATTATGCAAATTAACCTGATATGATCACAGTAGATTATACGTTTTGAAACACCACCACGTTCTCCATAAATATACAAGGATCACAACTTGTATTAAATGTGCAGAGCCTTACCTTTGTTACACAAAACATGTTCCATCTCCATGTTTACAAAACGTGTTATTAGGGAGCATAGAATAATAAAATACGAAATGGGCAAAAGGGTAGGAATTTGGCTTTTATTTTGCTTTTGATAGGGAGATTTTGTCTCAATCTTGGAACAAACTGAAAAACAGGAGTGGTTAAATTATGCTGGAAGTAATGGTTAAGCAAGAGCAGGACCTAGATTCACCTCCTTGCAATTATGTGAATGAAATCTGCTCAGAGGAGAAAAAGGGATGGAAAAAATTAGTGGGTGACCCTAGAAAGATTTGCGTGTTTTTTAAATATAATTTTGATCAATTGAGTATTAAGAAAAGCAAAGTGCAATTATTTGATAATTTATGTGTTCATGTCTGTATGTGTGTGTGTAAATGGTAAGTCTATATTCATAGATCTTACTATTTCTTACCCCCTACACACAGGCCCATAGACTTACTTATAAATGATCTATGTAAAAGTGGGTTTGATCAAACACAGTAGAAACTTCTTCAGTGTTCTTCCTACATTGTTTCTTACCTTCCTGACTTTCTGTCATTTACTAAACATTTCTTTCGAAACTGTTCTTTAAAAAATTATTTCTCTCCTCTAATGTATAGGAAATAGACAATTCATAAGCACCTCTTACACCAAGTTTACAAGAACATGAATTGGAGTTGTCACCTAGCACTTTTGAAATATTTCCCAGCTTTGATACAGAGCATAGCAAAAGAAGGGCAAAAGCCAGCCATGGTGGCTCACGCCTGTAATCCCAGCACTTTGGGAGGCCGAGGTGGCCAGATAACCTAAGGCTGGGAGTTCAAGACCAGCCTGGCCAACATGGTGAAACCCTGTCTCTACTAAAAATACAAAAATTAGCTGGATATGGTGGCGCATGCCTGTAATCCCAGCTACTTGGGAGAATCAGATGAACCTAAGAGGTCGGGGGTTGCAGTGAGCCAAGATTGCATCACTGCACTCCAGCCTGGGAGACAGAGTGAGACTCTGTCTCAAAAAAATGAAGAGAAGAAGAAGGGCAAAAATAATGGTGGATACTAGTTTTGAGCATTATCATCAAGGCTCTGAGTGGTGGGGAAAGGAGGACCCCTGTAGAGAAAGAATTGGGAAAAAATATACAGTTCACTCCATTTTTAAATATCCTAAGTGAATATGGTATAAAAACCACAAGCATAGTTTTATCCTCAAAGGACATAAAGGAAATAAAAATTTTCAGAAAAGAAGGGGTGTGTTTGTGCTGGGGAGAGAACTGGGAAGAACATTTTGTAAAAAAGAGTAATACTTCAGCCAAGTACTTTGTTCTTTCACCCTGAGGCCAAAACTATAAAAATTAGAAGAAACCCTCTCTTTGGGACTAGAATGCAGAGTTTATATGATAGATCCTGGTAGCTAACTCTGCATGAATATTACTCTAGGCTCCTTAAGGTGATGAAAATGCTGCCCCTCTGGACTCCAATCTTCCACTTTTCTTTCCAGTAAAAATCTAGGCCTATTATTAGCATCTCTGCCTTGATCATTGTTGTTACAAATAGCTACTGATAAATAACCAAAACTGCAATACGTGTTTAGCAGGAACACACTAGACAGGGCTCTGTTACATATATCCAGAAGATTTTAAACCCAGCATTAGACGATTATAGCAAAGGTGACTTGTAGAATTTGAACATTTATGCTGAGCTTATGCCAAATTTATCCAAATTTAAAGAACCAAGTGATGATATTGAGGACTCATATGTACCAGGGGAATTTTTTATCCTTTAAAACCTAAAGGTGAAATGAAATTTTGCCCTCTTTCTAAACTATACATTTCTTGGGACACGACTTCTTTCTCCCTGCAGTATTACCACTCAGATTTTGACCAACTGAACTACTCTAAGTCATGACTCATCTGTCACTAGATGGGGTTAAAGCATTTTCATCCTCTGTTACCATGGGAGAGAAAGGTTCTAGAGGACTCTCCTTCCTCCCACTCGGCACATGTGGGATTATTAAGCCCCAAATAGAACACTGCTAAACGTTTTTTTCATATTTTGTTTTTCTATAAACAAACTTTATCTGTGGCCTTGTAGCAGTTAGTCAGTTCCAGGAAACGCACAGCTAACAATGTCATTCCCCCTGTATTGCGCATAATATAAAAACAGAGTTTAAGTAAATATTTGAATTAGGAAAAATTGAAAAATTTAACTTTGGAGTAGCCTTTCCCTAGCATTTATTGACCACTTCTTTCCAGGATAGCTGTTTCAGCTAATTAAATATGTCATCCGTGTTCCATTTAAGTGAAGCTAGTTCAATGTAACATACTATACACTAGCAGAGTACGATTTTAGAAACTCAGCATTTGCAAAAGGGAACTCAAATTAGAAGGTTAAGCTCCTGCTGGGTATCAGAGAAAGGCTGGTCTATAAATAGCAGTACAGCAACACCTAGTGCTAAACACAGATATAGCAGAACGATAATCGTCACAACAGCCTTAGTAAATATTAGGTCGTACTGCAACTGGGTGACTTTTTCTTGGTATTCTAACTGGAATTCTTTTGTGAAATGGCAGGCTTGGACTGGGTGGTCTCAAAGGTCCTCGTGGGGTCTGCCTGCGGTTCCGCAGCTGGGTTCTTACTACACGCCTTTCATTGTCGTTGCCTGATACTCTTTTTAGTCTGTTAGATAAAGGGTCCCTGCAGAGGCCTAGCTTTTATCTTTTATGTCAGTTTGTCTTGTGTGCATTGTGTGGAAGAAATGGAAGGGCCTGTGTACTAGGACATTGTGATGCAGAAGTCCCGCAAACATCCATTTCTCATATTGTGCCACCTCAAGAAAGAGAAAAACCAGAAGAAGGCCAGGATATGTGGGTTGCTGAAAAGAGAAAATAAACTGTGGGCCTTGTGGTACAAAACCGATTCCCTCAATCTGTCGTCAGCAGGTGATGTTTAGCGTGTGTTACCTGGCTCTTTATGTCACAAGGATGCACTTGGTCAATCAATTTTCCTATTTTAGAAAAGATCACATTATCATCTGTATGAAACTACACAGACACGCGATTTGCACAGCCACATTCTTCCAAGTAAAACATTCATATCAGTATTTTAGTTTTCTACAGAATTAGGGGAAAATATTATCCATGAAAAGAGGTCTGCTGAAGGAGATAAAAGCTTTGAATATGTAGAGATATTAATACATAAAACCACAGGCCAAGCAAAATGTCTCTTAAATTAGATAGATCATCGTGAACAGCAATGACTTTAAAAGTTGGCACCACTGTGGATTTAAAAGGTGTTTACCAGAGCTTTCTCCCAGAGGCGGAAGTTCTTGCCGGACCTCCAGGCAGTTGGTCTGTGACATTGCGTCTTCCTCGATTTAACACAGAGTCATGTGGCAATGTGTCATGAGCTGACATAGCAAGGCCAACATAATCTCAGCCATGGGTCACTTCAGGGCACCTCTCCCACATATCTACATAAATGCACATGTATTCACAATGCAGCTTCCAGGTGAGCTAACCTGGAAGATCTTTGTATTTCAGTGTGGATTTTCATAAAGATGAGGGTTGGGGCAGTTTAAGACCAGAATATTAAATATCACATTTTTCTAAGGGAAGGCCTGAGAAGTTAGCTTTCACAGCAAACTGGTCTGTATAAACTAGCAATTGCAGGCTTGGTGCAGTGGCTCATGCCTGTAACCCCAGCACTTGGGGAGGCTGAAGCAGCAGGATCACTGGAAGCCAGGGGTTCAAGACCAGCCTGGGTACATAGCTAGATCCCACCCCTACAAAAAATAAAAATTAAAAAAATTAAAAATAAACTAACAACTGTGATGATAAGCAGTGGTTTTATTCATTCACTCACTCACCCATTCATTCATTCATTAGTTCATTGACTCAAGTTCATCCACCTACTATAGACCACAGGCATTGTTCTTGCCTCTGGGATGCAGTGGTGAATAGAGGTCCTTGCCATGGAGCTGTATTCTAATTGGGAAGACACACAGTAAAGGCATAAGCCAAGAGCTCTGGAAGATAAAGTCAGGCAGTAACAAAACCATGAAGATCATTAAAGGTAGATAAAGGGATGGAGGGGGGAAGATTGATAAGGGAAAATGTTTGAGCAGAGATGTAGATAAGGTTGAGCGAGTAAACCAAATTGTTTATACCAAACTTAGCTCACTTTACTTTCTCTATGTGTTGAAATATACAGAAAACTGAGGCTCCTGATATTTTTAACGTTGCTTAGAAAACACAGAGAAAGGACTTTGTTTCCTGATCAATGAGAAACTGGTTTACATAGATATCCTCTACCTAGCGTTGGCCTGTAGATGGGGATTTGCCTTTGAGCTCTCCGCCACACCAGATCCTTGTTGAATTCTCGTTTCTCCATTCCATCTGCGCCATAAACTCTATGCCTACAGATGTTACTAGTTTTTTCCCCCAGCTTTTCATCCCTTTCTAAGAACATGGGAAGAAAGAGTGACATGACTTTATGTTCCATTGTTTCTTGGCCACCTTGGCATCTGCTGTGTTTGTTGACCAGTTTTAATTATTTTATGACACACACAACAGGACTTGGGCTGAGGTCACCAATTTGTGACTCACAGGCTGCTAATTATTTAGCTGGTAGATTCTGGGTCCCAGTTATTGCCTTTTTGTGTTCTGCTGGGGTCAAAGTGAGGCCTCCTTAGAGCAACAGTGGGTGAAATCTCTTGAGCAAGAATTCAGCTGGCCAAATCACAGTATATGCAGTGCTTCTTATGTGCTCATGGCTTGTACCAGATAGAGGGGAACACAAGCTGGCATATCTAGTCTAACAGATAAAATCTTCTTTGGGGCAGGCAATCTGGTCCCGTGGTATTTTTGCTCCTTTGGGATTTATTTTAAGTTATGGAATCTTAGAGACAGAAGGAGTCTTGGAAATGATCCAGTCCAACCTCCACATTTTACTGAGAAGGACCAAGATTATGGGAGGCTTCAATTTTCTCAAGGTCACACAGCCCTAGTTTCTTTCGACAGCAGCAGGCTGTTCCTTGTCCTATTCAGGAACCTTGCATATGACAACCGTTCCAGTCAATCTCTGCATCAGGAGCAACAGCCCACTCATACAGCAATGGAAAACAGAAAACTATGCACAGAAGCACTCTAGAGAGATATTCTGAGACTTTTATATCATTGCATAGAAACAAACCTTTACCTTTGCTTTTAGCTCTCTCCTCTGGTCTGATTTTTTTTTTTTTTTTTTTTTAAGAGAAAGTAAGGAATCTCTTTATTCTGTTCTTTTTGTGTGTGTAACTGGGTGCAGAATCAGCAATTCTAATCATACCTCCTTGGTGTATACACATCATCATCCCATTCCTCTTATGTCCTCAGTTTGAGTACAGGCTTATATGCTTTTGTATGCTTCGTGGTAAATTTCTCAGATGTATGTGTATTTTTTAAAAAGACATAGTACACCAGATACTGACTGGTCTAGTGGAAAAAGTAAAAATTACGAAATTTAGAATCAAGCATTCACAGGTTCGAAACCAGGATCTGACACTTAATAATTGTGTCACCTTCATTTATTTAACATCTCAGAACCTCAGTTTCCCCATCTGTACAATGGGACTAGTAATAGTAACTGTCACGGGCTTTAGCAATGCATTCTCATCATTCCTCTCCTTTGCCTCTCACATGGGTAGAACTGGATCCAAAAGTGTGCTCACTTTCTCATGGGTCAATTTGGCTCTTTCCTCTTTCAAAAATGCCAAGGGAAGAAACTAAATGAATATACACTCCTTGTTTAAGAGGACTTAAAAGTTCCTCCCTAAAAGGAATTTGTAAAACAAGCATCATCTAAGACTGTTTTGCGATACTGAGTTTCTCCTTTCTCATTCTGCTTTTTTGCCCTTTTCCTCTATGTATTTCCCTTTTGTCCTCCCTACAAACAGCTTTTGTAAAACGTACATGAATGACCCAAAGCTTCCATGGTTCCTCTGTCCCTGAATCAACTGTGTCCAGACCCAAGCTTTGGATCTGTGAGTGACGCAAGAAGCTGTTTCTGGCTTCAGGAATGTTTTCCTCTATGTTCTGACTCGTCTCTTGTTCTTCTTGCCTCTCCATCTTTTTCCCACCTCTCTTCCCCAGACACCCCCACTGTTTCTCTCTTCCTGTTTTCTTAGTTTCTTTTCCTCTCCTTGGTGGCCAAAGCACCAATCAATCACAGCTATGGTCGCAATCACAGTTCTATCTGTGACTCCTCTGTCTCCGTGATAAAACAAGATAGGAGTAGCCTCTCCAGAGGCAGCTGATATCCACAGTAGCCAGTGGGAGGCTGCCTGGCGTGGACGAGTCAGCCAATAAGAGGTTTTCCTTGCAGCTGCAAGGATTGGGGAGTGAAACCACAGCTAGCTGTGCAAGTTTGCCGGTGACACAGTTAAGTGTTTCTCTTCAAAAAAACATGGGAAAAGTCTGATACATTCCAGATAATTTCAAAACGTATTTGTGGGTCAGATATACAGAAGACAAATAAAAATCTGAGTTAGATAACTATAAGCTGATGTACAAATCTCTATTTAGGTCCAAACAGCTTGCAGACTGGATGACATTAAATTTGACAATTCCCAGTTAGGGATGATAAAAATTGAACTTTTTTCCCTTTAAACCCCAAGCCATTACAAGAAGAGAGGGTTCACTCAAAGTTGAAGTTGAATAGCTAATAAAAAGCAAAGGGAAATGTGCATTAGGGGTAAAGATAGGAAAGATTTTAAATCCAGTTAAGAAACTGGACTATTTGGAAAGACACAAAAGTCTATTTTAAAACACCCATATTGTGTCTGCACGGGTGGAGCACCTTCACGGTCTAACCTAACACACCTGCCCCATCATTCCTATTCTAGGAAGACAGGGTCTGCTTGGTGCTGCGCAGGGGCAGAGCGGCTTTTGCCTTGCGTTCCCTGCACATCCCAGACTCATCAATACCATCAGGGTTATTGAGCCAGCATGGCCGTATGCCTGAGCAAACTTAGGCCTTTTATTTCATGCAGTTCCTGCAGCTAAATCTTTTTTTTCCTTCTCTCAACTTTTATCTTCACATTTCCAAACTTTGGGGGAATGAGGTTGGAGGATCACTTGAGGCCATGAGTTCAAGACTAGCCTGAGCAACAGAGACAGATCCCATCTCTACAGGAAAAAAAAAAAAATTTTAAATATTAACCAGGTTTGGCATGCCCCTGTTGTCCCAGCTATTCAGGAGGATGAGGCAGGAGGATTGCTTGGCCCCAGGAGTTCAAGCTTATAACGGGCTATGATTGTACCACTGCACTCCAGTTTGGGTAACAGGGCAAAGCATTATGTCTAAAAAAATTAAGATTACAAATTTTTAAAAAATTAAACCTACAAAATACTTGAAAAAAAGTGTAAAGAGCCACTAACATCACCCAATTTCACCAATGGAACATTCTCTTATGTAAATATAATGCCAATCATCCTCCCAGCATACTTAACATTGATACACTAGTATTATCTAAAATAAACCCCAGACTTAAACTTCCTCAATTGTCCCTGGAGCCTTTTTATTGTCTTTTATGACTTGAACAATTTTGAAAAGTCCAAGCCAGTGTTTTGCAAAATGTCCCTATAATCTGAATTTATCTAATTGCTTCTTTATAATTAGATTCACGTTAAAATATTTTTGCCAAAAGTATGACACAGATGATGGTATGTGCTTGCATTGTATTGTATCAGGAGGCAATGATGTCTGTTTGTCTTGTTTTTGTGGAGTAAAGTTTGATCACTTGGTTCAGGTGGTAACTGCCATATTTCTACTTTGAAGAGATATCCTTTTTCATTGTGATTTTTTTTTTCTCCATTTATCCAAAGGTTTTAACATCTATTAATGATTTTTGCTTTGTTGCACTGGTATTAGCAGAGAGTTAATTTGTCTGATGTTTTCATTCCTTTTGTATGCATCAGATAGAACCTTCAATATCGGGTCTTTCTGACATTGAAGCTCATACCTTTTTTAGTACACGAGCTACCTTTTTAATATGTAAATAAATAAAGCTAGTCATCTGAAGCTGCTAACAACATTTTAATTTATCTCTTGTTTTGGAGATCCATTATCTTTCATCTTGGCAGAACTGAACTCCTTCTGTAGGTTTGAAACCTGCTTTAAAAATCCCAAGACTATAGCACCCACAGAGCTGTTATTTTTAGGGCTCACACGTGAAGGAATGTACTCGAAAGAGGTAGACGATGTTCCTATCAGTTTCCCTCTCTCAGCATCACTGACATTCTTCCGCTCTGTAGGGGGGGTCCAATTTCGCTTGACTGATTTACCGATTGATGATTTCTTGTGTTTGGTGTAGAGGGGGGAGCATTGGAATAAAAATGTCAATTTGGGCTTTCTGTTTGTTTTTAGTGGCAAAGCTGGCTTGAAGGGTTTGGTGAAGCTACTGCCTTTTTCCCTGAGCCGAGATCCTGGAATTCCCTGGGTTGAGGAGAAGGTGGAGTCTGCAAAGCAGCCTTATGGAGACCTTGACCTTACCACTTCCAAGGACAACTTACAGACCCAATTCTAGTCAGTCAGTGCCACGTGGGATGACTAGAGGGAGCAGGGGCCCTACAAGCCTTGCTGGCTGCCAGGACGTGAGTACACAGACACGGCTGATCAGAGAGGAAGCCCAAGATAGAAAGCCCAGGTACTTTTCTTTCCCAGTACCTGCTTTCACTGAAAATGTCCTTGCTTTAATAAAATTAGTGTGGCTAGATTCCCACGGGAAAACACACACAGAGAGAAACCCTATTCTACCTCTCTCCCTTCTCTTTGTTATATTAAGTGGCAACAACTCCTCTAATCACTAATAAATTCAGGTTTACAAGTCACAACAGCAGTACCAGGGTTAGGCTGTGAGTGTTACAAGCACTTAAAAGGACCCCCAAATTAAAACAAAAAGTATTCTCCTTGTTTGCAATCTTTGTACTGTTTAACATGACTATTTCGACAGCCTTTATTTTCCAAACATGCAAACAGGAGAGAGTGATCTGACCCGCAGCATATTGACATACCATCTAGCTATAACCTTGAGATAAAAAGTAAAGGAAAAAGTCAAAACAGCTGCTCAAACCAAATACTAATGCAAACAAGCCTTTCTTCACTCTCAACCCGTTCCCCCAATATCAATGGAACAGACTAGCATTAACACTCACGGACAGTGGTGGATGCCCTTGGAGCCATCCTTGTGCCGCTGCCGGGGAATGGGGAGCCCAAATACAAAGCAGAAAGTCTAATGTGTTAACCGACTATCTGGCAAAGACGTATTACCATATGTATCTGCTCTGTGCCAGACCGGGTTCTAGTTGTTGGGATATCTCATCTATTTAAGGGATGTATAAAACTCGCAAGGTCTCTGCCCTTGTGGAATTTATCTAGTGATGTTAGAAAAAAAAAATCGGAGAATATAGCCTACAGTATTGAGAGGAGATAGGAAACAGCAACGGTACCAGAAAGCATGAGCTGCTTTCCTGGATTCTGTATATCCAGGAATGCAATTGCCTCAAAATCTGGGTCAAACTGTGAAATGACTATTAAAGATAGAAAGGCGGGGAGAGGCGGGAAGCAGAGAATCAGAGAGAAGCTTCTCTTTCCGTCACTCGAGGGAGGGTCCTTTGGACGTTTTTACCGAATTGTTGTTCACGAAGAGTTAAACATAATGTTTATAGATGATAAATTGCAGAGCAAGTCTCCATCTCAAAAAAAAAAAAAAAAAGCCAACCGTGACTGCACCTTCGTCCCACGCTACAAGAACCCCAAAGGTGGAATACTCCAACTTAACAGTGGTGATTTTCTGAACATCCTTGGTAGGCTAAGCTCTGGGCTAGCATTTATGGTTTTAGCTCATTGAATCCTCTCAATCAAATTCCTGATGAGATAAACACTAATTTTTATTCCCATTTCTCAGATGAAGAAACAGACATAGAAAAGTAACTTGCCCTTACTCAAGGACACAAAGCTGGTAGAGAGTAGAACCAGGATCATATCACAGCTCCATCTGACTCAAAATCGATGTCCTAAACCACTATATTGCATTTATAAACCTATGTTTCATCATTTTATTTCAGTAAAAAGGAAAAAAGTGTTAATGTTAAATAGAAAAATTAGTCAGATAGCTCCAGAAGGTGACCTGTGTTTTTAAGATATTACCTTGGAACAGACACCCAAATATATCCCTTCAGTCAAAATCAAATGACACCATTTTCTCAAATGCATGCAAAAGTAAGAGATGACTTGTCACTGCCTAAATGTACCCAAGTTCAATATCTCAAATTAGAATCACGATTCAAGAATGAACGGGGATCAGCATTTGATTCAACTGATAAATTACTCCTCAAAGTTTTATTTTATTTTACAACTGCATACATTTCCATCATCGTACTTTATTTGAAAATTGAATTAATAATAAAATAAGTTGACACTGGTTTAGTGAAAACAATATAAAACTCCATAAAAAAGTTCATGCTTGCCGGGCGCGGTGGCTCAAGCCTGTAATCCCAGCACTTTGGGAGGCCGAGGCGGGTGGATCACGAGGTCGAGAGATCGAGACCAACCTGGTCAACATGGTGAAACCCCGTCTCTACTAAAATACAAAAAATTAGCTGGGCACGGTGGCGCGTGCCTGTAATCCCTGCTACTCAGGAGGCTGAGGCAGGAGAATTGCCTGAACCTAGGAGGCGGAGGTTGCGGTGAGCCGAGATCGCGCCATTGCACTCCAGCCTGGGTAACAGGAGCGAAACTCTGTCTCAAAAAAAAAAAAAAAAAAAAAGTTCATGCTCATTGGGCCGGGCGCCATGGCTCACGCCTGTAATCCCAGCACTTTGGGAGGTCGAGGCGGGTGGATCACGAGGTCAAGAGATCGAGACCATCTTGGTCAACATGAAACCCGTCTCTACTAAAAATACAAAAAATTAGCTGGGCATGGTGGTGCATGCCTGTAATCCCAGCTACTCAGGAGGCTGAGGCAGGAGAATTGCCTGAACCCAGGAGGCGGAGGTTGTGGTGAGCTGAGATTGTGCCATTGCACTCCAGCCTGGGTAACAAGAGCGAAACTCGGTCTCAAAAAAAAAAAAAAAGAAAAAGAAAGAAAGTTCATGCCCATTTGGGAAAGAATCCATATCAAAAATAATTGTAATGGAATTAAACTTTGAAAAGAGGTAAAGGTCTTGCTTTTTACCTGAAATCATTTAAATTAAATATAATGAAAAGTGATCAGGGTGCTTATTTTTACTTCGTTTTGTGGGAAATTGTGCTGGGAATGTGAATCTATTGTACACAAAGGATGTTGGCTTTATGCTGGAACCTAGCAGGTTGAGCTGAGAAACAATTAGCTCAGTCAGCAAGCCTTTGAATCTGATGAAGCCAGGAAGTGGTCACTCCCCAGGACAGGGCAGAATGAAGGGAATCGAGGCAACAATCCAAAGCAAGGAGTAATTTTTTTTCTCTTTCTCTTAAATAAATTGTTATCAGAATTTATTGTGCCAAATTTATGCCAAGGACTATTTGAGTACATTTCACCTTTGGTAAAACAAATAGAATCTTGTTTCCAAGTAGATCAACAGTTCATATGTTTCGTGGCTACTGTCTCTAAGAAACTTCTATTTACTGAGGGCTGTCATACTCTCGTGTTTTGGTAACAAAACATCTTTTGAGACCAAGGCCCCAAGCCACCGAGGAAAATGAAGGGCCTCTACCAGGCTGCTGGCCGGATTCTGGTCACTCTGGGGAGCCTCAGTGTATGCTCTGGAGTCACCGCTTTCTTCCCTGTCTTTTCTTACAAGCCTTGGTTCGCAGGATGGAGTGTTCGGATTGCTTGTCCCGTCTGGAATGGAGCTTTGGTATGAAAATATTTTATTAAATATATTGAAAAAATAAAGGAAGAAGGGAGGGAAAGGGGAAACAGAAGAACATGTCCTTTTAAATTGTCCTAACAATACAAAGAAGTCAAAATTCCACATAAAATCAGAATCTGCCTTGGAACATTGATTTCTGTTAATTGCATTTTAAGTATAAAAATTGTCTTAATAATTGTTTCATCATGTATACGTGTATATTATGTATGTTTAATGGCATGCTGCTCAAGAAATTCTTAAAAAGTTATTTCATTTTAATCCTCTTATCTTGATATGCTAAGAAATTAGAATCCATCTTTTGAGATTTGAATTTTGAATTTAGAAAAAAACATAAACCTTGAAACATAATTTTAAATAGAGAACAAAATAAAATAACTTTCAAACTAATGCTTTCATTACAAGCACTAAGACGTGTGTACATGGCCCCCAAATTTACAAATCCCAGATATTTCCCTTTGCATGCAACTGTTTGAACTGAAAATAATTCAAGAAGAGGGGCGATGTACTTCACAATTCACTAGGAAAGTATGTGTGCCAAGTACAGTGTCTGACACTAAGTGGTACTCAGTGTACGCTCATTGAATCATTGCAGATAAACAATGGCCTGGTCCCTTAGCTCTCCAGACAAAGAAATGAGCACATCTAGCCTTGGGAGTAGCTGGCTTCCATGTTGGTATAATTTAAGAGAAGTTACAGAGAACTACCTGTCCGACAAATCTTTCTCTCACTGATTCCCATGATGCCTGACACCACTGGACACTGGAGAATTTAATTTTGAAGTTTTGATTTTAAAACATATTCTATTAAAATATAGCCACTCTTCTGTGAGATAGCATCTTAAATCTTTAAATAATTAAAACTTTAACTGGGATATCACCTAAACATTAGACCTCAGGAAATATAAGTTTTAATCTACTTATTAGACAACTATTTATGAATAGCCTACTATGTCCTTGAGTTATAACGAAGGAACAAACAAGGTCTTGATCTTAAAGGAACTTGGTCTAGTGGTGTTTGATGAGTATGTGCAGATAGATGAGGCCAGTGGGATGATGGGGGAGTGGATGGAATGAGGAAACCAGAGGGTATGCTTTTCTTTGTCAATACATTAATTTGTATCTATCACCCCAATCTTGATCTTCCCTTCTGTTCTCCAACACCTACCTGAAACCATACATTCATTCAAAGAAATCGTTGCTAAAGTTCTGCTGGAATGCAGCGGCAGCAGTTACATTTATTCAAGTGGCTACCAAACTTGTTTTGGTGACTCGGAGTCAGAAAAATATTTTACGCGAGGACCCAGAATGTTCATAAATACATCTACATTCTTACCTCTAGATAAATAGATATCTACATCTATTATGCATATATACATATAATAGACGTTTATATATCAATAAAACGAAAGTTTCTCAAAACAGTACTTAGCCTCGATGTGAAAGGTATTCTGATATTTTCTGTTTCATTTAATTTTTTTAAAATTCTGATTTCATAAAGTTTAACAATATCATGATTAGAGTTCAACCCCACATTCTTTTATTCCACTCTTTGCCTATCCTTGCAGAGTCTAACATACTCTATTCAACAGGTATTGGTGATTTTGATTAAGATTACAGATGATTGAATGTAAGCATGTTATAGGCCAAACATCTATTTTTACCAGTTAGGACTAGAGATATGATGGGAAGTGTCTCCACCACGTAGCTCATGGGTAACTATCTGATTTCAGGGGTGGCAGCATCAGGCAGTGGAGTCAGAGATAAAGGATTTAGAGAGGCAGACCTGTTTCAAGTCCTGACATTGATGTTCTTGGGAGGAGGCCAAAAACAGGACCCTCAACCAGCCAGTTCCTCATTGCCTTTAACCATAAAATGGGAAATTTTACAGATAAAAAGAGCAGACATGTAAAACTGTCTAACCCTAAGATGCACAGCGAGAATGAACACAATTTAAACAATGATTGTATAATAAAGAGCTTCGCCAATTTTAAAGCCCTCCTCAAATGCTAGTTAATACCATGCCTTTCATGTGTGCCCTACTCTCTGTTCAAGCCCTTTGTTCTTAATCCTGTGTCTCCTGCCTCACTTTCCTATCCTGTTCCTTCATGACCTGCTGAGTTTCCCATCCCGTTACCTCCTGGACTTCCGTCTCCCACCACTCTTCCCTTAGCTCACTTCTCTCCCATCACATCAGCTCCTTGCTGTTTTCAAACATGCCGTGATGTGTTTCTGCCTCAGGGCCTTTGCACTACCTGTCCTCTGCCTAAAGCCTCTTCCTGAACTTAGCTCACTCCCTAGCCTCCTTCAATTCTTGATCAATTCTTTGTAAATGTCACTTTTTTACGGAGGTCTGCTCCCATTACATTATTTAAAATTGTAATACCTGACCCTCAACTGGCACTCCCAATCTCTGATACCCTGCTCTATTTTTTCCCATGACACTTATTAACATATAAGACATTATATAATTTTTAAATTTATTGTTTGGTTCAATAAATCTGAAGAACTTGGAACAGAGAGAATGACATAGTATGTGTTCAATAAATATTGCTCAGTAAGGATTGCTGAATGACTGAATGAATCTCATGCCCTCCATTCTGTTGGTGCAGAATTTCTTATACAGTTGAATACCAATTAGGTTGCAAGGACTAAAGGTCAGGGCAGTGTTTATATCATACTAATGCAGCAAAAAATTCCCATGGGAAGGAAAGTAATACAAATGCTCAGCCTTTCAATAATGTCTAAATTTGGACCAACGTTATTTTTTTTTTTTTCCTAGTGAGTTTCCTACTGAACCACAGTTCTGTCTGATCAGGGTGAACTTCAAATGGACTCTGACTCATTCCACAACCTCCCTTACCAATCACTTCTTTATTTATTTATTTTTTTTTTTGAGATGGAGTTTTGCTCTTGTTACCCAGGCTGGAGTGCAATGGCACAATCTCGGCTCACCACAACCTCTGCCTCCTGGGTTCAAGCAGTTCTCCTGCCTCGGCCTCTTGAGTAGCTGGGATTACAGGCATGCACCAACATCTCTGGCTAATTTTGATTTTTAGTAGAGACACGGGTTCTTCATGTTGGTCAGGCTGGTCTCGAACTCCCAACCTCAGGTGATTGGCCCACCTCGGCCTCCCAAAGTTCTGGGGTTACAGGCTTGAGCCACGGAGCCTGGCCACCAATCACATCTTAATTTGCCTCCAAAGTATATCTTCATCCAGTGACAAGATTTGTACATTTCAATCATATTGGCATTTACTTTGCAGATGACTCCATATTTCTTTGAAGACTTGTAAGAGCCAGATTTTTGCATATGATACAGTATTTTGAATTTGTTCAAAGCCTTTCATTCGAGGCTTTCTAAGTACTTCATAAAGATTGGCCCTCAGACTCCCTAGCTCCATTTTGACATCTATATGACAATCAGTTTTCCTGGCATTTTGGAGCTAGGTTATTTAAAAACATCAGCTGCTAGAAAGTATTCGGTGAGGAGATCGTAGTACCTTAAGGATTAAGCTCAAGCTCTATTAATCCTGGAAAACAAGGCTTGTAGATCAAGTTCTGATGAAAAGACTGAAGTACAATGAGTTTAAACACAGGCCCTGAGGTGCTGGAGATCCCAGTGTCTTGGCCAATGGCAAGCACAGCGCTGCATCCAGAGCCCTGCTTGGAGAAGGGAATTTGGGAGAAAGGTCAGGCTAGACTTCGTTATGCAGGCCCCAGTTTCCCCAACGGTTACAGAAGGGGCTTGATTACATGACCATGCACGTCTCTTACAGCTTCACAGTCACATGACTTCCAACTGCCTGACGGTGTTAAAGAAAAACCGGAGCTGGACAGTTAGCTAAAACAATAAAAACCGATTTTATGCAGGATGATTGCAATGGGGAAAAAGAGACATCAGTATAGAACGAGGTTTGGTTCCAAGTACAGCATAAGCCAATGGGGATTTATAGCTGAGAAGCAGGGTGAAAGTCAGTGGATGAAAAATTACTAAGGCAATATCAGGGGCAAGGGGGATTCTGGCTCTCCCGACCCAGCCGTTTTCTTGCTGAAGACAGGCCAGGGTGGTCAGACATCACTTCAGGGATCGGGGAGGAGGAGAAACCTGACTAGTTATAGAGCGTGATCAGGTACTGAGGGTAAGGGGGTTCTCGCTAAACTGACTCATCAGCGTTCTTGTGCTCAAAGTGGGTTTTACAAGGTCATACACACACGGGCCTACAGGAGAAGGTTCAGAAACCTGATTAAAGTTTGATCAAGCAAAGAATCTGTCAGTGGTCCATTTTTCCACTTAGCTATCCTAAGCTTCCTCAAGGCCAGCTTGTCTAAAACCAAATTAATCATCTTGTCGCTCAAACCATGTTTTTCTTCTCCAACTTCCCTGTCATTGTCTTGGCAACTCAATTTCAAATCCTGGAGTGATTTCGACTCAACCTGTTCCTCTAAACTAGCTCTTCTCAAACTGTAACGTGCATACGAATCATCAGGTGATCTTGACGAAGGCAGGTTCTAATTCAGCAGGTCTGGGGCGGGGGCTGAGAGTCTGCGTATCTAACCAGCTCCTGGAGGATGCCCTTGTTGCTGGTCCTAGGACCACACTGGGGGCAGCAATGCCCTAAAGCAGCCCAATCCAGCCCCACTCCAATCAGTTGCCATGTAACTTTAATTTTTCCTACAAGGCATAGCCCTCGCCTGCATTCCTTCCTTTTCTGTCTCACTGTGTATCCTCCCACCCCTTACCACTTCCCACCCCGGCTCAAATTTTATGCCTAGATGGCTTTGATAGCCGAACTGTGGGAATCTATCCATTAGTGAATGATAAAATCAATCTATTGAGTAGCTAGCAACATTTACAATGAATAGAATATTCAAATGCATCACACATAATGAGGGTTACATATTATTTTGATCAGATATAAAAATATTTATAACCATGATGTGAAATGTATTAGTTACTGCGGCTAGAGTTGAAAAAACAAATCTAAAAACCAGCGTTCTACAATTACTTCTAGGCCTGTATTCCAACCTCATATGCACACAACTGGCTCGTCTTTCTAAACCTCTTCAGTAGTCAGGCTACAGTTTCTTCAAAAAGCTTCAGCATTGCTTCATTGTCCCTAAACGAAGCCCAGACATGCTAGCCTGCATTGTGCAGCCCTCCTCACCCTGGTATTACCTGGCTTTCAACCCCGATTTCTACTCTTCTCTGCCAGGAACTGACCCTTCCTTCGGTCTGCACTCCACGCTCACTGCTCCCTAAGCAGGACAGCCGCTTCCCCACCTTTGCACACGCCGCTCCCACAGCCTGAGCTGCCCTCCCTCTGGCACCTCCCATTGAACCCAAATCCGTCCTTAAACCCACTTCAGATCCTATTTCTCCATGGTGCCTTCATCATTGGTGTTTCCCCTCTAAGTGATACCTTATTCCTGAGCTCTCCTCATTTAGAAAACATTCATCCTTCTCGCTTAGGGTTGTAGCCCTTGTCGTATGTGCATTAGTTTTACACCTGAACTGACAGTCAGAACCACTACTTGTACAATTACTATCTGGGGATCTTGTTCATCTTACTTAGTCTTTCTGTGCTTCATTTTAAAAGTGGGAGGATATCGACATGACACGGTCATTGTGAGTGAACACATGTGAAGTGATCAGCATATGTTAAGCACTCAGTCCACACATGTGAACCATTATGATTACTTTATCAGCACAGTACCTGGCACATCGCTTTTCTGTAGCAGACTCATAACAGATGCTTGCAAGTGAATAAATTATCCCATATTAATACGGTACCTCTAAACGTTTCTATTTGTTTCTGAGGGCTCCCTGTTTCCTTCAATTCATCGACTTCTGAGAGCTATGTCCTCCACTCAGACAATCTAAAGATTTAGTGGGAGGCCTCACAATTATCATGCAATCAAAGTGTTAGCAGCAGCTGTTGCAAAACCCAACTCATATCCCTGGAAGTGCCTGGAGAGCCAGGCAGCAGCCTGTCAAGAAGAGCCGAGGGAGGCAAGTGCAGGATTCGGGCTTTCTCTTCTTTCCCCGCTCACTGACACACAGCCCTCACTCTCCCCTTCCTCACAACCTGGCCTCCTTTCAGCCAACTATTCCCCCTTCCGACATCCCCTCTCTCACATTTTCTCTTCCCCTTGACTTGTCCTGCCTACTCTCAAATCTCTTCCTTCTTCATTCTTTTCTCCTCCCTATCTAAAAATAAAATTTTCAAAAAGAAACAGAAGAAAGAAAAGACATCTGTGCGTCTCAGGAAAAATAATGCTCTTCTATCTCCCATGTCTGGTGAGGAGCACCAAGAAAGATGGATGTGCTAACCCCCTCAGCTGCCATTCCATTAGCAGGGAAGATTTATCAAGTTACTACAAGAGGCATTCACACTCAGCCTACTCCATGAAAGATCCTTCTCAAAGTTTTATGTAAACAAAGCAAAATTCAAGCTGGCAGCTACAAAAATAACAGGCAACTGAAATTCTGCAGCATTTTTCAACTTTTTGAAAGGAAAGAAACAGCTCATGCCAAGGTAGTTAAGGCAACCTGGAACCTCAGCATCTGAGAATGTCAGCGATCTACTCCGAGTTAAAGCAGCAGAGGGGCGTGAGCCTGACTGCCTTGCTTATCTGGCTTCAGTGTTTCTCTCTCTGACAGAGGAGCGATGTGTCAATTGAGGGCCATGCCTCCCAGAGCAGAGAAAGCCCCAGGCTTACCCCACAGCACCGACGTTACAGTTGCTCTTAATAATTCTTTTGTTTTCTTGTATTATTTATGCTGGCTCACCCTCCATAGGGTCCCTTGGAAACTTTCCTCTTGCAGAATCACGCCAGGAATCTCTTTTGATTACAGATGGTTCTGTTTTTATCCATGGGAGTTTTATGGTATGGCGATGCCAAGTCTGAAATTGTATGCTCAGCTACATGAGGGGTGTGTGTGTGTGTGTGTGTGTGTGTGTGTGTGTGTGTGTGTTTCCCTCTCAAATTCTCTAAATGCAACGTTCAAAATAAAATATGCCGGGAAAATGAAAAGCTAAGTCTCAAAACAATAAATATACCAGATCCAGCTACTACAAAAGCAGCATGTCACAAAACCATGTTGGTAAAGATGCTGATTTTTTTTCCTCTTTAACTTTGTTGATTGTATATATACAGTCATGCTTATTTCTCTGCCATGCCCTAACTTGTACTATTTTTGGAGCTGTCCATATTCCAGATCTTATTTTAGGTACATCTCTTCCTCTTCCTCTTTCTCTCTCAACCTCAAAAGAGTCATTAACCAAGAACAAATGATTTATGAGGATTGAGAATAAGCTATTTCCAATCTCAGTGACCACAAAGGTCTCCTCCATCAGACCTGGTGCTGAATCAAAGAGCCCAGTAATATTTTTTTTCATTGCCTACTTCTAAATTCTGGTGACACCATTCCCTCTTTCGTTTAACTATTTTCATTCTGCACTCTGGGCCTTTTTTCTTTAACAGAGACTATAAAGAAAAACTCTTTTGAGGCAGGGCGCAGCGGCTCATGCCTGTAATCCTGGCACTTTTGAAGGCCAAGGAGGGCAGATCACAAAGTCAGGAGTTCGAGACCAGCCTGGCCAACATGGTGAAACCGTGTCTCTACTAAAAATACAAAAATTAGCTGGGCTTGGTGACATGCGCCTGTAATCCCAGCTACTCGGGAGGCTGAGGCAGGAGAATCGCTTGAACCCGGGAGGCAGAAGTTGCAGTGAGCCCAGACCATACCACTGCATACCAGCCTGGGTGACAGAGAGAGACTCCATCTCAAAAAAAAGGGAGGGGGGGGAGAAGAAGAAGAAAGAAAGAATAAATCTCCCATCATGCATTCATTCTAATGATAATCTTTGCTATTTGAGGAATAGGGATCAGGTATTTGTATCCTGCCAGCAGGCTGAGGCTGCAGAATCTCAAAAGAAAGCAAAGTGCAAAAGAGAAAGCCACTTCGGGGTTTCATGACAAGTTCCCATTCTGGTTCCTTCCATTTACAGTTTCATCAGTTTGTGAGAAAGGTGAACAATAGACGATTAATCAAAATAAAACATATGGCAGGGGTTATAAAGGCAAGCTATTATTGCAGTGACACCTTAAAGTGGTGGAGCGGATGATTCTGATGGCAGAAGCAACACAGAGAATCAAAATCTGAGCTTGCGTGAATCATGTCTTTATGACACTAATGGCTTACTTTCCTCGTCATCACAGTTTTTTTCCACTGATGAGGAGGAAATCAGAGGCATAAATCCACTGAGTCATTTGCTGTTCCTTCAAGTTCATGATAAAGTTGTCAAACTGTGAGACAGATTGAACTCTTTCCAGAGGTACCTTCTGTGATGGATGTTATTTTTCCATTTTCTTGTCACAGGCCATCACGACTGGTGTGCTTCTACTGCTGGCTTACAGAGCATGGACCCAGAGACACCTGGTAAATATACCGATGGCAAGCAGGATGGGAGAGTGGCTGTGAGGTCAAATCACTGTTAAGTACAGTATGGAACATAAAAAATATTATTTCCAATTAGAATTGAATTTGGTCTACTTGACGCTTACTACAATGGATTTCAGTAATAAACTATGTTTTAAAGGAATAATCTTTTTTTTTTTTTTTTTTTTTTTTGTGGCAGAGTTTTGCTCTGTCGCCCAAGCTGGAGTGCAGCGGCATGATCTCAGCTCGCAGCAACCTCCACCTCCCAGGTTCAAGCAATTCTCTTGTCTCAGCCTCCTGAGTAGCTGGGACTACAAGTGCACACCACCATGCCCAGCTAATTTTTGTATTTCTAGTAGAGATGGGGGTTGCCGTGTTGGTCAGGCTGGTTTCATAACTCCTTCCCTCAGGTGATCCACCCATCTTGGCCTCCCAAAGTGCTGGGATTACAAGTGTGAGCCACCACACCTGGCCATGAATAATCTTTATCTGATCCCTGCTCCAAATATTTTCTACAAGTTCTTGTGACGATTATTGTATTTGGGGAGGACAGAGCCAGTGTGAGTACTCCTAAATTTCATTTGAAGAAATGGAGCTATTGGCTCCTCTACTTTTAGTAATATATTTTTAAGTCTCAACTCCTTAATCTGAGATCTCCTTCCAATCTTCTTGCTACCTCTCCTAAAAAAGGATGAAAAGTCTATGCTATCCTGCATTTCAACAGCATAAAACCAGATCATCCCATGATACAGAAAGACTATGGTATCTGATCATAGATTTTAATTCCCGCTAATGCAGGGCTTCTCAAACTTTAATGTATAAGTAAATCAGCTGGAGATCTGCTTAACATGCAGATTCTGATTCAGTAGATCTGGGTGAGGCCTGAGATTCTGCATGTCTGCCAGGCTCCCAGGGGATGTCAGTGATGCTGGACCATGGACCACACCCTGAGTAGCTGAGAACCTTGAGTAGGGATTTCTTGAGTAGCAAGAACCTTGAGTAGAAATTTTGTTCACTCACCTTTGTTTTTCCCAGCCCAGACCAGATGCCTCCACGTGATGGGAAATACATAAATAAATGCTTGTGAACTAATTTAATGTTTTCCCCCTCTGGCTAGTATATTTTTCTCCTGTGGTATAGACTGAAAATGAAGGGTAGTGGGAGGGAGAGCATCTGGAAGAATAGCTAATGGATGCTGGGTTAATACCAAGGTGATAGGTTGATCTGTGCAGCACATCGCCACGGCTCACCTTTATCTAAATGACAAACCTGCACATCCTGCACATGTATCCTGGAATGTAAGATAAAAGTGAAAAAAAAATGAAGATACAAGGGACGTTTTCAAGGGAAAATGAAAATTAAAGAGAGGATCGTGACCCATTGCTCCTTCATTTTCCAGTAGGAGAAATTCATAGCCAGCATCTCTTTTTTCATTTTCCTCATATTGCTAAGAACCTTTTGAAATAGCTTGTCCCTGAAGTAACGATTTATTTTTGCTTTATTTTCAGTGGGAAGCTACTTTCACCTTTGTGATTTTGAGCATTATGGGATGTCCACTTCACTTTGCAATAGCCTTGGAATCCGCTCTCCTGGGCCCATATTGCTTCTATTCATTTTCAGGGATTGCAGGGACTAATTACCTTGGCTATGCAGTTGCCTTTCCTTATCAATATGCAAAGTTCCCAATAGCCTGTGTGGACCCACCACACTATGAAGAGTACCACCTGACACTTCAAGCCCTCGACCTGTGCCTGAGCTTTGCCCTGCTCTGTACATCCCTGACAGTGTTCATCAAACTTTCTGCAAGACTTATCCAGCATGGACACATAAACGTAAGTTTCAACAAAGGGGGAGCAGATTCTTGTTCCATCCTGTATGCTAAAATGGAAAGTCTGGTATGTGAATACTTGATCTTTCTCTGTTATTTACCACTGTATCCTATATGCTCTTGATATCCAGGTCTGCACATAATAGGTACTCAATACTTGTTTTTGAATTAATAAATGGAAATATGTTGACATTATAACTGAAGTTATGGCTGTAGGTAGCACCAGCCAATTTTTATGTCAATTCACAATTTTAAAAATTATTCACAGGAACAAGACAACAGTGCCCACTCTCACTACTTCTATTCAACATAGTACCAGAAGTCCTAGCCAGAGCAATTAGGCAATAAAAAGAAATTTTAAAAATCCAAGTAAGAAAGAAAGACACAAAATTGACTCTGTTTACAGATGACATGAACTTATATTTAGAAGCCCTTAAAGATTCCATTAAAGAAGTGTAAGAACTGATAAATTCAGTAAAGCTGCAAAATGCAAATTCAATGTACAAAACCAGTTGTTTTTATACACTAACAACAAACAATCCTATCTACAACAACATCAAAAATAATAAAATATTTAAGATAAATTTAACCAAGAATGTGAGAGATCTGCATACTAAAAACTATAAAATATTAGTGAAATAAATTGAACACACAAATAAATAAAAAAGTAACCCATAATCATAAATCAGGAAAATTAACGTTGTTAAAATTTCCATTCTACCCAAAGCAATATATAGACTCAGGGCAATTCCTATCAAAAGTTCAATGGCATTTTTCACGGAAATAGAACACATAATCCTAAATGCGTATAGATCTACAAAAGACCACAAATAGCCAAAGCAATCTTGAGAAAGAACAAAGCTGAGGACAACCCAATTTCAAACTATATTACAAAGCTATAGTAATTAAAAAAGTATTATAGTAACATAAAAACAGACATTTGAACAATGGGCAGATCATAAAGCTCAGAAATAAATTCACATATGAATTTTTGTCCTAAAATATAATGACTGTGTTGTTCAAGAAAGAGGAATATTTAGGACAAAACAGAAAGTCTAAGCCTGTAGTGAGTGCTCTATGTAAGTTGTAATAAGTTTAGTAAAAATAATTAATAGAGACAAGGTTTCACTATGTTGGCCAGACTGGCCTTGAACTCTTGACCTTGTGATCCACCTGCCTCAGCCTTCCAAAGTGCTGGGATTACAGGCATGAGCCACTTCGCCCCACCAAAAGAAATTGTTTTTTAAAAAGGGAGTTGTATAATTCAGTTGGCTATGATTAAGAAGAAATTATAATAGTCTTCCTAGAGATAGGTCTTTAATATTAAAATAATACACTAATACAGAACTAAATAATTAGTTAAAACAAGATTTTATTACAAATATTGACATATTTATTCAAGAAGTTTTAAATTTTTAAATTCTATGACCTGTCTCTTTGACATCCCTCAGATTGATATCTCAAAAGTACAGCCTTTTCTCTTTGAAGGGGGCTTGGATAATAGCTCTCTCCTTCTCTTTTCGTTGGCTCCTGTAACTTTTACCATCTAAAGTAGGAAGGGAAATTTTTTTAAACAAGCAAATAAAATATCCTTTGGAGCCAGGCACAGTAGCTCATGCCTGTAATCCTGGCACTTTGGGAGGCCGATACAGGCGGGTCATTTGAGGTCAGGAGTTCGAAACCAACCTGGCCAACATGGTGAAGCCTCATCTCTACTAAAAATACAAAAAAATTAGCCCAGGCATGATGGCAGGCACCTGTAATTCCAGCTACTCAGGAGTCTGAGGCAGGAGAATCACTTGAATCTGGGAGGCAGAGGTTGCAGTGAACTGAGATCATGCCACTGCACTCCAGCCTGGGCAGCACAGACAGACTCTGTCTCTGTCTCTGTCTCTCTCTCTCTCTCTCTCTCTCTCTCTCTCTCTCTCTCTATATATATATATATATATATATATATATATATATATATATGCCCTTTGCATACTTATTATATCTATATTATCATATCTATTTATATATATTCATATGTGTCATGTGGAAGTGATACTTCACTTCCAACCTGCATGAAAGAGTTCTAATCAAGTAACTTTTAAAAATTAAGTGCCCATTGGACTGGTAAAAGTTAGCTCAGATGTCATTTAATTCCCATAATTCGGGTAATCTGTGATAAAGTTAATTTGGCAAATTTAATCTGAAAACTCTCTCCAGTAATTAAAACTCTTAAAGTCGTGTTAAACCCTTGGTTTTTATTTTCACTGGAAATTTGGATTGTTAAAAGTTAAAATAGCAGGCTAAATACAGTGGCTCATACCTGTAATCTCAGCACTTTGGGAGGCCAAGGCGGGTGGATCACAAGGTCAAGAGATGGAGAACATCCTGGCCAACATAATGAAACCCCGTCTTTACTAAAAAATACAAAAATTAGCTGAGCGTGGTGGCACACACCTGTAGTCCCAGCTATTTGGGAGGCTGAGGCAGGAGAATTGCTTGAACCCGGGTGGTGGAGATTGCAGTGAGCCAAGATCATCGCTCCACGGCACTCCAGGCTGGTGACAGAGCAAGACTCTGTCTCAAAAAAAAAAAAGTTAGAATAGTGGGAACATAAAATATGTTTTTGGTAAAGTTTATAAAACACAAAGATGTTTATTTTGCTTTATAAAAGAAAAATAGTTTTTTTTCTAATTAAAAACTATTTAATGTTTGCTTTAAAATGAAGGAAAAATTATACAAATAAAACTAGACAATAGGAACAATTATGCCAGGTCAACAAAAGTTAACTCTGAGATATGTGATTACCAAAAATAAAAAAAGTCAATATGGGGGAAGGGGAAAAACCAAGTAACCATTAAAAAGCAGAGTATCTAATGTAAGGGAATTGTTTCATTTCATAGATTGGTATCATCAGCTTCTTAAAAAATCTTTACTATAGTGAATTGTAAAAATCACCACTTTAAGGACAAAACTATTAAATGTAAATGCTACAGAATTTAAGACCTTGTTTGGGTTTATGTAAGACTCATAGCTCACCACTAATCACTAACAAGTATATGTAATCCAAATGCATAAGAGAACGAGCAGCCTAGTAAACTGGATAAATGCCACTGTAAGGTCTGTATGCCCTGAGAAAAGGACTGCCCAATGCTCCCTATAAAATACCAAGTGAAGCAGTGACTATGCTTCATATGCAAGCCACACTGGACTGGCTTTATGATGACTGGGCTATCCTCCCACCAAATACACCCATTACCCAGGTCATGGTAAATTTGGGAGCTAAGGGGACCCCTTTTACATGGGTGCCCCTCCCACAGAATCAGAGGACTGATTAAGAAATCTTATCGAATTTGCTGTCCGTCATATGTATTACAGATCAACTCTCTGCTGGGAACCCAAACCCTTTTTCAACACAAAAGGTAAAATGGTCTGGGAGTAGAAAAAGCCTGGGACCAGAACATAAAAGCATACAGATTAATAGGATTATAAAACTCAAGATGTTTATACAAACTTTATGTAAGTTGAATTCCTTTACCTAAATGTCTTATTAAAATGGGTACTGCATCTAACTGGGATGTTTCCCCTTTCTAGAACTACGAAACTGAAGGAATGTAAACCTGCTCTTTTAGGAAATGGTAATTAAACATGATAAATGGAAACTAGTAAAATCACCTAAGCCCACAAAGTGTAGGGTTGAAGCTGCTGGGCTAGTCTCCAGGAACCCTCCACTGCATAGCCCTTTGTATGGGGCATTTATCGGGGCTGATGGCAAAAGTCATATGGTTTTTGTCAAGGGCTGACAGGTGAAGGAAATGGAGAGAAACTGGTCAATGGATACAAATTTTCTGTTATAAATTGAACTAAATTTATAAAGAATAAATAAAAGTACTCTTGTTATTGAGTACGTTTCAATAACAACCACTGAACTAGAGAATTTCCATTTGATGGGGCATTTATTGCCTTGATATAGAACATTAACAGAAGCTACCCCTATGCTAATGGAAATAATGGTGCCCAAAAGAGTTCCATGATAAAATAAAAATGTTTTACACAAAAAAAGAAATAAACCTACACATATGAATCGAGTAATATTTGACAAGGGTGTCAGGAATGCACAGTGAGGAAATGACAGTCTTTAATAAATGGTGTTAGGAAAATTGGATATCTACATGCAAAAGAGTGAACTTGGACCCCGATCTTAGGCCACTCAAAGAAATTAACTTGAAATGATTGAAGACTTAAATGTAAGATCTTAAGCTGTTAAACTACTGGAAGGAAGCATAGGTATAAAGCTCCATGACATTTGTCTTGGCAATGCTTTTTTTGGATACGATACGAAAAGCACATGCTACAAAAGCATAAATAAACATTGGGACCACAGCAAAGAAACCAATCAACAAAATAAAAAAGCAGCCTACAGAATGGGAGCAAGCATTTGCAAACCATACACAAGACAAGGGATTCACATCCAAAATATATAAGGAACTCATACAACTCAATAGCAGGAAATAAATAATCTGATTTTGAAATGGGCAAATGACCCGAATCGACATTTTCCAAAGAAGACATACAAGCGGCCAACGGGTACACAAAAAGGTGTCGAGAAGAAGGTCTGCAGCGTTACAAATTATCAGGGAAATTCAAATCAAAACCACAATGAAACATCGCCTCACACCTGTTAAAATGGCTATTATCAACAGGATAAGAGAAAGCAAGTGTTGGTGAGGATGTGGGGAAAAGAGAATCCTTGTGCACTGTTGGTGGGAATATAAATTGGCACAGCCATGATTGCAAACAGTATAAAGGCGTCTCCAAAAATTAAAAATAGAAATACTACACATCCAGCAACGCTACCTCTGACAGTATAACTGAGGGAAACAAAAACATATCCCAAGGAGATATCTGCACTCTCATGTCTGCTGCAGCATTATCCACAACAGACAAGACATGGAAACAATCCAAGTGTTCAGCAGATGGACAGATGAAGAAAACATACACAATGAGGCCGGGCGCGGTGGCTCGCTCCTGTAATCCCAGCACTTTGGGAGACTGAGGCAGGCGGATCATATGCGGTCAGGAGTTCGAGACCAGCTTGGCCAATATGGTGAAACCCCATCTCTGCTAAAAATACAAAAGTTAGCTGGGCATGATGGCATGCACCTGTAATCCCAGCTACTTGGGAGGCTGAGGCAGGAGAATTGCTTAAACCCAGGAGGCGGAGGTTGCGGTGAGCCAAGATTGCACCATTGCACTCCAGCCTGGGTAACAAGAGCGAAACTCCATCTCAAAAAAAAAAAAAAAGAAGAAGAAGAAAGAAAATATACATAATGAAATATTACTCAGTCTTAAATATATGAGGAAATCATGCCATTTGCAATGGCATGGATGAAACTTGAGGGGATGATGCTAAAAGAAATAAGTCCAAGTAAAACTGTATCATCTCTCTTGTATGCGGAATCTTCAAAAGTTGAACTCAGAAGATTGTTAGGTAGTCAGTTATATGGTTGTTGTCAAGGGCTGACGGGTGAAAGAAATGGGGAGAAACTGGTCAATGGGTACAAATTTTCTGTTACAAATTGAATAAGTTCTAGGGATCTAACATACTTGAAATTTGCTAAGAGAGTAGATCTTAAATGTTCTCACCACACACACCACAAAAGGTAAATATGTGACATCATGGATGTGTTAACTTGGTTGTGATAAACGTTTCATGTTTTGTATATATATATATATATGTATATACACACACACAAAAACAAATCATCACTATATACACTGAATTTATATAATATTGTCAATTATACCTCATAAAGCTGGAAAAAATAAAATAAAATATATTTTTAAAATAAAGTGATAAAAGAAAACACTGAACTTTTTATGAATAATGAATCTGCATCCCTTTATCTGAGTCTAAGTTTAAGAGGTCATGAGAATATAGTATGTTTCCCCTGGGAAAACATATGCTAAGATAAATCAACTTTGAATTTTATTTTATTTTTTCCTTTTTTTTTGTTTTTAGTCTGGGTCTTACTCTGTCACCCAGGCTGGATGGAATGCAATGGCGTGATCCTGGCTCACGACAACCTCTGCCTTTTGTGCTCAGGTGATCCTCCCACCTCAGCCTCCTGAGTAGCTGAGACCATAGGTGTGAGCCACCATGTCCAACTAATTTTCTTATCTTTTGTAGAGACAGGGTTTCATCATGTTGCTCAGGCTAGTCTTGAACTTCTGAAGTCACCTGTCCTCTACAGCCTCCCGGAATGTTATGGTTGCAGGCATGAGCCACCTCACCAGGTCAAACCTTGAATTTTAACCCTAAACATTTGCCTGATGCTTTGCAATGCAGTTTTGCAGTTTACAATGTAGGATTGAATTTGACAATTGCTTTATTTAAATTTTACACAATAAAAAGTACTAATAGAGACAAAGACTAAGAACTTTTTGCAGAAATTGATGTAATAGGAGAGATCCAAGATGGCTGATCATTAGCAGCTCAGGATTGTGGCTCCCAGTGAAAGTGCAGAAAACAAGAGGATGCCACACTTTTAAACAAATTTTTGTTGCTCACGGACCAGGAGATTTCCCGCGGAGGAGCCCCACGGGTCACCACCACGACTCTTGTGGCCAGCACAGCTGTTTTGCCAGCCCTTTGCATGGCGGTTTTTGGTGCAGAAAAGCACCATCAATCTTAACACCGCTGTTTTAGCCGGCGCAGTGGGTTGCTCAGATTCCAGCGCCAACAATCAATAAATTGGACGTCCACTCAGAAACCTAATTAGAAAGGCAGTAATTACAAACACGACAGATGGATAAATTTATAACGAAGGGAAGAAACCAGCCTAAAAAGGCTAAGAATACCCAAAATCAGAACGCCTCTCCCTCTACAGGGGATTACAGTTCCTCATCAGCAACAGAACAAGGCCTGATGGAGAAAGACTGTGTTCCATTAACAGAGGAAGGCTTCAGAAGGTGGATGATAAGAAACTTCTGGGAGTTGAAGGAACTTGTTCTAACACAATGCAAAGAAGCTAAGAACTTTGAAAAAAGATTTGATGAAATGCTAACAAGAATAGATAATATAGAGAGGAATATTAGTGACTTAACAGAGTTGAAAAATACAACACGAGAACTTTGCAAAGTATGCACAAGTTTTAACAGCCGAATTGATCAAGCAGAAGAAAGGATATCAGAGGTTGAAGACCGACTTAATGAAATAAAACGAGAAGACAAGAATAGCGTAAAAAGGATAAAAAGGAATGAGCAAAGTCTCCAAGAAATATGGGACTATGTGAAAAGACCTAATCTACGTTTGATAGGTGTACCTGAATGCAACAAAGAGAATGAATCCAAGCTGGAAAATACTCTTCATTATATTATTCAGGAAAACTTTCCCAACATAGCAAGGCGGGACAATAGTCAACTCCAGGCAATACAGAGAACACCACATAGATATTCCTCAAGAAGAGCAACCCAAGGCACATAATCATCAGATTCACCAGGGTTGAAATGAAGGAGAAAATACTAAGGGCAGCCAGAGAGAAAGGTCAGGTTACCCACAAAGGGAAGCCTATCAGACTTACAGCAGATCTCTCAGCAGAAACCCTACAAGCCAAAAGAGAGTGGGAACCAATATTCAACATCCTTAAAGAAAAGAACTTTCAGCCGAGAATTTCATATCCAGCCAAACTAAGCTTTACAATCGAAGGAAAAATAAAATCTTTTGTGAATAAGCAAGTACTCAGAGATTTCATTACCACCAGGCCTGCTTTATTAGCTTCTGAAAGAAGCCTCCCACATAGAAAGGAACAACCAGTATTAGCCTTTCTGAAAATATACCAAAAAGTGAAGAGTATCAACATAATGAAGAATTTATATCAACTAATGGGCAAAATAGCCAGCTAACATCAAATGGCAATAATCTTAAATTTAAATTGACTAAATCCCCCAATCAAAAGATACAGCCAAAACCCATCGGTATGCTGCATCCAGACCCATCTTACATGCAAGGATACATAAAGAGTCAAAACAAAGGGATGGAGAAAGATTTGTCAACCAAATGGAGAGCAAAAATAAATAAATAAATAAAAAGAAGAGGTTGCAATTCTCACCTCTGGTGGAATGGATTTTAAAGCAACAAAGATCAAAAGAGGACATAATGGTAAAAGGATCAATGCCACAAGAAGAGCTGACAATCCTGGATATGTACGCACCCGATACAGGTTACATAAGACTTGTAAAGAGACTTGGACTCCCACACAGTAGTAGTGGGAGATTTCAACATCAATATTAGATAGATCAATGAGACAGAAAATTAACAAGGATATCCAGGACTTGAACTCAGATCCGGAACAAGTAAACTTAATAAACATTTATAGAACTCTCCACTTTAAACACACAAGATATGCACTCTTTTTTTTTTTTTTTTTTTTTTTTTTAATTTTTTATTGGATTATAGGTTTTGGGGTACATGAGCAGAGCATGCAAGACAGTTGCGTAGGTACACACATGGCAGTGTGCTTTGCTTTTCTTCTCCCCTTCACCCACATTTGGCATTTCTCCCCAGGCTATCCCTCCCCACTTCCCCCTCCCATTGACCCTCCCCTTTTCCCCCCAATAGACCCCAGTGTTTAGTACTCCCCTCCCTGTGTCCATGTGTTCTCATTTTTCATCACCCACCTATGAGTGAGAATATGCGGTGTTTCATTTTCTGTTCTTGTGTCAGTTTGCTGAGGATGATGTTTTCCAGATTCATCCATGTCCCTACAAACGACACGAACTCATCATTTCTGATTGCTGCATAATATTCCATGGTGTATATGTGCCACATTTTTCCAATCCAGTCTATTATCAATGGGCATTTGGGTTGATTCCAGGTCTTTGCTATTGTAAACAGTGCTGCAATGAACATTCGTGTACATGTGTCCTTATAGTAGAACGATTTATAGTCTTTTGGATATATACCCAGTAATGGGATTGCTGGGTCAAATGGAATTTCTATTTCTAAGGCCTTGAGGAATCGCCACACTGTCTTCCACAATGGTTGAACTAATTTACACTCCCACCAACAGTGTAAAAGTGTTCCTTTTTCTCCACATCCTCTCCAGCATCTGTTGTCTCCAGATTTTTTAATGATCGCCATTCTAACTGGCGTGAGATGGTATCTCAATGTGGTTTTGATTTGCATCTCTCTGATGACCAGTGACGATGAGCATTTTTTCATATGATTGTTGGCCTCATATATGTCTTCTTTCGTAAAGTATCTGTTCATATCCTTTGCCCACTTTTGAATGGGCTTGTTTGTTTTTTTCCTGTAAATCTGCTTGAGTTGTAGATATGCACTCTTATCAGTACCACATCACACCTACTCACAGGTTTAAATGAAATATTGGTTGACTATTATTAAGCACGATTGATGGTATAAGGGAGGTTTTCAATGCGCATTTTTAGACTGCATCTTAGCCTGGGCAATTAAGCAACATTCCTGTTCTCTCTCCCTCCTCCTCTTCCTCTTTTTTCCTCTTCTTCATTCCTTTTGTTTTCTTTTTTTCTCTCAAAAAAAAAAAAAAAAAGACGCCAAGCACTATCTGTAATCCCCACACTTTGGGAGGCCGAGGCAGGTGGATCACAAGGTCAGGAGATCAAAACTATCCTGGTCAACATGGTGAAACCTCATCTCTACTAAAAATACAAAAATTAGCTGGGCATGGTAGCATGCTACTCGGGAGGCTGAGGCAGGAGAGTCGTTTGAACCCAGGAGTCAGAGGTTGCAGTGAGCCGAGATCACACCACTGCACTCCGCCTGGTGACAGAGCAAGGCTCCGTCACAAACAAACAAGAAAAGATCTGAATGATTGTCAATATACATATATCCCGGGCCATGGAAACTGCTCTGCCCTGCAGTCACTGCAGAGAGGAGCAATCTGAAAAGAAAGAAAAAAAAAGAAATTGATGTAATAATATCCTTAATATTTTAATAGTTTAATACAGACACCTTAACTTGGCTTCTATCTCATGATTCAGATGTGCTGTGACTTGAAAATACATAGAAGAAATTCTCCCAGTATTTCCATTCCTACCCCAACAAAGAGGCTGATATATCCTAACATCAAGTTTAGCTTTCTAACTTTTTCCAGAAAAGCTAATCATCCCACTAATGATACGGTACTAATAGAGGGTTACTATGTGTCAGTGTACTTCCCTACTTTACAGACAGATTCTGAGGCTAAAGAGTTTATGTATCTTGCCCAAGGACACACAGCTAGAGTAAGAGAGCTAGATTCAAAACCAGAACCATTTCTCCCAATCGAGCCAGCTTCATCGTGGCCCTCCTCATTACTGGCCTCACAACCTTTCCCCCTCTGCCTGTTTGTTTAAGCGCATGGCTCCGGCCTCCAGGAAGGTTGGAGTAGGGCCTCGGGGAGAAGAGCAGAAGTGACCTGATTCTAAACTCTTACCAGCTTATGCTGATGCTGATCCTTCATGGGTTGAACAGCTTCCCTTTGGAAAGAGATACTTCCCACTGCAAACTCTCATGCTGGCTTTATGATTTAGATTAGTATCATATTAGGGTCAAATGAATTTGGATAGTGTTAGCCAATTTGTTTTTTCAGGTTGATTCCATCCACCCCAACCAGCAAAGCTGCAATACAAGAATTTGGCACTCTTGATGCCTTTTGTGGTCAGTTCTGTCCTCTTCAACTTCTACACAAGTCTGCAAAGGAAATCCTGTGCGTTCTTAGGAACAGAGTTGATTTTACAAGGAGGCCTGCCAAGAGTTGAGGGAAGCAAACCCAAATCACCTCCCCCACTATACTGCCAGGGCATCTGGAAGTTTAGTATTTGAGATTTCTTCCTTGTGACAAACATCCACACTTTCTGGAGCCCCCCACAACCTTTTTTTTTTTTTTTTTTCAAAGGAATGCATGCCTAGGAGCACCACGCACTGAAGGGCTGACAGTCACGACCCCTTAACATGGGCCAGGCATCAGACATCTGGCTGTCACCTAAGGCATAACACAGAGGCTTAATGTGGGATGGAGGGCAGGGAGAAAGGGAAAAAATATGTGCAGAGCTTGGTAAGTCTCCTCCATGAAGATTCAACAGTGAGGCCACCTGAAGTGCCTGGGGAGAGAGAAATGAATTGAAAACAGATCGGTTGGGTTCAAAAGTAAGGTTCTCCGGCTTTGGCGGTTAGCATTTCCCATCTTGCTCAGGACACAACTTCTTGGTGTGTGCCTTCTCAGCCGGGTACAGGGCCAACACAACTATAACGCATTTCTTAGAGTAGACTAATGCTGTCAAAATCACACAGGGTTCTTGTGAGGCCAGATTTCTGCCTGCCATCTGAGCCCTATTATGTCCGCAACTCTGGAGTTAGAGGCACAGAATGTGCATTTTTAACACATACTCCAAGAAATCTAATGGCCACTGGAGGTTAAGAATCACACTGTATTTTGTAAAAGATTCTCTTCCTAGCACAAGATTCTCTTAGTGTCACTTTTTGACAGCCTCCCCATCTGCATAAAATGCAACACTAATTTAAGTGAGAGTTTTAGATAAATTTAATAAGCATCATTTCCTTGGTGAGTGTTTTGGGATGACTTGACACCCCGTAATTCATAATGGTGGCAGATTGTGTTTCATTAGAGAGGATAAGTGGCTGACATAACGGGACATAATGTTCTGTATTAATAAATATACCATTGCCCCAAGCCCATGAGGCACACACACACAGCCTGAGCAAACCTTTGCCACCATGTAGAAGTCTCTGCTATGTTTGGCAAAATTTCCAGCAGTGAAATGTGTATTGTTCACTAAAAATTTTAGAAAATGCACAATTCTCTTAAAAGGAAAAGCAGATAATTTGTCCAAATACAGAATTCTACATAGTGAGTCTATATTTCATTTACCCCCATACAGTGATGTCATTAGGGTCCCCACATGCAGAAAGTGATAAACAATATTTTAAACATTTCATTAAAAATTATATTGGTACTCAGCAACCAGGTAAGAAAAAGAAAGTTTAAAAATGTTTAAAAATTATTAAAAATTATAATATAGGGCTAAACGCCGTGGCTCACACTTGTAATCGCAGCACTTTGGGAGGCTGAGGTGGGCGGATCATGAGGTCAGGAGTTTGAGACCAGTCTGGCCAACATAGTGAAACCCCGTCTCTACTAAAAATACAAAAAATCAGCGGGGTGTGGTGGTGTGCACCTGTAATCCCAGCTACTTGGGAGGCTGAGGCAGGAGAATTGCATGAACCCAGAAGGCAGAGGTTGCAATGAGCCCAGAATGCACCATTGCACTCCAGGCTGGGCAACAGTGCGAGACTTCATCTTAAAATATACATATATAATATAAAATATGCTACTACTGATTCACACTTTTTTCTTATTTAAGCAAAACACTGACAATGCTTTAAAAAGCTGCACTTTTAAGTGTCACCCTGAAAATTAACATTTTTAATGTAAATTCTGTGCATATCAGAAAATTTAAGAGTCATGAAAGTTTGTAAGCGAAAGCAATGGTTTGCAAAAACATTCGGAGAAGTGGTAGTTTTGTATTTGTACACTCATGAACTGAATAAAGTCAACTGATCCATATGTAACAATCAATATTATAACGAAGAATATTCACTTCTAGGAGTTTTTTTCTATACGTTCAAAAATACGTTTTCAGAAATGAATCAAGCACCCCCTGAGGAACCACCACATCCATTATTTCTCTCCTCTCTGTGTTGCCTTGTTTTGGTAGAATCCAGGTCATCTTGTTAAAGTTCACACAGTGAAGGTGTGTGAATGTCCTGTCAATTGGTACCCAACCACCACCACAGTGAGAAATGCTTGAAAGAGGCATGAAAGGTTTGATGACTTTGATAGACACAAAGGGGCGTGTGAGTCCTCTCCGCCGTCCAGGGCCTCACGGGAAGGGGTGGTGCTGAGAAAGGATAACAGCCACCTGCTTAGAAAGCTTGTTGCAGAATGTTGAAGTGGCTCTGTCGGCTCCAAGACCCAGCATAGGGGGCCAGCGAGCATAACACAGAGTCTAAGTCGAGGAACAAAAACGCGAAACAACCATAGCCGGAATTGTCTACATTCTTGGTCCAATAAGTAATAAAGTGATGGGAAAGGAAAGAATCGGGAGGCCAGACGCACTGCAGCTGTCCCTGCAGCTACTCAGCCCCTCCTCCAAGGAATGGAATGGCCCTGTTTGTTTTCCTTTCATTATTCGGTGTTGTGTTTTGTGTCCTCTTTAATGAAAGGGGGAAAGAAAATATTTCCTTCTTGTCATGTGATACAGTGGTTTTACTTTTTTCAATGAATTGAGAAATATCTGCTTCACATAAGAGACTCAGTTAAACCTTGAACTGCAATCCCTAAACATAGGGAGGCAAATATTTGCCAGTGGAGGACCCTCTCCCACCCAGCAGAAGACAAATGGGCAGCAAACGTGCTGGCCCCAAATCTTCCACGGGTCTTCCACTGCATCATTAGCAACATGAATGTGCTTTGAAACAGATTCATCTATGACTCTCACCCTAAAGGTCTGGGGCCTCGGGTTAGGCTATAGTTAAGATATTTCCGATGCTCTTGAAAGTAACCCCGCTTGTATAGATCTAATTCGAACTCGTGCAGGACCACAGAACAATAATGACTCATTGTATTTCTTCTTTGTAAATTGTGTCAGGAAGTCTCCTCACGATGGTCAGTAGAGAAATCAGAACCTGGAAAAATAATCACAATGTAGGGCATTACTACCTCTGTTTCTCTAACATATTGACAGTGACATAAAACGGGGCACTAGAAGAATTGCAGGTGGCAGTGATTGGGCAGTTACTGTTCCTCACATCACTTAAAGGTTCACTGTGCCCATTTCACAGATGAGGGCACTGAGACAGCCATGGAGAAAATGTGGCACATATACACCATGGAATACTACACGGCCATAAAAAACAATGAGTTCGTGTCCTTTGTAGGGACATGGATGAATTTGGAAACCATCATCCTCAGCAAACTGACATAAGAACAGAAAATCAAACACCGAATGTTCTCACTCATAGGCAGGTGTTGAACAATGAGAACACATGAACACAGGGAGGGGAGCATCACACACTGGGGTTTGTTGTGGGGGATAGGGGAGGGACAGCATGGGGGGAGGAGGGGAGGCATAACATGGGGAGAAATGCCAGATATAGGTGATGGAGGGATGGAGGCAGCAAACCACATTGCCGTATACGTATCTATGCAACAATTGTGCATGATCTGTACCTGGACCCCACAACCTAAAGTACAATTTAAAAAAAAAGGGTTCAGTCTCAGGTCTTGCAAAGTCTGGGGTGCAGGCTCCCGGCCCCTGGACTGTGTCACCTCCTTTAGGTGGTATATCAGCAGTCACATCTACCGACCCTGTATCATCACACTTCTCTTGGAAAATCTTTTTCATGCTGCTCACCAACAAAATATCATTCATATTTTGGAAATGCTAACATTCATATTTTAGAAATGAAGCCTATTTTTCCAGGATATTTGCATTTCATTTAATCAGAGGGACCACACCAAGGGTGATAGCAACTTACTGAGGGAGGAAATGAGACTGAAGTGTTTATTGTAATGTATTAAAGTCAGTTTGATATTTCATCAAAGAGGGAGTGGTAGGTGGGAGGGGTCAGGATCCTGAGAACCACTCTGTATATTTTTTACTTTATAAATTATCATAGGCTCAACATATTTTCGTCTTGACATGCAATCAATGTAATCTTTTAATATAAAATATTCTAATTGTTTTTTTTCTTGCTTCCCAATCTTAATCTAAAGTGTTATTATTATTATATTTTTTTTTGAGACAGTCTCACTCTGTCACTCAGGCTGGAGTGCAATGGCACAATCTCGGCTCCTGGGTTCAAGCCATTCTGCCTAAGCCTCCCAAGTAGCTGGGATTACAGGTGCCTACCATCACACCCCGCTAATTTTTGTATTTTTAGTAGAGACGGGGTTCTACCATGTTGGCCAGACTGGTCTCGAATTCCTGACCTCAGGTGATCCACCTGCCTCGGCCTCCCAAAGTGCAGCGATTATAAACATGAGCCACCATGCCCAGCCATAAATATTTCTGAAAAGATATTAAATATAACTTATTTAAAATGAATAAAAAATATATTTGAAACAAATAAAAAGTATTTGTTTTATAAAAGAGCAGAAACTTGAGTAAAAAGCAGAAGATCTAATTTTCTATAGCAAAGAAAACTGCATGTGGATTGATAAGTATATCTGAATGATTACAGTGGCGCTAACATGGGAGTACAATACCATTTAGAATGTCACAATGTAGGTTTGATACTTTAAATTTACTAATTCAAAAAGAGAAGACTCGAGGGCTATTGCTGGATGCCTGAGATTTCCCACAGGAAAGAAGAGAGAGAAACAGAGGAAGTAATTAGGACAAAACAATGGAGGGGTGTGGGGTGAGGAATGACACAATGACACTTCCCCTTCGAGACTGGCCAGAGAAACCAGAAGGGACTGTGTGGACAAGCTGGCAGCTCACTGCCGCACAAATCAGCCGTCGGGAACTTGAGTTTCCTTACCTCTCAGACCCCGGCCAACCTCCAAGGACCTTTCCAGATCTGCTCTAGCCTGTGGTTTTGAAATGAAATGTCATTCCATTTGAGTTAATTATCATCAAGGAGGAACTACATGAAGCAAGTGAAAAAGTTTTTAAAGAATGGAATGGCTGGCTGTCTACCTGTCCTAAGCCACACTGATGTGTCCCTGATATCTACCGTATCACCGTGTTGCTATGTTAGCTGCAGACACAGTACGTGCTGGGAATGTTACTCATGTGAGATCTAGTTGCAGATTCCCAGATCACTTTCACCGCTTTAGGGCAGCATCTTTCTTTGCTCAATATTCAATCTGTCATAACAAACTAATTGCAGTCTTTACAAAAAAAAAAACTTTATATTATTTACATACAAATTTCAGTTTATTTACAAAAAAAATTGTTTGTTTGCTTTTTTAAGATGGAGTCTTGCTCTTTCGCCAGGCTGGAGTTCAGTGGCGTGACCTCGGCTCACTGCAACCTCCACCTCTTGGGTTCAAGCAATTCTCCTGCCTCAGCCTCCTGAGTAGCTGGGACTACAGGCGTGCACCACCACACCAGGCTAATTTTTGTATTTTTAGTAGAGATGGGTTTTCTCCATGTTGGCCAGGATGGTCTCAACTTCCTGACCTCGTAATCCGCCTGCCTCGTAATCCGCCTGCCTCGGCCTCCCAAAGTGCTGGGATTACAGGCATGAGCCACTGCACCTGGCCAAAAAAAAAATTGTTTTTAAACGTTTTTTCCTCACTTACATCATATAACTAACGTAATGTGATAGCTGAAAAAAAAGCTGGTAGGTAGAGCAATGAGACTACAAGGTGCTGGACTGTAATTAATGCCTCTTTGACAAGAGGCGTATCTGCTGTTCACTAGAGCATGACTTCCTTTGTCATCTGTCAAGGATTGTGAACCCAAAGCCTAAATACAATATTTATTATTCATACCTGCTCCTCAACATTTATTGGGTACATATTATGTGTGTGATATCTAGCCAAATGTTACAGACAGAAATATGAGCCAGACACATCCCTGCCTACCATTGACTTACAGGAATTAAAGGGAAATGAGGCTTGGGCCAGGAGGACCAAGAGAACAGATGAAGAATAACAGGATCTGCATTAGTCAGCAACCATGGCTATGGAGACGAGGTGATACCTTTGAGAAATATTTACAAGGTGGAATCCACAGGACTTTGTAACAGTACGTGGGACAAGAGAGGAACCCAGAAAGATGCTAAAAGTTTCAGGCCTATCAGAGACCCAGTCAAAGTGACTGGATTTAATGTGGGTCACGCTCTTGTCACTGAGAGTAAATCCTCAGTTTCACATCTCATCATTAGTCGGAAGGCATTGTAAGAACTTCACAGAGGAAATTAGAGGCTTCCTGCCTACCACTCTAGCCAAAGAGGCTAGAGTGAGGCTTGCCCTGAATACTCTCTAGTTAATCCTGGTTACCTATCAGATACAAATGAGACCTTGCTTTGAGTTTATAATGCATCCTATCTAGCACTGAAGGGGATGGGCTGTAAGACAATTTTAATCTAGGCCGATTGTATTTACAAGTAGCTTCTGCTTTTCTTTTACTAAATCTCCCATGGCAAACAGTGTGACCTTCTCTGTGAGGCTTTTCTCCTTTCAGCCATCCCTGGACAGAAGGGATCGCTTCTTCCTTTGCACCAGCACTGCAGTCTATGGCAGGTCCCCAATAGTGCACCCTTATTATTTTCTTGATATATTGCTTCTTGACCGACTTCAAACTTCTTGAGGGCAGAGACCATGACGGTTCAACTCTGATTTGTAGCCCCCCGCATAAGGCCTGATTTAAAAAGAAAAATAGGATCTTACTGTTAAGTGAACTAACGCTTCTTTATTGCCTTTTCTCATGTGGGCCTCAATTTGGAAAAAAGAAATTGAAAACTTAGAGGTCTTGCAAATAATATATTGGAAACTTCAGGAAAATAAGCAAGATTTAACAACAGGGACTGTCACTGATTAAGCACTGACTAAAACCCAAGGCCATTGAACTGAACACCTCTGGAGGCCACCGATATCATTAGTCCATGAAAATGGCGTCGCAACAATACGAACAGCGCCCCCTAGAGTTATGTAAGATGAAGCTTTGCTATCTGGTCAGGAAGCCTAGGCTTAATTTTAACAACTGAGCCATCCATTTCCCTTTCAGGGTCTTGGTTAACTCATCTATAAAACAAAGTGGACTATATCAGTATTTCCCATCATTCTGTGTTTAAAGCCCCTTTCATAACAATTTCATGAAAGCTCTTAGTCAAAAAAATTTCATTTTATCATGGTATAAAGTTGTTTTTAAAGATTGTAATACAAAATTTAATATAATCTTTACAATATTCATAATACAGTTAAGTAAATTTGTACTTTTTCCATTTAAGAAGTACCATTTTACTTCATTAAGATTAAACTGAACGTGTTAGCATCACAGAGGAACTACATGAAGCAAGTGAAAAAGACAGTTTTTAAAGAATGAAATGAAACATTTTTTGGACAGAGGTTACAGTTGCATTGTATTATGTTCAGGATTTTGTATATTTTAGGAAGTCAAAGTATACTAAAATTTAGAATTACATTTAACTATGTGTTATATCCAAACAAAAATGAACCAAAATATATGATTTAAGGTTTGTAGTTATTACGTCCGATTTGGTTTTATTACTAACCAAATAGGGATATGAGAAAAAGTATCAAGTTAGTATTTGTGAGCAATTCACTGCAAATAGCACATTGCCAATCAGTGACAATGAATGAAAGACTAAATCAGGCAGGGCGGTAGCTCACACCTGTAATCCCAACACTGGGAGGCTGAGGCTGGCGGATCACCTGAGGTCAGGAGTTTGAGACCAGCCTGGCCAACATGGTGAAACCTCATCTCCACTAAAAATGCAAAAATTAGCTGGGCATGGTGGCAGACACCTGTAATCCCAGCTGCTCAGGAGGCTGAGCCAGGAGAATTGCTTGAACCCAGTAGGCAGAGGTTGCAGTGAGCCAATATCACACCACTACACTCCAGACTGGGCAACAGAGAGAGAGAGTCCAACTCAAAAAAAAAAAGAAGAAGAAGAAGAAAAAAGAAAAGCGAACTTATATATAATCTTATATAAATATAAACATATGTATGTTTGTATAAATATGTCTATATAAGTATATGTGTATACATATGTGTGTGTGTACATATACATATATTTGAGACTGAGTCTTGCTCTGTCACCCAGGCTGGAGTGCAGTGGCATAATCATAGCTCACTGCAACCTTCAATTCCTGGGCTTAAGCAATCCAGTCCTCAGCCTCCCAAGTAGCTGGAACTACAGGTATGTACCACCATATTCAGCTTATTTTTTCTTTTTAACACAGAACTATGAGATACATTCTGATGTACTTCAAATGCTAAGCAGATGAATACAACATATGGTTTGGTGAAGATAATCTTGAGGAACACTGACAAAATTATTATCATTTTAATGCTTTTTGTTTCAACATCAATGTTCCTTTGTCAGCATCAGTGATCTGTATACCATCTATTTCCAAAGACCGTTATGAGCTCACACCTGTAATGCCAGCACTTTGGGAGGCCAAGGCATCAGGTCACTTGAGGTCAGGAGTTTGAAACCAGCCTGGCCAACATGGTGAAGCCCTATCTCAACTAAAAATACAAAAATTAGCTGGGCATGGTGGCATCCACCTGTATTCTCAGCTATTCAGGAGGCTAAGGCAGGAGAATCACTTGAACCGGGAGGCAGAGGTTGCAGTGAGCTGAGATCACAGTACTGCACTCCAGTCTGGGGCAGAGAACGAGACTCCACCTCAAAACAAATGAACAAAGACCATAATGATTATATGAATTAGGCAAAGTAGACAATTAAATGGATGACAGTTGAAAACAGTTATAGCATAAAACAATGTTCAGATGAGAAAGAAACCACACTCACCCTGAAGTTTCCAAAGAATTCTTTTTTTTTTTTTTTCTCGATCTGTTGCCCAGGCTGGAGTGCGGTGGTGTGATCTCAGCTCACTGCAACCTCCACCTCCTGGGTTCAAGCTATTCTCCTGCCTCAGCCTCCAGAGTAGCTGAGATTACAGGCATGCGCCACCATGCCTGGCTAATTTTTTGTATTTTTAGTAGAGATGGGGTTTCCCATGTTGGTCAGTCTGGTCTCGAACTCCTGACCTCATGATCTGCCCACCTCAGTCTCCTAAAGTGCTGGGATTACAGACTCAAACTGCCTGGCCCAAAGAATTCTTAAAAAGCAAATTAATTTATTGTTAACATTTAAATTGAAATTAAACTAGGCATTCTAAAGCTTTTAACGATGCAATAACTTTTTTTGTAGAAGGTCTTCTCTGTCTCCCAAGGGACTATAGCCAGAGTCCCTTGTTTACATATTGTCTATGGCTGCTCTAACACCACACTGGGAGAGGTGGACAGATCCACAAAAGTCTTCTAGCCCACAATACCTAAAGTATTCATTATATAGGCCATCGCAGGAAAGTTTCCTGATCTTTCTTCTAGAAAATTGATATGCATCTATGAAGAAAACAGACAAAAAATGTGGAGTCTATTTTCAAGCAGAAAGACACAGAATAAACAATAAACATAAACAATTAAGCAGTATATTAGAAGAGGGTAAGTGCAGTGTAAAATAAAAAAGAGGCCTTGATGGGGCACGTTGGCTCACACCTGTAATCCCAGCACTTTGAGAGGCTGAGGCGGGAAGATCATGAGGTCAGGAGTTTGAGACCAGCCTGGCCAATATGGTGAAACCCCATCTCATGACTCACCAGTCAGTCATGGTGGTGCATACCTGTAATCTCAGATACTCAGGAGGCTGAGGCAGGAGAATCGCTTGAACCCAGGAGGCGGAGGTTGCAGTGAGCCGAGATCATGCCACTGCACTATAGCCTGGGCGACAGAGCAGGACTCCATCTCAAAAAAACAGAAAAGAAACCAGGAAAGTTCAGACTGGGAGCGCGGGGGTCAAAAGGGTAGCAGTTTGCAATACTAAATTTCATGTTTATGTCTTCCTAGCCATACCTTAAATCTTACCTAAACTTGCCGCAGAAGCATTTCAAATCTAAAAACCACTCATACGTCATAGGGAACATACGATGGAATCTAATTCTCCAGGAAAGGATAGAGAGAAAAAGTGGATTTGCATTTTCATGCCAAAGAGCAGTGGTGTGTTGGAGAATAATTGTTTTCACCATTATTTATGAGACATGGAGAACCTGGCATGCAGGGCCTCTTCTGAAGTCAGACAGTTTGAGGTTTAATTATCTCTTCTACTACTAATCATCTGAGTAGCCTTGAGCAAATTGATAGTAAACCTCTCTGAGCTTAAGGTACCCCGTTTATAAAATGGAGATAACCCCTACCTCATATGTTGCAAGAATAAAACGGATAAAATTTCTTATAAGGGTCTGACACAGGGCATACACTTGATAGGTGCTCAAGAAACATTCCTTCCCCTCACTCTTAACGACATTTAAATACTTGGTTCCCATTCAAAGATTTTTGGATAGTGCCCTTTAACCTTCTGTTAATTTTTGAAAAGCCCCAGCCCAATCCAAATAAGGCAAAACTAACAGCAAATGACCAGCAGAGTATTGGACAGAGAGATTCCCCACTTCCTTAGACAGGCCTGCCCACAAAAGTGATGGCTTTTCCTGAGTGTTTTATGATTACGCCAGATTATTTTATTACACATATATTTCTTTTTTATGTCTTTCCACCACCCCCTCTTACCACTACCACCAATTTTGTTCTCTGTTGATTCCTCTTAAATCCTTAAGTGGTACCATGATGCATTGTGAGTCATCCTTCACTGGACCTGTGACATAAAAAGGGGCTAAATTAAATGTCAGAAGTGGCACTTTATTTTCTTCGATAAACTATGGAAATAAACACATCTTCATTTGTTTTTCTTCCTAGGGTCAAATGAATGGACAGTAAATGTGGAACAGTGTTTGTCTTAAATTTGCCTTATATGTGGTCTTTGAAATATTTACAAAATAATTTTGACCTTTAAACTCTTTTCCACTATGTTCTTATTAAATAAAAATTTAAATTGTTTTATATTTTAGCCTTTTAAAGTTAACCTTTTTCTAATTAATATATTATGACACACAAATTGAAATTGTACTATTATTGTTATAGAAATTTTAAAATTTGAAATATAAATTTACAGTGAATGAATGTTGTCTTTAAGTTTCTCTTGCTCCCTGGGTGATGTCTCAATAAACTGTAATTTTATATTACTTAAATTAAGGAAACATTTTTCTAAGCTTTTCTTCATTGTCATTACCAAAGAGACTCAAAATCTCCAAAGCACACTCAAGATACTGAATTGTGCCGTAAGGAGAAGGGCCTTCTGCAGAGCGAGTGTGACCCTCCCTTCTAGACGATCTGGCTCTTGTCTTTGGCGCTCATGACAGTTTAATAGTTAGAAGGCATCTTAGAGGTCTGTTAGGCCAACTTCTCATCAAATGTCCCAAGATCTATAAGCCCCTTACAGTTCAACCATTCCCAAAAGACAACCCATTCAGCTATTGAGTAGCTTGAATGTCCAGAGACCTGCTTCTTATACTCTCTCTGTCCTGGTCCTGTAACTGTAGCTCTTTACAGCATAATGCAGTGGTTCTCTCTCCAGACGACAATGATGCACACTGAAGTTTGGGATGCACCAGGGTCCTATAGTATAAAGAGGGTGGGGCTTTGGAATGAGGAACAGTTGGCCCAGAAATCCAGATCCTGGCCCTCTGTGATTTTAGGGCATCCCCTCATTTTTCTCCTGGTCAGATGGAGCTGATGGGGGCAGCTAATTCACAGGCTTGCTGAAAGAATGTCAGCACTCAAAGTTAGCATGTAGTGTTACAGATTCATGCGACACATTTTTTAGACGCTGTTGAATAACAGTCTTCGTAGAATCCATTCATTTGATAATTAATGAGTTGTGAATAAAAATTTTACATATAAGGCTGGGTGTGGTGGCTCAAGCCTATAATCCCAGCACTTTGAGAGGCAGAGGCAGGCAGATCACCTGAGCGTGGGAGTTCAAGACTAGCCTCACCAACATGGAGAAACCCCGTCTCTACTAAAAATACAAAATTAGCCTGTAATCCCAGGTACCAGGGAGGCTGAGGGAGGAGAATACCTTGAACCTGGAAGGCGGAGATTGCAGTGAGCCGAGATTGTGCCATGGCACTCCAGCCTGGGCAACAAGAGCAAAATTCCATCTCAAAAAAAAATTACATATAGCACTCTGGACACGAAGCTGGTAAATACCTTCATTTTACAGATGAAAAGTCTGATATGCTAAGTGACGTTCAAAGGCACGCAGCTGGTCCTGCAATTGCCGGAGCTCTGATTCTTGATAAAATGCCCAGCAGTCACCTTAAATTCCTTCAGAACAGAGTGGATATAAATAAGAAAGCAACTGTAAGTAAATAAACAATCAGCGCACCCAATGATGGGTAGGAATGCTCAGATAATATGAGCACGATGTAGTCACAACCAGCGCACCCAATGACGGGTAGGAATGCTCAGATAATATGAGCACGATGCAGTCACAACCAGCGCACCCAATGACGGGTAGGAATGCTCAGATAATAATATGAGCACGATGCAGTCACCTGAGTCATTCTTCACTGGGTTCCTGTGACATCAAAGGAAGTCCTGTTGTCGGTGTCTGGAAGTCCTGTGAGGGCCTCCCAGCCCCTGGGCTTTCAGTCAACACGTGTTTATTTGTCACTTTAATGGAGCAATAAAATATCTAGTCCGGGGACTGGAGATACACAAGTAGGGACTTCCAATGTACATTATCTGAGTAACTTTGACATTTTTGTACAGAATTCTGAGGATTCCAACCAGAAACAAAACTTTTATGGTACCAAGTGAAGTCGTCCTATACCTCGTCTTTTGGGTTAACTGAAATCCCATGTATGACATGGAAAATTATATTCAGACATCACAAAATAATGTGGAGGTATTTCTTGCCCTTACAGTCAACAGGAAATGAGGAGTCATTTTGCTACGCCCTTGCCTGGGAGAACGAAAAGGTTATTTCTTGCCTTCATATGCCACAGAAGCCTGTTTTCCAGACTGGAAGAAATAAATAAGCACCTTTACTTTAAACAGTCTTCCCGTTTTGTGTGGCTGTTGATATTATAGAACCAGTGGCAAAGGCCAAGGCAGAAAAACAGGCTGGGTTACTAATAACTCTTTGAATGTGGACACATCGGCTTGTGGGAAGGAAACTATTTAAAATGGGGCTTAGGGAAAGGGGGAAGAAATCCCCTTTCCCCATATGAGATTCTTCCATGGTGTCGTCATGCAGTCTTGAAAACCTCCATAGAACAGTAGATCACTCTCATTGGATGTATGCAAATGATCTGAGACCCAGTGGTTTCCTGCCAGGAAAAACTTATAATAACAGAGCAAGAATGCAATCTGAGCCCTTGCTTTCTGAAATCCCTGAAAGAACAGACTCATTCTTGACAGGGCAATTTCAGCCCTTGACATTCCAGGAAATAGCTCCATAATGTCATTTGGGCTGGGGCTTGTAAGCAGTCCTAAGACGCGGAGACACAAATGCAGTATGTAAGACTTCAAATATCAGTACACCAACCATTCTGAGTTTTCTCGTGGAGTTTAACAATAAAAACCACCATCAGAAGAAAAAACAAGCAAGCCATCCTAATTAAATTTAACATTGTCACTACTAATTAAACCCAATATAGGAAGAGGAAGGGTTTCTGCCAAGAAACTACAGACACATCCTGAAACCTATTTCCTTGGTAGTGGGTCCATGGTATATCCAGGATATGACACCCAAACATGACTGTATTTTGATCATTAATATATATGCATAAGTTAACCCCACCATGGGGCCTCAAAAGCCTTTATGAGACGTGCTGGCCTTGGCATTTCAATGTGTTTCATTTTCTCTGGGTGCAGTACAGCTGAAAGAGGTTATGAGACTCAGGTTAAAAGTCAGGACGTGGATCAGGGCCCCACACTATGACATCATTTTCTTGCAATGCAATGAAGCCATGACATTTCCTGGAGGAAAAATTATTAGCGATGACAGGCAGCTTGGTTAGCTCCAGTATTTGCAGTGGAAGGCATCAAGCCTGCAAGCCTCCAGCCCCAGCCTCCTTCCCTCCTGTTCCTTGATTGGGGCTTCTCATAAGTGAAGCGAGAGAGAAAGAGAGAGAGAGCGAGAGCGAGAGAGACCAGCCCGCTTTTATTTTTTGATAGTCCTGGTATATTTTTAATGAAGGAGTGCTAAAACTTAGTTATAAAAACTGTGTGATTTTTCATTATGAAAGCAATTAACACTCTATGACAAAAAATATATGTAATATAAGTTTGCAATTTACAAAATAGTTTCCAGATTTATTTTTTAAAGTGACGTATAGGCAGAGCCACCAGGTGTGACCGTGCAGGTGAACCAAGGAGAAGAGTGGAGATTAGAATCTAGCTCGCTCTTCAATTGCCAAACCTGGTACAGAACTATATCTGCCTTTTTCTGATTCACACCAATGTCACACCACAAGCGATAGGTGGGCTTACAATAGGGCATGGGTTTAAGCGAACAATAAACCAGTCTCCTGCTTTCAATCCTAAGGATCTCTCTGCCTGTAGGAATAACATATCCTGGGGGTAGCTCCAGAAGTATAAATTTGAGGAGCTGCCTGATTTTGAGTCCCGGCCAAATGAACCTCCTGTCAGGTCACCCCAGGCACATAGGGAAGCTTTTCAGATTTACAAAAAGGTACTGTTGAGGAGACAACACAGGATGTGCGAAGCACGCGGTGTGGAAACAGGAGCCCTGGACTAGGTTTCAGCCTGACCAGGTGCTTTTGTGCAAATTGCACAATCGTAGTGAGACTACTGGCCTCCCGTATGGTAGACCTTGACCTGGACTCCACATGCAGACCGACCTGCCCCAGCCCTTAAAAACCGGCTTAGAGACCTGAATCGAAGCCAGAAGACCTTAAGGCTCAAGTCAACATACTGAGACTCCACATCACACCACGCTTGCTTCTCCATCCCTGCCTTTATGACTGGGTTTAGATAACTGGGCTTCTGCCTCATACCTCTGTTCCAGTGTCTGGGTGCCTAGTGGGTGCTGCCTAAAACTGGGTGTCTAGTCCGCTTAACATGCCCCTTCTGGGGACTGCATGGATGTTCAATAAACAGTAAGCTGAAGGGTCCGGGCGGAGGACTCTTTTTTCTTCTACTTGTCCTCCCACTTGGATTCTGCTGGGAGTTAGCAGAATCCATCAAGCAGTAACTGCAAACATGACAGAAGAAAACAACTGGTGAATACTTTTGTTTCCATTTCAAAACAAAATACTAAGACACTTGTACTTCGGCAAATGAGAGCGAGCAAGGGTGAGAAGTTTCTACTGCAAAAAAAAAAAAAAATCAAACAGTTATGACTTCAGAAATGTAAGTTCCTAGCATCCTCGATAGATTTATATATGTAAGCAATGTTTCTGGATATTGTGCCAGGTTTGCCAGACAGATTGAAGCTCTCTATGGCAGCTGAGTGGCTAGGTGTCACCCCTCGTGAATCAAGAGTGCTTCTATAAATCATGCCACAGTAACCGGATGGACTTGCAGTGACAATTGTGCTCTCTCCTGGAGAAATTAGCAAATATCTGAAAGACTTATATATTTCCCCAGGATTAGTCAAAACACAAGCCTAGTCACACCTTCCCCTCACCATCCTGTGGTTGTTTTCTTAAATGCTGTGCGTCTTCATAAATGAGTCACTCTTTCCAAGATCTGTCAAAAGTGTCAGTGCTTATAAGGCTGGGCAGCATACCAACCCTAGAAAGAAGTACAGAACTTTCAGTTACAGGCAAGAATGTAAAATGTCCAGAATTACTAGCGTTTTATTACTTTGCCAAATTTGCATTCTTACACCATCGAATCATTCCTTTTTAAGGATTCATTCTTTCCTATAGTTAAACCTAGGAGGGAGAAAAAGGTATTTATTTTACATGATATATTTGTATAGTTACAAAATCTGGAGCCTGCATTTTTGACCATTTGAATAATGCTTCTGCCTGCCTATACACGTTGGAAGTGTTGTTTAACCTAAATACACAGATCAGACTTAGTTTAAGAGTCTCCCCTTTCACCTTGCTCTAGGCAAGGAGAAAGATCAAAACTTCCTGTATTTTTAAGGATGACCCCGTCTTTGTTTTGACCACTTCTCACATCTCCTGTTTGTAGAAGCTCCCACAGAGACTGCATTGTTTTTCTATTCTAAAAATCCTCTTCTTAAAAATAAGAGCTGCATTGCCCATCTGGCACCTAGAAGAAATCATTGACCTATGAAGGTAGAGTCTGTAACTTATCATAGTTTTTTTTAAATACAGCATTAAAAAGAATACACATTTTCAATAGAAAACGTTGTCAGAATTGGTAGGTGAAGAAAGGTATTCAGAATTGATATGTTATAATGATAAAACTGATTTAGAAAAATGCAAAACCCATGTTATCAATTCTGCCTTAAAATACCCAAGTGACCAAAATATTTGACATATTTTATTTTTACTTCAAAATGACTCTAATTTATGTATTTATTAATTCATTCGGTTTTTTTCAGGTTGAAATAGAATATAAGATAATTCTAATTTCACTTAGTTCATTAATTTGTTAAGAATTAAGAATATGCATGCTGGGCTCAGTAGCTCACGCCTGTAATTACAGCACCTTGAGAGGCCGAAGCGGGTGGATCACATGAAGTCAGAAGTTCGAGACCATCCTGGCCAACATGATGAAACCCTATCTCTACTAAAAATACAAAAATTAGCTGCGCATGGTGGCAGGCACCTATAATCCCAGCTACTTGGGAGACTGAGGCAGGAGAATCGCTTGAACCAGGAGGCAGAGGTTGCAGTGAGCCAAGATTGTGCCACTGCACTCCAGCCTGGGCAACAAGAGCAAAACTCAGTTTCAAAAAAAAAAAAGGAAGAAAAATAAAGAATATGCAGGATGCTAGCCACAGGTCAAGATGCAGTGAATTGGGAAATGCAATCTCCCAGTCCACAAAATAAAGACAATATAAAAGTAAACATCACAAAGAACTTTGAACAGGTTAAATACCAGGATAAGGACTGAAAAGCAAATCACTTTACTTTTTAGGGTTTCTGTTTTCTCACCCAGAAAACAAAGGAGCCAATTAATTGAATGTATAAGTTTCTGGAGCTAAAAGAAATATGTGCCAGTGTTTCAAGTGAATTTAATGTGTATAAACATTCACATACTTTGTTTGGCAAATTACATCAGAAAAACGTGCTCAAAGTTGAATTACGACTTCAGATAGGGAGATGGACACTATCATAGACATAGTGAAAAACAGGAGGAAAAATATGGAGCTTGGCCGTAAATAGGAGAGAATGCCTACGTGGAATGGACTGCCTGGGCCGGAGGGAGCCAGAACAGAGCTGCAAATTGAGATCAGGCTGAGTGCACTGCAAAACTCAGGTCCATCAATCAACAAGGACTTTATTCTACTCAGGTTACTTTATTTGTTAAGGGATTCTTAAGGGGGTGCCTGAGATAACAGAGCCAAGGATTATAAACTGGGCTAAGTATAATAGATTGCAAAATATCCTAGCATCTAGCGTTGTAAGACTAGCAGAGGAAGGACATAGGGAGTCCCTAGGAAATATTTTAAGAATGCTCTGGGGTTCGACTTAAACAATGGGTCTTGGCTGAGATTTGGAAACAGCAGTTGCAGGTGGCAGGGGAATGGTAACCAAAATGGAATTTTCTTTTTGAACAACCAACATTTGAGAAAGGGAGTACAAACTCTTGCTGTACACCAAGGAAGAATCTTCACACGTTCTCAAAACATAAACAACACTGTGGTATAGTAAGAAGACTTTCCATAAGACACATTCCACCCAGAGACAGAAAAGTGAGGAAAACGTGATGCTCTGGACTGCTGTGTCTCTTACATAAATGAGACGTTGGTCAAGTCCAGTGCATTGCCCTTTTTCCTTTGCCTGCCAGGGAGTTAGAAACAGAATTTAGATTTAATTCTAGGACATACACTAAAAGGTCTCACCTTGTCTTTGATGTTTAAATTACTGCTTTGTCTTTGCTCTTATCTGAAAAATGTTGCTGTATTTGTATCTGTCATTATACGCCGCCTCATTCATTCACCTAGCTCAAAGATATTTACTGAGCACTTACTTTGAGACACGTCAAGTTCTTTTAGAAGATACAGAATGTGGCTCTGAACTGGCAGGCAGGAGACCTGAGCTTTAATTTCAATTCTGTTTCTGACTTGTGCTGTGTTTCGTTCTTAGGGCTTGATGTTTATATTCAGAATATAGTTCAGGCATTTTCCAGCTGAACAAAGGCTCGAGGGCATATGGCTGGTTTTCCTAATAACTCACCCCATCTTCCTCCCTTTTGAGAATGGATTTTCCCCCAAGGGTCTTTGATCCTACAGCTGCAGACATTCTGGCACCAGGGAGCCTTAAAGGTCAAGGATTGAAGACACACAGAGGTCGATGAAATCAGGGGACATCTTAGTAGCCGCTGAGAACCTGTGGGGGAGAGCACTACGGCTTCCAAGATGGATGAATGATGTCATTGGTGGTATAAATAAGTGTGCACTTGCTAAGCTCTGACAGGAATCTAACAGGTGTGCTCTGCAACAGTGCTGTTTAGAAGAGACCTCCAAAGAAAAACAGCCAGAAAACTGCTTCCTTCCACCTGTGAGGTCTTCTTTTTCATTGCAGATTCCCAAAGACTGAGCAGCAGGGGGACAAAGGCAAGCGTGTAAACTCGAGCCTGTTTGCTCATCTGTGGAATAGGGGAGTTGGACCCACTACTGTAATCTGCTAGCCCATCTGACTCAAATTGTCCATGGTTTTATGGCTATCAATTATCTTTTCAGCCTTCTCGCTCCACCACTGCACCCAGAGAGTTGCCCTTACCGTACTCTTCAAATAAAATAAAAGTCTGCAAATAAAGACAGTGAAAATACTTGTATAATGGCAATACTGAAAGACAAGATTGAGACCTACTTACATATGATTGAGTCACATCAAAGACTTGCTGGATAGCTGGATGTGGTTATTACTTTTCAAAATATATCACTTCCTTCAGAGCATATCCAAATCCACAATAAACCATGTTTACACCATTCTACTATGTAAGCATATATGAACCCAAATTCCCATATTGCTTAGCACAGTGATGTGTATCTAATAAATGTGACAGTATCTGAGTAACTTTGGAATCTAAGAAATAGCTGACACGTGTTTTTATTTTACATCAGTCATTTATATGTAAAACAAATATCTAGGAGAATAAAGGCACAAATGCAGAGAAGGCACTATTCCTGCCCCAAAGAGTTTAATTTAGTGGAAGTGCATATAAAATGTAACCAGCATTGTGTACAAAACATCTAATAGGTTCCATGGTATTTAAAATATGCACATATTAAATGCTACAAGCTTGTTTTCAGTGAATATTAATATTGGACACCACCAATGTTAAGTGTTGAGTATGCAGGAAGGTAGCAAACGTCTCTGCACTTGATATCCCTATAATCTCCACAGTGATATACAGTAGTGCCTCAGTAGGGGGCAGGATTTGGACCCCACATATACCAAAATCTGAAGATGCTCAAGTTCCTTGTATAAAAGTATTTAAGCAAAAGTAGTATTTGCATATAACCTAGGTACATCCTCCTAGGCACTTTAAATCATCTCTAGATTGCTTACAGTACTTAATACAATGTAAATGCTATGTAAATCATCGTTATACTGTATTGTTTGTGTCACTTTTACTTGTATTTTTTATTTGCTTTAAAAACTGTTTTGATCTGTGGTTGATTGAATCCGTGAATGTGGAACCCCTGGATAGGGAGGGCCAACGACGCATGATTCATTCATTCCTTCATTCTCCAAACAAGTATTGAGCACTTAGTATATGGAAAACACTATGACAGGTGCCCTGCAGGACCGAGGCACACTTAACACACTCTTCCTGTCTTCAAGGATTGTAAACATAGTGGGATTGAAGAAACAGCTAGCAAAGCAGAATTGAGAAGATGTATCAGTAAAGAGCTATGGAGAACACTCCAAGGACAGAGTAATTATGCCCTGGAATTAGGAAAGCCTTCACGGTGGCGTGCACTTGATCAAGACCTGCAAAGATCATAGCATTTTAATGGTGGAGACAAAGAGGAAACACGTCTCAGAAAGACAGGCCAGGGAGAATGAAAGCGCAGAAGCACGAAGATTAATGCATGTTCTGGGAATAGCAAGCAGGCTGGTGTAGCTGGAGCCTGGAACCCAAAATGGATGGGGGGAATGGGGCCATGAAGGTAGGATGCAGCCGGTACAGGAGGGGCTTCTGCTACCATACTAAACCTACTGATTTGATTCAGATAACAGTAGGGAGCGAGTGGAGGTTCAAGAAGGCAAGAACAAATCAGAGGCTGCGTAATCAATATCAAATATCAACGCCTTCTGAAATCAGTGACTGCTAAGAAGCAATCAAGTAGGGTGCAAAAAATGGCTTCTTCTAAATTAGGAGACCAAGATTTAGAGGCAGTAAGAGGAAGCCTTGTGTGTGGATGTACTGGCACGCTTCACCTACCCAGCTCCAACCCATTCTTCATCTTTCAAAGTGGACATTTCTTCCACAGGGAAGCCTCCCCTTCACCTCAATTGAGCCAGGTCTCTCTGCTGTGTACCCTGGGATCCCTGTACTTTTCCTCTGTGGCTGGTAGTAGATTTTATAATTGTCTATTTACCTGTGTTTGATTAATATATGTGTCATGCATTGGGCTATAAACTATGCGCAAGCAGAGATTATGTTTCTGCTTTGCCAGCCAATTTTTTGGAAGGCTACCCACTATGCCTAACCCAGAGTATAAAGTAAAATATTTGATAAATGAATGAATAAATGAATGAATGAATGAACAAAATAAAGTAAAATATTTGATAAATGAATGAATTAATGAACAAAATATAGGTGTGGACACAGTATATTGGAGCATAATGATGAGAGATAGTACCTGGAACCTAATAAGTAGGTGTGGTAGTTTTAAAATATGAATGTAAAATTATTTGATGTTGTTCTCATCAAAAGCTGGAATCAATATTCTTTGCCCTTAAATCTGGGCAGCCTTATAATGAACAGAAAGCCGCAAAAATTGTGTGACTTCTTATGCCGCGATGTTGGAACCACATAGTTCTTTTGGAATGCTTGCTCTGGGAGAAGCCAGCTACCATGTAACAGGTATGAACACCCTAAAACCTCCAAGTCAGAGAGTCCACCGTGCTAGAGAAGCCATGTACAGGCACTCCAGTTGACAGATGGAGCTCATCTTTGCCAAGAAATGTGAGTGAAGTTGTCTTAAACTCTTTGGACCGACTCCTCTGACAGCTGACATGACATCAGCAATTGTCCTAAGAAGCAAAAAAAATTGCCCAGCTGAGGCCTGCCTGAATATCAGACTCATAGAATGCATTTGTATGATGAAATGTTGTTTGATGCCAGTAAATGTGGGATAATTTGTTGATAACAATAGCTAAACTATCAGCCAAAGTCTCAATAGAATCCTCCCCAGTAAACTGTAACAGAGGAGGAAATTGAGACCCAGAGAGCCTAGCTAATTTGTCCAACGTTCTAATTTGGCAACAGTAATGCAAAATTTGGGAACCAGTCTTCTGACCCCTGGGCCATTGCCTTTTTCTCTCTAATACATGATAATTCATTAAGAAATTTTCTTACAATTATACGCAGAGTCTAAAGACCATCTCTTTATCATGCCATATTTGTATCCTCATTGATACTTTTATTCCCACTGATAATTAAATAAATCTCTCAAACTCCTTTACATATAAACAAAAAGTGAACTGTGGCCTTAGTTATGTGGAGTTTACAAACACTGTAGATAATTTGGACATTTGAATGTAACTCCCTCCCAATTAGAGGAAGACGCATCCTCAAGTGTATAAAACACAGTAAGATTTCTTCTTAAATTTATGCCATTGTAATCCTTAACTTCCTACATTTTGAAGGCTGTCAGTTCCAAATTCACTGAAAAGAACTTTTCTACTGAAGGAAAAATGCTGTCCTGATTAATATCAACCTTTTCCCTTTCAGAACATGTGCTTGCTAGTGATTTATTATGGACAAGCTTCTTCCTGCTCCTTTTGAAAGTTAATTTTTTTTTTTTTTTTTTTAATCCTGCAAGTAGAGGACAAATTCCTCATCTCTTGCCCCAGGCCAATTTAGTTAAGGCTGATCTTCAGGAGTGAGTTCGGGTATTTACAACTCACAAATTGAGACTGCTTATAATCTCGCTGCTGTGTTTGCTGTTAACTGGGAGCCAATCCAAAAACAAATGAGGAAGACCGGCCCACGCAGCCTGTATGGGTCAAGATCCTTTTAGATCTTGGAACCTCGCAATTATATCTTAAAGATGGAAATTTTTTTCCTTTAAAAAGATCAAAGATTTGATCCTTTTGTTTGTGGCAATGCCATTATTTTTTTAAAGACTGAGGAAAACAACAACTAAATAATCTGACGCACTTGGGCTCCGTCACTGCATCTCAAAGAAAAATGTGTGCACTGATAATTCAAAAGTTAATGTTTACCTTATTGAAACATTTTTCCTATTCACACTGTGAACCCGTTCATAATTTAAGGAAAGGCAAATGTTCAATTCAATTCTGTTCTGTATTTCCTTCTCATCATTTTGACTTTACTGATTTCAACAAATGTTAGTCCTTTTTTTTTTTTTTTTTTTTCTTGTGACGGAGTTTCGCTCTTGTTACCCAGGCTGAAGTGCAATGGCGTGATCTCAGCTCACCGCAACCTGCCTCCTGGGTTCAAGCAATTCTCTGCCTCAGCCTCCTGAGTAGCTGGGATTACAGGCGCGTGCCGCCATGCCCAGCTAATTTTTTGTATTTTTAGTAGGGACAGGGTTTCATCATGTTGACCAGGATGGTCTTGATCTCTTGACCTCATGATCCACCCGCCTCAGCCTCCCAAAGTGCTGGGATTACAGGTGTGAGCCACCGCGCCCGGCTCAAACGTTAGTTCTTTAAAATCGCACCTGTGATATAGAAGGATGTGTACATAGCTTTAAGTGACGTTATGTATTAGGACTCTTAGTTGCAAATGATGGAATACTAAACTCCAACTAGTTTTAATAGAAGGAGTTGATTGGCTCACATAACAGAAAAGTACACACTCAGATCTTGCTTCAAGCCCAGCTAGAAGCAGAGACACATGCTTTTCTCTCCAGGCTGTCTCACTCAGCTGTTTTCCCCTGTGTTGGCCCCTTTCTCAGGCCGATTCGATGCACGTGAGGAAAGAAGACCTCTGGCAGGTCTCTTCTTAACATTCAGGCAGCTTCCAAACCCAGCTGCATTCTGGATCAGAAACAGTTCTGGACTGATTGTGTTTGGTCCATCTTGAGTCTCATGCCCACCCCTGCGGAATTCTCTTTGGTCCTAATGATGTGTTTTAGAACCTACCACAGTAGTAGTTAGATTTTAGTGTAATTTATTTTAATGAAGACTCCTGCTCTAAAAGAAGTGTGCAAGATGGCATGCCAAGTTACACAGCTCAACTTTCCAGAAACTCTGCTTTTCTCTTAAGCTATTTTCCCATGCATAGCTTACCTTCTTTTCAATCCCAAATTTACCAAAAGTATAATCTATATTGACTTATTCCCCTTTCTTGCTGTAATCCTCCTGCCTTCTAATTTCACTTCTCTATAAAATGGCTTTCGCAAAGATCGCTTGTCACCTCTCACAGGCAATCCACTTTTTTTTTTTTTTAATGGAGTCTGGCTCTGTCTCCCAGGCTGGAGTGCGGTGGTGCTATCTTGGCTCACTGCAACCTCCGTCTCCTGGGTTCAAGCAATTTTCCTGCCTCAGACTCTCAAGTAGCTGGGATTACAGGCAACCCACCAAGACGCCCAGCTAGTTTTTGCATTTTTAGTAGATACAGGGTTTCACCATATTGGCCAGTCTGGTCTCGAATTCCTGACCTTGTGATCCATCCGCCTCGGCCTCCCAGAATGCTGGGATTACAGGCGAGAGCCACCGCACCAGGCCCACTGTCATCTTTTCGGTGCTTCTCTTATGTTTCCTCTTGGCAGCCTTTGCCACTGTGAACCACTCCTTTTTATTTTCTTGAATCTCTCCTCCTGAAGCTTGCGCTCGTTTCCTGTCTCACACAGAGTCTTGTTTTCTTTACTAGCTTTTATATGATGAGCACGGTCCCCAAATGTAGGTGTTCGCCAAAGTTCCGTCTTCAGCTTTCTTGCCTTCGAACTTCGTAGTCTCTCATTGGGCAACCTCATCCAGTTCCAAGGCTCCCATAGTCACCTGTTGGATGTTGATTTTAGCGTCTACGAGTCCAGTTACGTCTCTGTTCTTAGGTGTTATACGTTAGTTATGGAATCTCTTCTCCTCTCTTCCATCACCTTCAACTCAGCATTGTCAGGAGGAAACATTAATTTTCCCCAGCTGGTTCTTTGTGCCCTACAACGTTTCACCGTCATTCTTCCAGTCAACCCAGACAGGAGAAAATGGAGTAATTATCACTGTTTATTCTCATCTCATATCCAATTGGACCTCCAGAGGTGCCAGCCTCCACTTTTTCATCCCCACTGCCACGGTCTAGTTTCGACTTTCATTCGCTCTCCTCTCTTAAGATAGAATTCCGATTTCTTATTTACTATATCTAAATCACCTGACTGAAAACACTTTTTAATACTCTAGAAATTATTTCTGCCATCCCGTGTTATCAATTCAAACTACTTAACGTTCAAGGCTTTCTAAGCTCATTTCCACGTGTCCATTTTCAGCACGCTGGTCGGGCCGCACCGTGCACCCTTCACAGCTCTACTCATGTTAATCCTTCCATTTCAACAGCGGTATTTTCCTCACCTGCCAATGCCCTGCTCAACCTTTCACATCTGCCTGGGGTAGACACCAGTGTTGTTCATCGTATTTTCGGTGCTCCTCCTTCTATTTTATATTTGATTTTTATATTTTTGTGTTAGAATCATTTTTCCACCGTGGCGCTCCTCCTTCTAAACATAAGGTGGATCACATGCTCCTTCCCTTGTATCCAGCAGAGTTATGTGGCTTGCTTTGGTGAACAAATGTAAGTACAATTGACACATGTCACTTCTGGGCAGAAGCTTTAAGATCTTGTATGAAACTGGCTTTTTTTTTTTCATTTTTTCTTTGCCAAAATGTCAGCGATACTCCAGATACTAGTTTCTCTGACAGTCTAGAGAAAAGACGATAGGGACAAGAGCCCCCACCCAAACCATCATGGACATGTAGCATGAGCAATAAATGAATGTTAGTTCTGTTTGTGTAATAAAAAGTCTGGCTGGGCACACTGGCTAATGTCTGCAATGCCAACATTTTGGGAGACTGAGGTTAGCAGATTGCTTTAACCCAAGAGTTCAAGACCAGCCTGGGCAATATGGCAAAACTCTATGTCTAAGAAAAATACAAAAATTAGCCGGGCATGGTGGCATGCGCCTGTGGTCCCAGGTACTTGGGAGGTCAAGGCAGGGGGATCACTTCAGCCCAGGAGGTTGAGGCTGCAGTGAACCGTGATTGTGTCACTGTACTCTGGCCTGGGAGACAGAGGGAGACCCTGTCTCAAAATAACATGGAATAAAATTAAAATAAAATTAGTTAATTAGGATTAAAAAGTCTGCTTCCGGCCGGACGTGGTGGCTCACACCTGTAATCCCAGCACTTTGGGAGGCCGAGGTGGGCGGATCACCTGAGGTTGGGAGTTTGAGACCAGCCTGACCAACATGGAGAAAGCCCGTCTCTATTAAAAATATACAAAATTAGCTAGGCGTGGTGGCACATGCCTGTAATCCCAGTTACGTGGGAGGCTTGAGGCAAGAGAATGGATTGAACTGGGGAGGCGGAAGTTGCAGTGAGCTGAGATCACACCATTGCACTCCACACTGGGCAACAAGAGTGAAACTCTGTCTCAAAAAAAAAAAGTCTGATTCCATTTTTTGATGTTGGACTGTGGATATTTTTTAAACCATTCCCTCCCTTCTTCCCTTCTGCCCCATATCTGACCAAATTGATGAAAAAATCTTGGTCCTCCCTTCTTTGATAACAGTAGATGATTGAAACCCTGCAAGCACCTTTCTGCCTGAAGGAACACTCATTCACCCGGACCCCGCCCCAGCCGCCTTAGGCCAGTTTCATTTCCTTGCTCTCTCCAATCCCTTTTCAGACCTGCATGAGAGCCTAACATATTCTCCCCAGAAAGTCTCACTATGCAATAAACCTTTTCATACCATCTTGGAATGTGTGCGGTGTCATCAGTCCTGATACTGGAATCAAAGTTTGGGTGGGAGATCTGTCTTACTTCTGAGAAATAGCCCCAATAATTTGTCATTTGGAAATATTTGTTACTATCGGAGCCATAATGGCTGCGGTACTGAAAAAGTTTGATATCTTAATCTGTGCATTTATTACATTGGGGTTATTCAACGTGTGAAAATTAACTGATCTTTACACTTAGAATTTGTGCGTTGTTATGTGTAAAGAAATGTCCCCCTTACCTGTGGTTTTGCTTTCCCTGGTTTCAGTTACCCACTGTACAGTACAATACAAAATTCTGAGGAAGAGAACAAACAGGAGATCATGTTCACACAACTTTTATTACAGTATATTGTTGTAATTGTTGTATTTTATGATTAGTCATTTTTGTTAATCTCTTACTGTGCCTAATTTACAAATGAAAGTTTATCATAGGTATGTACGCATGGTCTATACAGGGCTTCGTGCTATCTGCGGTCTCAGGCACCCACTGGGGTGTAGATTAATTTTAAAAATGTATTGTTACTACTTTTGTACACTCTCAACTTTGTCTTCTTTATCACTCTCTGAACGTATTTATTGAAATGGGAGTAGCGTGTGAGTGTGTGCACATAACGAAATGAAGTTAGTAACAGAACAAAACAGACACAATTGCATTATTCTTGAGGTTCCTAAACCACTGACTGCAAGGTGGCAGCCACCATTAAAAGCCTCTCATGGTTTTTTGAAATAACTTTACTGTTAGAGTTTGGGAGACACCATTATGCATCCTTAATGCTACTCCTAAAGACTAGCAGGCTGAGATCGCCTCCCTAACCAGAAATTTCAAAATTTGGAGGAAATAAATTTTGTCCACCAAAATAAGGAACGTCTGTCCTTGGTCTTTTCAGCCCACTACCATACATATATTACATTGTATAAATTAAGTTTGAAATTAAATTGTATTCCATGTTATTTTGTGGACTGCTTTTTTATATGTTTAGGTTATGAGTTCCAGTATCTACATAGAGCAAGTGTTCAGCAACTAGTGGATCACAGCCCACCAGCTGTGGGAGAATGTTCTACCTCCCTACATGCTAACTCACAAAAAGCAGCTAGATGTTAGCTACAAGAGCCAAGGGCCTGGCTTGGGATAAAACTTCCCAAGTTCTGGTTCCACTTCTGTTTCCTATGGGGGATGTGACCTTATGCAAATCGCTTACTATCCTAAGCTTTGTCCCATTCTTCTGCTCACATAGGATAACAATACCCTAATATCATCATAGGCTTTTTAGGAATATGATCGTAGGGTTCCTGTGTAGAGTACTACATGTAAAGTAATTGTCTCACTGCCTTTCACAAACAGCACCTAACGAATGTAAAGTAATTGTCTCACTGCCTTTCACAAACAGCACCTAACGAATGTAAAGTAATTGTCTCACTGCCTTTCACAAACAGCACCTAACGAATGTAAAGTAATTGTCTCACTGCCTTTCACAAACAGCACCTAACGAATGTAAAGTAATTGTCTCACTGCCTTTCACAAACAGCACCTAACGAATGTAAAGTAATTGTCTCACTGCCTTTCACAAACAGCACCTAACGAATGTCAAGTAATTGTCTCACTGCCTTTCACAAACAGCACCTAACGAATGTAAAGTAATTGTCTCACTGCCTTTCACAAACAGCACCTAACGAATGTAAAGTAATTGTCTCACTGCCTTTCACAAACAGCACCTAACGAATGTAAAGTAATTGTCTCACTGCCTTTCACAAACAGCACCTAACGAATGTAAAGTAATTGTCTCACTGCCTTTCACAAACAGCACCTAACGAATGTAAAGTAATTGTCTCACTGCCTTTCACAAACAGCACCTAACGAATGTAAAGTAATTGTCTCACTGCCTTTCACAAACAGCACCTAACGAATGTCAATTGTTATTTCCTGCTATTAATGCAGCAGCACAACTAACATTTTTCCTAAACATCTTCCATAAAAAGGATCTTAAAAAAAAACTTATACAAAAAGGTGAAAGTGCTGGTTTTTACCTGGTTTTTCTTGAGATATACATACTCAAATGCTCCACCATGAGTTCTCAAGATTCTTCCTCACAGCCCAAAGGCACCCTTTGCTTTTGGTTTTTAATCAGAAGTTTTTATAAATTTGGGGGGGTACACAGTGGATGTATGTATTTATGGGTAACATGAGATATTTTGATACAGGCATGCAATGCATAATGATCAATTCAGAATAAATGGGGTATCCATCACCTCAAGCATTTATCCTTTGTGTTTCAAACAAGGTGATTATGTTCTTTTAGTTATTACAAAAACTACAATTAAATTATTTTTTTCTAGAGTCATCCTGTTGTGCTAGCAAATAATAGGTCTTTTTTTTTTTTTTTTGAGACGGAGTTTCGCTCTTGTTACCCAGGCTGGAGTGCAATGGCGCAATCTCGGCTCACCGCAACCTCCGCCCCCTGGGTTCAGGCAATTCTCCTGCCTCAGCCTCCTGAGTAGCTGGGATTACAGGCACGCGCCACCATGCCCAGCTAATTTTTTGTAATTTTTAGTAGAGACGGGGTTTCACCATGTTGACCAGGATGGTCTCGATCTCTTGACCTCGTGATCCACCCGCCTCGGCCTCCCAAAGTGCTGGGATTACAGGCTTGAGCCACCACGCCCGGCCAATAATAGGTCTTATTCATTTTTTCCAACTATATATTGTACCCATTAGCCATCCTCAACCCCCATCCCCTCCACTACCATTCACAATTGAACTTCCCATGAGTTCAATTGTTTTCATTTTTAGATCCCACAAATAAGTGAGAATATATACAGTTTGACTTTCTGTGCCTGACTTATTTCACTTGACATAATGACTTACAGTTCCAACCATGTTGTTGAAACTGACAGGATCTCATTCCTCTTGTGATGGCTACATAGTATTCCACTGTGTGAATGCACCATATTTTCTTTATTCATTGGTAGACACTTACGTTGCTTCCCAATCTTGGCTATTGTGAACAGTGCTGCAAAACACAAGGGAGTACAGATATCTCTTTGATATATTTATCTCCTTTCTTTTGGGTATATACTTAGCAGTGGGATAGGTGGATCAAAAAGCTCACTTTTCAGCTTTTGAGGAACCTCCAACTGTTCTTCATAGCGGCTGTACTAATTTACATTTCCGCCAGCAGTGTACAAGAGTTCCCTTTTCTCCACATCCTTGCCAGCATTTGCTATTGCCCATCTTTGGATAGAAGCCCTTTTAATTGGTGTGAGATGATAGCTCATTGAAGTTTTGATTTGCATTTCTCTGATGATCAGTGATGTTGAGTACCTTTTCCTATATTTGTTTGCCATTTGTACATCTTCTTTTGAGAAGTGTCTATTAAGATCTTTTGCCTATTTTTTAATCAGATTATTATATTTTTCCCTATAGAGTTGTTTGAGCTCCTTATATATTCTGGTTATTAATTTCTTGTCTGATGAGTGGTTTACAAATTTTTTCTCCCATTCTGTGGATTGTCTATTCACTTTATTGATTGTTTCCCTTGCTGTGCAGAAGCTTTTTAACTTTGTGATCCCATTTGTCCATGTTTGCTTTGGTTGCCTGTGCTTATAGGGTATGTCTCAAGAAATCTTTGCCCACTCCTATGTCCTAAAGATTTCTGCCAGTGTTTTCTTTTTTTTTTGAGACAGAGTCTTCAGTGTTTTCTTTTAGTAATTTTATAGTTTAAGGTCTTAGATTTATCTTCAATCCATCTTGATTTGATTTTTATATATGGCAAGGGATAGGGGTCTAGTTTCATTCTGCATATGAATATCCAGTTTTCCTGGCATCATTTATTGAAGAGATTGTCCTTTCCCAGCACCTTTGTCAAATTATTGCAGATGTATGGATTTATTTCTGGGTTCTCTATGCTGTTCCACTGGTCTATGTGTCTCTTTTTATGCCAGTACTATGCTGTTTTGGTTACTATAGCTCTGTAGTATAATTTGAAGTCAGGTAATATGATTCCCCAGTTTGTTCTTTTTGCTTAGGATATGGTTGGCTACTCTTGGTTTTTCATGGTTCCATATAAATTTTATGATTTTTTTTTACTTCTGTGAAGAATTTCATTGGTATTTTGATAGGGATTGCATTGAATCTATAGAGTGCTTTGGGTAGTGTCAATATTTTAACAATATTGATTCTTCCAATCCATGAACATGAAATTTCTTTCTAATTTTTGGTGTCCTCTTCAATTTCTTCCTTCAGTGTTTTACAGTTTTTATTATACAGATCTTTCACATCTTTGGTTAGTTTTTAGATATTTTTCTTGTAGCTATTGTAAATGAAGTAACTATTTTTATTTCTTTTTCAGATTGTCTACTGTTAGCTTATAAAAAAGCTTATCACTAGCTTATAAAAATGCTACTGATTCCTGTGTGTTGATTTTGTATCCTGTAATAATACTGAATTTATCAGTTCTAATCGTTTTTTGATGGAGTCTGTAGGTTTTTCCAAATATAAGATTATATCATCTGCAAATAAAGATAATTTAACTTCTTTTTCAGTCTGGAAGCCCTGAATTTATTTCTCTTGTCAATTGTTGTAGCGAGGACTTCCAGCACTGTGTTGAATAACAGTGGGGAAAGTAGGCATCCTTGTGTTCCGGATCTTAGAGGAAAAGCCGTCAGTTCTCCCCTCTTCAGTATGGTACTAGCTATGAGGCCGCATATATGACTTTTATTATGTGGACGTATGTTCCTTCTATATCCAGTTTTTTTTGAAGCTTTCACAATAAAGACATGTTGAATTTTATCACATGCTTTTTCAGCATCCATTGAAGTGATCATATGGTTTTTGTCCTTCATTCTGGGATATGATGTATCACATTGATTGATTTGCGTATGATGAAATATCTTTGCATCCAAGTGGGAAAAATCCCGCTTGGTTATAATAAATGATCTTTTTGATGTGTTGCTAAATTCAATTGGCTACAGTGTGCTAGTATTTTACTGAGAATCTGAGCAGCAACGTTCATCAGAGATATTAGTCTGCAGTTTCCTTTGGTGATGTGTCTTTTTCTGGTTTCTGCATAACAGAACACTGGCCTCACAGAATGAGTTTGGAAGTATTTCTCCTCTGCTTTTCAGAATCTTTTGAGTAGGATTGAGACTATTTCTTTAAATATTTGGTAGAATTCAGCAGTGAAGCCATCGCAGCCCAGGCTTTTCTTTGCTGGAAAAGTTTTCTTATGTTTTCAATCTTCTTTCTTGCTGTTGATCTGTTCCGGTTTGGGATTTCTTCATGATTCAATCTAGGTAGGCTGTATGTATCCAAAAATGTATCCATTACTTCTCTACTTTTCCAATTTTTTGGCGTATAGTTGCTCATAGTAGCCATTAATGACCCTGTGAATTTCTGCAAGTATCAGTTGTAACTATTTAGTTAAGGTGGTTTTCTCTGGTGGTATGATCTTTCTTTTAATCTTTGTGTATATTTGTTGTATGTGTTTTGATTTGAGGTTACCATGAGGCTTGCAAATACTACCTTATAACCCAGTATTTTAAGCTGGTAACAATACTGTTTGCATAAACAAAAAAAAGCAAAATGAAAACTAATAAAAACTCTACACTTTAAATTCACCTCCTTGCTTTTTAACGTGTTGTCTTTTCTAGGTATTCTTATTGTACTATGTCTTGAAAAGCCATTGTTGTTATTATTTTTGATTGGTTCGCCTTTCAAACTTTCTACTTAAGAGTAGTTTACATACCTCAGTTACAGTGTTGTAATTTTGCATGTATTTCTGTGTAGTTACTATTGCCAGTGGGTTTTGTACCTTCAGGTAATTAATTCTCACCCATTAATGTTCTTTTCTTTTGGATTGAAGTATTCCCGTTAGCATTTCTCATAGGACAGGTCTGGTGTTGATTAAATCCCTCTGCTTTTGTTTTTCTGAAAATGTCCTTATTTCTCCTTCATGTTTGAAGGATATTTTCACTGAATATACTATTCTAGGGTAAAAGTTGTTTTCTTTCAGCATTTTAAGTATGTCATGCCACAGTCTCCTAACCTGTAAGGTTTCCACTGAAAAGTCTGTTGCCGGAACTACTGGAGCTCCATTGTGCTACTTGTCCTTTTTGCTGCTTTAAGGACCCTTTCCTTATCCTTGAGGTTCAGGAGTTTCATTGCTACATGCCTTGAGGTAGGCTTCTTTGGGTTCAATCTGCTTTGTGTTCTATGACCTTCTTGTGCTTGGATGCTGACATCTTTCTCTGGGTTTGGAAAGTGCTCTGGTTAAACTGTCTACCCCTATCTCTCTCTACTTCCTCTTTATGGCCAAAAACTCTTAGAATTGCGCTTTTGAGGTTATTTTCTAGATCTTGTAGGTGTTCTTCATTCTATTTTATTCTTTGTTCTTTTGTCTCCTCTGACTGTATTTTTAAATAAGCTGTCATCAAGCTCACTAATTCTTTCTTCTGCTTGATCAATTCTGCTATTAAGACGCTCTGATGCATTCTTCAGAGTTTCAATTGGATTTTCAACTCCAGAATTTCTGCCTGCTCATTTTTAATCATTTTAATCTCTTTGTTGACTTCATCTGATAGAATTCTGAATTTCTTCTCTGTGCTATCTTGAATTTCTTTGCATTTGCTCAACACAGCTATTTTGAATTCTCTGTCTGAAAGGTCACATAGTCCCTGGCACCTTATTTAGTTTGTTTAGTGAGGTCATGTTTTCCTGGATGGTCTTGACGTTTGTTGATATTCATCAGTGTCTGGGCATTGAAGAGTTCTGGGCTTGTTTGTTCCCATCCTTCTTGGGAAGACTTTCAGAAGGACTTGAATATTGTGATCTAAGCAGTGTTTGCATTAGGGGGTAACTTAAGCCCAGTAATGCTGTGGTTCTTGCAGAATCATAGATTTACTGCCTTACCGTCTTAGATAATTCAGAAAAATTCTCTGGATTACCAGGTAGAGACACTTATAGTCTTCCCTTACTTTCTGCCAAACACATGGAGTCTCTCTCTGTGTACCGAGTCATCTGGAGCTGGGGTGGGATGACACAAGCATATCCCTGTGGCCACCTCCTCTGGGCCTGACTGGGTCTCACCCAAGGCCTGCTGTTACCACTCCCCGGCTACCACCTGTTCACTCAAGGCCTTAGTGCTCTATGGTCAGCAGGTAGATGCCAGTCAGGCTTGTTTGTTCAGATCCTGAGCAGGCCCAGAGATTCTGTTCAGGAGCTAGGGTCTGGAGTCAAAAACCTTAGAATTCTACCTGGTGCTCTATTGTGCTGCAGTTGAGCTAGACTTCAAATCACCAGTCACAGTCCTTCTCACTCTTCCCACCCTTTTCCACAGGTAGAGGAGGCTCACCCCATGGCCACCACCACCACAGTCCCACGGGGAATACTGCCAAACTACCACTAATGTTCACTTAAGGTCCAAGGGCTTTTTAGTCAGTCTGTGGTGAATGCTGCCTGGCTGGGACTCACCCTTCAGAGCAGTGGGCTACCCATTGGCCTGGTACAGGTCCAAAAATTTCATCCAAGAGCCAGGGCTTGGAATGAGGAACTCCAAGAGCCCACTTTGCTCGAGCCCACTTTGCTCTACCCCACTTTGCTCTACCCCACTGCGGTCGAACTGGTATTTAAGGTACAAGACAAAGTCTTGTTTACATTTTCCTCTGCTTTTCTCAAGCAGAAGGAGTCTCTCCCCATAGCTACCACAGCTGTGAATGTGCTGGGTAGCCAGCATATCTCATAGTCTCACCCAAGGCCCATGGCATAGTACCTAGGTATTGCTTTTGGTTATTCAGAAGCCAACAGCTCTTTTGTTATAAGGTGATGGATCCTGCAAGGACTGGGTCCTTCCCTTCAATGCAGTGAGTTCCCTCCTGGCCCAGGGTATGTCTAGAAATGTCATCCAGGAGCTAGGGCCTGAAATGCGGGTCTCACGACTCTGACCAGTGCCCTATCCTCCCTGAGCTGGTGTCCAAGATGCAAGGCAAAAGTCCTCTTTACTTTTCCCTCTCTTCTCCTCAAGTGGAAGGAAGGGGTCTCTTTTGAAGCTGAGAGCTGTTTCACCTGGGGTTGGGGGAGTAGTGGTGTGAGTACCCCCTTAGCTTCCCCAAATGGTGTCTCAGTAAGTCATATACCCCCAAGTTCACTGGCTCTGAGCCAGCTCAGCACTAGGACTTGCAGTCCTTGTAGCCTAGACTGTCTTTCAAATGTATTTAGGGCCCCAGAGCACTTCAGCCCATGGGGTGAGGCTTGCTAGAGCGCAGCAAGTTCCAACCGCTGGAGTGGATGATTCCCCTCTGGCTAAGGGCTGGTTTAAATACTCCCTCCATGGTCAGCCGTCAGCTGAGTTCAAACTGGTTTTGCTTTCCACTGTGACAGGAAAGCACCCAGTTCAATGCATAGCCTCGTAATCACTGCGCTCTCCTTTCAAGCACGCAGATTTCTCCATGCCATGCAATCACTGTAGAGGGATGGGGTGGGAGTGGTGTCAATGAATCAATAGGGTCTGACCTCTCTTCAGTGCCTCTTTCAAAGTTACAAAGTTAAAATCAGGTACTGTGAGTAATAGCCTGATTTTTGGTAACTCTTACAAAGGAGCTTCTTATAGTCATTGAATTTGGTGATCCTGCAGGGCAGGGAGGTGATTGGTGGGGCCATCTACTCCACCTTCTTGCTCTGCCCCTCTGTCCCCAGAATCACACATCTTTAATGTCAATGTTTTTCCAGAGATGGACAGAGTTAAATAAATAGGTAATAAACATGCCAGCTGTGAAATTAAAGAGAAATGTGTTCTGTGGTTACATTCTTGGATTATCATAGTGAGATTGCTTTGGGGTGTGACTTCCAAGATGGGTTTTTCATTTGACTATATACTCTATATCTCCCGGGGCAAAAAAAGTCTCTCTAATTTAATAGGCCTTTAATGATATAGTAGGGAAAAAAGAAGAAGAATTACAGTTCATTAAAAACAAGTCAATATTAAGATTATAAAGTCTTTTCAACTTTAATTGATATATTAAGAGGGACCAAAGACCATATTTCTAAAGACGGCTTTAAGCAGACCTAAAATGAATGTAGCTGTCAGAAGAGCTGAAGACAACACCTTTTACCTTTTATTCTACACAAATTCTAGGGATTACTGTGAACTTACTTAGCCTAGGAAGCCAAAAAGGCTTTTCTCAGAGAATGGAAAAGACTGACCACTTCAAATAAGAGAACTTATTTTTATTATTTTCCTAGAAGTCACTTTTGAAAGATTAAAATAATCGCTTACTTGATTTGATTTCCCCCCTAAAGTATATCAGGATTACTAATGCCTTCTCGATGATCAGTTTCAAAGATGGGGCCAAGAATATCTGAGCTGTGGAGGCTTTAATGGGTATGCAAATCTCTCTTCCTGCAAAACCCTGTCTTGATATATAAAGTAAGGATAACCGTAAGTATTCATTCAGCTTTTCCAGAGCCCCACCCAAGAGGGGATATCCTGAAAGTGTGGTTAAGGTTATTCGTGGCTAATGGGCTTGAAAGGGGTGGAATTCCTCGGCCCTATTTGGCTTGTGGGACAAGAACTTAAATATTGTTTAGGGGCTTAATAGAATGCTTCCTCAATGATGTTTAAATTAGAGGCATTTAATCTTGCTCCAAACTGAAACCTGGATATCTATGAGCAAAGGTAGTAATTAACCTACGTAAAAGTCCATTTTATTAACAGCGCCCCTCCTCTGTTTGCACCCCACCTCCCAAGAAAAAAACCAATAACACCACAAGAAGCCTTCTCCGAGCAAAGTAGAATACCCAGATGGCTTTCTTTGATGGTGGGTGAAGAAGTGTCTATGATAAATCTAGAGAAGAAAAGAATCTAAGGCTCTAAGCCACTCACTGAGTTAAGCAGGACAGATCTGGAAGTTGGCGTCTGAAAGCTGAAATTGAGCGAGAGCAGGCTACCTGCCCGAGCACCCTTCACCCAACACCCGAGGGGGGGGGCCTACCCCCTTCTCTCAATGCATAAGATTATCACAAGTAAACCAGAAGTCTTATTGCCTAAAAACTGTTCAATGAGGGAGAGCTTTATTAACTTTTAAATTGATGTTTCAACTACTAGGCTACTGTGGTGAAAAGTCCTCTCTATAGCTTTGTATGCACCTCTATACCACAAAATTATTTTCTTCATGCACTTAAGTTACTTAAAGCTTTTTAAATTAGTTTTATTTTGTTAAAGTATCTTCTAATCTCTTCAGAACTAAAAATCACAGATCAAATACTTCTGCTATCCTGCGAAACAGTAGCTAATGGGTAGCCCCAGGATTATATTTGCCTTCAAAACTAGAAAGGAAATATGGATAACACTTTTCACTCAAGACTTGTGAAGCATTAATACTGGAGCACTACAAGTAACATACTATTAAATTTCAGGCAAGCCACTTAACCTCTCTGCCCCTTTCTCCATCTGGAAATTCAGGAGATAAGTAGCCCACACCAATACTGTTTCAAAGAAAAACTGGTACAAGATTGGAGAGCGCTTTACAAATATTAAGTGCTCTTTAATTGCTTCTTGTTCTGACAAATTCTATTTTCAGTCCCGTCCAGGAAACAACAAAGAAATACCCCGTGACTTCTAATCTACACTGAATGGTGCAATCTGGACACAAATACAGCAGGAAGGGAAATCAGTCTTAAGCAGATCTCTGGCTACTGTGAAAATTGCACTTCTAGGGAGAAATTCGAAGACAGAAATTTTGATGAACTGAAAGGGGTTGTGAAATCACAAGTAATGCTACATCGGGAACTGATTCTTTTCTTTCTTTTTATACAGGCCAACACATATCTCCTCAAAAATTCTAACTGGAAATGCATACTACAGCTAGGGTGGATATTTTGTTTATTAAATGTAAGGCATTGCTGCAAGAGCGGAGGTAGAATTATCCTCAACCTGAAGTTTCACAAATCTGAACCTCGAAGGAGTTTAGCTCACAAAGAAAATGTCTTGCTTATGAAGGTTGTCAAACTGACAAGTTATTTAGCCAACAGGGTAGTCTTGATAAAACGTTATATTCTCAACTGTTTAATTAACCAATTAATCAACGAATGTTGATTGACCACCTACCACTATGTGTAAGCTCGTATGTGAGATACGGTTTTTAAGAAAATAACGAAGGAAAAAACAAAAGATAATAGTTCTTGTTCTTAAGAGCTCTGAATCTAATTGGATAGATAAGACATATCCATGAGACGAGATAAGAGGCACCACTAGGCTGTCATTGATATGTGCCAAATGGCTAATTCCAGCCGAAAGTGGGAGACAAAGGGGACAAACTGTTCTGGGCTAGGGTGGTCAAGGAAGGCCTCTAAGAACAAGCAGGGTAAGCGAGGGGTCTTGGTGGATGGGAGCGAGCAGTGTGGCAGAGTGGGGAATGGAATGGGAAATAGGTTAGGTTAGGAGTGGAAGAAATGTTTGTGAGAAGAGAACTAATTTGAAGACAGCTGGGTGCAGCAATGAAAAGCAAAATACAAGCACGCTGTGCCCTTTCTCTCTCTCTCTCTCACACACACACACACACACACGTACACACTGTGCATGTGTGTGTGAGAGAAAATGTTCAGAAGCAGGCTGGGCACAGTGGCTCACACCTGTAATCCCAGCACTTTGGGAGGCCGAAGTGGGTGGATCACAAGGTCAGGAGTTTGAGACCAGCCTGGCCAATATGGTGAAACCCCATCTCCACTAAAAATACAAAAATTAAGCGGGCGTGGTGGCATATGCCTGTAGTCCCAGCTACTTGGGAAGCTGAGGCAGGAGAATTGCTTGAACCTAGGAGGCGGAGGTTGCAGTGAGGCAAGATGGCGCCACTGCACTCCAGCCTGCGTGACAGAGTGAGATTCAGTCTCAAAAAAAAAAGGAAAATGTTCAGAAGTAGACATGCCACAATTTTAATCTTTAAATATTAAACAAATTTCTTTTTGCATTGTTTTTCCTCCCTCACTGTCCCTCACTCCTACCATCTCTCCTTCCTTTCTTTCTTCCTTTTCTTCCTCCCTCCCTCCCTCTTCTACCCCCTTTCTTTCTCTCCCTCTGCTCCTTTCTTCTTTCCTTTATCCCTGGTCTACTTAGGAATTGGAATACCTGTCACTTTCAACAGTCCTTGGACATAAAAACACAGAAATTCTTGTGACTACTTCTAAAAATCTCCAGGGCTTCCAAGTCTCCAGATTCCAGAATCCTATCAGAAAGGAGATGAAGAAGCCACTTAGTTTATGCTCCTCTGAGACAAGTTTGACATGGGGTCCCTGCAATAACTGAACATTTTCTGGGCCACTCCCAATATCGTTTTGATGCTATTAGAAGAAAACCAGTCTGGGAAATCTTCAACTTACTCTATTCACAAATTAGATTGAAATCTCTCAGATCGTGATGGATTTTTTGCCACTCGTTTGTATTAAATGTGTTATTACACATCAATGAAGTATTTTGGTAGAATGCTGACAGCCTCACGTTGAAAATCTACTTTCAAATTCAAGAGCAGGCTGCAGGTCAGCAGAAACTAGCTACGTTCATTGTAGTGTCTTCCCCGTTGCGATCGGAGGGACATCAGGGGAGAACAGGAAAGGAGAGAAAAGGAAAGGAAGGGACTTTCATTAGAGCCATTCATTAAGGACTCCCATATGAAATTACCCAAAATGCAAGTTGAGGTGCCAAAGAGTTCGTGTTGGCTCTTTTAGATATCTGATATGTTATGTCATAAAGAGCAGCCACGTTAACCTGCTGGGCAGTGAAGTAAGGGGAGCAGTAGGGAACAGACACACACACACACCAGTTACCACCAGCATGCATCATACATACAGAAGATTCCAATTTTAAAAATGAAAGAACTAACCTTCCTTTCTAGAATTACAGAAAACTATAATTCACTGAACAATAGGGGAGTAATTTTTATAATCTCTTTATTGTAATAATTGTGTTCTTTAAGCATTTTTCATAAAATATATCTTTTGCTCCTCAAACAAAGCAGTTCAATCGTCAAAGTAGGTCACTGTGGCTTTGAGGACAGTTTACAAATTGGCTTGGCTCTGGAGAAAACTTTTGAAGAAAACTCAGTCATGTACAGGAGCCTTTAAAATTGAACTTAACCATCTGGATGTGTGGCATTTGGAAAAGTGGTCTATAAAAAATCTGGAATTAGGCCCCATCATATCCATAATCTTTGGGAAAAATTAAGGACATTATTATAAATTAACATTTTTTTCTATGAATTTACTGGAATTTTTATTCTCAGAAAAATTCAACACACAGGTATACATTAAACTGAAATAGAAAGATCAAGATTGTTACATTAGATCAAGCAGTAATTTTATTTTAAAAACCTAATATAAAACAATTTGGTCTGCACAACTTTTGCTGTTATGCTACTGCGGAAGAACAAAAAGAGTCAACATATCAATTTCTGTATCAGTCTTTTCTTCAGGATGTTTATTTGCCCTAGTATACTCATTTTCTTACTGCAAGAGATTGAGGTTGAGGTCCATACATCTAGAATTGATTCTCTCTCTCTCTCTCTCCTTTCTCTCTTTTCCCTTCTCCATCTCCCTCTCTCCTCCTCCTTTCCTCTCTCGGCAATTCTCCTGAAATGCCTAAAGCAAGAGGGGGTTATTGATGTCTCCCAGGACTGTAATTGCAAGAACAGCTTTATCTCCTAGGCGGACAGATACTACACAAATGTTTGGTTTGCTGCCTATCACACAGTTAACAAGGTTCTTATAGGTTCAAGGAATAGAGATTGTAAGACTGCCAGGACGACTTTACATTCTGGAAAAGAAATGAACAGACAATTCTGAAGTAACTGAAATTTTAAAACATAACCACTAATTAGACATAATCCTACAAAAAGAGATAGAGTGAGTGTTCTTTAAAAAGATGAGAATAGATGTAAAAGGCAACGAAAGAGGTTTTGTTTTTAAAATTCTTAATAAGTACAACTGTTCTTAGAAAACGGTCTATGCATTGTAACTGCCCTTCTTTCTGACCTAACAATCCAATCTTATTATTCCAAATTGTTTAAACTATAGGAAAACCTGATGAAAATACCCCTTTCATCAGACTTGCGTGTTTCAGTTGAATGCTAAGTATATCTTTCAACTAAGTTTTAAATATGCAGTTCTTCTAGAAGCTATGCAGACATCTCTTCCGCTCTTTCCTTGCGCTGCTACCAGGAAAAGAGATAAGGAAACGTCTTCAGATGCTCATTGTGAGCATGCGTCCAGCCTGCTTTTACTGACTTAGACCAATGGGCTTTGTTTGTGCGTAACTTACAAGATTCTGACATTTACAACTCTCCAGGCCAATGAGAGCAAAAAGAAGAGATTCTCCATCTTAAAGCTGTTTATCAGCTGCTGTAAAATGTCGCCTTTGGGCATCCACCATCCATACAAAATTTGAAGGTATTAGAGCCATCCCTTCTCCTTTTCTTGTGTCAAACTGTAAAATGCAAAAGCCGTACAATAGCAGCAGTACAATGCCAAACTTAATTAACACATGAGGAAGAAATTATGGTACTTCTGTGAGAAATGGAGTCTTGAAAGGCCAGTTCTTCGCTCAGATCCCACGAGTTAAAGTGCTGAAAAGCAGACATTGTGGTTACGGTTCCCCGCCATGTGGTGTTTCCTGAATTCTCACTGGATATCCTAAAACACTTAAGCCTAAAGGGTTTAGGATGTCTACAGAGGCGGTAATTTGGAGACAACAACTTTATCTTTGTGGGAGAGGCAGGGTACAATACAAATGTTTACTGGGTTTCTTCTCTCTTCCTTGACAAGGAGCTTATTAAACCGTTCTCAGGCAAATTTTATGGGAAAGTAAATGATTTCATGGAGAAGAATTTTCATGGCTTAGCATGCTAAAGCCATGAGAAAAAGCTTCAGTCAGGTGACACTCCTGGTTGACAGGGAATCGAAGGCAAATCGGAACGCAGTTCATCAACTGTCAATAAGGTATGAGAAGTTCACTTGGATGTGGGGCTTGAAGGAAGATGCCCAGAAATTGCAGGCATGGGGATGGTCACGAAGGTAGAGAGATAATAAATATTCCAGGTGAATGCAGAAAGTGAGAGGAGAGGTCGCAGGGTACCTAGAAAGAGATTTTCTAATCCAAAGGCTATTCAGGTTGGAGGAATTCCCCTTACCTAAAAGAGACTAGTTAGCCCATAAGTGTTTAGGATGGATAGTCAGAATAATAGAATTTTCAAACTGCTAAGAGTGTGACATATTTATAAACCACACTTTTCTTTTTTTTCTGAGACGGAGTCTCTCTGTCTCCCGGGCTGGAGTGCAGTGGTGCGATCTCGGCTCACTGCAACCATCCTGCCTCTGCTTTCATTCCTCCAGCACCTTCCCATTGCTTTTCAAATGAAACCCATGGTTCGGCCTTCCTTACCTGCCCCCACGGCCCTGCAGCATGTGGCTTTTCAGGCTTTGCCTCAGCCCACGCTCCCTGGGGTCCCTCCTCTGTCAGTCCTCAGGCTGACCTGTCTTGCCAGCCTCAGTGCCCCCGGCCATCACGCAGCTTCACAATGGCCTTTCTTCACCTCTCATTGGACTCACCATCATCAATAATTATTTCATTTAGTTGTCTGTGTTTAGTCTACTTCCACTACACAGTGAGCTCCATTTTGCCGTCAAGAGGTATCCTAATACTTGACCTCTGATAGTTGCTATGCAAACACTTGTTCAACCAAAGAATGCAAATGAAGTCACTGGGGTCAAACAGGTAACGTCCTCAAATTCTCCCGAATCATTAATAGCAGCAGATCTAGGCTAAGCGCTCAAGTTTCCTAAGAAATCCTGATTTCTAAGAGTGGTTAGCACATTCTCAGGTAAGAGTTTTCCTTGAAGTTTCTGCAGTTAGCACTTATGCCTTTGGAGAGATTTGGGAAGAGAAGCTTTTTTTTTTTTTTCTTAGGACACTAATGAAGCCACTTGCTGTACGGGCCTCAGGAGGGTAAGCTGGGTTGTATATACTGTAATCCTTTCTTCCTGTCCGGGTCCCACCACCTCCCAAATCCTCTTCTAGGTTTTCACCCTGGCTGCTCCTGTCCAGAGCTGCTCGTCGAATCCTATGCCTACAGGTCCTCACTCTGGATTTTCTTCTTTTCTTATTGTTAGCACATGCTCTTCTCTGCCCTTTGGAATGTCCTATCTATGCACCAAGGTAATTACTGTAGGCTAGAATTGCACCTTTTAATTTCCAGTGCTTATTTGCGGGAAGGGCGAGGGGAAGCAAGACAGAGGGAAGGGGCAAGGTGGTTAAATAGCATTTTGTTGCCAGCCTAGGTATGAAGCCAGCCCTTGACTAGATGTTATCGTGGCTCTGCTTGTGTTAGAGAGACATAATTTATTTACTTTTTTGTTAATATTTTAAAAGGAAATCTCAATCCTGGTTTTGTAACTCCCCAGAGAACCTTCAGCAGCACAAAGGGTGTTACAAAATTCTAAAGTCTCAAGAAGCAAAACCACTTAAACTAATAAACATGTCATATTATACTTTGTGGGGCCTGGGGAACGGTAATATCATAAAATCAAGCAATGATCAGCTTTTAAGACTCCCTAAAGGACACTCTTCACAGGCCAAGTAATTTGTTGTTGGTGTTAGTTTTGTTTTGCTTTTTCAGTTTCATCTTTCCTCTGTGATTATCCTGTTCGTGCTCATAAATGCTTTTGCGGGAATAATACCATCAATAATAGCTACTTTTTACTGAATGCCTACTATGTGCCAGGCACTTTCATTGTCTCATATCCTTATCATAACCTTAATAGGTAGATATGGTTAGTCGTATTTCAGATGAGAAAATTAACACCTAAAGAAGTTACGTAAGTTGCTCAAGATCACATATCAGGTAAGGACTGTCAGACCACCCAGGCCTGTACCCTAGGGTGGCTGGAGATGGAACGGCAGTCCTTCCCCACACACTCAATATCTATTGGCACAAATACACAATCTAAGGGAAAAGTTTCCTGTTTGTTATGCAAAGCCTGCTTCAAAATAATTCACTTGATCTCATTTCTCTTCCAATAAGCTTGCCACCCTGGAGTTCATTCTATGTGGAAATTCTAAACGTGATAGTACTTTGCAATATGTCGTGTTATATGCAAACCAAATTAAGTGAATTTGAACTTGAACCATTGGATCAAAGTCTAGTGTACTAGATATTACATCAGGGCCAGCAGACTAAATTTTTTAAACAGCAGTCTTTTTACTTATTTTCTCAAGCTCTTTATATATCTATGATGCTCTGATTTGTCATCTACCCAGTTGTGAACTGCATTAAGACATGGCGTAGGCAGGGCATGGTGACACATACCTGTAATTCCCACATTTTGGGAGGCTGAGGTGGGAGGATCACTTGAGCCCAGGAGTTTGAGACCGGCCTGGGCAATACAGTGAACCTCATCTCTACAAATGATAATTTTAAAAAAATTAGCTGAGAGTGGTGGCACATGCCTCTGGTCCTAGCTACTAGGGAGGCTGAGGCAGGAGGATCACTCGAACCTGGGAAATTGAGGCTGCAATGAGCTATGATTGTGCCACTGCACTCCAGCCTGAGCGACAGAGTGAGACCCTGTCTCAATAACAAAATGACAGCAACAACAAAAAGACATCAGGTACATATCTAATCTTTCAGAAAGCATCAGGCTCTTGGGGAGCTCACTACCGTAGAATTTCTTTGTTTAACTTAAACACAGAAAGAAATGCAAATAGGAGTCTGATCCAAGATGGCCGATCGATAACATCTCGGGACTGCAGCTCTCAGTGAAGGCACGGAGAACTAGACGACGCCACACTTTCAGACAAATTCTGGTCGCTCACAGAGCAGAAGATCCCCAGTGGAGGAATCACACGGGTCGCCAGCGCGACTTTCGTGGCCGGCGCGGCGGCTCTCGGAGCAGAGTAAACAGGTTCGGAGGACCCACAAGGGTCCCCAGCACAATACCAGAGCCCGGCGCAGCAGCTGTGACGGCACCTGAGCACGGCAGTGCTCGGCGTAGAGTAAACAGGACCGGTTCCCCTTCCGACCGAGGGTTGGAGCCCCCGGAAGGCAGAGTCGCCCACTACGGACACAAGAAGGAAGCCAGACAAGAGAATCCTGGGCAGAAAAGCACCATCAGTCTTAACGCCGCTGCTCTGGCCCTGGGAACTAACAACCTGGACGCCCACTCAAGAGACCTAATCTGAAAGTTGGTTAATTCAAAGAGCACAGGAGGATAAACTTACAATGACGGGAAGAAACCAGAGTAAAAAAGCTGAGAATACTCAAAGTCAGAATGCCTCTCCTTCTAAAGATGATCACAGTTCCACATCAACAATGGAACAAGGCTTGACGAAGAACCAGCGCATCCCAATGCTAGAATATCACTTCAGGGAATGGATAATAACAAACTTCTGTGAGTTAAAAGACCATGTTGTAGCCCAACGTAAAGAAACTAGGAACTTTGAAAAAAAGTTTGATGAAATCCTATTGAGAATAGACAACTTAGAGAGGAGTATGAGTGAATTAATGGAACTGAAGAATACAATACAGGAACTCCGAGAAGTATGCACAGGTTTAAACACTCGAATTGTTCAAGCAGAAGAAGGGATATCAGAGGTCAAAGTCCAGCTTAATGAAATAAAACACAAAGAAAAGATTAGAGAAAAAAGGATAAAAAGGAATGAGGAAAGTCTCCAAGAAATGTGGGACTATGTGAAAAGACCAAATCTACGTCTGATAGGTGTACCTGAATGCGACGGAGAGAATGAATCCAAGATGGAAAACACCCTTCAGGAAATTATTCAGGAAACTTTTCCTAAACTAGCAAAGCAGGTCAATATTCAACCCCAGGTAATACAGAGAACACCACAAAGATATTCCTCAAGAAGAGCAACCCCAAGGCACATAATCGTCAGATTCACCAGGGTTGAAATGAAGGAGAAAATACTAAGGGCAGCCAGAGAGAAAGGTCAGGTTACCCACAAAGGCAAGCCTATCAGACTTACAGCAGATCTCTCAGCAGAAACTCTACAAGCCAGAAGAGAATGGGGGCCAATATTCAACATCCTCAAAGAACAGAACCTTCAGCCCAGAATTTCATATCCAGCCAAACTAAGCTTCACAACTGAAGGAAAAATAAAATCTTTTATGAACAAGCAAGTACTCAGAGATTTTATTACCACCAGGCCTGCTTTACAAGAGCTTCTGAAAGAAGCGTTACACACAGAAAGAAACAACCAGTATTAGCCTTTCTAAAAATATACCAAAAAGTAAAAAACACCAACATAAAGAAGAATTTACATCAATGAATGGATAAAACAGCCAGTCAACATCAAATGGCAGTAACCCTAAATTTAAATTGACTAAATCCCCCAATCAAAAGACACAGCCAAAACCCAATGGCATGTTACATCCAGACCTGTTTCACAGGCAAGGATACGCAAAGACTCAAAACAAAGGGATGGAGAAAGATTTACCAACCTAATGGAGAGCAAAAATAAATAAATAAAAAGCAGGAGTTGCAATTCTCATATCGGATAAAATGGATTTTAAAGCAACAAAGATATAGTGGTAAAAGGATCAATACAACAACAAGAGCTAATGATCCTAACACCCAGATACATAGAGACTTAGACACAATGAGACAGAAAATTAATAAGGATATCAAGGACTCGAACTCAGATCCGGAACAAGTAAACTTAATAAATATTTATAGAGCTCCCCACTTCAAATACACAAAATATACATTCTTGTCAATACCACATCACACCTACTCATAGGTTTAAATGAAACATTGATTGGCCATTATTAATACCCATTTTTTTTTTTTCAGAATAAAGCAATATTTCCATTCACTCTCCCTCTTTCTCTTCCTCTTTCTTCCTCTCCTTTCCTCATTTTTTTTTCTTTCCTTCACTCAAAAAAAAAAGAAATCAACTTGTAAACCTCTAGAACCAGGTCGGCAATGTCTCTCTCATTGCTTGAATTCCTTCCTTCCCTTCCCTCCCTCCCCCCTTCCTCCCTTCCTTCATCCCTCCTTTAAAAAAAAAAAAAAAAAAAAAAAAAAACAGAAATGCAAATAAATGTGTCTAATTTACATTCATGTTTCTATTGTCTCATTGCTGGCAGTGATGGCCAGAAGCTGAGGACCCTGAAGTCACCTTTGATACAAAGCCCCTCTCCCAGTGTCCTCTCTACACCTCTGGCCCCTCACAGTGAGCATCAACATTACTCCAACCAAAAACACACAACAAAGTTGGGCGCGGTGGCTCACACCTGTATTCCCAGCACTTTGAGAGGCTGAGGCAGGCAGATCACCTGAGGTCAGGAGTTTGAGACCAGCCTGGCCAACATGGTGAAACCCCATCTCTACTAAAAATACAAAAAATTAGCCGGGCATGGTGGCGCGTGCCTGCAGTCCCAGCTACTGAGGAGGCTGAGGCAGGAGAATTGCTTGAACTCGGAAAGCAGAGGTTGCAGTGAGCCGAGATTGCACAACTGCACTCCAGCCGGGGCAACAGAGCAAGACTCTGCCAAAGAAAAAAAAGCCCATGGCTTCTTGGAATTTAGGCAATATATGATTAGGTAAGTATTGAAAGTTGTTTTAAAGGCTAAGTAATAATATTTGGTGATACTTTTGGTAAATTAAAAAAAGAAAGCAAAATTTTCTCTCTGCTATTGCGTCAGAAGAGTATTTTAGAAATTTTACCAGCTTTCTCCAGTATTGCCTTTTCTGCCATGACCCTTGCCTCCATTCAAACACCGGATTGGACCTTCATCTCAGGAAGAAGTCAGGATAGCAACAAGCACCGAAAAGGAGTCTTTTGAGATTTCTACGACTTTTAAGTCTAGCTCCTTAGGAGAACTGAAAAGACCCAAACCCAAAAGAGATTGGAAAAGGAGAGTTGGAGAAGCCAAGAGGCCAGTGGCCCGTTAGGTACCCGAGAGATGGGCCTGCGCTTTACTCTACAAGCTGAGCTTTGGGATGGAACCAAGACCCTGAGAAAAATGGTGGGATGGCCGGTAGAGGGGAGGATACAGAGTTCCCAGTCCTGGCATGCTATGGGTGTTGAAAAATAAGCTTCTCATACCCCAAAATAGCACAGAGGAGGCCCTGAAACCAGATGGAGCCACGTGGGTGGAAATAAGGAGGTTCTCTTCAGTGGCTGGCACTAAACAGCACCCAAGGAACGATCAAGATGAAGGACATCTCAGCCAATGCCGCTGTGGCTAGATGGCGGTGAGGATTGTATACAACTCCGGGAAAAGTGGGGAGGCTTGGCAAGAATGGAATTTGAAACAGAAACCAATGTGTGGAGTCAGAGAAAAGTAAAGAAAAGTCGGTATTTTGCTTTTCTGCCTTTAAGGACTAAATCTGATACCTCCTAACGTGTGATTAAAACAAGAGATGAGAAGTGACATTAAAAAAATGAGGAAAATTTGTCTTGATTTCTCTGAACCTCCGCTTCTTCCAAAGGAGAATAATTAAAATGTTTAGAACCCAGAATTAGCATGAGCATAAGAAATAATAGACTACTATCTAATATATTAAATTATTTGTTGAGATCATTAGATTGTAAATTTTTCTTTTCTTTCATTTTTATGTCCATTGTTCATGGAGATTTTCGTCGTTCTTGTTGTTTTAAGAAATAAGATGAAGAAAAAGATACAACATATAACCAGCGGTAAAAAAAAAAAAAAAAGAGGTTGGAAATGTGGATGGGGAGAAATTTTAAAGCATTTGAAATTTCAGACTAAGAAAGGTGACCTGTGTCCTGCAATCAATGAAGGGCCACAAAAGGTTTAAATTGGGAATAACGTGGTCAAATCTGGTTAAAAGCATTCTGGGCATTTTGAGGTGAGATTCCTAAGGACAAAGGCAGCAGAATAATTCCCAGACAATTGAATAATCTTGACATAAAATCATGGGGGCACCCAGGCAGTGGCGGCAGTGATGAAGAAGTGGGAGTAGATCACAGTTTTTTTGTTGTTGTTGTTTTTTTGTTTTGAGATGGAGTTTTGCTCTTGTTACCCAGGCTGGAGTGCAATGGCGCGATCTCGGCTCACCGCAACCTCCGCCTCCTGGGTTCAAGCAATTCTGCCTCAGCCTCCTGAGTAGCTGGGATTACAGGCACGCACCACCGTGCCCAGCTAATTTTTTGTATTTTTAGTAGAGACGGGGTTTCACCATGTTGACCAGGATGGTCTTGATCTCTTGACCTCGCGATCCACCCGCCTCGGCCTCCCAAAGATCACAATTTTTAAAGACGTAGCAACTTAGCAAATGATTGGTTCTGAGAGGGGGCGGGGAATAAGGCATTGCTGAGACTATCCTGATATATGGAATCTTCAGCCGCAGCTTGAAAGCGCTCCTCTTTTAAGAGGAGATTAAGTATCTTGAGTGTCATTTTATAACTGGCAGAATTGAAGACTGCTAATGAAAGTTGACTGCTTAACAATCACAACGTTAGCAACTTTGGCAACAACCACAGATTCACTCTCCTGTGGCAGAGCCTCCTACACCCACTACTTTACACTACCTGACAGCTGATGGGAAATGCCTCCAGCCAGAGCTCCAGTAAAGCGCTGAAGCTTCCAGAGCCTCACCATGAGCACACTCTCTTGACTAGGAAGGAAAGAACTGAGTGCAGAGCCCTTGACCCCATTTCACCATCCATTCCCTTGCTCGACATTCTGACCCACTGGAATCGCACATGGCCATAAGGATCTTCCCTTTTTGCCCACAACAAGCAGAAACAAGCCCAGTGTGTTTAAACCAGTGTTTATAGAAGGCTTGGGGATTATGCAAAGTAAATACATCTGATGAGCAGCATGAATCCCAATAATTCTTAAGATATAGCTCAGTCTCTGAAGATCACAGGGTCCATCCCAACCTCGGGGGCCCCAGGAAAGAAGTGAGGACACTCTATAGTTTCCGACCATGGCCCCACATTCCTTTTGCTTAGTAGATGCCATCCCTAAATCCCACCACTCCAGAGTCACAGCATTCGTGTGAATAATTTGTATTCTGTATTTGTTTTATTCCTAGCTGTCCTTTGTCCCCCAGAGCCCTGAGAAAAAAAAAAAATCATATTATTTTTATTATATTTGTAAGGATTTGAAGTAATAAAACAATCTTAAAGAAGGTTGAAAAATTGGAGAAAATTTTAAAAACTGCTCATTTTTAAAACTTAGAACACAACTATCAATGTTTTCATATATTCTTCTCTAGTTTTTATGTACATATTTTATATAGTTTTCATCATACAATATGTACACACACTTGTTTTTTGGTCTCACTATACCATTTTTCATATCAATTTTCAGTCTTCATTTTATCTTTGTGGATGACTCCTAAAGTGCCATAATTATATTACCATTTCTATGTATAGGGCTGTTATATTTCTTTCATTTTCAAATTATTTTTAAGTCACTTTTTTCTGAGTATACAAACATACTATGGAACATTTAAAATAAAAAGAAAACAAAAAGTTTATGCAGTACATAAAATTGTAATTTACAAGTGTACAGATGTGATTTTCACTTTTGTTCCTTTATTTAAACCTTCCACCCTTCCAGGAAGGGTGTTCTCAGGCTACCGTATGTCATTTGCTGCCATCACGTCAGTGCAGAATCCCCGGCTGTACATCTGTTCTCAGAGCAGACCCAAATCTCACTGTCCACCAGCAGCCACCCCAAGGTAGCTCTGCTCCTCCCAGTGGCCTGCTCCCCAAGGCCTCAGCTCTTTCCCCCATTTACTTTTATCATCATTCTTATTTTTAATTGACAAATAATAATTGTACATCTTTATGGGGTACTGAGTGATATTTCAATACTTGTATACAATGTGTAATGACCAAATCAGGGTAATTAGCATATCCATCACCTCAAAATTGCTTATTTCTCCATGTTGGGAACATTCAAAATCCTCTCTTCTAGGCTGGTCATGGTGGCTCACACCTGTAATCCTAGAACTTTGGGAGGCTGAGGCGGGTGGATCACCTGAAGTCAGGAGTTTGAGACCAGCCTGACCAACATGGTGAAACCCATCTCTACTAAAAATATAAAAATTAGCTGGGCGTGGTGGCAGGCACCTGTAATCCCAGTACTCAGGAGGCAGACTCAGGAGAATCATTTGAACCCCAGAGGCAGAGGTTGCAGTGAGTTGAGATTGCACCACTGCACTCCAGCCTGGGCAACAAGAGCAAAACTTCAACAAAAAAAAAAAAGAAAATCCTCTCTTCTGGCTAGCTGAAAATCTGCAATAAATTAGTTAACTGTTGTCACCCTATAGTGCTATAGAACACTAGAAATGTATCCTCTTTTCTGGCTATAATTTCCTGCCTATTAATCAATCTCTCCCTATCTCCCCTCCCAGCCACTGGTTTCCAGCCTCTACGTACCAACATTCTACTCTCTACTTCCATGAGATCAAATTTTTGAGCTTCCACAGATGAATGAGAATATGTGGTATTTATCTTTCACTTAATGGATTCTTTCACTTAATGTCCTCCAGGCTCATCCACATTGCCACAAATGACAGGATTTCATTCTTTTCTGTGGTTGAATAATACTCCATTATTGCATTAGTCCGTTCTTGCATGCTGTCGATACCAGAGTGTGGGTAATTTGTAAAGAAGAGGTTTAATTGGCTTACAGTTGTGCAGGCTGCACAGGAAGCATGGCTGGGGAGGCCTCAGGAAACTTAACAATCATGGTGGAAGGTGAAGGAGAAGCAGTCATGTCTCACATGGCTGGAGCGGAAGGAAAAGAGAGATGGGGGAGGAGCCACAGTTTTAAACAACCCAATCTCATGAGCTCTCACTATCATGAGAGCAATATTAAGGGGGACATTGGCCCCCACAATCCAGTCACCTCCCACCAGGCTCCACCTCCAAACACTGGGTACAATTTGACATGAGATTTGGATGGGCACAGATCCAAACCAGATCAGTTATATACATGGTGGCCACTTCGGTTGTTTTCATATCTTCGTTATTGCAAATAGTGCTGCCCCAAGCATGGGAGTACAGATATCTCTTTGACATACTGATTTCATTTTCTTTGGATATACCTGGTAGTGGAATTGCTAGATCATAGGGTAGTTCTGGTTTTAGTTTTTTCTGAAGGCAATTTTGTAACTTTATTTGACGTATTCAATGATCAGTGATTAGTTCTCAACCACATTGACCGTCTGTAGATTTCTAAAAGTGGTAACAGGTACATAGGTAACCAAAGTATAGAGCATTTTTGGTGAACCTTCATCCTCATTACCTTTTCTGGACAACCGCACGTGGATTTGGTATGGGACATTCCTTATCCCTTTGGCCCAGACAGTTTTGTTGAGCCTGGTATCAATGCGCACATCTGGCGTTCCCATCTCCTTCACAGCAAATTTCCAAATCTCTTTGAGTTCCCGAGGAGCACTTCTTGAAGCCCACTCCATGGATGTGCTTGTGAATGTTGATGCTGTAGTCTCAGGTCACCACCTCGTTGATGGCAGAATGGCTTTTTTCTTCTCACCTGCCTCCTTTGCAGGAGCCATTCTGCCGGTCCAAGTTGGAAAAAGCTGGTTTTAATTTTCTAAGGAAACTCCACACTGTTTTTCATAATGGCTATACTAATTTATCTCCCTTTTTCTTTTCTTTCTTTCTTTCTTTGGAAGAAAGAGGTTCTTCTAGACTTCCACCCCTCTTGTAAAACCAGTGGAATCTCCCATAGTGAGTCTTCTCCAGGACTGGGTGTTCTGCGTTGAGACCACGACTTGAAGCTCCTAGTCCGCAGTATGCACAATTGGCAGCTTTCTTAGCAGCAAAGGTTTTTGAAGAACAGAACCTTTCTACATTATTTTCACATTGACGAGTGTTTTATAATTGCTTTACTTAGCAAATCTGGGAAATATGTAAGTAGTCATCAGTTTTACAGATGCGAGAATTAAGTTCAGAAAGGCTAAGTGACTTGCCTTAGTCACAAAATTGTGTCATTAGAGCATTAAATGAGAACTCTCTTTTAGATTAAAATTACGCACTTCTTGGGATGAAGACAAATGATACAGTAATGCAGGAAATACACATGTTGACCTAATAAAGGGGCGGAGGTGGAACCTAGAGAAAGAGGTGAAGGAAGAGTGGGAGAGCACAGAGGGATCCAACAGAAACCAAAGGTTGTAAGAAAAAATAATTGCGTGGCTCGAACAGCTTAAAATTATTTGTGGTGAGTGTAGTCCTGATTTGATCCACATGTTTGCCCAGAGGCTCAGCTTCATTCTTATAAGAGTAGGATGAAGGCTTCCCTTCTACCCTGGTGCTTGGTACCACCTCAAACTCCTAGACAACTACCTGCCCCCACCCTTAATCATACTGGGACTACCAAGGTGGCTCCAGAAAAGGGCATAGGCTGGGAAGGCTGCACTTTCCTCCGTTGTCTCACCCCTCAGTTCCTCATGGCACCATTGACACAAGGCTGTTGAGTGTAACACTCTCTACTCAAGGTTCTATGTTGAGAGGAAATGTCTCTGGAAAGATGCATATGGAGCTGGTATCAGTGATTGCTTCTGGGGAGAACCAGTGTGTGGAGGAGGCGGGAAGTGAGCAAGGTTTCCTTTCACGGTATTCCCTTTGTGTAGCTTTTAAATTTTGTACTCAATGTATTTATTACCTACTCACAAATAAAAATTAAGACAAAAGCATGAATGGTCTGTATATAATTGTGTCCAGAGTCCAAATGAATAAAGACACCCTCTTATAAAGTTTCACTCATGAGCCTGTCTCAGTTCCTGGGCTGACTTTTTTTGGCTTGGAACGATTCCTCTAGTCCCTTCCTCACGTAGTCAGTCATATTTCAAGTCTTCGAATGAGAATCTTCATTCACTTAAACCCCAACCTCCTCACCACCACAGTGACATGCCTTGCCCTAGAATTCCTCTCAGCAACCAGAACAATCCACAGGACACAGTAACTAAAAGGAATCCAGTTCTCAAATCTGAATAATTTCATCTAGAAAAACAATTATAGAATTTTCTATTCACTCTGGCTTACAAGTGAATCCACAGTGGCCTTTGGTGACCCAGTTCCCAAAATTTTCAAGGTCCCTCTGCCAGGGTCAAGTAGAGACATGACTCCTCATTCTCTTTGTGAATATTCTTAGATCTTCTGATCTTGACTCTGGTGCCCTGTGGGTAAAACACACACCCACGTACTTCTGAAAGACAAATAGTTCTTAAAGATCATACTGTCTAAACTAAATCACATTAAATGGAAAAATCTTCCTAACAGCTCTGACAATCTACAAAGACTTATCGTAAAATAAACCCTGGAAGTAGACCTTTACATGATTACCTCATGCCATTCTTCTTTTCCTTTCTTCAATCTCCAGCTTCGAAACTATGGCCCAAGGGTTTGCTAGTGACAAAGACACTGCCCATCCCAAGTCCTGCTCAAACAGAAGACCCATTCACCCCTGATTTCTACCCTTAACTACGCAAAAAAAACTGGCAGACACTGAATTCACAGGTTTAGACTTAGGCCAACTTGAACTTTTAGGTAGGGATATCTAGCGCACCAGTCGTCTCTGTGAGTGAATAAGGTCTGAATTTGCTTACGACTGTCCTTCCCACCAGCTAGCAAAAGCTGCCACGATGACATTTAGGAATTGTTTTGTTTTTATTTTTATTTTCCCATTTCTTTACATGATGTATAATGAAAGCTTGACCTATTATAAAAAATAAATGTGAAAAGGGCAAATGAAATGATTAATAGTCTAGAGGTGAGCATGGTTTACTATATCCTAGTTCTAAACCACATTCAAACTCAGTCCAGAAATATTACATACAATATTTTGAGAGAGAAAAACTACATTCACGTAACTTTTGTTACAGTATATTGTTATTATATTCTATTTTCATTATTAAGTTATTGCTGTTCATTTCTTACTATGCCTAATTTATAAATTAAACTTTCTCATAGGTATGTACGCATGCATAGGAAAAGCATAGCATTTATAGGGTTCAGTACTATCTGGAGCTTAAAGCATGCACTGGGGATCTTCAAACATGCCTCCCAGGGATAAAGGGAGTCTACTATATCTGAATTCCGATGTAATTCACATTCCAAAAGATTTATCTTTTTCAAATGTAAAAGCCAGTGGTTTTTAGCATATTCACAAAGTTATGCAATCATCACTACTATCTGATTCCAGAACAGTTTCATGATCCAAACAGAAACTCCATACCTCTAATAGCAGTCACCCTCCACCCTCTCTACTGTAAGCCTCTGGCAACCACCAAGCAACTTTCAATCTCTAGGGATTTGCCTATTTTAGATATATTATACAAATGAAAGACTGGCTTCTTTCACTTACCATAATGTGTTCAAAGCTCAACCATTTATCAGTACTTCGTTCCTTTTTATGACTGAGTGATATTCCACCGTATGAATATATCAGTTTTGTTTATCCATTCATCATTTGACGAACATGTGTGCTGTTTCCGGTTTGGGACTGCTATAAGTAAGACTGTTGTGAACATTTGTGTACAGGTTTCTGAGTGAACATGTTTCATTTCTCTTGGGTATATACCTAGGAGTAGAATTACTGGATCATATTGTAACTCTGTGTTCAACCATTTAAGGAATTCTCAAACTATTTTCCAAAGCAGCTGCACCATTTTAAAGTCACACCAGCAGTGTATGAAGGTTCCAGTTTCTCCACATTCTTACTAAGGCTTGTTAGTATCTTTCTTTTTTATTATAGCTTTCAAATAGCGGTTGCGAAGTGGTATATCATTAAGGGTTTGATTCACATTTCCCTGATGAGCTAATCATGAATAGCTTCACATTTTATTGGTCATTTACACGTCTTCTGTGGAGAAGTATCCATTCGATGCTGTGCTTATTTTTAAATTGCGCCATTTGTCTTACTGTTGAGTTGTAAGGGTTCTTTATCTATTCTGGACACCAGACTCTTATCAGATATATGAATTGCAAATATTTTTTCCATTCTGTATGTTGTCGTCTCACTTCCTTTTTTTAAACTTTAATTATTTTATTTTATTTTTCTAGAGACAGATTCTTGCTCTGTCACCCAGATTGGAGTACAGTGGTGCCATCAAAGCTCACTGCAGCCTCAAACTCCTGGGTTCAAGCAATCCTCCTGCCTCAGTCTCCAGAGTAGCTAGGATGACATGTGTGCCACCACGCCTGGTTAATTTTTTAGTTTTCATGTAGGGACAGGGCCTCACTATATTGCCCAGGTTGGACTTGAACTCCTGGCCTTAAGCTATCTTCCTGCCTCCATCTCCCAGAGCACTGGGATTACAGGTGTGAGCCATACACCTGACCTCGCTTTCTTAATAATGTCCTTTGAAGCGCAAGATTTTTTATTTTGATTAAGTTCAACTTGACTTTTGGGGCTAGTGGGCAGCGTTGTTAATGCTTTTGGTATCATATCTAAGAAACCGTTGCCTAATCAAAGGTCACAAAGATTTACACCTAGGTTTTCTTGTTTTTTTCTTTTCTTTTCTTTCTGTCTTTCTTCCTTTTTGACAAGGTCTTGCCATTTTGCTTAGATTGGAGGACAGTGGCTGTTCACAGGCACAAGCATCAAGTGTTCTGCAGCATCCAGCTCCCTCCTGCCTCATCTCCTGAGTAGCTGGGACTACAGGCATACACCACCACTTTTGGCTTTACATCTGTGTTTTTAAAGAGTTTGAGCTTTTACATTTAGATCTTTAATTTATTTGAGGTTAATTTTTATATATGATGTGAGGTAGGAATCCAACTTTATTCTTTTGAGTATGAATTTCTAGTTGGACCAGCACCATTTATTGAAAAGGCTTTTCTTTCCCCCATTTAATTATCTTCACACACTAACCAAAAATCAATTGACCATAAACGTGAGTTTATTTCTGAATTTTCAGTTCTAACTACTGATCTATGTTTGCCCTAATGCCAGTACTACACAGCTCTTCCTTAAAGAGAGAGAGAGCTGAGAATTGAAAGAGATTGCTCTGAATTGGTACATCAATTTGGGGATTATTATCATAACAATATTAAGTTTTTCAATCCAGGAACAGGAGATATCTTTCTATTTCAAATTTTATAAGTTTTTTTAAGGATGTTCTGTAGTTTTTAGTACGTAATTCTTGCAGTTTTTGTTAACTTTATTTCTGAGTATTTTCATTTCATTTCATTTAGTTCATTCCATGTATAAAAATATAGTTTATTTTTGTATATTGGTCTTCTATCTACAACCACAGCTGCATGTATTGTATAGACAAAGGAACACAGTGCTCCAGCCTGGCGACACAGCAAGACTCCGTCTCAAAAAAAAAGAAAAAAGAAAGAAACTCAGATAGTAGGTATTCCTCTCTCAGTATCCCCATTTCTCCTTCTGACTGTCTGGAATGGGGGTACAATGGTTAGAGTTCAACAATTGTATTGTGGCCTTGAGGATGAAAGCATGGTGAAACATAAAGAGACGCTGGGTGGCCGGGCGCGGTGACTCACGCCTGTAATCCCAACACTTTGCGAGGCCGAGGCAGGTGGATCACGAGGTCAAGAGATCAAGACCATCCTGGTCAACGAGGTGAAACCCCGTCTCCACTAAAAATGCAAAAATTAGCTGGGCATGGTGGTGCAGCCTGTAATCCCAGCTACTTGGGAGGCTGAGGCAGGAGAATTGCCTGAACCCAGAAGGTGGAGGTAGCGGTGAGCCAAGATGGTGCCATTGCACTCCAGCCTGTGTAACAACAGCAAAACTCCGTCTCAAAAAAAAATAAAAGAGAGGCTGGGTGTCTCATGATTTCAAAGGACACCATATCCCCCCGTATTGCTTCCTCTGAACTTCACAACTTGGTGAAGGACTTTTTGCACATTGTATACGAAATTTTGTCAACATTAAGTACTTGAGTGACTCTTAGTTCTAATTTTCTATTACAAACTTCCAAATCTAATTATAGTTTAAACAGTTGGGTAATTACATGCTCTGCTAGTAAAATAAGAAGTAAAAAATTATTTTGGAAAATAATTAAGCATTTGGCTTGTAATGTTCTCATGGACTGAATCTAGTTCCAAGAATAAATTCTAAGAAAACTAAACAATTGTGTGCATGTGTGTGTGTGTGTGTGTGTGTGTGTGTGTGTGTGTGTAGCTTTAAGAATAAAGACATTCAAGTCATAAAAAAAATAGAAACTACCTAAACATGTAACATAATGGAATAGGTAATAAAATGTGATATAGCCATTGAATTTAAAAATTAATTCAAGAAATTGAATTAACTCAAGAAATCAAGAACATTTTTATATTAAAAAGCCTTTTACGGTAACAATTTAAACAATACAGAAGTTTGTGAACTGAAAGTAATACTCTCCCTCTCCTACTCTAGATCCAAATCCCTAACTCTTTTCTCTTTTTTTTTTTTTTCTTTGAGATGGAGTCTTGCTCTTGTCGTCCAAGCTGGAGTGCAATGGTACGATCTCAGCTCACCACAACCTCTGCCTCCTGGGTTCAAGCAATTCTCCTGCCTCAGCCTTCCAAGTAGCTGGGATTACAGGTGCTGGTCACCAAATCCCACTAATTTTTTAGTAGAGACGGGGTTTTGCCATGTTAGCCAGGCTGGTCTTGAACTTCTGACTTTGTGATCCACCTGCCTCGATCTCCCAAAGTGCTGGGATTACAGGTGTGAGCCACCATGCCCAGCCCCTAACTCTTCGATCTGGTGCATATCTTTCCATAATTTTCCTTTGTCTATATAAACACATGCAGATATGTATTCAGATACACCAAGACTTTTAAAAACTGGTTTATAGCACATATTGAAAAGAAAAAAATATCAATAGCATGGAGAAATGTTCACTTTACAATAACAAGTTTTACAAGCAACATAAAATTTTATATACTACAGCAAGATCTCAACTACATCTCAGAAGTAGAAAAAAGAAAAAAGTCTAGAGTCAAATATATAATAAATATGTAAATAAATGAGTATTAAGTGCTAATTGCAAATATTAATGAATACTGTTTACTATTAATAATAAATCTTTTCTCCTGGAACGAACAGAGCATTGTTCTCGTCACACTTCCCATTAAAGCTTAAAGTAAAACACAGCTTACTACATTTTAAGGGAAATATTGGAGGCTGAGGGCACATATTTGAACCACCTGCCTCCCAGTTCCATCCAAAATGACCTAGAAAATTTAAAATATGTAAAACCTTAAATCAGTACTGGAAGCTAGGGAAGGAAGCCATATAAATGCCAGAAACTTCAAAGAATTTCTTTTAAATCCTGTGCAGTCTGGACCTGATTAAAGAAAGACAACAAAGGCCAATTTGCCATCACCAAAGATGCAGCTTGACCTGGAGGGATGGAGCCTGGAGGCCGACAGCAGGACCTCGCTAGTGATTCTTTCAGCTCTTGAAAACGGTGAGAGTTTGATGGTATTAGAACTGGAAAACAGTGGTAACTATTTCAAGCAGAAAGCCCAGGCATGGTGGCAATCGCTGTGTTATTGGATGATTTCCCAAAGCTTTGGAGATTTTTCACAGTCTCTGTGGAGCAGGGTGTGAAGACAAGGCCTAAGTGGCTACCCCATATAGTGGGCCATCACTGACAGCAGCGTTCTCTGATGATGCAGTGGGCATCTGGCTAGAGACCTCACCTAGGAAGTAGGGTCAGGGCCGCTACATCACACATCAGAGATGAGCCTGCGGCCCCTCAGAAGCCCTAGATAGGAAGCTCACCACACAATCTATCAACCAGCACAGCACTTTCACCAAATCCAAAAAGCAACCCTATAAAGATGAAGCTTAGATAAATAAATATTTTTTTAAATTGACCCCTCCTCACATAATACATAAGAATTAATTCAAAATGGGGCATACATTTAAATGTAAAACATAAACACATAAGGCTTCTAGAAGAAAACATAATGTCTTCATGATCTTTGTTTAGGCAAAATTTCTCAAACAGGACACCGAAAACACTAGCCATAAAATAAAAGTTTGAAAAAATCGAACTTCATTTTTATGTCTAATTTATGTTTATCAAAAGATAATATGGGGAGGGAGACAAGGCAAGCCACAGACTGGGAGAAGGTATTTGTAGCAGATGTAACCAACCATGGACCCATATTCAGACTATATAAAGAATTCCCAGGCCAGGCACAGTGGCTCACACCTGTAATCCCAGCACTTTGGGAGGCCGTCGTGGGCGGATCACTTGAGGTCAGGAGTTCGAGAACAGTCTGGCCAACATGGTGAAACCTTGTCTCTACTAAAAATTTTTTTTAAAAATTAGTCAGGCATGGTGTCGCGTGCCTGAAATCCCAGCTACTCAGGAGGCTGAGGCAGCAGAATTGCTTGACCCTGGGAGGCAAAAGTTGCAGTGAGCCAAGATCACACCACTGCACTCCAGCCTGGGCGACAGAGTAAGACTCAGTTTCCCAAAAAAAAAAAAACAGAATTTCCACAAATCAGTTAAGACTATAACTAAAAACTACTTAAAAATGAGAAGAAGAAAAAGACTGTAACAGACACTTCACAGAAGTGGATGGATGGATCACCAATAAGTGAATAAACACCACTCTCAGGGAAAGAGAAACAGCTCACAGTAAGAAGTGCGAGAGACGCAGGGCAACTGGAATTCTCCAAAACTGGTGGTAAAAGTGCCAACAGACTTTTTAAAACTTTGGAAAGATGTTTGACTGAAACTAAACATATGCATAATCGATTACCCAGAATTTCCTTTCAGGTATATAACCTACAAAAATGAGTGTTTAAATCTATCAAAACACAAGTGCAAGCATAGTCACAGCAGCTTTATTTACGAAGCCAAAAACTTATAGTAGAAAAAGTATATATATGTAATTTTTTGAGACAGAGTCTCACTTTGTCGCCCAGGCTGGGGTGCAGTGGTGCCATGTCTGCTCATTGCAATCTCTGCCTCCTGTGTTCGAGCAAGTCTAATGCCTCAGCCGGGCACTGCCACACCCAGCTGATTTTTGTGTTTTTAGTAGAGACGGGTTTTCACCATGTTGGTCAGGCTGGTCTTGAACTCCTGACCTCGGGTGATCCACCTGCCTCAGCCTCCCAAAGTCCTGGGATTACAGGCATGAGCCACCATGCCTGGCCTAGGTATACCATTTTTAGATTATACGAGAAAAAGAACAAACTACCTCTGTGTGCGAAACATGGGTGAATTTCATCAACATAATGTTGAGCAAGAGAAACCAGACTCAAGAAGTGGGACGATGGTTGAGTCCGTCAAGAAACACATGCCAAGTTTGAGTTAAAAGGGCAAAAGGTTTGCTGGGAATATAAGTGAATAAGGAAAGCCACTAAACCTCACATTTAGAGGGTGAAGGATGGAGATTTGGACAGAAAGGGCCTCAGCCTTCAGGGCAGCTCTGGGAAAGTCTTTCCAGTGCAATGAGAAGCTTCAATACAAAGTTAGCCAGATAGGAATTACACACTGGCCAGAAACGGGAAGTCTTTATACCAGATCCAAGCTCAATCATTGACTGCTGCTACCCAGGGAGCCCATCGACATGTCTCAAAAGCCAAGGCAGACTCTGAAGCTCACACATCTGGAGCCTCTTAACCATCTACACGCCCCTGTAGCAGATTCTGTCTTGAAGGAGATCTAGGCGATACACCTCTATAGTACATTCTGTGCATGGGTACATTTTGATTGCACTTACATGAAGTCTAAAGCTGTCACAAACAATGTGCAGTGAGAGAGGTCAGAAGAGCATGGGGTTTTGACTAGGGGAGGACAGGAGGAAGCCTGCTGGGGGTGTTGCAGGAAATATTTTCTTTCTATATCTGGATAGTGATTACATGAGTATGTACTTATTTAAAAATTCAATAAGCTATACACTTAAATGTTATGCAATTCATGATATGTAAGTGACACTCTTACTAAAAAAGGGTAGAGATGTAGGAAAGAGATGAACTTACCTTTCCAGGATTATACATGGTCCTGACGCCCTGAAGTTGCTAGACTAAGAAACTAGTCACAATCCTCCTTTTCGGATTAACAGATCCCTAAAAGTATTCCCCAAAAAAAGGTAGAAGGGGTTTTTAAAAAAATCCCTTCACCCGCTTTTGTGAGGGAATAATTAGAACAAATTTTCATTGCTTAATTATAAACAAACAGAAAACTCTCACATCAGCTAGGGCTAGGTTTCATTGTGACAGAAACCCCAAAATAATACCGATTTAACTAAGATGAAATTGACTTCACTGTCCTCTGAAAATCTAAACGATTTCTTCTAGCTAGTAGACAGTCCATTACACCTACAGGGCAAGAATGAGTGACTGGAAAGTCACAAACACCCGGTCAGGACACCGCTGGAACCTTTACCTCAGAGGGATTTCACCAAAGCAAGCCCAGAACAGTGGTGGTAACACCGTGGACCTGAAAGATGCGAGCGAGAACGCTCATCCAATATCTGAGTCAGTCTCTCTCACCAGCCATTTCATTATAAGTCAATATTGAGTAAGGTTAGAGGCCCATTTAGATCAAGAGTCTATCATGGGGTCCATGGGCCTTCATGTAGAGATCACAGAGCCTTGAGTGGTTTGTCTATGAAGTTATATGCAAATATTATGTTGTGGCCATTAATCAAGTTCTCAAAAGGGTCTATAGTCCAGAAAGGACCCAGAAACAATTCTTACTGCTTTATAAACACCCAAACTGAGAACATATTAAAGAAAAAATTATTCATGCCACTTGCTAAAGAACAATAAGGAATTGGTCAGGCACAGTGCCTCACGCTTGTAATCCCAGCACTTTGGGAGGCCAAGGTAGGCAGATCACTTAAGGTTGGTAGTTCGAGACCAGTCTGACCAACATGGAGAAACCTTCTCTGTACCAAAAATTAAAAATGTGCCGGGTGTGGTGGTGCACGCCTGTGATCCCAGCTATTCGGGGAGGTTGAGGCAGGAGAATCGGTTGAGTCAGGTAGGCAGAGGTTGTGGTGAGCCGAGATCACGCCATTGTACTCCAGCCTGGAAAACAAAAGTGAAAGTCTGTCTCAAAAAAAAAAAGAACAATAAGGAATAATCTATTCAAGTGGGGCAACTATACAATGGAGTTTTATAGTAGGGAAGAGATATCAGGCTCAAATCAGAATAAAACAAGGAAGTGGGACTTCATAGCCAAGAAGCTGGGTGCAGGTCAGTAGGTAGAAAATTATTAAGAGGAAACATCAGAGGCAAGGGAACATCTTTACTAAACCAATCTAACAGGAATCTTGCTAAAGGCAGGCCAAGAAGGTCAGATATCACCTGCGAGATGGTGGAGGTGAGGAACCCAATCAGGTACCATGGGTCATCCCATATTGAGAGTAGGGGATTCCTGTTAAACCGACAACAGAATTCTTGCTAAAATTGGACGAAGAATCCCCTACTCTCAATATGTGATGACCCATGATACCCAATCATTGGTTAAGCCTTTAAAAACTAATGTGTCTGGCCAGGTGGGTGGTTCATGCCTGTAATCCCAGCACTTTGGGAGGCCGAGGTGGGCGGATCATGAGGTCAGGAGTTCAAGACCAACCTGGCCAACATAGTGAAACCCCGTCTCTACTAAAAATACAAAATTTACCCAATCAGGTATCATGAGTCATCACATATTGAGAGTAAGGGATTCTTGTTAAACTGACAACAGAATTCTTGCTAAAATTGGACAATGCAGAGATGAACATGGAAGACCACAAGTCAGGGTCTGGTGGGAAAGAGAGTTCGAAGGAATCCGACTAAATTTCTGTCAAGGCAAGGCTCTGTTAAACGTAAATGGAACTACAATAAAAAGCAAAAGACTACCTGATGGATAATCAGTGGAAATGTATTCTGATAACAATAGCCAGACACTGGAAGGGATTTCTCTTTTATATGTTCAGCAAAACTCACAGGAAGTTTCTATTTATAAAACTAGAGCAAGTGCCCACACACAAAAAAAATCCTGAAATAAGAAAGAGATTCTATGGAAAACACAACCGCAGAATTATAAACATTGTCAAAGGCAACAGACAGCAGAATTGCAACCATAGAAAATAAAATTAACACATAAGAATATCAGCCAGGCGTGGTGGCTCACACATGTCATCTCAGCACTTTGGGAGGCCAAGACAAGAGGATTGCTTAAACCCAGGAGTTTGAGACCAGACCGGGCAACATAGTGAGACCCAGTCCCTACAGGAAAATTAAAAATTACCCAGGTTTGTGGTATACACATGTAGTCCTAGCTACTCAGGAGGCTGAGGTGGGAGCATCACTTGAGCCCAAGAGGTTAAGCCTGCAGTGAGCTATTTTCATGCCACTCCAGCAGAATGAGACTCTGTCACAAGAAAAAAATAAGGCAGGGGGAGAAAAAAGAAAAATATGATAAAGGGATTCAAGAATTCCAGTACGACAGACTGAATATTTGTATCTCCCCAAATTCATTAATGGAACCGAAACTGCTGAGGTGATGGCATTATGAGGTGAAGCCTTTGGTAGGGATGTCATGAAGGCAGCACCATCATAGGATTAGCGTCTTTATAAAATAGGACCCAGCAAGATCTCTTCCCCCTTCCACCACATGAGGAAGCAGGGAGAAGAAATTTATGAACAGGGAAACAGCCCCTCACCAGATATCCAAACCGTGGGCACCTTGATCTTGGACAACAGTCAGAAATATACTTCTGTTGCTTATCATCCAGCCCGTTTACAGCATTTTGTTATAGCAGCCCAGACGACGGCTTCCAATCAACATGTTCTAAAGATCCAAGAAAGAAAAAAATAGAATGAATGTTGTGAAAGCCATATTGAAACAAACAATAGAGGGAGATTGCTGAGCTTATAAAATTAAAGGTTATCAGGCAGAATTAAGGAAGAGATATCGGCACCTGACATATCTTGTTGAATGTTTCAAAATTTAAGCGAAACAAAATATACATATATTCTATAAATGTCCAGGCAGGAAAACACAGTTTATTCTGTAAGCACTGTTTTATGGCTCTGACTATGCATTAAAATCATTCTTTAAGACTTTAAAAAATAATGTGTCTGGCCAGGTGGGTGGTTCATGCCTGTAATCCCAGCACTTTGGGAGGCCAAGGTGGGTGGATCATGAGATCAGGAGTTCAAGACCAGCCTGGCCAACATGGTAAAACCCTATCTCTACTAAAAATACAAAAATTAGCCATGCATGGTGACACACACCTGTAATCCCAGCTACTCCTGAGGCAGGCGAATTGCTTAAACCCGACAGGGGTCTGGTGAAGGTGGGGGCAGAGGTTGCAGAGAGCTGACATGGCGCCACTGCACTCCAGCCTGGGTGACAGCAAGACTCCATCTTGAAAAACAAATGATAAATAAAAAATAAAATAAAATTTAAATTTAAATTTTAAAAAAACACATGTCTGGATCTCATCCTTAGAGATTCTGATTTAATAATCCTAGGATAGAGGTTGGGTATTGACGTTTCTAAAAAATCTTCCCCGGCAATTTGAATGTGAAGCCGGAAAGAACCACTAACCTGAATGAAGAATAACTATAGATTTCTCTCTCAGTTAGCTAAACAGCAGCGGTAAACTTGCTTCCACACTGGGGAGCAAAGATTTAGAATTACGTACTCAGTTAGGCATGGTGGCGCATACCTGAGTCCCAGATACTCAGGAGGCTGGGGCAGGAGAGTTGCTGGGGCTCAGGGGTTCAAGGCTGCAGGTCACGATGTTCGTGCCAGTGAGTGGCCATTGCACTCCGACCTGGACAACATATTTCCATCTCTTAAAATAAAAGAAAAATAAAAAGGGGAATTATGTTCTTAGTCAAAAGGTTGTTTGTAGGAAAGACCAACATTCTTTAAACCAGCGCTCAGAAAGTATCGTGATCACGGTTTAGTGACACAATCCAGCCTACCTAGAGAAAGATCAAGATAAAGAACTCGAGAATGCAGGCAGCATAGCATAAAAGGATACTAGGGAGAAATGGAAACTAACTCAACCTACAATAAAGTCTTAAGAACCGTCGTGAATCTAGACCCAAAACCAAATAATTTCAAAAATAAGTCTTGAAGAAAAGTTAACACTGTAAAACAAGAATAATAAGTTAGGTCAATATCCCAGATTACTTCAATCAGAAGTGCGAAGTGGGATGAGACAGTGCAGACAATAAAAGGCGGTGAGCTTTCTCATTATACACAGACAGTCATTAATAGATGCAGTTACATTATTGGCTTTGATAAACAGAGATAAAATTATTTCAAAATGCTTTTAATAACAAAAAGATAATCACTGAAAGAAAATATGTAATTATACCTTCCACACTACTTAGAAATAAGAGCTGAGAAAATATAGTTAATAGGAAAACAACCAGATATCAAAACTATTATGCAATATTATCCTATTGTGAGTATATGTAATATGTATAGAAAAACGCAAAAAGGAAACATTCCCAAATGATAACAATAGTTGTCTCTTAACAGGTTAGAATTACCAGTTTGTGGCTTGTTTTTTATTAATGTGTTTCAATTTTTTCTGAATATTCTACAATCAAATGCTTTTTATAATTCAAAAAAGTCAATGAATATTACATTTTTCAGTTATCCCTTTATCTTCTATGCATTTTCATAGTGATTATTTACCACAAAGGATACAAGTCAAGTTTCCTCATGTGCTAATTTTAGCAATTACAGAATTTTTAAAAATCCAATCTGACATAATTTTAGAGACTAAACACCTATGAATACTATAAAGGTGTTTCTATTATTATTTTTACTAAGTCACTTCCTGTAAGTAACATGTTCGTGTAAAATCTTGCCAAAAAAAAGAATATGAAAGTATGTACTGCATGAAGAAGAAATCTACATCACAAGTACATTAGAAGTACTTTTTAGGAAGTAGAAAATATGAAAGCAGAAAAACTCGGGGAAATGTGCTTGCAACTATATACGCTGCAATTAATTTGCTTTACAAGGAAGATACTAGGAGATGCCAGTTGGAGATACTAGCTGACATCCTGGATTTGCTTTTTATTCAGTCGGAACATAAACGCATACATTACTCGTGGCCAGATTACAGTCTAAAAATATTTTCATCTAACTATCCAATTTTGAGTAAAAAAAGACACAAAGTTACATTGTTTTTTTTTTTTTTTTGAGACGGACTTTCGCTCTTGTTACCCAGGCTGGAGTGCAATGGCGCCATCTCAGCTCACCGCAACCTCCGCCTCCTGGGTTCAGGCAATTCTCCTCCCTCAGCCTCCTGAGTAGCTGGGATTATAGGCACGCGCCACCATGCCCAGCTAATTTTGTGTATTTTTAGTAGAGACGGGGTTTCACCATGTTGACCAGGATGGTCTCGATCTTTTGACCTCGTGATCCACCCGCCTCGGCCTCCCAAAATGCTGGGATTACAGGCGTGAGCCCTCGCGCCCAGCAGTCACATTGTTCTTTAGTTTCACTTTAGGCATTCCTTCCTTTTGCCCCAGCACAAAACTCAGGATTCTATTTATTCCATGAGGGTACTAATGGAGTCTCATTAATGAGCCAAACCCAAATTCTGTGGGCCCTCACTCACCCACTTGCATCTATCTGCAGGACCTCCATTGGCTGTGCCCCTCATGTAGGCTGAGTTGGCCCTGGAGAGGTGTGGTACTTGCTCATGAAGCCGTCTGCCTCTGCTCATGCTATTCCTGTTGGGCCATCACCCATTGGACCGCCGCTGCGTGCTGCCATATCTGTGGGTCCCGCTGTCTCCACCATCGCAGAGGCAACAAAGCCATTTATGTCAGGAGCGAAAAGTTGCAAGACGTCGTATGGGGAAGTGGGCAATTTCGTTCCTGTGTTGCCATTGTGCAGCCAGCAGCCCTGCCTCAGCACAGCGTCATGTGTTTAAATAAAGCTGCTCTTGGTTTTCATTGCTGATAGCCCTGCAGCTCTCTCTCTATGGTATCAAAGATCGCTCCAGTGGGGTTTGGGCCTCGAGCTAAATTTAAGTGACAGCCGCATGCTAAACTCAGAACCGTCCCTCCCATCCGAAGTCTGAAGGTTTTTACTGCTGACTCTTTTTTCCCTTTTTGTGAGGTCTCTCCCACACCACCTCTCAGCCCATCTCCAAGTTGATTTCTGGTAGGTTCTGTCTACTTAGACTCAGAACTGGGACTCCCCTTGCACTCATATTATCCAAACAAAGAAATGTTTAATAAGCTCCTCCATTAAGATTATTTTAATGTGTTTGCTATAAATAAAGCTAAATCTGTTCTTTTGAAAATAGCACATTATTAAACCATTGATTGAATCATCATCAGACTCAAGAGGTTAAGTGGAATCAGCTAAGGCCTGGGATAGCACCACAGATCTCTTTTATATGAGAATAATGCAGGAAAGTTCTCATTAAGCTTCAAGGTGAAAAAGTTTATTATTGAGGAACAAGTTTGAAAACTGATCCACGAAGATGCTCAGTGGGAGAGAATTTGTACACCATTTGAAGGAGAGGTTGGTTCCTTCTAGAAAAGTTTTGTTTCAGATGGAGAGCCTCTTCAGGAAATAAAACCATTGACTGCCATGGAACTCCAGAGACGGACAAGCCACCGATATTCAAGACCCTGTGAGGCTGGGGGAGCCTGTGAATCTTTGAGTGATGACGCAATATTGACGTCCTAATGTGGAAAGACTGTGGGGAATTTGATTAACAGAAGACAACTGAAGAACGCTGTGGTTAAGAGAGAGCAGGGCTATTTTCTTAAATCCACATACTTCACGGTGTTTCTTTTGTTTGTGTAGGTGTTTGCGAGCCAACGGCTTCCTTTACCATTTCCAAGAGGTTTCCTTGTTTGGTTTGTTCCCTGTGTTAATCCTCATATATTTATATTGATAACAACTAGTAATTAGCCACATTGCTAAAGTACATTTTAAGCCCAGCATGACTTTATTCCCTACTGCGGTAGGCTTGCAGCAGTGGACCAGGTAGCAATTTCCTCCAAAATGGCAGCCAACAGAGTAGAGCAGACCCCCGCAAAGAAACCAGAAACAAGTCCCTTGGAATGGTGACAAGAATATTTTATTAAAGTTCCTAGGATAGAAATCCCTAGTATATAAACTCTCAAAAAGATAAGCTCTTTTTTAAGCTATTATGGTTAAACACCAAGGAAAATATAACTTTAAACTTATAACAACTCATTCAAATACTTACTAACACCTATTATTTCCTGGGCACTTGGCTAGACCCTGGACATGTGGTAAGGTATGAGATACTTTCCAGGGTTGGGGGCAGCTTATAAACTAGTGCTCCAAAGAGAGTGGCCTCTTTCCTTCCTCCAGCATACCAAGCTGAGTCCTTCCCTGGAGACTGACCCAAACACATCATCCACTGTTCTATGTATAGCTTTCCTCTCATCATGTTTTTCAACTCCACTCAAATATCACCTCCTTCAGAGGGGCCTTCCTTGACTCCCATCCACTCACGTATTCATGGCACTGTCCAAACAACATTTCACTTAACACCTATTCATTTCCTTCAAAAATGTGTACAGGTTGAATATCCCTTATTCAGAATGCTGGGATAGTCAACCTGTACAAATTTCAGATTTTGGTTCAGGATTTCAGGTTTTGTCAGATTTGGGAATATGTGCACTATATCAGTTGAGCATCCCCCTAATCCAAAAATCAAAAATGAGCTTCAGTGAGCACTTCCTTTGAGTGTCATGCCAGTGCTCAGCAAGTTTCAGATTCCAGATTTCCTTGCCATGGAACTTCAGGGATGAACATGCCACAGATATCCAAGACCTTGACTTTTGTGAACACTTCAGATTTCAGACTTTTGTGAACACTTCAGATTTCAGACTTTTGGATCACACTTTTATTGGAATATACATTGTCTTGTGTTTTATTATTTGTCTCCTCCCACCAGAGTGCAAGCTCCATGAGGGCCGGAGACTTTGTCTGGCTTGCTTACATATATGTGTACCTAGCATCAAGAAAAGTAGGCAGGAAGCATACCATAAAGGTTTTGAAGGAAAAAAGGAATGGAAGTTGGATGAATGAATGCAGCAATTAGTGCATTACAATCTAACATGATTGTTGCTGTGGTGGTGGAAATATCTGGGCAGGAGGGATCTAGGTACTTCATTGTATCTTACAAAAAATGGAGGGGACAAGGAGGACTCTAGAGAATACAAGCGAAAGCGCGGATTTGGAAGAGGGGTCTGTTTAGGACCTTCACAGGTAGGGAATTGGGGGAAAATGAATGAGAATGGGGGAAGAAGAATGAGAAATGTGCAGATAGCAGAGACCCACCATGAAGGAATTAGTGAGCCCTGTTAGAGAATTCAGACTTTATTCAAAGGGCAGCAGATAGACCTTGAACAATGGCCGGTGTTGGGGGTGGAGGGTTGGGGGAGGGAGAACAGGGAGTGGGGACAAATCTTGTAGAATGTTCACCCCAGAAGCACTGTGGAGAATGGAATGGAAGAGGCCAGGGAGCTGGTCAAGTCAGTAATTCAGGCAAGAATTGATAAGAAATTGAACTGAAGCCAAGGTGACAGGATCAGAACAGAGGGTGTGAACTGGGGAGATTATCTGAAGGGAAAATCAATAGCAGAGGGAGAAGTCAAGTTCAATTCCTCAGGTGGCTAAGGTTCCTCAGCCAAGCTCTCCATTTCCCAGTAGGCACTCCCCAGGGCTGCAGCTAGGTTTTCTGGAGGCCGTACTGAGGCTAGAAATGCTTCCCAGATCACCCTGATCACCACATGGTCCAGGAAGACAGCCTTGCAGGCCAACCACCCCTGCTCAAGGCAGAAAACATGGTCTCTTGTGGTTTGGGCCACTGATCAGCTCTAGCCCACGCCACTGATCAGCTCTAGCCCAGGCCACTTATATTCTAATATATACGGTAGGGTAGAATTTCAAAAGCTCCTCTCCTTTTTCTGATCAAAATCCCTTTTAGATAAGGATATCTGTCCACATCTACACTTATCTAAAAGCATTTGGCAAAGGCCAAATATGTGCTGGGCTCTGGGGAAAAGAACCCTGGCCCACAAACATTCCGTGATTTAGTGAAAGAGACAGACAAAAAGACAATTTGAATGCACTGAGGATAGTATTGCAATAGAAGCACTCAAAAAAGTACAAAGCAAATACCCCTAATCTAAAGATGAGTTTGGGAAGAGGGAGGGAGGTCTTGGATCCGTAAGAGATAAGAATACCTCCTCAAAGAGAAAAGCAACTTCGAACTAAAAGACAATAAATGAACCTTGGAAAAATAATGTCAGGAAAAAATAAACAGAAGTGCATTTAAAACACCCACAGTTAATAGGTAATGTTTACCAAGTGCATGAAACGTGCCAGAAACTACGGGTCTTGTTTATTTTTTTCTCATTTCATCCTCATACCAATATGAGATAGCACCATTTTTCAAATTTTACAGATGAGAAAGCTGAGGTTCAGCAAGGTTGCATTCTTTACCCCAGGGAGTCACACCCAGGCAGTCTGAATACAGAGTTCCTAACTGGAATGTGGCCCTGTCCTCCATGATTAGTGCCATTTGTCTGCTCGTCACCTGTCCCTGATCTCATGCCGTACAGATGGGGAATTCAATTCAGAGTAGTCTGAACCCCACAGCTTCTGCACTTTTACACAGCTATATCTTCAGACTGGCTGTATACTCACCATGGAGAAAAAGAATGAGGAACTACTCTAGTAGAAAATGCACTTTCCCTTCATTTTCAGCTTGGTCTCAACTCTCTAAGGGATGAGCCAATTCCCACTTCCTGCTTAAGTGCCTCAGTTTCACAAAGGACTTTGTCAGAGGTTATTAGGCGTAGGCAGGGGAGGGTGGCCAGGAGGGGCTGACTCATCTCCATATACCACTTAGCATCTTTGCCCAGTGAATACTGAGGAAGCTGGTATCACCCAATGGGCAGCCTTCTCAAGGAACATTTGCCTGTAAATGCTATAAGAGCAAATACATACTTTTTTCCAAAACAGCCATTTGAAAGTTGAATTGTTCCGTTGTTTTTGAAAGACTGGATGATTAGCCAACATTTATATTGAGATTTTTCAATATTTAGATATCAGGCTCCCAGGGGCCTGCTAATCTCAGTGGTGGAGGTCATGTTACCATTGCTGGTCATATTTCACAAACTCCTTCTTGCATAAGGGCAAGACCTAGGGCTTTTCCCCACCTCAAAGCTGCCTTCGTTGTTTTTACAGGAGTCCCAGATGCCTCGCACCGTCTCCTGACAATCCCTTTCCTCTGAGGCCTCCAGAATTTGGAACCATGGCTTCTGTTCCCCTGGGTGAGAGCTGCTTTCATGTCCCTTCCTGCCACTTCCCTCAAAGGCACAAATGAGCTGGGTTTCCTTCAAGCCTCCTTCTGCCGGAAGCCTGGCTCCTTCCCATATCCACATCTCTCCCTTATACCTCACCATCAGGGAGGGCCTGAACCAGCACTGCTGTGTCTTGAGCCGCAGGAAGTCGTTTGGAGAAAAGACACCTTCAGCATTGCATCCAACCCTCTGTCTTTCCACAGAACTCAGACTTGGAAGAGGTCCCGGGATTCCTTCCCCATCTCCCTCCAATCTCCCTCCCGGGCGCCTGCGCCTGCAAGGACACACTCCTTCGCTCTCATGCTTATTAACTCATCCAAGGTGGAGTTTCTCTCAAAGTAAGGACCCAGTTTGGGCCCAGGTGCTACCTTCTCTAATAAACATGGTCAAGTTAAAATTATTAAGGAGATACTAGAGTATATCTAGTTGGGTAAGGCTGTGACATAATGAGAAAGAAAAGGGATAGAACATCGAGAGATGAACCTCATTTGCAAACTTGACAAAGTTGCTTATTCTTTTCTTTCTTTTTTCTTTCCTTACTTAAAAAAAAAATGGCCTGGTGCAGTGGCTCACACCTGTAATTCCACCACTTTGAGAGGTCAAGGCAGGCGGATCACCTGAAGTCGGGAGTTCGAAACCAGCTTGACTAACATGGAGAAACCCTGTCTCTATAAAAATATAAAATTTGCCGGTCATGGCGGCACATGCCTGTAACCCCAGCTACTCCTGAGACTGAAGCAGGAGAATCGCTTGAACTGAGGAGCGGGAGGTTGCAGTGAGCTGATCATGCCATTGCACTCACGCCTGGGCAACAAGAACAAAACTCTTGTCTCAAAAAAAAAAAAAAAAGTACAAGAAAAACACTTTCTTGCACCTTTTCAAAGCCTCTAGCCTGCCCTGGGAAGCCTGTTAGACTGGTACCAAGAATAGACCACGGCTCCGATGGTTACACAGCCTGCGTGGTTGATGGTGGAAGACCCAGGCATGGAACAGAAAGATAGGAGTTTGTCACTCACCCTGCGACTTGAACAAGCCACTCTGAGCGTTACATTTTGTCTTCATGTTAAAACATGAATAATTATATGATACTGATGGGTTGTTTGGAGTCAAAGTAATTATCTATATTTTTGTAAATTGTAAGTTGTTACACTGTTGCTTGCAAAAAAGAACTACAACAGAAGTTTAGACAGAGGGAAGGAGCAGGAGCTTGAGAAAAAGAGAGTGGGTCTCTTAAGATTATGAGACATATCAGAAGTGGCAGGCCTGGGGAGGGAGTCCATTCAGTGCAGGCCAGAGGAGGTAACTCAGGAGAGAGGAAGAAGAAAGTGATGTGAAAGATGCTGAAGACCTAAAGACATCCTCTACTTGGATTGAGATTTTCTTTTTTTTTTTTTTAGACAAGAGTCTTGCTCTGTCGCCCAGGCTGGAGTGCAATGGTGCGATCTCTGCTCACTGCAACCTCCGCCTCCTGGGTTCAAGCGATTCTCCTGCCTCATCCTCCTGAGTAGCAGGGATTACAGGCGCACACCACCACACCTGGCTAATTTTTGTATTTTTAGTGGAGACAGCGTTTCACCATGTTGGCCAGGCTGGTCTTGAACTCCTGACCTCAGGTGATCTGCCCACCTCAGCCTCCCAAAGTGTTGGGATTACAGGCGTGAGCCATGGTGCCCGGCCTGGATTGAGATTTTCTTAATAGTCCTAGATGCTCTTCGAAATGTTCCATTGCTATCTCTGGCATGGTATTATAGGTATTCCTGCCTGGAATGCTGCAGAAACCTGAGGTCGGGAGGCTTGTTAGCTGAAACATATATTGAGCTTAAATGTACGAATCACTTCCAATCTGACTCCCTAGCCTGAGATTCCCTGGGGTGTGTGTGCGTATGCAAGCACACTCACACGTGCAAGACTCAACCCCAAGTCTGAATTTCACAAAACTGACAAAGGGAATGCTTCCCCAATTCACCTCTTACTGCTAAACTCTCTCTCATCTGTTCTCTTTTTATGCAGCACCCATTGACCCTTCTGGCAGACAGCAACTTTTCTCTTTGACTGTAAATTGAAGGCAATTCAATGTTTTAATCTTCAGATCAGGGATCATACTGAAAAATTCCTTCTGAAAGAGCCAGTGTGAGCCGGCAAGAGGCACAGGAGATAGTCACCAAGCTTGATAATGAAACTAAATTGTTTTGTAGAGATCATTAAAATTATGTGTCAGAAGGAATTGAATATTCAAAGTTACAGATTTGATTAATTATGAGTGTTTCTTTAAAATAATGCAATAAATGTTTCCACTGAGGTTTCTGTTTGAAGCACTGGGACTCGTCTCAAGAAAGATTTTAAAGCACAGAGTATTTTAATTATATGGATTGCAAGAGAGGGCATTTAAACTATGCAGAGTAATTGACACCTTCTCAAACCACAGATGCAACCCTATTTCTAACTGATAAGGTGATATCCTGGAGCCTCCATACAAGAAATAGTTTTGCCCAACAAATGGGAGAAACCCCTTTGACAACCTGAAATTCCAATCATGGTGATGCAGCTCTAAGGAATTCCAGGTAAGCCCATTCTCTCACAGCCTGAAAGCAGAGCCTGGGAGGTGAGTGTGCAAAGCAGCAAGGATTTTTGTAGCTCTTTCTCTTCCTGCCTCATCTGAAGGGTAAATGACTTTGTGTTATGTTAAAACATTTCACACCCGTTAGAAGTGCGAATGAGGGAGCATGGGTAGCAGCAGTAAATGTCCTTCTTTCTCATTTGAATAATTACCTGAAGAGTCCTTGTGTGGAGGAGTAAGCCCTCAAGTTTTATACAAAAGAGCCTTGGTCTGCAGTGTCCTTCCTGGCTTAGTTCACATTTTAAGAAAACTTCAGAGTGAGTATCATTCTTGCTGTAAAGGAACGAACTAATACGAGTTGAATCTTAGGCACCCAAACAGGCAGTTTGAGAAAGTTTGGTGTGATTTCCCTGGCTCCTTTCAAGTCATACCACAGGCAACTGCCTGGCACACAAGACAGACCTCTGTGCATACAGATGCATGTGTAGTGGGTAGTGGGAAGTCTGCTTTGGCTTGTCGTGGAGGGATCCATTTGTCTGGGGAGATCTGGACAGCCAATGGAGGCCCTGCCTCCCTTGCCATTTTAGCAACTTTAAGAGGGTGGAGTATTTTTCTTTGAGGCTAAAGTTGGCACAGTTAACTTCCTCACTGAAATTTTCTGCCAGACTGAGTTTGGCTTTTTTTTCTTTTCTTTTCTTTTCTTTTTTTACATCATTCCACCCACCCCTCACCCCCACCCTGCAGTCTTTGGTGGTTTCTGGCTTTTTGGCGTCTGTTCCCTGGGTTGTATTTGTTCCTTCCTGATGCAGTGGATGCAAAGATATGCTTGCTCTTGGGTGAAATTTACAAACACATTTTCCTTCTTGACAGAAACAGAGAGCCACAAAGATTTCCTAGGGAGAGAAAAAAGCTTCCAGATGCAGGACTCCAAATGTGAGGGCTTTTTCCCTTTGGCATTTTTTAAGCTTAATAAGTACACTAGACATATTTATTCAGAAGAAGGCCCACAGTTTTCATCCTAACAGGGACTTCATTAAAATTTTCAAGTAACAGATACATCTGCTTCTCGGATGCCTGGGTTCCATGCCATTTATCTCTATCTTAAAGAAGTTACCTCTGAAATCAGGAGTTTCAACTCTGACTAGAGACGGCAGGCCATAGGCAAAGGTCTTTTCTTCCTCTTATTTTTCTTAGCCGTGATGCAGAATAATAAAAGAAAAGGAAGTCCTAAACTCTTGACCCGTTAGCAAAATACTTTCAATTATCTCTAGTTTCAGGGCAACTGAGAAGACAATTATAAATGTCGGGAAGCTTGTTCAACAAACTTTTATAACCACAGCACATTTTTATATTTTTAAAACTAATTAAAGCATTCTAATTGGTATCATTTTCTATTTCAGAATAGTATTTTCCAGGACTAAAAAAATACTTTAGCTTATAAGATCTATAATCTAAAATTTTCACCAACTGTAGTCAGAATACTGTATGGGAGATATTTGATTCATAGATGAAAAAGCATCCACTTTTTTTTAAGTTTTGAAATAACTTTCTAAAAAGTTATAGCTACTTACATTTGATTACAAAAACATTTTTCTTGTAAGTGTTGGTAAAGAACAGACTAAGTTCTAAGAAATCTTTATGGCTATATATCTCACATTTATTGATAAGCAAGCATGAAGATACTTAATTCCGGTAAAGAGCTTTAGCTCAGTTTTATTCTAATAAGAATGATACTAATATGCACATGAATCCATTTCTGCTGCAGTTGGGCTGGGGCTAGAGCGATATTCTTTATTTCTAACAAGCTCCCAGGAGATGCCAATATTACCATCCTTGGACCACACTGAGTAGTGAAGACACAGAGGAGACAGCACGGCTACCTTTTCACGGCCCTCCTTTCAGAGGGTGGGATACATGAATACTGGTGTCACACAGCCCTGACAATTCTGAGGTGGGAGCGGGGGAGGCTGAACCCTCTAGATGTACCCTGAGTCTGTTTTTACAGTGGGTTCAAGTATTTTAATCTGATATTCAAAAAATATGTGAATCCCTTCTTAGTTCAAAACCATAGGCTAGCTACTGTGTGACGTGACTCAATTTTGTATAACACAAATACAACGATCTCATTAAATTTAGCATCTGTGCCCTGATCATCACCTCTTTAAGGACTAAAATATTCTTCATTGTTATTTCTTTCTCCCCACTGTTTATTTTGGAAAAAAAAAAAAAGTAAACCTCTGGCAAAGTTGAAAGAATTATGTATCAATTTACATGATATCGGGAGATTATGATGATGGGAAAAGCCAGTGCCATATATAAAGAGAAGTGCTGATGAATTTTGCCTGGGGCTTGAGCTGGTGTAGGTGCCTGCACAGACGTAATTAATGTGTGGGCATGTGTGTGGATACTGGGGGCTCCTCCAGGAACCAGGTCTGCTGTGAAGATAACCACTTATGCCAGCAGTCTCTGAGAGAGGACAGGGGTCAAAAGAAAGAGTCTCAACGTGTAACGTGAGAATCTGACTAAAATGTAGATTATGATTTAAAGGGCAGAGGAGTGGCCTGAGAGTCTGTATTTCTAACTAGATCCCAGGTGATACTCAGCTTGCTTTTCCATGAACCCCACTGTGAGCAGCAGAGGTCTAGTAAAATAGGTGGGGATTTCACAGCAGAGAAAAGAGAGGTTTCTTTGTTGAGGTTTTTTGTTAAGTGTTTTGTTTTTTGAGACTCGCTCTTGTTGCCCAGGCTGGAGTGCAGTGGCATGATCTGGGCTTGCTGTAACCTCCACCTCCCGGGTTCAAGTGATTCCCAGCAGTGTGAGAAGGCAGTTTGAATCCTGCCTCAACCTAGGATAGCTGGTGACCCTTGAGTAAGTGATTGAACTTCAGCTTCGTTATCTGTAAAAATGGCCATCGTGATACGTACCTTACACCTTGTAAAGATTGAACAAGAATGTAAATACAAGTCATGACAAAGTAAAAGTTCAAACAAAATTTTCCTTTTCCCTCAATTTTGAATATACAATATATAATTGCTTTAGAAAACAGATTTTGTTCCATAAAACAAAATTCACTTAGAAAGCTCGTATGAATCCATTCAAAGTCTCATGACCCTTTTTCAAAGTAAATACTCCTCATACGTATTTGTTTTTATAGCAAATTAAGACTTTAAGATTTCCCTGAGGCAAAAACAAAACAATTGGCCAAGTCAGATAAGAATACAGGAAGTATTATGCCTAGTCCCAAAACCTAACCACGAATCCACTCAACCTTCTCCTTAGCGAAGTGATGTAATGGATGGGAGAAACATGGGCAATTCTGGAACTTTCCAATATAGCCAAGGGAAAAGGACCTGCAATCATGTAGTTTCATAAACCTAAGATTTCTTTAATGTACTTGGGAGAGATCATCTGAAATAAGCAGTAACCATATAAAACCACATTTGCATAAGGTTTTACTGTTTCATTTTCTCGTATAGCATGTCATTGGAGCCTCAAAAAATCTGATTTTTCAGGAGAGTCAGGTGTTTTGCAAATGAGGAAACTGAGGCCCAAAGAGGTGAAGTGATTTCCTCATTCTACTGCAAGTTATTGAGTCATAAAAAGCCCTGCCCCAGATGGCCTGCCTCCACCATAATCTACTCTGGTTTTGCCAGGGGTGAGGGGTTAAGATGGGGACGGAGATGAGCAAAGCAGGGTAACAGTCTGTGTTCAGGCCGGCAGTGAGCAGCAAAGAGGCTCCGAAAATGGAATGTTTCTTCTGTCAACTGTGGGTTCAATGATTTAGTGCCTGTGTTCTCAGTGACATTTGCTGGGGTGGAGTTAAGTAAATCCCACTGAAGGGGGAACAAAATCTCACGATTTATTTTTAAGTGTTTTGGAAAATTGACAAGTTTCAGTTTTGGATTCACCCAATCGTTTTCCTGTTTTCAATATGCCTTTTTTCTGGATCCAGTTTTCTCCTGTTCTCTCTATTGGTTTCTGATAATATTCCAATTTAAGGAAGTTTGACAAATTATTAAAACACTTATATGAAATTCAGATTTTTTTCCTGAATATTGTTTAATATTTATCGATACCTGGGAAGCATAAAGCCATTTGAATGAAGAACATTTAAGGAACAGGATTAGCAGTGTATGTGTTAAGTAAAATTCCTATTCTGTACACTATAACACATCATTTTGATTGGCTTTCTCTGCAAATAAAATGTATGTTCTACTAACTTAAAAGATAACTAAAGTTTAAAAAGCAATACTTTAGGAGATTCAGCATCACATGCTAAGAGGAGCTATTTTATTTTTTTTTTTACTTTATTTATTTATTTTTTTAAAGCCAGTCAAATTTAGCAGTGGGGGACTGTATACCAACATTACTGACACTAATGTTAATAAATTCTGATAACCCACTCCCATCGGACCAGCCAAGCTATTTTATTTTTGAGGCTAAGTGTCTCTCTGTCACCCACGCTGGAGTGCAGTGGCACAATATCAGCTCACTGCAATCTCCTTCTCCCAGGTTCAAACAATTCTCCTGCCTCAGCCTCCTGAGTAGCTGGGACTATAGGCATGCACCACCATGCCTGGTTAATTTTTTGTATTTTTAGTAGAGCCGGAGTTTCACCATGTTGGTCAGGCTAGTCTCCAACTCCTGACCTCCTGAACCTCCCAGAGTGCTGGGATTACAGGCATGAGCCACCGAACCTGGCCTAGTTTATTTGACATTTTACTACCCAAGCATCTTTCATTGTTACTTTTATTTTCTTTTGATTTTTTTTGAATTTTAAAACTTTTTAAATACATTTTTAATTTTTATGACTACATAGTAGTTACACATATGTACAGGGTACATGTGCTGTTTTGCTACAAGTATACAATGTGTAATGAGCAAATCAGGTTAATTGGAGTATCCATCACCTCAAACCTTTATGAGTTCTTTGAGTTAATTTAATCATTACTTTTAAACTTAGTGATTGTAGATGTTTAATAAAATAACAGGAACAGACAAGACCCATTCAACAAATAACTTGATAATTATTCACTGGGCACAGCTGAAACAGGACAGACAAGGTCCTGCCCTCAGGAAACTGACATTCTAGTACTTTCTCAAATGTTTTTCTGATCATGAGCTTGTCTACTCATATCTTTGGAGATGAATATTTTATTATATTCTTTAAAAAATTTTTTTGAAAAAAGCCATTAATTATAAAATGGTAAGTTTCTTTTTAGATTTTTTATTTTAGGTTTGGAGGTACATGTGAAGGTTTGATACACAGGTAAACACTTGCCACAGGGGTTTGTGGTACAGATTATTTCATGACCAGATATTAAGCCCAGTACTCAATAGTTATCTTTTCTGCTCCTCTCCCTCCTCCCAGCCTCCACCCTTGAGTAGACTCCAGTGTCTGTTGTTTCCTTCTCTGTGTTCACAGATTCTTATCATTTAGCTCCCACTTAGAAGTGAGAACATGTAGTATTGGTTTTCTGTTTCTGCATTAGTTTGCTAAGGATAATAGCCTCCAGCTCCAGCCACGTTTTCTCAAAAGACCTTATTTTTTTTATGGCTGCATCGTAGTCAATGGTGTATATGTGCCACATTCTCTTTATCCAGTCTGCCACTGTTGGTCATTTAGGTTGATTCTATGTCTTTGCAATTGTAAATAGTGCCGTAATGAACATTTGTGTGCATGTGTCTTTATGGCAGAATGATTTATATTCCTTTGGGCATATTCCCAGTAATAGGATTGCTGGATCAAGTGGTAGTTCTGCTTTTGGCTCTTGGAGGAATCACCACATTGCTTTCCACAATGGTTGAACTAATTTACACTCCCACCAACAATGTATAAATGTTCTGTCACTTTCTAAACTTTTTAATAATAACCATTCTGACTGGTGTGAGATGGTATTTCATTGTGCTTTTGATTTGCATTTCTGTTTTTTAGGGAGGCAGAGAGGGCAGAGTCTTGCTCTGCTGCCCAGATTGGAGTGCAGTGACATGATCTCGACTCACTGCAACCTCCGCCTCCTGAGTTCAAGCAATTATCTTGCCTCAGCCTCCTGAGTAGCTGGGATTACAAGTATGCACCACCACACCCGGCTAATCTTTGTATTTTTAGTACAGATAGGGTTTCACCATTTTGGCCAGGATGGTCTTGAACTTCTGACCTCAAGGAATCCACTGCACCTAGCCTGATTTGCTTTTCATATGCTTCTTGGCAACACCTATGTCTTTTGAGAAGTGTCTGTGTACTTTGCTCATTTTTTAATGGACTTTTTTGGCTTTTGCTTCGAAGTTTGTTTAAGTTCCTTGTAGATGCTGGCTATTAGGCCTTTGTCAGATGCATAGTTTGCAATTTTTTTTATTATTATTTTTGCTGTTCGGAAGCTCTTTAGTTAGATCCCACTCATAAATTTTTGCTTTTGTTGCAATTGCTTTTGGTGTCTTTGTCATGAAATCTTTGCTTGTTCCTATGTCCAGGATGGTATTGTGTAGGTTATCTTCCAGGATGTTTTATTTAATGTAAAATCTTCCAGGTTTTACATTAAGTCTGTAATCTATCTTGAGTTGATTTCTGTGTATGGTGTAAGCAAGCGGTCCAGTGTCAATCTTCTGCATACAACTAGACAGTTATCCCAGCACCATTAGCTGAGTAGGGAGTCTTTCCCCCATTGCTTGTTTTTGTCAGCTTTGCTGAAGATCAGATGGCGGTAGATGTGTGGCCTTATTTCTGGGCTCTCTATTCTGTTCTGTCGGTCTATGTGCCTGTATCTGTACCAGTGTCATGGTGTTTTTGTTACCGTAGCCTTGTGGTATAGTTTGAAGTCTGGTAACATGATCCCTTCCATTTTGTTCTTTTGTTTAGGATTTCATTGGCTATTCGGGTTCTTCTTTGGTGCCATATGAATTTTAAAATAGTTTTTTCTAGTTCTATGAAGAATACCATTGGTAGTTTGAGAGTAGTAGTATTGAATCTGTAAATTGCTTTTGGCAGTATAGTAATCTTAATGATATTGATTCTTCCTGTCCATGAGCATGGGATGTTTTTCTATTTGCTTTTGTCTTCTCTGATTTTTTTGAGCAGTGTCTTGTAATACTCATCGTAGAGCTCTTTTGCCTCCCTGGTTAGCTGTATTCCTAGGTATTTTATTCTTTTTGTGGCAATCGTGAATGGGTTTGCCTTTCTGATTTGGCTCTTAGTTTGGCTGTTGTTGGTGTATAGGAATGCTAGTGACTTTTGTACACTGATTTTCTACCGTATGACTTTGCTGAAGTTGTTTATATGCTGGAGGAGCTTTTGGGCTGAGACTATGGGGTTTTCTAAAATAAATACAGAATTATGTCATCTGCAAACAGAAATAGTTTGACTTCCTCTCTTTCTATTTGGATATCCTTTATTTCTTTGTCTTGGCTGATTGCTTTTGCTAGGACTTCCAATGCTACGTTGAATAGGAGTGGTGAGAGAGAGCATCTTTATCTTGTACTGGTTTTCAAGTGGAGTGTTTCCAGCTTTTGCCCATCAGTATAATGTTGGCTATAGGTTTTTCATAGATGACCTTTATTATTTTGAGGTATATTCCTAAAATACCTAGTTTATTAAGAGTTTTTAACTGAAAGGGTGCTGAATTTTATCAAAAGCCTTTTCTGTGTCTATTGACATAATCATGCGGTTTTTGTCTTTAGCTCTGTTTACATGGTGAATCACATTTATTGATTAGCGTATGTTGAACCAACCTCGCATCCACCAGGAATAAAGCATTCTTAATCATGGTGGATTAGCTTTTCGATGTGCTGCTGGATTTGGTTTGCAAGTGTTTTTTTCTTTTTCTCTATTACTTTTTTGTTTGTTTGTTTTAAGATTTTTGCGTCAATGTTCATCAAGGATATTGGCCTGAAGTTTTCTTTTTTTGTTGTTGTGTCTCTGCCAGGTTTTGGTGTGTAGATGATGCTGGCCTCATAGACTGAGTTGGGAAGGTGTTCCTCCTCCTCATTTTTTGGAATAGTTTCTATAGGAATGGTCCTAGCTCTTCTTTGTGCATCTGATATATTTCAGTTGTGAATTCAGCAGGTCCCAGGCTTTTGTTGGTTCATTGGCTTTTTATTACTGACTCAGTTTCAGCGCTCATTATTGGTCTGCTCAGGGAATCAATTCATCCTGGCTCAGTGTTGGGAGGTGGTATGTGTCCCGAAATACAAAATCTCTTCTAGGTTTCCCAGTTTGTGTGTATAGAGATGTTCATAGCAGTTTCCGATGGTTGTTTTTATTTCTATGGAATGAGTAGTAACATTCCCTCCATCATTTCTAATTGTGTTTATTTGGATCTTCTCTCTTCTTATTAGCGTAGCTAATGATTTTATTAATTTTTTTAGAAAACAAACTCCTGGATTTACTGATCTTTCGAATGGATTTTCATGACTCAATTTCCTTCTGTTCAGCTCTGATTTTTGTTATTTCTCATCTTCTACTAGCTTTGGGGTTGATATGTTTTTGCCTTTCTAATTACTTCAGTTGTGAAGTTGGATTGTTATTTTGAGATCTTTCTAACCTTGTGACGTGGGCATTTAGTGCTCTGACTTTCCCCTTAACGCTGCCTTAGCTGTGTCCCAGAGATTCTGGTATGTTGCATCTTTGCTCTCGTTATTTTCAAAGAAATTCTTGATTTCTGACTCAATTTCATTACCTACCTGAGAGTCATTCAGAAGCATGTTGTTTAATTTCTATGCAATTGCATGGTTTTGAGAGGTTTTCATAGTCTTGACTTCTGTTTTTATTATGTTGTGGTCTGAAAGTGTGTTTGGTATGATTTCGGTTATTTTACATAAAATAGTAAGTTTCTGTCCTCCACTATGTACTAAATTCCTGAAAGGCAGAAACCATAGCTTCATTATCTTTCTATATTGCTATAATAACGAGCAGAGTGCTTTGCTTTTTCATAGCACTCAATAAATATATGTGAATTCAAGCTTCTGGATGAAGTTATTCAGAGAATTTGATGAACTGACTACATTAGATAACAGAATTTATTAGGTAAACAGATTTTTTCATCCAAGTTCTCTGCTTTTCAGGGTCAAATATGAGACTGGGATGAAAAAACAATCCATCTCTTTGAAAGCATGTAACTAGTCTTCTCACAGCTTTAAAGAGGAAAAAAAAGGTTAAACATCTTTTTCTTATAATGACAGTTCTGGCCCTATTCAAGAGGTCACAGTTGTTACACAGCAATAAAACCTGGTCAGAAATCCATGGTGCCTACAGGGCAGCACATGTCAAAGCTCAAATCCCAAGCAAGTTGTAAGTGTCATCACATTGGATTTACATATGCAATGAAATTCCCTAAAATCACAAATATTTCTCTCTAGTAGAGTGAATAATTTTAAGCAAATTTGCCTTTCTGAAGAGCTTCAGATATTCACATAATGGAAGGGTATATGCCTTCCCTGATTAAAACAACTGTTCTGTGGAAGCTTGTGGTGAACCTCTTTTTCTTTTCTTTTCTTTTCTTTTCTTTTCTTTCTTTCTTTCCTTCCTTCCTTTCTTTCTTTCACAGAATTTCTCTCTTGTTGCCCAGGCTGGAGTACAGTGGCACAATCTCAGCTCACTGCAATCCCCACCTCCCAGGTTCAAGTGATTCTCCTGCCTCAGCCTCCTGAGTAGCTGAGAATACATGCAAACGCCACCATGCCTGGCTAATTTTGTATTTTTAGTACAGATAGGGTTTCATCATATATGTCAGGCTGGTCTCGACCTCCTCACCTCAGATGATCCACCTGCCTTGGCCTCCCAAAGCACTGCGATTACAGACATGAGCCACCACACCCAGCCAGTGCACCTATTTTCTAAATATGAAGCCAGCAGAGCAATATTTGCTTGGGTAGCTTGTCTGTTGCATTCGACCCCTGTCATGATCTGACAAAAATATCTGATTTCTTGAAACCAAGTACTATGAAGATCATATTTTATAATAATACTGACCCTATAACCTTTATTTCCTTTTTTACTCAGCTTACTTTCCATCTATTTTGTCATCAATAATTGAATAATTTAATAAATAAAGTAGATTATCTTGGCCTCAATAAATGCACATAACAAAACAAATTGTGCTGAGGACTGCCCGGCTGTAACAAGCAGTATTTTTTATTAAGGGAAGAGCCACAGGTGGTGGCAGCTGAATCTAAGACGAAATCCAGTGTGTTTTTAGAATCTGATGGAACCAGTGGTGTGCTGGTAAATATTTAACAACAGCTCTATAAAAAAAGAAAGAAAAGAGCCCTGATTTATGGTGTTTGTTGATTTTCACGGTGTAAATACTCCCACTGCAGCCATTTTCAAGCTGACAACATGGAATCAGAGTTGGAAAGAAATGCTACACTTGGCTCTCATGACTCCATAGGAGCTAATCCCATCATATCCCTTGGTAAAAAAGTCACAAAATGGGGTCTCCTTTTCACAAAACTGCTAAAAATAAATTCAAAGTCTGATCTAATATCACCATTGACACACAGAAGAAAGGAATTCTGTGACAGATGTTGATACACAAAGCCCTCATAAAACAATAGGGATGGCATTTCAAAGTCTTTGCAAAATAAGTTCAGGACAACAGCTTTGGTAACAGAGGTGGGTGTTACCATTATTTTTCTTCTTGCAGATATCATCTAATGTATTATTTTTAAGAGTTAACATTCATAAATCTTTAAAAGTAAAAATTCTTTACTTTTACTTCAAATCAGGGAGTAAGTATTCTACAGAAGCAATTATTTTTAACATAACAAGTTCAATCCTCTGATCAAAAACTGTTTAAGTATTATCCTAATCTTATCACATAAAATTTTAGGGAAAATGTAGCAATTATCTGACTTAGACAATGCATAATGGATGTCATTCCATTACTGGTTCTTCTTTTAGGACATTAAAAAGATTTTGGACTGGTCTGTAAAACACTGCAGTGCATGAGGAGCTGTTTAAATAAATTGAGCTGTGGGAGTCCCCCTGCTCAGTGTTCTGTTCTGGAGTATTTAGGTTGGCTTTTTATATTTCTCCTTTCCTTTCATCCTTTCTGCCTGCTGTGAGCTGTCACTCGCTGTCTGAGTGAAGGCCTCTGGCTATTTCACTGCCTCCTTCCATTTCTAATTTGCTGCTTCTAACCTGCTAAGGCTGGGAAACAAAGCAGTCAGCCCACCTTCTTTGCCTTATGTATGAAATGGACTCAGAGAGAGGGCCTTGGAGGCTCTCCTATGAGGAAAGGTTAACTATTTCAATCCATCAAATTTGACATCTAGTTTCCCCACTGGAACTTAACTGCACATTTCCAAAAACAAAGAAAATGTCCCAGTGTGCCCATGATCCTATGCAATGGGACTTGGGGCTGAGATCTACATTGTTCAAAAATTGACAAAGATATTACAGTTGTCTCTCATCTTACAATACCTTGAAATATTGAGTGGCTTTTTTCCTATCACAGGACATCTGCAAGAATAGACTTGTCCCACTAATTAGAGTTGGATTCCTGACATGAAATCTGTTCCCTTCGCTTCCTTCTGTTCAGGGTTGTCTACTGCCTCTGATATGTCATCTGTAGTCACACAGAGACAGACAATTCTGCTTAACAACTGAGGTTTTAGGCAGGGCGTGGTGGCTCATGCCTGTAATCCCAGCACTTTAGGAGGCCCAGGTGGGCAGATCATGAGGTTGGGAGTTCGAGACCAGGTTGGCCAACATGGAGAAATCCCATCTCTACTAAAAATACGAAATTAGCTAGGCATGGTGGCACATACCTGTAATCCAGCTACTCGGGAGACTGAGGCAGGAGAATCACTTGAACCTGGAAGGCGGAGGTTGTGGTGAGCTGAGATCAGGCCATTGCACTCCAGCCTGGGCAATGACAACAAAAAAACCCAACTTGAGACCTTTTTGTCCCAGTCTTTTTCCCCACTTAGATAAAATTTACATACAGAAATGCATACATCCTAAGTATACAATGTAATGAATTTTGATCAGTGTATACACCTAAACATTCATCACTCCAATATAAACTTTCTTTTTGGCTGGGCGTGGTGGCTCATGCCTGTAATCCAAGCACTTTGGAGGCCAAGGGGGGCAGATCACCTGAGGTCAGGAGTTCAAGACCAGCCTGACCAACATGGTGAAATCCCATCTATAAAAAAATAAAAAATAAAAAATAAAAATAAACTTTTTTTTTTTTTTTTTTTTTCCCCAGATGGAGTCTTGCTCTGTCTCCCAGGCTGGAGTGGCAGTGGCTCACTGCAACCTCCACCTCCTGGGTTCAAGCAATTCTCCTAACTCAGCCTTCCAAGTAGCTGGGACTATGGGCATGTGCCACCATGCCCGGCTAATTTTTGTATTTTTAGTGAAGATAAGGTTTTACCATGTTGGCCAGGCTGGTCTTGAACTCTTGACCTCAGATCACCTCAAGTGATCTGCCCACCTCAGCCTCCCTCCCTAAGTGCTAGGATTACAGGTATGAGCCACTGAGCCCAGCCGTGATATAAACATTCTATCACTGGAGAGAGTTCTCTGTCCCTTCCCGTCACTTTTCACCCCTCGCAGGCAATCACTGTACTAAACCCATTCTCTGAATTTTGTCTCTGGTTTTTCTGGCTCAACACACAGTCTTTGGGATTTAGCCATCTTGTTCTTTGGATCAATGGTTCATTCCTTTTCATTGCTAAATAGTTATCCAGTATATAATATGCCACAATTTGCATATCTATTCCATTGTTGATGGATACCTTTCTAGCTTAGAACCATTATGAATAATGCTCTGCAAACAGTTTTACATAAATCTGTGGGTGAACATCTGTTCTTATATCTTTTTGGTAAATATATAGGAGAGAAACTGCTAGGTCATGAGGTAAGTGAATGTTTAACTTTTTTGTCCTCAACATTTTGTTATAAACTTTGTCAAACATACAGAAAAAAATGAAAGGAACTGTCCAATGGGCAATTTTGTCTCGATACCCACCACCTAAATTCTACGAGTAGCATTTTGCTAATTTACTCTATCATGTATCTGTTCTCTCATTTATCCATCTATCCATCTTATTTTTTGATGCACTCCAAAGTCGTACCTATCAGTACGTTCTACCCTTCAACATGCATATTACCAGCCAGGCACGTGGCTCACACCTGTAATCCCAACATTTTGGGAGGCTAAGAGGGGTGGATCACTTGAGCTCAGGAATTTGAGACCAGCCTGAGCAACATGGCAAAGCCTTGTCCCTCCCTCCCTCTCTCCCTTCTTCCCTCTCCCTCTCTCTCTCTCTCTCTCTCTCTCTCTCTCTCTCTCTCTCATTTTTCCCCCTTTTCCATTACACCAATCCTCCATTGTCTATTGAACCTTTTCTCAGAATCATGCACTAGTTAGGACAGGGAACAATTGCTTCCTTGTGTTCAGTCATTTAACACCAATTGCAGAGAGAGCTCCGGCTCTCTGTATGCAGGTGCTCAAAGCTCAGGGCTTTTGCTTTTTATTTTATTTTATTTGTTTGACTCTTCACCAAGCCTCTTTTCCGTAACTCTAGCTTCTCTTGTTATTAATTTTACAGAGTAAAAGGAGATTCCTTGTGTCTTCAGCACACTGCATACAATTCCTGCTACAGACTCCCTTTTTTTTTTGTCCCCCAGGGTAGCAAGTTGGTTCTTGGCCTATCCTGTAGGCTTCTTTAAGCTATGGCAGTGGGAAGGGTTTTGTTTTTTTTTTTGTTTTGTTTTTGGAAAGATGAGGTCTCCTTTATAGCCCAGGCTGGTCTTGAACTTCTGGCCTCAGGCCAGCATCCCGCCTCAGCCTACCAAAGTGCTGACATTACAGGCATGAGCCACTCACTTTGGGCTTTGATAGAAAAAAACAGTTTCTAGATAGTCCAGATTTAATGTGAATTGAGAGAGCTGTGGGATTTGATTTTTCTGGAGCGTCACTTTTCTCGCCTTTTTGATTCCTGAAGCTTTGCCTGTCGCCGTATTCCAGTTCAGTCCCTTAGTATACAGCTTGCATCGGCTACTATGATTAAACCAGAAAGTGCTTAAATGAAAAATGTATATACATACTTTTAAGAAATGCACTCTCAGTATATTAAATAATCAAACGAACTAAAATGTTTACTTTTTACACAGTTGACTACTTACCACCAGCCTGTGTTAAAATGCTTATCATTTTAATTTATGCAAATTAGTAACTCTTACTCCACAACTCGTCTGCTCTAAAAGTATAAACATTATACCAAAGTCAGTAAATGCAGTCGTTTTTGTTTGTTTTTTTGTTCGTTTTTTGTTTTTTTGCATGAGAATTCTTGGAAAAACATTTTCATCATCTAAAATATCATTAATTTAAAAGTAATTAGACTAAATAAGATTTGGCAAATTTCCACCCTTCAGACGAATTGTTCAGATTTTTCTTAATGTGTTCGTGCATGTTACCATGGAGACAGTGAAGTCAAAACACAGCAGCTAGTGCATTGTTCAGCTCGGGACTTCCTACTATAGATTTGATTAGGTAATCTGGCCTGCTCATTTGGAGAATCTGAGAACATAGCATTGTTTCTTTAGTAAAAGCTGGGTCAGCATTCAGACATAATCAATAAGGTGGTAAGAATTAGATGTTACGTATAATCATTGCCCTTTCTCATGATAAAATAAGGAAAAGGTAAGTCACTCAGGCAGCTGTTTATGTGATAAATGCAGTGCCTCGGCTTCATTCTGCACAGCAGTGGGGCTTGATATTATCAAAGGAATGAAAAAACTTGCTTATTTGGTAAATGAGACAGGTGGCCTTTTTGACTAAGGCACCAAATAAGGCATTTTTGGGACTCATTTCCTTTGCAGATGCATTGAATGTTATTCTCTGTCTTCCTGCCTTGCACAATACTTAAAACAATAGAAAACTTCACCTCTTTTTCAATGAGGTGTACTTGTGCTCTTAATGATTTTGTCTTTACAAGCCCCTTTTATGGCGTGCTCTCTTGCAGAAACGTTGCTTTTATCCCCACCGGGCTGCCTCTAGGAAGTCAATATGGTTGTGATTTCTACATTCTGTTTCCTTTACTATGAAAAGTGGCCACAAGCAAAAAAAACAAAAAGGGCACTCCTGTGCTTTGATTTAATCCACTTCAAGGACAGATGTTATCAGCGGCCAGAAAAGGTAGGTTATGCGTGTGTTAGGATCCCCTCCCCACTGCTTTGTAAGGACACAGAAAGAGAAATGCCTGAGGTGTGTTTTACAAACAAAAATGAACAGTATGAATCACCGGAGAAAAATCAGAAACTGTCCCGTTCCAACCTTTACCCATCACCCACAAAACAAAATTGGCCATTTTTATGAAATCTTCCTTTTCTTTGAATCTAACCACTCTATGGAATTTCGAAGCTGACCAATAAGAGCAATTTGGCTTCTGAGCAAGAGTTTTATTCAGTCAAGCAGCTGAATAATTCCAGTGACTTGTATAAAAAAGAATTCCTGCCGTAGCAAACGATGAAATTATTTCATTGCAAGTACAGAAAAGACTAACTCTTTAGGTTTCCCTACTTGACTCTATATGGAAAATATTTCAGTAATAGTTTGTTAATGTATTTCTTTCCAATAATTAAAATATGAATATTTATCCATATAATTGCATTTCATCTCAGCAGAGAGATTTGCGGATATAATTTCTACATAGTCCTTATGGACCAGTCTTTGCAATATCAGAAATGATAACTCCTTCATAGCACTTAACTTGAAGTATATAGCAGATGTCTATGGCATGCATCTTGGCCGTAGTTAATCTTTGAATACTACTTAGAGAATGCCCCAATGGACAAGGAGTTATCACTTCAAATGGTCTGTCGGGGAGCACAGAAACGGAGCAGCCTTCCTCCCCAAAAATATTAGTTGGGAGGCAGTGAGGACTGTTTCCCTGCCTTGGGGAAGCCTCGGCCCTCCCCTCCAAGGAAAGCCGGGACAGATGGGCAGTGTATTTGACAAGGAACCCCTACATCCTTGCTTCAACGCCCTTCTACTCTACTTTAAAAGCAGTACTGTATTTTTTAAGTGTTGTGACTGGCAGCTCTGCCGGCACTGGCTGCAGCTGAACAATCCTCCATTCAAATCAAGCTGCCCAAACCCAGGTTCAGTGGAAAGTTGTGATGGAGCACACAGAGGGAGGCCTCTCTGCTCTCCACTGCGCAGAGGGTGAGGGTTATGTCAGGCGCCCTGAAGATTCCAGAGGGAAGAATTCAGCAGAGTTTTTATACAGCATCTATTATACCACCTTCACAAGGAGGATTTACGAACTGGAAAGATAGAAGTTTACCTTAGTTGGCTTCCTTTTGCTGGTGCCACCAGGGTCTGAGCCTCCCCAAATCTCCCTCAAGCAGGAGGCCTTCGTCTCTCTTCCTTGCTTGGAGGCCTCTATAACCACAGCAGATTTTGTAGCACTGACATTTCTAAGTAAACATCAGCATAAAGTGTCCCTTATGAGGAAGCCGATGCAGAGCCAAGGAGGGGAGGTATAGGAGGGTTGGCAAGCTTGGTGAGGCAAGTCGCAGCAAGGCAAGAAGAAAGAGAAGAGGGAAAAGGGGAGAAGAAAAGATAGGTGGAAACTGCTAATGAGTTTGAGGCTTTCTTTCAGACAAATGGCATCTGCTTAATTTTCTAGGAGCTGACGCATTACCTTCCCTTCACGTGAATGACCTTCTGACAACACAAACACGCACACCCTTCTCTTCATTAGCCCGCGCACAGTGTAGCCCTGTGTTAGCTTCCTAAGGCTGTCCCACCAAAAAGCAATAACTGAGTGGCTTAAAACAACAGAAGGTTGTTGTCTTACAGCTCTGGAGACTAGAAGTCAGATATCAAGGCATTGGCAAGGCCAGATGCTCTCCAGGGGCGAAGACTCTCTTGCCTCTGCTAGCTCTGGTGTTTGCCAGCATCCCTGGTGCTCCTTGGCCTTTGAGTGCATACCCCAGTCACGTGGCATCTTCTCCCTCTGTGTCCTCACCTCATCCTTACCGTGTGCCTGTCTCTGTGTCCAAATGTCCCCTCTTCACACAGACGACAGTCATACTGCATGAGGACCTACACTAACGACCTCACGTTAACTTGATGGTTTCTGTAATGACCCTATTTCCAAATAAGGCTACATTCTGAGGTAACAGAGGGTTAGGACCTCAACGTATTTTTCTTGGGTGTTGTAATTCAACCCATAACAGACCCCGATTCGTAAAGCAGTTCCCACTGCTCTGTGCTTACCTCCTCAAAAGTAGCCCACTGCACTACAGGAGGGAAAAGGAGCTTCTCAAGGGAGATGAAGCTCTAGATCAGACTGCAGCAGTAGAAAAGCAGGATAAGCCTAGTTTATCTAGCCCCCAGGAGTATGTAGGGAAAAAGGAATCCGGGAGGTATGATACTGATCGCTCATCTGCTGAGGACTCACTATGCACCAGGTCTTTGCTGGGCACTTTCGTAATCATGCGATGTCTAAAAGCTGGATCGACCAGTTCCTTTTAAATTTGCCTTTTTCTTGAACTCCTGCTGAGGATCCTGTGAATATTCCCTAAGAAATAGCATCACCCAGACCAATTCCTCAATTTTACAGATGAAGACACTGAGTTAGAGAGGCTATTGAATCTCTCCAATAATGCACAACCAGTTCGTGTCAGAACTAGGGCTAGAATCCCATTTTACTGATGCCACTCTGGCAGTTTTTATTTCAACGTGGCCTTCATATTTGACTCTCTGACATATTTGCAAAAGAGAAATGAATTCAACTTTGGTTAACCCATATAAGCAGAGCAAAGAAGAGGGCTGGCAGGCCCTGCCTGGAACTCTTCCTAGATTTACACCATTTTCCAGTTATTTTCCCCCAAAACTGGAATAGATTGCACATGAATAGAGAGGAATCTGTATATCATGCACCAAAATAACTCTGACCTACAAGGACCTGTGCAGAAAATGGGAATTCAGAGAAAAATGGATATAGCCCCTGCCTTCGAGGAGTTCAGAGACTTGTGGAAGATAAGAAGATATAAGAAATTAAACTGACTATTTATTTATTTATTTATTTATCTGAGACGGTGTCTCACTCTTGTTGCCCAGGCTGGAGTGCAATGGCACGATCTCAGCTCACTGCAACCTCCACCTTGTGGGTTCCAGCAATTCTCCTGTCTCAGCCTCCTGAGTAGCTGGGACTACAGGCACCCGCCATACACTCGGCTGATTTTTGTATTTTTAGAAGAGACAGGGTTTCACCGTGTTGGCTGGGCTGGTCTTGAACTCCTGACTTCAGGTGATCCACTTGAAGGCCTCGACCTCCCAAAGCTGGGATTACAGGCGTGAGCCACCACACCCAGCCTAAACTCACTTTAATGGAATGAGCATCAAAAGGCAGATTTTAAACAAGCACAGGAAGGATTTGGGGATGGCTGGTGGCAGAATGTGTCTCAAGATTCGTTTACTAGGCACTCACAGTGGAGCGGTCGGTGCATGAAGAGAGCCTGTGTTGTGCACCCAATGTGCTGGAAGCCCACAGCGGTTTGGAACAGCCACACTGTCAGGTCCGTGGGGCAAATGAGTCTTAAGTATCAAGAAATTCGAGAGATTATGCTAGAGCAGTTTCTTAAGAATCTTGTGTGCTAGACTAAGTCATTTAGACTTTGTCTTGTGGGTAATAAAGGCCCAAAGTTGGTTTTAAGGAAAGGGAGTGCCAGGAATTGTATTTTTCTCTTAAGAGATGGAGAGAGCATCTGACTGGGACTAAGGAACCCTTGGTAGCACCAAACCTCATCTCCCTTCTCAACACGGACTCTGGTCTAGGGCCATCCCCCCGAGGAAACTGATGTCAGGTAACACCCCCAAAACCCAACCAGGCTGTAGGTCACACTCTAGGGCTTCCTAGAAAAGCAGGGCCCCTGAGTGAGGACTGGAAAATGGGTTTACCTGTGGGAAAATCCGGCTCCAGCACCACAGAGAAAAGCCCCTGACAAATTGCTGGGAGTCAGCAGGAGGGAGGCGCTGACATTTCAGAAAAGCCTTTTCCTCCCTCTCTGTCCTTCCCAGTCCGTGCTGTTAATTGCGAGGCTGTCTCCATAGCAAAGTCAAAAAGCACCTTGGCATGTGTGTGGGGCCGTGCCAAGCCATAGGTACATTTTGAGTTTGATACCCAAGTAAACTTTCAGTGGTTCACGCCGCCCTCCCCAAAGGTTAAAAGTAATAAGACCGCCTTTGTGGTCTGACTGTTCACAGGCTATTATGAAGAGGGTTGAGGGGGGAGAATATATCCATATAATTTGCATGTTAATGTTTATTCTAAAATTATCCACTGAGAAAGGAAAAAAACACACTTGAAAGCAAAATATGCTTCAAGAGAACATTTCAGTTTTTATGATCCAAGTGCCGAGAAGTAAGAAAAAAAGAAATCAACTTATTTTTCATTCATTTATCGCAAGTTTCAGAGATCAACAGTTATATTCAGAGTCTCAGAGCCTCATAATTATATGCTTTAAAAACTCAGAATACAGCAAGGCGCGGTGGTTCACGCCTGCAATCCCAGCACTTTGGAAGGATGAGGCGGGCAGATCACGAGGTCAGGAGTTGGAGACCAGCCTGGCCAACATGGTGAAACCCCATCTCTACTAAAGATACAAAAAAAAAAAAAAATTAGCCGGGTGTGGTGGCACGCGCCTGTAATCCCAGTTACTCGGGAGGCTGAGGCAGGAGAATCACTTGAACTCAGGAGCTGGAGGTTGCAGTGAGCCAAGATTGCACCATTACACTCCAGCCTGGGCAACAGGATGAGACTCTGTCTCAAAAAAAAAAAAAAAAAAAACACAACTCTGAATACAATAAGGAAGTTCATGAAGAGATTCCTTTACCAGTTTCTGTTTCTCCCCTTCCTTCCCTCAACAAACATGTCCCAACCACTTGAGTTAGCTGAGGCCTCACCAGGTCCTAGACTGTACAGAACCCTCAGGCTGCTCAACGTGATGCACCTCACCAACAGGAGCCTAAATAAAGCTGGCAAGTGCCCATCAGTCCTTTCCATAGGAAAAGCAAAGGGAACCATATTGCAGTGACCACATTCACAAGGAATTTTCAGAGGTCCATGGATCAGGATAGGAAACTTTTCTCCTAAAGGGGACAACAGAAAATTCATCTTGAGGAAAATAGTGTGGGGAGTAGGAGTGTGGCCTCTCTCCTCTAAAACTTGCCTGAGAGGGTGGGCCTCCTGGGCATTTCCACAGGGTGGCTTACGGGGCATTGCTGTTACCTGCTGAATCACCCTCCCACATCCTGGCCTGCCTGCCTGGTACCCCCCGGAGTGTCTGCCAGTGACCACACTTGCTCAGGGAAAGATGAAGTCACTGCCTGCATGAGTTTCAGGGATGGCCAGAGAATGTCCCCTTCAGATAGACCGGGGTCACCCTGGGGAGGTAGGGAGGCTATCTTTCCCTGTGTACTTAACCCTTTGGGAAAATCCTGAATCTGACTTGGAAGTTCTTCACAGCTTTCTTCACAATTTCCATTCCCTTAATATCTCATGAAAAGAGAACTTCTGTTTCTCTCTATAGTAAACTCGTGTGTGTGTGTGTGTGTGTGTGTGTGTTTGCGTGCACCCACATGCATTGGGGGAGGAGAGTTAACCCCTAAGCTTTAAAAATAATAATAAAAAATCAGTGAGAGTGAAAGCTAGTGGGAAGCATATGTTAGAAAATCTGGATTCTGGATTCAGTTTTGACTTTGTGTGACCCGGAAAGCATCTGTTGACCTCTATGAAATGCTTTTCTTCATGGGGATGAGGCATCAGTCCACGAAGACACGCATAGTTGGTATGCATAAGGAAAAGGAGAAGCGTGGCCTAAAACATTTTTTGGTAGCAACTACAGAAATGAATTGGGGAAAAAGCAGAAATTGGGAGGAAAAGGGAATCAGGGCGTGGCTTGAAGAAGAGTGTGCACAATTAAAAAAAACATCAGCACAGAATCAAAGGTAGGATGATGCCCAACACAGTTTTGTCCCAGCTTGATCCAGAACAAGAATAGCAGTCTCCCTCTGCTGCTAGATCAAAGCCATCAGAAGAAAACACTGCACTTTAGGCCTGGCATGGTGGCTCACGCCTATAATCCCAGCACTCTGGGAGGTTGAGGCGGGCAAATCACCTGAGCTTAGGAGTTCGAGACCAGACTGACATGGAGAAATCCCATCTCTACTAAAAATACAAAAATTAGCCAGGCGTGGTGGTGCACACTTGTAATCCCAGCTACTCGAGATGCTGAGGCAGGAGCATTGCTTAAACCCGCTAGGCAGAGGTTGCAGGGAGCCCAGATCGTGCCACTGCACTCCAGCCTGGGCAACAGAGTGAGACTGCATCTCAAAAACAAAAGAAAAGAGAAAGAACAGCACTTTGGAATAGAAAATAGTTTTTTGGAATGAGCATATCGAGCAGGATGACACGATAACGTCTTCTAAAGAACCATATTGACACAGAATCACTTGAGCAGGTTGACTCTTCCATTCTGGCAGACTCACTCAGAGAGAATGCGTGTCAATCCAGTGTCGGTACTAACTCACAGGGTCCTTTTAAGTAAAGATATTTATATGTGTTGGATTTTCAACCCAAGAAGCACGGGGAAGTGATGAGCTTGCTTTTCTTTTCACTGTTTCAGAGCAACGTGCATTACTATTCCTACCCAGGGCTCTGAGTAATGGGCACATGGCAAAGATGAAAGTGACAGATAATTCGAATCAAGAAACACTGATTATATATACCTTTTAGGTTTGGGGCATCACATTGGAGATACAAAAATAATTAAGATATGGCCCTACTCTCAGAAAGAAGCAGATGTGTAAACAGATAAATTGCCACACAGCATTCTAAATGCTATGACACACCATGATCAGAGCAGGAAGGAAGTGCTTCACTCCTTCTGGGAAGGCATCAGAGGGTGACAAAAGGTGGACAGAGGGAGGGAAAGGTGCATTAAACAGACCCTTGAGTGATGTGTAGAAGGGGAACATTTCACGATCAAATCATTCACGCAGGTTCTTTGCTGCAAGGTTACCATTTACTTTCATTTGTTACTGCTGAACATACACACGTGTATCTACAGATATCAATTTATCTTACAATTATCAAACTAATGATATAAGGTGTTTTACAACGACCATCCTACAGATTAGGGCAATAGAGGTGTGCAGAGATTAAGAAACTCACCTAAGACACACCTCTAATTAGTGATAGAGGTGAACCAGGAGCTACTCAGTAACATAATAATTAGGGCTGTGTGTTATGGTAAGAAAAGAAATGTTTTTAATGCAAGAACACAGAATGACAATAGTTTTCCTAAGCAGTGAAGTGGTAGCTTGAATCCTCTCATTTCCCAGAGGGAAAGAGGAAATCAACAGAAAGCAAAGAATATCTTTAGGCCAGGCATGGCCTGTAATCCTAATACAAAAAAAGAAAGAATATCTTTGTAGCATATATAGCATATACTAAATGGAGAAGACATGTTAACAAATACATGTTGAGCAAATTCCAAGTAGTCTTCTTCAAGATCAGATTCAAAGGTGAAATCGACAAGCGCGTTCATTTGTATGATAGGATTGATAGGTGCTTGGTGGTAAACAAATGACGCTTTGCAGGGTTCAAAGCTTGGGTATGATACAAGCTTTAGAAGAAGACCATCTACTGCTGAAGCTTAGATATAAGACCCATCTGAATAGGAAAATGAGAACTGTTGACTGTGCGCCGTAGAAATACTCTTGAGTAAACTAAGGATACAATTCCACCAAATCTTAGAAATGAAACGTTGCTAGTTCTAATAAAACATCATGGTCTTGTTATAAAAGAGAGGGCTTTAAAAATATTAATAGTTTCCATTTATTGAGAGACTAACATTTAAGAGCATTGGCTTTGGAATCCATAGGCCCAGGAGTTCAAAATCCCAGCTTTCACTCCTGTAGATGCAGGATTTTATATCATTTACTCTCTCTGCCTGTGCCCTCATCTGTAAAGTGGAGACAGTGAAACCAACGTCCCAAAGGTTATATGAGGATTTAATGCCTCACACATGTAAAGCGCTTAGCTTAGTACCTAGCACACTGTAAAGGTTAAAAAGATAACTACTCTGATAATTACTGTATTATATAGTCTTGTGAGATCAGAGAGGAGAAAAAGGTTGATTCTTTCTGGGAGAAGGAATTAGAGATGAGTTCACAGAAGAAAAATATTTATGGTGCCCAATAGGATGGCTATAATGTTTTTAAAAGAAAAAAAAGTCATTACAAGTGTTGGCAGGAATGTGAAGAAATGAGAACCCTCACATTGCTGGTGGGCATGCATGGTGCAGTGACTTTGGAAAACAGTTGACAATGCCTCAAAAAGTTAAGCACAGAGGTACCATACGATCCAGCAATTCCTTTCCAAGATATACGCCCAAGAGAAATGAAAATATATCCACAATAAAACTAGTCCTTGTTACTAAAGTGTTATTCATACAAACAAAAAGTGGAAACCACCCAAATGTCCATAAGTTGAGGAATGGATAAACGAAGAGTGGTATATCCATACAATGGGATGTTATTTACCCATAAGAAGGAAGAACTGATAAATGCTGCAATTTGGATGAATCTTGAAAATGTTACGCTGGCCAGGCGCGGTGGCTCACACCTGTAATCCCAGCACTCAGAAGTTGGAGACCAGCCTGGCCAATATCGTGAAACCCCATCTCTACTAAAAATACAAAAAAATTAGCCGGGCGTGGTGGTGCATGCCTGTAATCCCAGCTACTCGGGAGGCTGAGGCTTGAACCTGGAAGGCAGAGGTTGCAGTGAGCCGAGATTACATCACTGCACTCCAGCTTGGGTGACAGAGCGAGACTCCATCTCAAAAAAAAAAAAAAAAAAGAAAAGAAAATGTTAAGTCACAAAAGGCTACATATCCTATGATTCCATTGACGTGAAATGCCCATCATCGGAAAATTTGTGGAAACTGAGAGTAGTGGTTGCCAGGAGCTGAGCAGAGAGAGAAAGGGAAGTGCGTGCTGGAGGGTTCAGGGTTTCTTTAGGGGTGACAGAAATTGTCTAGAGTTAGGTTATGCTGATGGTTGCACAACGTTGTAAATGTACTAAAAGCTGCAGAATTTACACTGTAAAATGGTGACTTATATTATATGGATTATTTCTCAATTTAAAAAAATTTAATGTGGGATTTTGTAGAAAAGTAAGGATAGGCCAGGCAAAGCTTCTCCTAGCTTCTTCCACCCAGGCTGGGGGGAAGACTTAGGGTCAAAGTTCAAAAGCAATAACATTCAAAGTTTGTTCAAAAAGAGGGAGAATCTGAGGGAGATACAGCACCAAGGCTACACTACTCTAACTGCGGTCAGTGGACTGTGAATTGTTTGTTACATTTTGTGAACATGTAAATGAAGAAATTGAAAGTAAATTGTAAGAACGTTAGCAACTTACTGTGCACTCAGTGGCCTCCTCTCCTTGCATGAGACGTAGACCACATAGAGCTCATCCGCTGAATTGCATGTTGCTCAAGTTACACAGTCATCACGCACACCAGGACCACGTATCAGACCTCAACAGACTGGAAATGGAAACAACTCATCCTTTATGTACTTTGAGAAGCACTATGATACAGAATGCATTATCAAAAATAATAGACTGGAGAAATAAGTTGGAAACACAGTGTGAGGAATCTTACAAATTAAGTAGCTTGGGCCACTTTTTGGTCCAAAGTTCTATTTATTTTTTATTTTTTATTTTTTTTTTGCGACAGGGTCTCCCTCTGTCCCATAAAGTAGAGTGACATGTTGTGATCTCCACTCACTGCAGTCTTGACTTCCCAAGCAGCTGTCGTCCCATTAGCCTGGCTAATTTTTATATTTTTTGTAGAGACAGGGTTTCAGCGTGGTACCCAGGCTGGTCTTGAACTCCTGATCTCAAGTGATCCACCTTCCTTGGCCTCCCAAAGTGCTGGGATTACAGTTGTGAGCCACCACGCCCGGCCCCAAAATTATTTAACTACATTGTGCCTAGTTATGCACTATCATTGTGAATTGTGGCACTTCTACGTATGGATGGTCTTTTTAGAAGTAGAGAAAACAGAGTCAATGGGTAATTGCAGGAAAAAGAAAATCTTAAAACACAAACCACTGAGGAACAAGTCAGGGGATTTCTACTCCATCGTGGAATTAAAAAAAAAAAAGTCTATGGAATAGGCCGGGCGAGGTGGTTCATGCCTGTAATCCCAGCAGTTTGAGAGGCTGAGGCAGGCAGATCACAATGTCAGGAGATTAAGTCCATCTTGGCTAACATGGTGAAACCCTATCTCTACTAAAAGTACAAAAAATTAGCTGGGCGTGGTGGCATGCACCTGTAGTCTCAGCTACTCAGCAGGCCAAGACAGGAGAATGCTTGAACACAGGAGGCGGAGGTTTCAGTGAGCTGAGATTGTGCCACTGCACTCCAGCCTGGGCGACAGAGCGAGATTCTGTCTCAAAAAAAAGTATAGGGAATAATCAAAAGAGGTTGCAAAAAGGCACATAGCACACTAATCAACATGTAAAGGATTGTTTATATTTACTGAATGAATAAGAGAAATCAGAATAAGCCCCCCACCCCCAGGATGGAAATGGAATTGAGGGCTAGGCTAATGGCAGAGAGACACACGAGATAAAAAAGCAATAGGAAATCTCACAGCTCACACTCTCCTGTGGAGGGAAAGAAAAAACACAGCCAGCTCCCTGTGTGGGAAAACAGTCTCAGCCTCTCACAAGAAGAACCCTATATTGATTGCAGACATTGTTATTCCTGCATGCAGAGGGAATGAAGAATGAAAAGGAAAGCAAGGTATTGACAGGAAAACCAGCTTCTACTTCCTCCTATATCTTTGATGTCACTGTGGAGCAACCACAAGACTTCCCCATTGTCACTAGTCAACATGTTCGTCCCCAAGCCAAGGCAATTTACGAACGTCTAGTCTCATTAAAGTGGATGAGACTTTTGTTTCCAAATCCTGGACGGTGCAAATGTAAATGCTTGTTTATCCACGGTGGTGCAGAATGAAGGGAGTCCGTGCTCTGCTCAAGTAAAGCAATGTGTCATGTCATACTGCCAAAAGGTTGCATCATTTCTCAACGTTCCGGAAGACTGGATGGGCGAGAGGTCATCTATGTTTATTTTGTGAAGTTTGGCCTACCAGGAAATGTGTGGGTACAAGAGATATTTTGGGCCCATGAGACTCTCACTTTAGAGGTTTAATCCAGCAGCATGTGCTATAAGCTTCAGTCCCTAACTGAATCTTCAAAAAGAGTGGCAAGTTGTGAAGTATACAAGGTTTTCTGGCTGCACTGACAGAGCCACGTATAAAAAACCCTGTTGCCAAACACAGACTAGAACCAGATGACAAAGACTGAAAACACACGCCATGTATTGACTTTTCTATAAAATACTCATTACAGCCTAATCCAGTCATATTCATTCCTAGAAGAATTGCACAATCAGTCCGCAATCCATATTAATTACAGTTGTAAATTGACCTTAAAAAAAGATTTATAAACAAAATTGTTCATGTCAAATTTCCTTAAGAATACAGTGGAATTACTTCAACAAAGAAGAAAAAGGGTTTAAGGAAGTAATTTTTAACATACATTTTAACAAATGCTACTGTTAAAGGCCCACCAACAACCCTCGTCAAGTCTCTGTTGGACATTTTATTTGTGGTTTTCACATCATTCATAATCTAGAAAATAACAGTACCTCTCCCCTGAAAGGAACTACTCCTCTACTTTTTCCCTGTGGTTCCAACAGGGCTGCCAGGGAAAATATCATTCAGATATAATCCTCCAACACACCAACACACACACACACACACACACACACACTCCAACCCTCACCACATAGCAATAGGAAGTAATGAAGCTAACGCAAAGACAAAGACAATATCAAAAGATGGAAACAGAGAGGCCAGCTCTACCCCTGGAGTGCACAGCCAGTATACCACCTCTCTTGCTTAAACTATTTGAGTTGTTCCTGTTGCTTGCAACCAAAAGCATCCTAACACCAAAACCCAGGACTTTCACCTCCATAATGCACAGTACTCTCCACTGCACTATGCGGGGGTGGAGGAGTCTGGAATAGCACAATGGGGAGTAAAGTTTATATGGCTGTCACTCTTGGAGCACAGCCCCGTAGACATAGCTACATGGGAATGATACCCCCGGAGCAGTGCAATGCAAACTCAGTCGGGAATTTTTACCCATGAACACCGTCCATCTCGCTACATGCCTGGTGCAGCTTGGGCTTGGGTAAAGCCAATTCTAGAACTCCCTGCCTAGAACTGCTACTCTTGCCTCCACCGCTCCAGATTTCATGAAACACCTTTAAAAACATCGTTCCTCCACTCTTCTTCTTCGCTTGGATCCTCACAATGCGAGTACCACCTTCTCTATGGAGAATCTTTTAGCTCAACCCCAAGTAGAACAAGGCCACTTCTCAAAGCAGATGGTGGCCGGTTACTTCTGCCTAATTCCTAGCTCCACAATTTTTGCCCTTAGAAACCCTTGCACTCCCTACTTTTCTAGAGACTGCAAGTTCACGTCTCAAAAGTCATGCTAAAGTCAAATGCCCTTCAATCTTTCCAGTCCTCTGAGTCAGTTTGCTTCTCTGACCTGTGCTCCCTTTCCATATTGGATTTGAAAATCCATCCTTCCTGTTGGCTTTTAATATCTTAATAGTAGTAACTCAGAAAATGTACTGCCTGTTTTTAAAAAAATACTTTAAGTCTTGGAAGCAGTATTTATCAAAACTAGAGAGCTTCTTTTTTTTTTTTTTTTTGAGACGGAGTTTTGCTCTTGTTACCCAGGCTGGAGTGCAATGGCGTGATCTCGGCTCACAGCAACCTCCGCCTCCTGGGTTCAGGCAATTCTCCTGCCTCAGCCTCCCGAGTAGCTGGGACTACAGGCATGCACCACCATGCCCAGCTAATTTTTGTATTTTTAGTAGAGACGGGGTTTCACCATGTTGACCAGGATGGTCTCGATCTCTTGACCTCGTGATCCACCTGCCTCGGCCTCCCAAAGTGCTGGGATTATAGGCGTGGGCCACCGCGCCCGGCCAACTAGAGAGTTTCTTTATGTGTGGGAATGTGTGGTCTGTCAAGCCCTAGATTCTTTTACCAGTTGCAAATGGACACTTATGATTCATTGCACATATCTCTAAAGATCTGCATATTTTACCAGTGGAAGAGGGAAGGACCCCCTCCCTTGAAAACAGTCAATAAAATTGCAAGGCAAACTTCACTGCTGAGTCTCTGATCAAAAACAAACAAAAATAAAATGAAACAACAAACGAACAATGGAATCCACCCCCCCCAAAAAAAGCAATTGACCTAAACATCATGCCAAGAGTCACTGTAAAGAAAGTCATCTCTTGGCTGGACACGGTGGCTCACACCTGTAATCCCAGCACCTAGGGAGGCCAAGGCTGGCATATCACAAGGTCAGGAGTTTGAGACCAGCCTGATCAACACAGTGAAATGCCATCTCTACCTAAAATACAAAAGAATATCCAGGTGTGGTGGCAGATTAGTAGCTGTAATCTCAGCTACTCGGGAGGCTGAGGCAGGAGAATCACTTGAACCAGGGAGGCGGAAGTTGCACTGAGCCGAGATCATGCTACTGCACTCCAACCCCAGGAGACAGTGCAAGACTCCATCTCAAAAAAAAAAGAGTAATCTCTTAAAGATACACAATGATGTAAGGAAGTAAGACTCAAAAGACTGAGAATGTGCCATAGTGCTAGCCACATGAAATACCAACCCGCACTCCACTGTTGCAGGCATCCACGTTGCGATCCTTAGCCCCTTCCAGGCCTATTTCCCACCACACCCTTTGTGCACCCTGTGTTTTAGGCAAAATGAACAACTCATGGAGCCTACACATTCCAACGTTCTTCCTGGCTTCCCTCCCTGCCCTTCAGACTGTGTAGTCTTACACAGCTCATTTTGGGGACATTATCAAGCTCCTCCTAATCCTCTACTTCCTTTTTCCCTCCACATGAAAAATAACTTCTCTTTCTTCGGACTGTCAAAATACTTTATTTTGTATTTGTCTATTGGACTTTATCTTACACCACCTCATTTTAGAGTTACTGTTGCCTATGTTTGCTCCTGAGGGCAAACAGGGGCTTCATAATTCTGGATTCCTAATGCCTATCACTATACTGGGTAGGTAGTAGTTTTTGGATGATCTTTATTGTGAAAATTATTTAAAATAAGTTGAGTGACGCACAGCAACTTTTGATGATATGAATTTTTCCATCACGATTTTACCTGAAATCTCTCTAGATCAAAGTTAGGCAATACTTTTTTTTTTTTTTTTTTTGAGATGGAATTTCACTCTGTAACCCAAGCTGGAATGCAGTGGTGTGATCTCAGCTCATTGCAATCTCCCCCTCCTGGGTTCAAGCGATTCTTCTGCCTCAGCCTTCCGAGTAGCTGGGATTTCAGGCATGTGCCACTACACTTGGCTAATCTTTGTATTTTTAGTAGAGACGGGGTTTCACCATGTTGGCCAGGCTAGTCTCGAACTCCTGACCTCAGGTGATCCACCCACCTCGGCCTCCCAAAGAGCTGGGATTACAGGCGTGAGCCACCGCGCCCAGCCGCAGCAATACTTTTTCTAGGAGTCTTACAACACTAATTCTTAATGTGTCATTGAGTGAATGTTCATGTCCCTCAAAATCTATATGAAGAAATTCTAGCTCCAAGTGTGATGGTATATGAGGTAGGGTCTTTGGAAGGTAATTAGGTCAGAAGGATGCAATCCTCATGAATGGGAGTAGAACTCTTACAAAAGAGACCTCAGGTAGCTCTCATTCTCTTCCTGCCACGTGTTGATATAAGAAGACAGCAGTCTGTAACCCCTAAGAGAGCTCTCACCAGAACCCAACCATACTGGGTTGGGTTCAGACTCAGACTTCCAGACTTCTAGACTCCAGAACCTTGAGAAATGAATTTCTGTCGCTGATGAACCACCCAGCCTTGGTACATTGTTGTAGAGCCCAAACTGACTAAGACAGTGGAGTGGTGCCGTCATAAATACCTAAAAATGTGGAAATAGCTTTGGAACCAGGTAAAAGGTAGAGACTAGAAGAGCTTGTTTTCAGGTACATGCTGGAAAAGCATAGATTGCTATAAATGAAATTTTAAAGAGGGTTGTAAGACAGAAGGCAAAAATACTTTCATTGGATTGGTAGCTCAAGCTAGGAAAAGAACAGGAACTCATATTACTCATAGAAGAGGACCTGCTATGTGTCAGATATTATGCCACACACTCTGTATCTCTCATCTCTCATCTAAGCAAGGAGATCACATCCACAGTACAAGCAAGCGTCTCCGTATACAAATTTATCTTTTGAACTTCAGGACAATTTCATCTAACAAATGACATATCTATCTTTTTATTATTTTTTGTATATTATTTGTTTCTCCCCACCTTCTTCCCTAACTAAAGCAGAGTTTTGTCTCTTTTTAAATTTCTTCCTCTTCTTCCTTTTTTTTCACCACTGTATTCCCAGTACCTAGAATGGTGCTGGGGAATCAGAGCAGGCACTCGAAACATATTTACTGATGAGACGGTAAATAAGAATCGGCCTTAACATTTTCTTTCTATATCCCTACGAGTTCTATCCTAGCAGGTCTTGCAGTCGATCCTGAGAACAAAATGACCATTTTAAACATTTGCATGTGAAGATCACATCCTTTGCTGTAAACAAAACTCAAACATTTCTCCCAAGTGACCCAGCATCACAGGTGTACATCCTGAGAACCAGAAACATCTGGGTGAAGAGGGAGGCAAAAAACCCTGCAATGTTCCAACCCTACAAACTGCTTTTTAAAAGACAAAATGAGAGAAAGCTTGAAAAACAGCCAGAACCTCTTGCAGAAAGAACTCCCCTGTGGAATGATGGAAAAGTTTGGAACCAAGGTTTCCCTAGGGCTGGAAGTGTTACTGGCCTCAAGGACTGAACCAAAAACACTGCTGGAGTGAGCGTGGGTTCCAAGCTCAGCGCCTGCCAAATCCAAGATTTCTCCTCCCCAATTCTGAAGGCAAACCAGATAGAAATTAAATCTGCTGGGTAACTGAGGTGCAGTGGAAAATACACGTGGCTGCAACTAAGAGGAGTCGTTTATGCGTATTTGTTAATACCAGGTTGTTTTTCCATCGACGTTCCTTAGATTCTTGCATCATGGTGTTTCATTAACTAGTGTGTGGGTGTTACTAGTAACTGTGCACTCTTAAGTAAATAAGGCAGGTGAGGGATGTTGTCAGTAGAAAAGGTAATGATTTAGTTTTTGTTTCATTGATTTTTTTTTTCATTTAATTTTTTTTAGCAATGGGGTCTCATTCTGTCAACCAGGCTGGAGTACGATCATGGCTCACATAAGTCTCAATCTTCCGGGTTCAAGCAATTTTCCTGCCTAACCCTCCAAAGTACCTAGAACTACAGGTGCACAACACCACACCCAGCTGATTTTTTCATGTTTTGTAGAGATGGGGTCTCGCTATGCTGCCCAGAGCGGTCTCAAACTCCTTGTCTCAAGCACTCCTCCTGCCTCAACCTCCCAGAGTGCTGGGATTACAGGCAGACATCATCATGCCCACCAGTTTGTCTTTTTTCCTAACTTGCAGAACAAAGTAATAAGCCTGTTTGTTTCAAGATCTCCACCTAGATAAACAGAGAATTCTAAACATGAAATATTTCTGAAACTTCAACCTAAGAAACTGCTGCATTTTTTAGAGTGTTTTGTCTGTTTGAATGTTTTTCTTCTTTTCCATCTGTATTGTGAAAAAGAAAACCAGAAACCAATTATTTCTTCCCTCTTGGCCCATTCCTTGTCTTTAATGTCATCTCGGAAGTGGTGACACCAAGGTCAGCAGTGACTTCTCTAAGTGGCAGATGCCTTACCCTCACCAAGAAGATAAAGATAAAAATAAAGGAACATCTGGCTTTTTGGTTTTTGGACTGACACATGATAGAAGGAGTCTCTTTGTTGTTTTTTGGTTTTTTTTTTTGAGTCGGAGTCTTGCTCTGTCACCCAGGCTAGTGTATAGTAGCATGATCTCAGCTCATTGCAATCTCCGCCTCCCAGGTTCAAGTAATTCTCCTGCCACAGCTTCCCGAGTAGCTGGGATTAGAGGCATCTGCCACCACACCTGGCTAATTTTTATGTTTTTAGTTGAGATCAGGTTTCACCATGTTGGCAAGGCTGGTCTCGAACTCCTGACCTCAGGTGATCTTTCTGCCTCGGCCTCCCGAAGTGCTGGGATTACAGGTGTGAGCCTCTGCTCCCGGCCCTCTTTGATTCTTTATGCTTTTCAAATTCCATCTCCCTAATAGTCCCCTCATCTCAAGCTCAAATTCAACTATAATAATATTTATAAGTGTCTGTCATATACCATTCTTTTGATACATGTTAATAGCATCATTCCTTTCTTCATTTAATAAGTATTTATTGAGGCTGGGTACAGTGGCTCATGCCTGCAATCCCAGCACTTTGGGAGGCCAAAGCAGGCAGATCACCTGAGGTCAGGAGATCTAGACCAGACGAACCTGGCCAACATGGTGAAACCTAGTGTCTACTAAAAATACAAAACTGAGCCGGTCTGGTGGCATGCGCCTGTAATCACAGCTACTTAGGAGGCTGAGGCAGGAGAATCGCTCGAACCTAGGAGGTGGACGTTGCGGTGAGCCAAGATTATGCCACTGCACTCCAGCCTTGGCAACAGAGTCAGACCCCGTCTCAAAATAAATAAATAAATAAATAAGTCTTTATTGACCTTCTAATACACGCTGTGTACTGTTCCAGACTAAAATGACAAAGAAAACAGGATCTCTTTCTAGAAGGTTTTCTAATGTCTAAGGGTAGATGGACGATGAAAGCAATCGCTGCTATAATGGGGCCAAACGGGGTAACGCGATGGAGGGTGGGAGCAACATGTAACTATGTTCCACCAAGGTCATCAAAGGCATTGTGGAAGAAGTGGTGAATAGGAGGTAACTCAAAAAATGGGGGGAAAAAAACAGAAGAAAGCATGTGTAGAAGTCCAGAGGCCAGACATGGCAAGCAATGTTACCAAACTACAAACAACTCAGTGTAGCTGAAGGGGCGGGGTGGGGGGCACTGGCAAGACACAGGTGGAGAGGCCAGACCATGATAAAGCCTCATATCCCAGGACAAGAGGGGATTGGTGAAGAATTGTAAGCAGGGTGAAGGGAGGGGACATAATTAGAGATTCAGAAAGAACCCCCTGGATTCGATGTGAAGACTGGAAACCAAGCGACCTGTCGGGAGGCAGTGGTGTTGATCGAAGGGAAGAAACGATCAAAGCTAGCGATGGTCCAAGTGGAGTTATGCCCTCGGAGCTGAGACCTGTGTTGCGGAGATGGAATCTTCAGGACCTGGATACCAACTGGACAAGCGTGTCAGGGAGGGAGAAGAGTCAGGACGATGCCTGGGAAAAGGAGCAGGTTTTACAGGTGAGATGGAGACAAGAACTCAATGGCGGTCCAATGGCATAGAAGTGCCTATGGGAAATCTAGGTGTGAACATTCAAGGGATCTAAAATCTAAGTCTGAAGCTCAGGACAGCCTTGGGGGCCCCTGGCACAGGTTCAAGGGTCATCAGCAATACATAATGTTGGAGCTTTGAGAATAACGAGATCACCAAGGGAGAGAATGTATCTGGAGAATCGAAGAGGGGCAAGCTCAGAGAGCTGACACTGAGTTACATAGAAGTGCAAAGAAAAAGTCGTCAGAAAGGAGACTGAGAAGGAGCAGCCAGAGATGGAGGAGGGAAAGCTGGAGAAGGTGGCTTAATAGAAGGCAAATGAGGAGAGCGTTCTAAGCACAGAAGTAAGTGGTAAACAGCATCGAATGCTGAGAGCTCAAGTCAGATAAGAAATGAGAACTCTTCATTAGATGTAGCAATAGGGAGGTAGTTTGTGACCCAGTGAGGGCAGTTTCTGAGGAAAGGTGTGGGCAGAAGCAGATTGCCGTCAGTTGAGAGGAAAGGGAGATGAGGAAGCCACAGAGAATGTGGACAGTTATTTCAAGAACTCGGGCTGTGAGGGGGAGGGGTGGGATAGGAGAAAGTGTAGGGCAAGCAAGAGGAAAGAGTTGGGAGGATTTTTTTTTAAGACGAAAGAGACTTGAGGTTGAAAGAGACAAAAGGTTGAGTTGAGATGTAGAAAAGGGGGGACAAATGTTAGAAGGAAGTTCCTGAGAAGGCCCAGGGCGATGAGAACCTACGTTTAGTTGGAAGGGTTGGTCTTAGAGGAAGGTATGTGTGGATGTAGGGACAGGTAAGATGGTGGAAGAGACGGCCGGAAATTGTGTAGATTCTCATCTGTGGCTTCTGTGTATTTGTGAAGGAGCAGGCAGTCATTTGAACATAAGGGGTGAGGCAGAAGTTTGAAGGAAAGAAATAGATGGCTTGAGCTCACTGAGGAAAAGCCTCATAATCAATGCTGTGAGACGGAGGAGAGAGCTGACCAAGAAAACAGGAGCGGCAGGCAGCGTCGATGGCACCAGGCATGGGGAAGTGAATTTGCAGGATACCCTTCCAGAAAGTTAGGTGATTTTCTCCAGCTGTGCTTCCCAGCCCAGAAACACACAAAAAATAGACAGCTGTGGGTGGAAGAGTTTTGCCTCAATGTTTTGATGGAAACACAATTTGTGAAGACTAGAGGGAAAGCCCCAGGTTCACAAGTGAGCCGGGTGTCCAGGGAATGGAGGAAAAGTACAGACAGAAGTGTAGGGAGGGGATGATCAATTTCCAAAAGGAAAACACCAAGGCTTAGGGCGGAGAGGAGCAGTGGGAAAAGGAAACTCAGAACAGACGAGTGAAAGGGGAGAAAACATGATCATTGTCTCACAAGTCACACCTTGGCTAGTGACCAGGAAAGGCAACAAAATGGAAAGAATATAGGGTTTTCCCCAAAATAAAGCCTTGTAGCTAGAAAAACTCCGGCCTCTGTGAAGGAGTAAACCAAGTCTTGTCCCCTTAAGGGAATCTTGGCCCATTACATTGGTCCATGGGGACTCGCTGATCCCTGAGACTCTCCTGCTGGAAACCTCTAGAGTCTGGGACACTCTCGTTTCTCTGAAAGGAGTCACCCCCTGGGCAATTCAAAGATGTTTCATTCTCTTCACCTTCTTCATAGAATCTTCTTATTTGAGAACTTTGTGAGCGAAATAGTATCACCTTCTATTCACAAGCAAGGCTCAGAAAGTTTAAAAACTTACTTCTGGCTGTCCGCTACCAAAAGGGAGAAGCGAGACTAAATGTACATTTCCTGACTCTGAGTTCAGTGCTCTTTCAAACTACATCCCTCTGTCTCATAGGACTGGAAATCTCTTAATTACTTCAAACCCTGTGAGAAGATGCCAGTGCAATGCTTGTAGTATTTTTGAAAATAATAAATTAAGGTTTGGTGTGGTGGCTCACGCCTGTAATCTCAGCACTTTGGGAGGCTGAGGTGGGCTGATCACGAGATCAGGAGTTCAAAACCAGCCTGGCCAAGGTGGTGAACCACCTCTACTAAAAATACAAAAAAAAAAGCTGGGTGTGGTGGCAGGTGCCTGTAATCCTAGCTACTTGGAAGGCTGAGGTAGGAAGATTGTTTGAACCCGGGAGGTGGAGCTTGCAGTGAACTGAGTTTGCGCCATTACACTCCAGCCTGGGTGACAGGGTGAGACTCTGTCTCAAAAAAAAAAAAAATGGTAAAGAATAAATTGATATTTTAAAATTTATATTAACTCCCAAAGCCTAGGTCCTTCTGACTCAAATAGCAGACAGACTGTCAGGTGGGGCTGAATACCACCCATCTGGGAAATGTTCACAGTCACTTTTGATTGTCACAGGGTATGTGGAGTGCTGCTGATACTTAGTGGGTGAAGGTCAGGGACATTTAATCTCCTGCAATGCCTAGAGCAACCTACACAACAAAGACTTGTTCCACCCTAATGTCAGTGCTGCTCCCAGTGGGGAACACTGGCAGAGCAGCATGGTACACAGCCTCCAAGACCCCCGATGATCCCCATCTCCTGGTATTCCACTGTGTGTAGTCTCTTCAACATTGTATTAGAGTTGTATAACCCGTGGAACATGGCGGATGTGATGGCACGTCACTCCCAATATCGCAGCTCCTGTCTTCATCACTGTGTCTCTCATGGCTCACTCGCTCTGGCAGATGCCAGGTCATAAGCAGCCCTGTTGAAAGGCCCAGTGGTGAGGAACTGAAGCCTCCAGCCAGCAGCCACATGCATGATGTTGGAAACAAATCCCCCAGGCTGTAGCCCTGCGCGTCAGCTTCACTAAAACCTCATGAGAGACCTTGAGTTAGAACCACTCAGATAAGCCATTCTCGGACTCCTGATCCTCAGAAACTGTGGAAGATTACAAATGTTTGTTGTCTTCAGTTACTAAGTTTTGTGGTGATTTGTTATATAGCATCGGTAACTAAGATAAACAAAACAATCATGGCTCAGCTTAATATCTATCTATGTAGTTGTTTATCTTTAATTCCTAGCAAGACTGTCTTAATAGCCAGCCACAGCTGACTCAGTCCTCAGAGATCTAACATGAGCCACGGCAATGGTAACTCAGGATATGATGTAACGGAAGTTCATGTCTACCTAAAGAGAAAGGGGAAGGAGGAGCTCACTGGGGAGGAAATGGAAAGATAAGAGAAGGAGAGGAAAAGAAGCATTCAGATGTTTGGGTCTTAACTTCGGATTCCGGGGCCACTGTACGTGGGTGTGCAGTGTTTGTTCAAGGAGTCATGTGAGGAGGATAGCCAAGCTCTGTTTCACTTACCAAGAGTGGCAGCCCTTGTCCCAGGGTATCTTTCTGAAAGGTCTCACTTTCTAATTTTCATAAGGGAACTGTATAAGTTTCCTAAAGCTGCCATCACAAACTGGGTCCCACAAACTGGGTGGCTTAAAATAGCAGAAATGGGCCGGGTGCGGTGGCTCATGCCTGTAATCCCAGCACTTTGGGAGGCCGAAGCGGGCAGATCACGAGGTCAAGAGATCGAGACTATCCTGACCAACATGGTGAAACCCCATCTTTATTAAAAATACAAAAAAATTAGCTGAGCGTGGTGTCACGCACCTGTAGTCCCAGCTACTCGGGAGGCTGAGGCAGGAGAATTGCTTGAACCCAGGAGGTGGAGGTTGCAGTCAGCCGAGGTCACGCCACTGCACTCCAGCCTGGCACCTGGTGATGAAGTGAGACTCTGTCTCAAAAAATAAATAAATAAATAAGTAAATAAAAACAGCAGAAATGTATTCCTGCACAGTTCCATAGGCTAGAAGTCTGAAATCAAGGTGTCAGCGGGACCGTGCTCCCGCTGATAGTCTAGCTAGAATCCTTCCTTGCGTCTTCCTAGCCTCTAATGATGGCCATGGAGACTGCATTTCTCGGCTTGCAGAAGTACCACTCCAATTTCTGCCCCTGTTGTCACACGATGGTCTCTCTCTGTGACTCTGCCTTAACAGGTCATCTTTCATCTTCTTATAAAGGCACCAGTCATATTGGATTAAATGCCCCAACTATTCCAGTATGACCTCATCTTAACTAACTATATCTGCAATGACTCTATTTCCAAATAACATCACATTCTGAGATACTGAGGGTTAAGACTTCAGTATATCCTTTTAGGGAACACGTTTCAACACATACCAAGACTTCTACAAGTTAACATTGTCTCTGCCCACTTTCGGATTTAATCAAGTTCATAGATGGAGATAATCAGATATGTTTACAGGATTTCCAGAGCAGGGAGCCTTTCCTAACTTCTTTGGACAGACACTGAAATAAATTCAAGTCATTTAGAGGAACCAAAGCTTTAGTATGGAATTGTCCAAGCTGCTTAGAAGTTGCTGAGGAACAGATGAAGGTGGAAAGAAGGTTGGAAAAGTGTCCATAGGTTTCTCATGTCTTCCATGTGAAGTAGAAGGGACTCATGACTTCCCACATAGCCTCGTTAGGGATGGCAGAGTAGAGAGCCAGTGAACCTGCCATAGGCCACCGAGGCATGGAGTAAGAATAAACTTTCCCAACTATCTTTTGCTGCAACCAAAACACCTGCACCACCAGCAACAGCCTAAGGTCCTGGTGGAATCAAGAGAATGGGCAGGAGTTTCACAATCACCAACGTCAGTAGCGGATAGCACCCGGAGGGATAAGAGACATTATCCTGGAGACCATCAAGGGCCTATTTTAATCTGATAACCTGAGGACTAGTGACCTGTCTCCCTGCCCAACCTCCAGTACCACCATGCAGGTTCCGTCTATACCCGGATGTGATGCTGGTGAGAAGACCTGGAAAGGGAGCATACTCAGAAACACTAGATATTTGGATATTTGCCCATAATATACAAATTAACTCAAGTGTCTGCTTTAAACTAAAGATATCACCAAAAGAACTGTTTAACTGACAAGTTTGTGCCTCCTCCTAGCTGTTCATAGAATAAGGAAATCATTTATAGAGAAATTTTTCTTTTAAAGCCCTTTTTTCAGACTTTCCCATTTGTAGTGGATGACATTTTTGCCCCCACTGAAACATCAATGTAGTAATTAGAGCAATTGCCTGATTCCTTTCCCCCTGTAATTTTCTAGGAAGGAAACACTATACGCGAATATACTCATTTGCCTTTAAATCAAATCCCCCGTCCATTTGGCCACCCCAAAGCATATCATCTAAATTCGAATGTCAGCAATATTGTGTATTCTAGAGTCCCGATGACTTGACCACTGACTGTTACAGACCTCTAGAAAAATTACTGTTTCTTAGCAAGACGTAGAAAATATCTCAAAGATTAACAAATGTACCTTTGGTGGTTGGAGATGAGACCCTCAATGCCTATAGAACTGCCTCCCTTTCCATAGCACAATGCAGAGGGGATAAAAAGGAAGAGGAGGCCAGGCGTGGTGGCTCATGCCTGTAATCCCAGCACTTTGCGAGGCCGAGGCAGGCAGATCACGAGGTCAAGAGATCAAGACCATCCTGGCCAATATGGTGAAACCCCGTCTCTACTAAAAAACACAAAAGTTAGCTGGGCGTGGTGGCATTTGCCTGTGGTCCCAGCTACTTGGGAGGCTGAGGCAGGAGAATTGCTTGAACCCAGGAGGCGGAGGTGGCAGTGAGCCGAGATCGTGCCACTGCACTCCAGCCTGGCATCTGGCAACAGAACAAGACTGTCTCAAAAAAATGGAAGAAGAAAAATGGAGAGGAGGATAATTTCACATCTTATTATTTATCCTCATTTTCTCCTCTTCATTCTCCATTTACATATATTGCTTCACTTTTTCTCAAAACCAAGAAATAATCTTTCTCAAACTGAAATTAACAGACTACCAAGATTTTCCAGCTGTTCTTGGTGCTAATTCGTCAGAGAAGTAGGCAGGTATTGTAGGGGGCCAATGTACAACCAAAGAAAGGTACATTTCTGGATATATATAAAGACTTACAGAGATCACCTCTCCCCTCCAAAAATAAATAGTTCATCTTCCTACTGTGATAATTATTCACAGCAAGGTGAAATAGAAAACACTGAACTTGGCTGGGCATGGATCACACCTATAATCCCAACACTTTGGGAGGCAGATCACTTAAGGTCAGGAGTTCCAGACCAGCCTAGCCAACATGGTAAAACCTTGTCTCTACCAAAAATACAAAAATTAGCCGGACATGGTGATAGGTGCATGTAATCCCAGCTACTGAGGAGGCTGAGACACGAGAATCGCTTGAACCCAGGAGGCAGAGGTTGCAGTGAGCTGAGATCATGCCACTGCACTCCAGCCTGGACAACAAGAACTCAAAAAAAAAAAAGAAAGAAAGAAAACACTGAACTTGGAGTCACAATATGGAGGTAAGAATTCCAATTCTACCTTTCACTATCCTTGTGATCTAGTTGGAGTTACTGAACTACTGTGAATCTGACATCTATAAGATGGAAATTATAATAATAATTCTACACATTTCCGAGTCGCTGTGAGAATTCAATGAGACCCACACTATTTGAGGGTAATGCTCCAAACCACCACTGATATTACAGAGGAAGTATTACAGTGCTATGCAGCTCACACATGGGGCAAGACAGTTCTCTCACTCCCCTACCCCACGGTCTACTTCTGCAGCAAAACAAAGAAAACTGGTGCTATGGAGAATGTAATTGCCAGAACCAGCACTGAGTGCTGCACAAATTAGCAACCAGTTGTTCCTAGAGTTAACAAGTCGATATTAAGGACTCTAAGTCATTAACAACCCTGCAGCAAACTCAGACACCCCAAGGCAGGCCAGATGATAGGAGGCAATATTGTTATCAGTAGTGAGACCAGACTCTCACTAGCTGAGTCTTATCAACTAGTTCCTTAATGAGAAGAAACAGAAGGGAGATAACAAAAGTTGTTACAAACCCCTCCATTACCTTTAAACTTTCAAACTGCTCAAAGTGTGATTCATGGACCAGCCACAACATTATCACCTGGGAGCTTGTTGGAACTGCAGCATCTCAAGCTTTGCCTCAGACATACTGAATAAGAACTCGCATTTTAACAGGATCCCCGGGGGAATCATGCACCTATAATTAGAGAAGCGCTACTGCTGAGTTCACGGAACAACAGCATGTAAGATGGAGTATCTGTAGTTCTCCCAACACATGCTTTTGAGTGTTCATATAATCTCTGATCAAATAACTCCTCTAGGTAGTTAAGCATAGAAATTCATCCAGGGGAATTCTATCTGACCATTGCTATCAAGATTCTGATACCCAGATGAACGAAAACAGAGAAGCAGCACCCTTGGGAATTTTTCGAGTTTTATGTCTTAACGAATGCCTAGCTCTGTCTGGGAGGTACTGCAAGAACACCTATTAAGTTTCCTCTTAAGAATTCAGTGTACACACACACATACACACACACACACACACACACACTGAGCATTCATCCAACAATCATTTACTGAACACCTACCATATGCAAGGATGTATTCTTTGAGAAATTAATAACCACAACCTGAAGTAAGTACTTTGTCCCCAAACTGGAGTGCAGTGGCAGGATTTCGGCTCACTGCAACCTCCGCCTCCCAGAGTCAAGCGATTCTCCCGCCTCAGCCTCCCGAGTAGCTGGGACTACAGGTGTGTGCCACCACGCCCAGATAATTTCTGTATTTTTAGTAGAGATGGCGTTTCACCATGTTGGCCAGGATGGTCTCGATCTCTTTTTTTTTTTTTTTAAGCAATTATCCTCCCTCAGCCTCCCGAGTAACTGGGACTACAGCACCCCCCCCACCCCCACCCCCACCCCCGCCTCTGTCTCCCAAAATTGCTGGGATTACAAGCGTGAGCCACCACACCAGTCTGAAAAGCTTCTAAACCAAGCAAATTTTAAGAATTGTACTCCCTGCTTTCAAATCTGTTAGCAGGAAAAGAAAATTTTTATAGGAAAAATGTCAGAAATGATCAAATATACACTTGAAATACACTTTCTGGTCAGTTAATATGAGCAACTGGAAATGAGGAAAAAAAGAAAAAGATCGGCCTGGTGCAGTGGCTCATGCCTATAATCCTAACACTTTGGGAGGCCGAGGCGGGTGGATCACGAGATCAAGAGATCGAGACCATCCTGGTCAACATGGTGAAACCCCCTCTCTACTAAAAATACAAAAATTAGCTGGGTGTGGTGGCGCGTACCTGTAGTCCCAGCTACTCAGGAGGCTGAGGCAGGAGAACTGCTTGATCCCAGGAGGCGGAGGTGCGGTGAGCCGAGATCGGGCCATTGCGCTCCAGCCTGTGTAACGAGTGAAACTCCGTCTCAAAAAAGAAAACAGAAAAAGATCAAAAACTAGGCAGAATAAAAGATGGAAGCCGGTAGGCTCAGAAAAAGCAGATGAGGAACGAGACAGAGACAGGCAGAAGAGAGAGAGATACAGGTAGAGTGAGAGGTACAGGACAAGTGTATGAGGTATTAGTCAGGTTAGAACTGCTTCTGCCGCATCTGCCATGTGTTCAGATGACACACATTTGTACATTTGAGTTCATGGTAAGAGGTTATCTCCTGTAGCATTCTATGGCACCTAACCATCCATGTCCCATTAACTCTTTTGATCAAATACCATTGGCTCTAAAATGAAGGAGCTGAAGCATCCCTTCTGTGCTTATAGGTACTCTGGTATCACCTCCAACTGCAAGAGGAGAATTAGTTAATCATCAGCAAGGATAATTTGTGATATTCTAATATTTATTTTTCCCTGGAAAATCTGCTGTAAGGAGTTTGACACCTGCATTGGCCATTAAAGCAATGACTTCACCAAACTAGATGTGTACCCAGGGCTAGCAGTCATGTATTCTTTTCAAAAGGATACCCAGGAATCGAAATGACATCTCAGTAAATGAGTATAAAATGGAGAGTTCAGGTATTCATCAGAAATCTAAATTTTATTTTAACAGACGGCTGCATAAAACTGTCTGAAGAGAACAGTGGGACCCAGTGGTTTTATTACCCCATGAGCATGAAAAAAAGAAATCTTATTTCTTTTCTTTTCACTTTTAAGGTAGAAATTCCTATGGTCTGGAATCTTCCTCGAGGCTTACTTTCTTCCTAGGATGGTGGTGCACAGAAGACAGGGCATTGACTCACCAGGACCTAGCTTGCCTGGCATGCATTGTAACAATAATGTACAAGGAAGTAAACAGATGAGTGAATAAGTACAATGTAATTTGAGATTTCTTATGCAAGGTATTCCAGAAATGCCAAGTATCTTGTTTACAACAAAGCAAAAACTGAAATGTTGGTTGTCATGTTCACTACCACATAGAAAATACACAGTGGGGCCGGGTGCGGTGGCTCACGCCTGTAATCCCAGCACTATGGGAGGCTTAGGTGGACGGATCATGAAGTCAAGAGATCGAGACCATCCTGGCCAACATGGTGAAACCTCGTCTCTACTAAAAGTACAAAAAATTAGCCAGGTGTAGTGGTGTGTGCCTGTAGTCCCAGCTACTCGGGAGGCTGAGGCAGAAGAATTGCTTGAAATCAGAAAACGGAAGTTGCATTGAGCTGAGATCTCGCCACTGCACTCCAGCCTGGCAATAGAGGGAGATTCTGTCTCAAAAAAAAAAAAAAAAGGAAAGAAAGAAAGAAAAAGAAAATACACAGTGGAAAGCTTTCACGTTTTTAGTAAAATAAGCAAAGGGGGGAAAGGTGATCCATGTTGCTGAAGTTCTGTAAGGCAAAATTATTTAGTTCATTGTGAAAGGAAATAAAATGTGCTCTAGACAACAGAAAACATAGCTTTTAGGGAGATAGGCTGCTTTAAAAAAAGATGTCTGTGATCCCACAGCAATGACATAAAAGCCCAAAGTGTTATTTCCTAGTCCTTAATACATTTTAACTGTCACTGAAACTAAAGTAATGGAAAAATTATATTTGTATGTGCAAAATAACTGTAAATTATCCACTCATTACAAAACATCTTATCCTTTATCTATTTAGATACAATTATAGCCTTGTTCTCCAACATTTTGGAGAATAGGATGTTGGTTAATAAAATCCCAGTTAAGTATTCAATTTTTTTTTAGTTAGTCTTTCTCTTATATTGTCCTTTAGTTAATTCTCTTAGACTGACAAAAGACACGTGTCCCAGTGATGTAACTTTTCTTTCCAAAAAATAAGCAGAAACAATAAGTAACTCTCTAACTAAAGTCTCTAGTGTTTCACAGTTTTCCGATTCTGTCATTTAATAAAAATGTTTGTATGATATACTATCAGATGTGCTGAATTTAGGTAGATTAGTAAAATTCTAAGTAACAGCGTTTGGTGTAAGTACACTTTTTAAAGTATAGCATGTGTTTGCATATTTTAAACATCTGCTATATGTATATATGATTTCTAGTTAATCAGAAGCTTCATGAGCGGAGTGACCGAGTCTGTCTTGTTCACGTCTGGATTCTCTAAACATAGCATAGTTCCTGGCATTTAGTAAGCATGTAGTACATCTGCTTACTCACTGAATATTTATTGAACAACCATTATGTTCTGGGCACTGTTTCTAGATATTGGGAATATTGGATTAAAGAAGAAAGAAAAAAGTTTCTGCTCTCATGGTGTTATAGTCTATTAGGGAAGCAAAGTGAACGAATCAGTAAAACATATGGTATATACTTTGAGGGGGAAAAAATAAAGCTATGTAAGAGAAGAAAAGAGATGAGGATGAGATACTACCAGACACAGGGTGACTGTAGAAGCTATGCTGTGACACCCAGTTCCCCCTTTAGGGATGAGGAATTCATTTCCCCAGTTGGCATGACTGTTGACTGCTGAGTGCTCACAGCTGTGTCCTCTCCAAGGCTTGATCTTGGTAGGAGGAAGCTGCTTTGCCCAGGGTTTTGGCCCTTTCTAGGGATAGCATATATCCAGTAATTGGTTCATACAGTGGCACAGATCTCTCTTGCCTCAACAGGAACAACTCTGAGGGTCCATCCCAGCTCCAGAACTCTGTGTAGGAGGAGCTGAGGTCTCTGTTGTAATTGCATCAACAGTGCAACTTCTGCTTCTCAATATTTTTTCCTTCTACCTCATTTGTCACAGATCTTGATTCCAAACATGCTTTCCAATGTATCTCCTCATGCACATATTGGAGTCTCAGCGTGAGCAAAGGAAAGATTGGCATTTGGATTTTATTTATTTATTCATTCATGTATTTTGAGACAGAGTTTCACTCTGTTGCCCAGGCTGGAGTGCAGTGGGGCAATCTCAGATCAGTGCAACCTCTGCTCTCTGGGTTCAAGTGATTCTCCTGCCTCAGCATCTCAAGTAGCTGGGATTGCAGGCGCACCACCCTACCCAGCCGATTTGTGTATTTTTAGTAGAGATGGGGTTTTGTCATTTTGACCTGGCTGGTCTTGAATTCCTGACCTCAAGTGATCCACCCACCTTGGTCTCCCAAAGTGCTGGGATTACAGTTGTGAATCACTGCACCCAGCTGGCATTTGAATTTTATTTTAAGTAGGGCTATCAAATAGGTATTTGACATGAGACTGGAGTTCAGGGGAGAAGGAGAGCTGAGAATATAAATTTCGAAATGTCCGTTACAATCAAAGCCAAAGGACTATGTAAAAACCACTCAGGGAATGTAGAGAACAAGAGTCTCAAGAGTAGAATTTTGGAGATCCCCAACATTTAGAGACCAGGAGGAATGGGAAGAATCAGCAAAGATTTAAAAGAAGCAGCCGCTGAGATAGTGGGACCGTAGAATAGTGTCATGGTAACCAAGCAGGAAAAGTGCTTCAAGGAGGGAATGATCAACGGATCAACTGCTATAGACAAGTTAAGCTGATGAAAACTGTGAATTGATTATTAAGACTTGGCAACATGGAGGTCCTTGATGACAGTAACCGTTTCAGTGAAAAAAATGGACGAGTGTTAATTTATTGCACGAATATAATATGAGACAAGATTTATTAAATGTTTATTATGTTAACAGAATGTATCTGTACTTATTTCATATTTGAGAGGGCAGGTCATCTGTATTCCCAGTGCCTAGAGCAATGCCTGCCACACAGTTGTGCATAGTGCATACTTTTGTAATGAATGAATCACATGGTGTCATTTTTGTAAATACAAGCATCACTTACCTAACAGTCTCAAATTTTACACGGGAAATTAGATTATAATCTTCCCACTAATTCAACCGCCTGTTTTACTACTCAGCATGCCGTGGCTAAGGAGACTACCTCACAGCTGAGCCTGGGACCAAAACCCAAACCTCTGAAGTTGAGTTCTTCATTTTGTCTGCCACAACTTTTGCTTTATGCCACCCAGGCTGGAGAGCAATGGCGCGATCTCGACTCACTGCAACTTCCCCATCCTGGGTTCAAGCGATTCTCCTGCCTCAGCATCCCGAGTAGCTGAGATTACAGATGCCTGCCACCATGCCCAGCTAATTTTGTTTATTTAGTAGAGACAGGGTTTCACCATGTTGACCAGGCTGGTCTTGAACTCCTGACCTCAGGTGATCCACCTGCCTTGGCCTCCCAAAGTGCTAGGATTAAAGGTGTGAGCCACCATGCCTGGCCTGCTTTATGTAGCTTTATGAACCTCAGATCACCTTTGGTTCAAAGGAGAAAAATTATCAAAGATTTTTTTTTTCATGACGGTAAAATAGCCACGCAATTCCTCAGTGAGATATCTTAGTGTTTCCAAAGAGATTAAAGTGTATGAAACTTTCTGATTAAAGCTTTTACTTTTTAGTTTTATGTTTTTGTTGATAAAATAGTAAGGAGTCTAGATTGTGCTAAGAGTTTCTACATTACTTTAAAAGTAACCATTTGCAATCGTACAGCATGAAGATTAGGTGCTATTCTCTTTCCAAGCAAAAAGTTACCTCACTTGATTCTTTTTAGTTAAATCTTTAAGAGAAGACAAAACACAAACCTTATTTGAACAAACCTTAACTCTCTCTCATGTGCCTGCTGATTTTCCTAAAAAAGTGATTTTCAGTGATGCAATTTGAACTGAGATAAATTAACATTGTGCTAGTCACTTGCAGTCAGAAGAGTTTCGTTTATTTTCAAAGAATCTAAGTATTTAACATAAAAAAACAGATGGTAAAAAGTGCAGTATTATGAAATTTCCTAATTTATGGAGACAGACTTTTAATGTCATATTCAGAAAAATACTACTTGTGGGTAATATCATTGAACCAACCTTTGGCAGAAACCTACAAAGGCAACTGTAAAATGAAAAATAATAGACTAGATAATAATTTTATTCTCGTCAGTTTTACTTATCGATACATGATGCAGATGCCAAAATCAAAAGTATGATTTGCGTTTGTCATTGGCTATGTTATAATTTTTTCTGGAAGTGTCCAATAGTCTAAGAAAAAACAGAAAATGTCAGCTGTATTCAGTTTGGTCAGCAAATGAACAAACGTGAAGTCAGCCTCTTTATTTTTAGTCGACCCAGGCCAAGTTAAAGGAAGCCATTACTTAGGACATTCAGCCTTCAAAACCTGCTGTGCAACAAAACGACTCAATGTATTTTAATAAAGTTTATTTTAAACAATAAATAAGATTCATTCGTAACTACCAATGTCATAATTGATGTAGGCTAAGGTTGTCAATGGATACAAAACCCACTGGATGAAAAGTAGTTGGGGGACAGGACTTTGATTCAACTTCATGGAAGCTAACTTATTTTGTTTCGTTCTGTCTTGTTTTGCTTTGTTTTGTTTGAGATGGAGTCTCACTGTGTCACCCAGGCTAGAGTGCAGTAGCAAGATCTTAGCTCACTGCAACCTCTGCCTCTCCTCCAGGTTCAAGCGATTCTCCTGCCTCAGCGTCTGGAGTAGTTGGGATTACAGGTGCACACCACCACACCTGGCTGATTTTTGAATTTTTTTTAGTAGAGATGGGGTTTCACCATGATGGCCAGGCTGGTCTCAAACTCCTGACCTCAAGTGATCTGCCCGCCTCAGCCTCCCAAAGTGCTAGGATTACAGGCATGAGCCACAGCGCCCAGCTGTCATATTACTTATTAATTACAAAAGGAAATGGAACTTTTATAATGGAAAGATGACAGTAGACATGCACATATGCACACAAGGATGCACCTACATTTATAACTTTGTACATATAAACCCTTAACTTTTAAAAATTTACACACTTGTCTGCAACTTGCCTTTCTCATCCAGCAATACCTGGTAGAAATTCCAAATCAACCGATATGCCCCTAATTCTCCATCTCTTTTTTAATGACTGGACAGTCGATGGTTGTAGATATAGTGTGACTTATTTGTCCAACTCCCTTATTGAGGTGCATTTATTTTCCCCCCAATTTGCTGCCTTTACATACAATAAAATAAGCATCCCATACATGCATCATATGTTCTGATCCTTAATTTCAACAAAATTAGCACCTAAGAGTAGGTCAAAAGTATAATTGTATTATATTATAAAGTATATATAATTAATATATCATAGTAACACACATTACAAGATTGCTTTTCAAATTGGCTAATAACATTTCATAGTATTCTACAAGTAATATTACTAAATGAAGTTATTCTTCTTCCCCGGTGTTATTTCCATGAACAGTAGGAATTATTTGTCTATAATGTTCCTGCCTTGGTGGAGTAGAAAGTGACACCTCGTTATTAATGAATTCACTTTCTCTCATCATGATTCAGTTTATGCACTTTAAAAATACACTTACTCGTCATTTGTCTTTGCTCACCATATGTTTTGGCTATTTTTCCACCAGATTATTTGCCATTCCTTGTTAATGTATAACATTACTTTATATTACTGGAAATATTCATGTTTTGTCATCTGATCAAAATTTTCCTCAAGTATGTTACTTTCTCAGTTGATCTTATTGATGGTATCTTTGCCCATATATTTTTAAATGTTATGTATAAATATATATCTATGCATAGGTAGAGAAATATACCTTAAGGACTTCTCATTTTAGTGAAAAATGCTTCCCATATCCATAGAAGGAGAAAAATCATTTTAATTTTCTTTTGTATAAGTGTTTTACATTCCTTGTCAAATTTATTTCTATATTTTTTGTTTTTATTCTTGATAATTTTATTGAGGTTATACTGTACATGATATAAAATATCCCAATATATAAAATACAACTAAGTATTCTAGTAAATTTCTATAATTGTGTATCCATCACCACAATCCATCTTCTGTTTTTTTGAGACAGAGTTTCGCTCTTGTCACCCAGACTGGAGTAAATGGCATCATCTTGGCTCACTGTAACCTCCGCCTCCTGGGTTCAAGTGATTCTCCTGCCTCAGCCTCCCAAGTAGCTGGGATTACAGGCACCTGCCACCTCCTCCAACTAATTTGTGCATTTTTAGTGGAGATGGGATTTCACCACGTTGGCCAGGCTGGTCTCGAACTCCTGACCTCAGGTAATCCACCTGTCTTGGCCTTCCCACGTGCTGGGATTACAGGCGTGAGCCACCACGCGCGGCCAAAGAACCATTTTCAAATAAAGTAACATTCACAGGTTCCAGAAACTAAGACATGGACAATCTTTGTGGGGGCTACTATTCAAACCACTACAGAATTTCATTCATTTTCATTGCCTAATTACGTTCCATTGTATGTATATACCATATTGTGTTTATTCACTCTTTAGTTGATGAACATTTGATCTACTTTTTTGGTATTATCAGTAATGCTGCTATGAACATTCATATGGAAGTTTTTGTGTGGATGTGTTTTCGGTTCTTTTAGATATATACCTAGGAGTGGAATTGATGGGTTATATAATTATTCTATGTTTAATCTTTTTTTTTTTTTTTTTTTTTTGAGACGGAATCTTGCTCTGTCGCCAGGCTGGAGTGCAGTGGTGCAATCTCGGCTCACTGCAACCTCCGCCTCCTGGGTTCAAGCAATTCTTCCCCCTCAGCCTCCCCAATAGCTTGGACCACAGGAACCTGCCACCACGCCTGGCTAATTTTTTTGTATTTTTAGTAGAGATGGGGTTTCACCATGTTGGCCAGGATGGTCTCAGTCTCTCGACCTCTTGATCCGCCTGCCTCGGCCTCCCAAAGTGCGGGGATTACAGGCGTGAGCCAGCATGCCCGGCCTCTATGTTTAATCTTTATGGATACTGCCAAATGGTTTTCTAAAGTAACTGTACCATTTATATTCCCCTCAGCAATGTATGAGGATTCCAGTTTCTTCATATCCTTTCTAACAATTTGTTTGACCTGTCTTTACTTATTAGAGTTATTCTAGCAAGTCTGAAGTAGTATCTCATTGTGATTTCAACTTGCATAATTGTGTCCGCTTAGCCTGGGACCAGTGATATTTTAATAGCAATAAGCACACTCGGACCCAGATCTTGTTTTCTTAGGAAATGTACTTAAAGGCAGGGCGCAGTGGTTCACATCTGTAATCCCAGCACTTTGGGAAGCTGAGGTGGGTGGATCACAAGGTCAGCAGTTTGAGACCAGCCTGACCAACAAACATGGTGAAACCCGTCTCTACTAAAAATACAAAAATACTAAAATGGCACGTGCCTATAGTCCCAGCTACTCGGGAGGCTGAGGCAGGAGAATTGCTTGAACCCGGGAAGCGGAGTTTGCAGTGAACCAAGATCACACCACTGCAGCCAGCCTGTGTGACACAGCAAGACTCTGTCTCAGAAAAAAGGAAAGAAAGAAAGAAAGAAAGAAAGAAAGAAAGAAAGAAAGAGAAAGAAGGAAGGAAGGAAGGAAGGAAGGAAGGAAGGAAGGAAGGAAGGAGAAAGAAAATGTGTTTAGAAAACATCTTGCTGTGACAGAAAATGATATGATCACAGGAAAATAGGGATCTATCAAAAGGACATAGAAACAAAGTCTGTAAGGGCTCCACTGGCCAAAATGTGGAACAGTTTGATCATCAAAATAAATAATGGGAAAGGGCCAGGCACGGTGGCTCATGCCTGTAATCCCAGCACTTTGGGAGACTGAGGTGGGCGAATCACGAGGTCAAGAAGTCAAGATCATCCTGACCAACATGATGAAACCCCGTCTCTACTAAAAAAATATACAAAAATTAACTGGGTGTGGTGGTGGGCACTTTTAGTCCCAGCTACTCAGGAGGCTGAGGCAGAAGAATCACTTGCATCGGGAGGCTGAGGTTGCAGTGAGCCGAGATTTCGCCACTGCACTCCAGCCTGGTGTCAGAGTGAGACTCCATCTCAAAAATAATAATAATAATAATGGAAAAGAACTGTAACTCATTAAATAAGATATAAATAAATCAATCAGAAGAGAGCATTCTTCCTTATGGTAGAATGTCAACCAACAAATGTAGAAGAAATTATGGAATTGGAAATCTCCATTTAATAACCATTATAGTAATAATGAATTTAGGCAAAAGTCACAAGAAACTAGTGAGTGAAAGTTGGACAGGGACAGCATATTTACTAATGCCAAAGTATCAGTGTGGGAAGTAGAAAAGTTCCTTTTTTTAAAGTCTCCTTTCTTGTTAAAGAGTAAGTGTGCTAATGACTTCGTTAAGCCCTATCCTATGTAGCTGTTAGACATGCCATGCTTACAGGCACGTAGTACACTCTATGTCCTTGTACTTTAACCAAGATATCTGTACTGGACGTGCTCACACGCATGTCTCAGCTCTCCATTGCTTTTACCTGTTCAGTTAAGTTTTCAGTTGTTAGCCAATCGGGTTTTGGTTTAGATTGTGAGGTCTGACTCCAGCCAATGGAGATCAGACACAGCAGTAAGGGTCACTCCAAATGCGTAAGGGATAAATGTGTGTGTTTTCCTTTGTTCATTGTATTCTTGTAGCAGGATGGCTAGCGAGGGTACCGTTCATGCAGCCCAGGAAGTAAAAATTGCATTGGTGAAAGATCTTTTGTCTCAATGCTAATTTCTCTTTGTGACACGGAGCATCTATTTCCAACAATCAGCCTACAAAAATACTTATTAATTGCAAAGGGAAAAAGAAATTTTATGATGGAGAAACCTAGCAGATGCCACCTTAACGAAGTGAGCATGCTTTACCAGGCATGGGGCAATCAATGTCACATGCGACCCAAGGGGATGTAACATTACACCTCACTTCTTTGCAGTTCCTGCGGAAGATACACAATCTTACTGCAATGTGAAGACAAATCAGACAAGCTTAAACTGGGGAAGTCCTGAAAAATAAGGAGCATGTGAATCTTTTAAAATGTTCAGGACAGGCTGGGCAGGATAGCTCACACATGTAATTCCAGCACTTTGGGAGGCCAAGGCAGGCAGATCACGAGGTCAGGAGATCGAGACCATCCTTGCCAACATGGTGAAATCCCGTCTCTACTAAAAATACAAAAATTAGCCAGGCGTGGTGGCTCAAGCCTGTAGTCCCAGCTACTTGGGAGGCTGAGGCAGGAGAATTGCAGAACCGTGGAGGCAGAGGTTGCAGTGAGCTGAGATCATGCACTGAACTCCAGCCTGGGCGACAGAGTGAGACTCTGTTCTCAAACAAAAAAGAAAAATGTTAAGGTCATGAGAGTGGAGGAAAGGCTGAGGAATAATGAGCTGCTCCAGATAGAAAGAGACAAAGCTAGGTACAATACCGGGTGCTGGGTTGGATCCTTTTCCTATGTAAAGAACATTACTGGAACAGTTGACAAAACTTGAATAGTGTCTCTGGGTGAAGGGGATACAAGTATTCTTTGTATTGTTCTTATACTTTTACTTTGCATTGTTCTGTGACTTTGACATGATTTTAAATTAAAAAGAATAACAATTAGGTTATTAGTCTTTCTGAGATTGCACTATTGGTATAAACCTTATTAGGTAACATATATTATTTTTTGACACTCTCTTTATTAGGTTGATATTAAAATTTTCTGCTTTTTGTTTTTTCTAAGGTCTGGGATAGTTTAAATAATCTTGCAATTACTTACTTTAAAGCTTTGCTACAATTTAGATATAAACACATTTGATCCTGTTGCCTTTGTAAATGCTAGATCTTGACTCCCTTTTTAAAAACTCTTCTATACTAATTCGTTGATTCAAGTTTCCTGCCTTGATTTGAGGCAATTGCTATATCACGTATTGGCTAGGAAATCATGAAGGCTTCAAATTTTAATTTTCAAATATTTTTAGAGTTGCACATATAGTTTTCTTTTTTTTTCTTATTTCCTTTTTGGTATTTGTCATGTGCATGTGTGTGGGTTTTTTGTTTGTGTGTTTTTTTGTTTTGTTTTACAAACATGTATTTTTGCTCTCCCTGTTTTCCTTGATTTCAAATAAAAATGGTATAACTTTTTGTACATCACTCAAACAACCAGATTTTGAGCCTTTTAATCTTTACCTGTTTTTTGTTTCCTATTTCTTTAAAATTTCAAGTTTTATGTTTCTTAATTCCTCTTTCCTAGTTTGTTTTTTGTTTTTATTTTTCTGTAATTTTTATAAATATTATAAACTTTTTATATTTTAACATATTCATTCTTGAATAATAAAAGAATTAAAGGTATTTTTTCTGTGAATGGAGTCTTTACCATAAGCTTCAACAGAAAATACTAATTTCAGTGCTTTCTAGGTAATGTTACATTTGTATTGCTTTTTCGAGTTTTTAATATTCCTTTGGATTTGGAAGTATCCATACTTTTAAATTTCAATGTAATTAAGATTTTTGTGTCAATTTTATTTATATCTAAGTTTTTTTGGGTTATGATCAGAAGATCATAATGACTTTTTTTTTTTTTTTTTTTTTTTTCTGATACAGAGTCTCACTCTGTTGCCCAGGCTGGAGCACAGGGTCACCATCTTGGTTCACTGCCACTTCTGCCTGCCAGGTTCAAGAGATTCTCCTGCCTCAGACTCCAAAGTAGCTGGGATAACAGGTGTGCACCACCATGGCCAGCTAATTTTTGTATTTTTAGTAGAGATGCAGTTTCACCATGTTGGCCAGGCTAGTCTCAATCTCCTGACCTCATGATCTCCCCACCTCAGCTCCCTAAGTCCTGGCGTGAGCCACAGAGCCCGGCCAATAACATATTCTTAAAGAAAAAACACGTACCTGATATCTAGAAATCCTCTATGGAATACAAAAAGTCGATATTCTATGTTTGAGGAACTGAAAATTCTTTCTAAATTTATGTACAGTTGATTCTCATTATTTGAGGTAAGTGTGTCCTATAAAGTTACGGTGCCATTAAGTTATTGAATGCTGAACCACAGGGGAAATAGAGGGTTAGGTTCCTGTGTGCCTCTGGCAGCATCATTTTCATCAACGAAACCCTTGTTTAATATAGATCAGTGATTCATTAACATCGAAGCTATGGCCAGCAGCACTGTAACTCACGTCTGAACGGTTTAACATACGTTATTTGCCTGCAATGCATATCACAGCCCTCTTAGGCTCAGGAACGCCACACAGCAATTCAGCATTACTCTTCGGGGCCATTTTAAATAGCAAAATTCTCAGCAAAAAGCACAAAAAGGCAGAAAATGTGGCACTAAATAGACTGCAAAAAGACACTGGTTTTCAGCATGAGAGCTGGAACAAGAAGGCAGGGTTTCACCTTGTTTAACTTCAGTTGAGAACATGTGCATCAAGCAACTCAAATTTTTTGTCACTTTGCACATGTCTGTGACTGACTGCAGAAGTGTCAGGAGTGTTGATTTGATGGTTCAAAAAGTTTTAGCAAGTAGGCAAATTTGCAAATAATGAGAACCAACTATATCCATATAAAATCAAGCTTCAAGCTTTATGATTGTAGTGTTTAATTTCTCAATGACCCCACCACCCCCCCACTCTCCCTCTTTCTCTCTCTCTCTCTGTCAGAGCTAACCAATTCTGGTATTCAAATCTTTTACCATAATTTCTTTGTTATATTTCCAATAATTTTAAATTATATTTAGCTGCTATGTTTTTATGCATATAAGTTTATAACTTTTATTTTCTTTGTAAATTATGCTTTTATTATGTATTATTCCTCTTTTTTCAGTTTAGAGATTTTATTTTATTTTTTATTTTTTGAGTCAAGGTCTTGCTGTGTCACCCAGGCTGGAGTGGAGTGGCCTGATCACCACTCACTGCAGCCTTGACCTCCAGGTTCAAGCAGTCCTCCCACTCAGCCTCCCAAGTAGTTGGGACATCAGGTGCATGTCATGACACTCAGCTAATTTGTAATGCTTTTGTAGAGGCAAGGTCTCACTATATTGCCCAGTCTTGAACTCCTGAGGTCAAGGGATCCTCCTGCCTTGGCCTCCCAAAGTGTTGGGATTACATGTGCGAGCCACTGCACCCAGACTCAGTTTAGATATTTTAATTTTAAATTCCATTAAATTTAAGTTTTATACTATTAATATCACCAAACTTGCTTTGAGATTTGACTGTTCCTTTACATTTTATTGTTACCTGCTCTTTCCCAGTTCTCATATATAATCAAACATGCCTTTTATTACATGAAAACAAGACAGCAAGTTTTCCCCAATGAGAAATTATATTACTCCATTACCCTCTTCACCCATAACATACAGCTTGAAGAAGACATTTTATTGTAATTCTCTCCTCTCTCACCTTCAAACAGATGAAGCCCTTGGAATATTTTTGCTTCCTTTTTTCTTATATCCCTCCTTACTACAGTTCTTCAATTCTGTTGAGGTGGTTCAATTCTTTAAATCCTAGGTTTTTATCGGAACTTTCTTTTGTATGGTCCTTTATTTCTAGAACCTTTGTTTAGTACTTACGTTACACATTCCCAGCATATCACTGTCATTTGTTTTTAATTAGCTATCGACAATTCATTGCTCACTATGGCTTTCACTCTTCTTCAAGACCTTGTATTAGTTGTTGTTACTTTTATGAAGTCTTTTTCTAATATTTTTCCCAGTTGAGTAAGGTTCACAACCTCTTCGAGTCCTTACAAACCTTCAAATATCTTTCTTTCACCCTATGGGTGAAATGTATCTTGGAGTTGAAAATGTACTCCTGTCTTCTAGCTTCCAATGTTGCAAAGGAGAAATTTCAGTATCAGTCTAATTTCTTTTCTTTTATAAATAACTTACAAGCTTATACTCAGAAAGAATGAGATTTTTTTTGTCTTTATCTTTGGGGTACAAAAATACTCTTAGAATATATCGATCCATAGTGTATGTATATATACAATATTTTCTCATCATTTCTGCCTGGAACTTGGTATCCTGTCTTCAGTCCAGCTAAATCTTCATTTTGTTTGTTTTTGTGCTTCGTTTTCTTCTTCATGCACATCAATTTTTCCTTTTTTTTTTTTTTTTTTTTGAGACAGAGTCTTGCTCTGTTGCCAGGCGCCAGACAGGAGTGCAATGGCACAATCTCGGCTCACTGCAACCTCCGCCTCCCGGGTTCAAGCAATTCTCCTGCCTCAGCTTCCCAAGTAGCTGGGACTACAGGCACATGCCACCACGTCCAGCTAATTTTTGTATTTTTAGTAGAGACGGGGTTTCACCATGTTGGCCAGGATGGTCTCGATCGATTTTGACCTGGAGATCCGCCCGCCTCCCAAAGTGCTAGGATTACAGTCTCGAGCCACCGGGCCCGGCCCAGTTTTTCCTTCTGGAGCTCCTATTGTCTCCATGTCAGTTCTCTCAAACCCCTCCTTGCGTCTCTCTACTTAGGCTTTACTTTTTCCTCTCTAACCTTTGAAATATTTCTTGCATTCAGTTTCCAGGCTACTAGTTGGATTTCAACAGTAACCATTTTCTTCACTATTGGACTTTACATTTGTAAATAGTGGCCGGGTGCGGTGGCTCACGCCTGTAATCCCAGCACTTTGGGAGGCCGAGGCGGGTGGATCACGAGGTCAAGAGATCGAGACCAACATGGTCAACATGGTGAAACCCCGTCTCTACTAAAAATACAAAAAATTAGCTGGGCATGGTGGTACACACCTGTAATCCCAGCTACTCAAGAGGCTGAGGCAGGAGAATTGCCTGAACCCAGGAGGCGGAGGTTGCGGTGAGCCGAGATTGCGCCATTGCACTCCAGCCTGGGTAACAAGAGCGAAACTCTGTCTCAAAAGAAAAACAAAAAAAGAGAGAGCGAGACCATCCTGGTCAACATGGTGAAAACCCGTCTCTACTAAAAATACAAAAAAAATTAGCTGGGCATGGTGGCGCGTGCCTGTAATCCCAGCTACTCAGGATGCTGAGGCAGGAGAATTGCCTGAACCCAGGAGGCGGAGGTTGCGGTGAGCCGAGATTGTGCCATTGCACTCCAGCCTGGGTAACAAGAGCGAAACTCCGTCTCAAAGAGAGAGAGAGAGAGAGAGAGAGAGAGAGAGAGAGAGAGAGAGAGAGAGAGAGAGAGAGAGAATCGTGTCTTGGTTTTTGTGTTTTAATTAAGACGGTTTTTTTAGTGCAATGCTTGTGTGTCCCTAATAATTGCCAGTATCTTTTCTGCTGAAGTTTAAGTTGTGTTCTCTGTCTTCCAGCAACTCTCATTCATAGGGACACGGTTCTGAATGTTCACCTTGTTCTTACTCCGGCTGGTTGATGTCGAGTGATCTCCTCATCAAGGCTCAGATCCAGCTGCCCATATACGTCAATGATGGCTATTCAGGGATTGGTGGCCTGCCCACAAGTCTCTGCCCAGAAAAGCTCACACAGTGACATCAGGCAAGCTGTCAGTGCCCTGTTGGGGCTGAAGGAAGAAGCCTGGCTGTGCCTCATCTTCTTATGCTCTCTCAGTAGAGAGATGACTCGGTCTACCTGTTTAGCCCCTTCTGGAAGATGGGAAAAACATGCACACTCCTATGGGTGGAGAGGGCAACTCTCATACCCAATTTCATCCATACTCATTAAGCAATGAGTTCCCTCTCTTTAGACCTTGGTACCCACCAAACTGCTTTCTGTCTCTAAAAATTTATCTATCTTGCATCTTCATTTAAATTGAATCATACAATATGAGACATTTTGTGTCTGAATTCTTTCACTTAGCTTGTTTTTAAGGTTCAGTCACAACGCAGCACATAATGGGACTTCATCCATCTTAATGGCTGCACGATATTCCCTTCTACGGACATAACTCAATTTGTTTATTCATTAATCCATTGCTAGACATTTGGACTGCTTCCATCTTTGAGGTATTGCGAGTCGTTTTGCTATGAAAATTTGTGTATGACTATTTCAGTACCTGTTTTCAATATTTTTAGGTATCTATCTAGGAGTGGCGTTGCTGGCTCGTGGTAATTCTGTTGAGAAACTTTAATTGGTTCTAATTTTGCATAACTAGTTTATGGCATTTAACTTGAGCCTCTATTTACTGTTATTATCAGTTAATTAACCGCTTACTATAAGGAAAATCATCATACATACTTTTCATCACACTAACATTCACGGAGAATTTTCTCTCTCCTTATTTTTCCTAAAATTGCCTAAAAAAGGATTTCAAAGTCCAAGAAATGCTGCTGGTCTGAAATATGCATTAAAAGCCACATCTTGGATATAGAACTGAGGATCTTGTTTAAAACAAGAGATTGACAAACACTCAAGCTACAAATTACAATATTATAATAATTACTGAATATCGCTAAGTTGAGAAAGGGGAGAGAAGAAGAGAGAATAAGCAAATGTATACAATTTACAGAAAATGTTGAAATGTAATCTTTGAAGTCCAGGTAGTACCAGTTGATCTTATCAAATCCATACCTTTTGAAATCAAAATATAAGTAGATGAATTTCCCAGACCATCATTTTTAAGGAGAAACCCCTATCTCAATGTTTGAAATCATTTTGTAATGTTTCTGAGAACCACCACACACATATACTAATGTATACACATGCTGGGACTATTTTTATTTTTAAGAGAGGGTAACAGTCAAGACTGTTTGGTTTATCTTATAGGTAACACTACGATCCAATTTTAATTTATTTTGTCCTCTCACGTCACTTTTTGTTGTTGTTGTTCTTTTGAATGACAAAGAAAAAGATAAATCAAGAGTTGTAAAGAGTTCTTCAGGGTAAACTCGGGGGATATAACCACCTAATTATGAATTTCCTGAATGTGCAACTTGACCTGCAGCAACTGGACGTGATTTAGATGGTGGGCCTCACCTCCAGCTGTTCTGCAAAAACAAATCAGTGAAAGATTTCCAAGGCACATTTTCCTCTGGACTTGTTTTAAGTTTAACAATGCAAACAGTGCAGTGTCGCTCTTTAAAAAAAAAAAATAGGTGGCAGATTGCCCAAAAAGAAGCAAGAGTCTTCTATAACAAACAAACAAAAAGCACAGCTTATGGAACATGTACTTCTGCTTGAGTTGAATGTGTGGGGCTGAGTGTAAGAAAACGCAAGCTGCAAATCTGTCTTATACGTGGAACCGAAGCTGGAAATGTGTGCTTTAGAGGCAGCTGTAAAATTGTATTTCCTTCTGGCATATGGGCCAGTGATTATGTTGTGTGAGTAATGCATGGATGTAATCCATGTGGTAAGTTTTGTGGATGGAGAAAATGTCAGTGTTATTGACTGAGGCTTGGCAACCATGAGCCATGTATTTAGAAAAATTTACATGGCTTGAAACAATGCAAAAAATGTACTGTCCAGTCTGTCAGCTGGTGAACGTAGCAAAAAACCACAGCACAATACTGAGGGAAAAAAATCACACAAAAAACGTAGCAAAAAAACACACAAACACTGAGGGAAAAAATCGCCCTTGCTGTTTTCCAGTTTATGTTTATAGGAAAAGGATTTTTGTTTTACAATAAGGGAATTTGTGCTTAATGGATATTAACTTCACCAAATCATGAAATCCAAACAGGCATTTGGAGAATAAGAAATCCAAAAAGCTCTGGCTAAGGGGAAAATCAGGAATCTTTATAGATTCTACAATTACTGTGTTCAGATAAATTTTTAATTGTTTTTAGCTCTGGCTTCTTGAGTTTCAAAATAATTATAGAATATCTTTACTAAGTACACAGTAGCATAAATTCTACAGGATGTTATACAGCTCCATAGAGGGAAAAGCAACCATGAAGATAAGTGACCTTGGAGGACCCCATTCATCTTTGTGAATAGCAAGATGTTATTTAGGCATTCATTTTTTTTCTTAAATCCAAAAGAGTTTAAAAAATAGAATATTTAAGTTATACAGAGCCTTAGAAGTGACCTAGAGCAGACAGAGGAAGGAGGGCTTAACAATTGGTGGGGGAAACTGGGAGTGAGGATGGATAGTGCTCAAAAGAGTGATGTCTTTGACTTACTTTTCTTTTTTTTTTTTTTTGAGACGGAGTCTCACTGTGTCACCCACGCTGGAGTGCAGTGACAGGATCTGGGCTCACTGCAACCTCAGCCTCCGGGGTTCGAGCAATTATCCTGCCTCAGCCTACCAAGTAGCTGGGACTACAGGTGCATGCCACCACACCCGGCTTTTGACTTTATTTTCAAAGTATCACACACACTGCCCTCAGATGTTTCAATCTCATCTTTCACAAGGCTTCATCTAATAGTTTTTCATCAGTCCCACCTGCCCTATCAATATAATGGCTTTTAACATTTTGCAAAGGGAATTTCTACTTCTACCTACGAAGGATGAACTGATACAGGAATCACTTTCCTACCATAAACAGCTAGAAAATAAGGCAAAATACATGAAAGGACAATTTTCTGATATTAGACATAAGGCAGTGCAGAACTGAATTCCTAAATGTCTATCATTATCCTAGAATACTGCCTTGAAGAAAATTCCAAGAAACAGCCAAGAGAAAATGAATTGAGAGTCTTGTTGAGTGGAGGAAACAAAAATCAGTATGAGTAGGTCAAGGTAGCCATGACTTACAGGCAGAGTTCAAGAGAGAGAGAGCTAAGCGGCAGAAGAGGTCTAGAAATCGGCACAAGCATCCCCTTGAATTTTTCATGAGAATCAGTTTGTATATGCAAAATGCGAAACTCCTTGTTGGGCAAGGTGTTTCTCCTCTTCTTCTGAGGAAAGACTCATTATGAAAAACTGTAAAATAAACAATTTCCAGAAATCACACAGGATCAAAACCTTTGTGGTTAGAGTTTCCTTCATTCAAAGTGAAGAAATCTTGATCAATACTTAGCCATTCAATAAAGATTGGAGAAGTGCGATGCCTTAGAAGTGGGACTACCTTAGTCTAGAATTCATCATTCTAAAACCTCCCTGAAAGAGCGTGAAAACAAGCCTGACAAGAGATCAAAAGCGATCTTCAAAAGCTAACTGCTCATAAAAAAGTCTAACACTCATTAAAGGAATACAACAATATCTAGCACTAAACAATGTGAAACACACAATCCTAGTCCAATTTTTAAAAATCATCAAACATACAGAAAGTGGGAAAATGTGACGCATAACCAGGCCCAAAATTAGTAAATGGAAAGACCCAAAACTGACAGAGATAGTGGGATTAGCAAGATATGTATTATAGCTATTTTAAGTATGTGCTTACAAAGATATAGGAGAACATAAGTGTAAGGAAGGGTGAAAAGAAACATATGTTAGAAGTCTCAGAGAGGTCTTCTGAAGATGAAAAATATAGTATTTTAAGTAAAAATTTCACCAAATAGGATTAACAGATTAGATGAAAAGATTACTGAGTTTGGTGACTACAACAGAAATAATACAACATGAAGCAGAGAGAGGAAAAAAAAACTGAAAAAAAAAAAAAAAATCAAAACAAAAAACAGAGCTTCAGTGCCCTGTGGGACAATAACAGTTGGTCTAACATATGTATAATTGAAGTTCCTGAAAGAGAAACAGAAGAGAAAGAAAAATAGTTGAAGAAATGTCAGCCAAAACTTTCCCAAAGCTGATGAAAACTATAAATCCACAAGTACAAGAAGTTCAATGAACCAAAAGCAGAAAACATAGTTTAAAGATGTACCACAGAACAACATAATCTAATTACAGAAAGCAAGTGATTAAAACAGTTAAAGCAGCCAGCAAAAAAAGATACATGACATAGAAACAAAAATAAAAATGAAAGGGGATTTCTAGTCAGAAACTTTGCAAGCCAGAATGACATATTGCAAATGATGAAGAAATTAAAGTCATCGAAGAATTCTATACAGAGCATAAATACCACTTGAAATTAAAATCTTTTTATCTTAAAATGATATCATTAAGAAAATAAGATTGAAATCATGGATTTTTGAGAAAATAGTTGAAAAACATAATCCTGGTAAAGAACTTCTATGCAGAAAACAGAATTGTCACAACTCATTAAGAAGACAGGGGGAGCACAGTGGCTCACACCTGCAATCCCAGCACTTTGGGAGGCTGAGACAGGTGCATCATCTGGAGACAGGTGCATCATCTGGGGTCAGGGGTTTGAGACCAGCCCGGCCAACATGGCAAAACCCTGTCTCTTCCAAAAATACAAAAAAAAAAAAAAAATTAGCCAGGCATGGTGGCACACACCTGTAGTCCCAGCTATTCAGGAGGCTGAAGCAGGAGAATCACTTGAACATGGGAGGTGGAGGTTTTAGTGAGCCAAGATTGCTCCACTGCACTCCAGCCTGGCAACAGAGTGACTCCATCTCAAAAAGAAGAAGGAGAAGGAGGAGGGGAAGGAGGAGGAGGAGGAGGAGGAGGAGGAGGAGGAGGAGGAGGAGGAGGAGGAGGAGGAGGAAGAGGAAGACGACAACAAACTACTCATCAAAAGGCATAAAATTTGAACTGGCACTTCATCAAAGAATCCATATTAATAATAAGTGTTAGAAAAAATGCTGACCATCCAAAATCATTAGTCATTAGGCAAGTGCAAGTTAAAACCATGAGGACATACCCCTATATACCCATGAGAAGGGCTGTAATTTAAAAAGACAACACTAAATGTTGACAAGGGTGTGGAGCAACTGGAAATCTCATACATTGTTGGTGAAAATGTAAACTAGCACACCCATTTTGGCAAAGTGCTTTGCAGTTTCTTAAAAAAGTTAAATATGCCACTGGGCGTGGTAGCTCACGTCTGTAATCCCTGCACTTTGGGAGGTCAAGGTGGGTGGATCACTTGAGGTCAGGAGTTGGAGACCTGCCTGGTGAACATAGTAAAACCCCATCTTTACTAAATTAAAATACAAAAAAATTAGCCGAGCGTGGTGGCAGGTGCCTGTGATCCCAGCTACTCAGGAGGCTGAGGCAGGAGAATCGCTTGAATCCACTAGGCAGAGGTTTTGGTGAGCAGAGATCATGACACTGCTCTCCATCCTGGGCGACAGAGCAAGACTCCGTTTAAAAAAATAAAAAGTTAAATATGCACTTACTATGTAACATAGCAATTAAGCTCATAAATATTTACCCAAGAGAAATGAAAATTGACGACCTCAAAAACAATTGTACATGAATGGTCATAGCAGCTGCAGGATAAAATTTGGAAAAATGCTGTGTCCATCAACAAACGAATGGGTAAAAAAAATTATATATCTAGTCAATGGACTATAACTGAGCAGTGAATAGAAATGAATAATTGATCCATGCTGTAACAACGGTGAAACCCTAAAACACGCACAGTGAAGGAAGTCAGACACAAAATATGTGACTATATTTACAAGAAATGTTAGAAAAGGCAGAAGTAATCTAGAATGACCAAAATCAGATTAGTGGTCACCTAGACCTGGGGATAGGAGTGGGTGACTGGAATGGAGCAAAAAGAAACATTGTGGGGTGATAGCAATTTGCTGTATCTTGGAATGGTTACATAGGTGTATTCATTTGTCAACATTCATGAAAATGTATGCTTAAAATAGGTGCATTTTTGGCCGGGCACAGTGGGTCATGCCTGTAATCCCAGCACTTTGGGAGGCTGAGGCCAGCCTGGCCAATATGGTATATACAAAAATACAAAAATCAGCCTGGCATGGTGGCGTGCCTGTAATCTCAGTTACTCGGGAGGCTGAGGCAGGAGAATCGCTTGAACCCAGAAGGCAGAGGTTGCAGTGAGCCGAGATCACACCATTGCACTCCGGCCTGGGTGACAAGCGGTAAACTCTGTCTCAAAAAAAAAAAAAAAGGCATTTTTATTGTGTGTAAACTATACCTTAATAAAGTTGATTTTCTTTTTCTTTTTGAGACAGAGTCTTGCTCTGTCACCAGGCTGGAGTGTAGTGGTGCAATCTTGGCTCACTGCAACCTCTGCCTCCTGGGTTCAAGCGATTCTTCCGCCTCAGCCTCCCGAGTAGGCTCCTGCCACCACACCGGGCTAATTTTTTTGTATTTTTAGTAGAGACGGGGTTCCACCATGGCCAGAATGGTCTCGATCTCTTGACCTCGTGATCCGCCCACCTCGGCCTCCCAAAGTGCTGGGATTACGGGCGTGAGCCAGTGCGTCCAGCCTAAAGTTGATTTTCTTTTTTTAATTGCAAAGGCAATAGTTTTGGAGAATATGCTTGGAATTCTTCCCTCCACCCAGCTTGGCCGTCTACCTCTCTCTTCCCCAGCTACTCCTCCTGCCCACCTTATACTCTCAAGTCACAGCCTTCTTTCATTTGCCGGCTCTCCAAATATTTGGCGAGGTCTTCTATCAATGGCATTCTTCACCCAGCCCTTCCAGCAAAGCCTCCTCCCCGCCGGTTAAACATTGCCAGCTCTTTACTCATTCACATTTGCTGTAGTTTCTGCTCCTGATAAAAGCAGGGCTGGAGGCCAGGCGTGGTGCCTCACTCCTGTAATCCCACACTTTGGGAGGCTGAGGCAGGCCAATCACCTGAGGTCAGAAGTTTGAAACCAGCCTGGCCAACATGGTGAAACCCAGTTGCTACAAAAAAAAAAAAAAAAAAAAAAAAAATAGAAAATGTAGTTGGGCGTGGTGGGGCCCGCGCCTGTAATCCCAGCTACTCCAGGGGCTGAGGCTGGAGAATCGCTTGAACCCGGGAGTTGTAGGTTGTGGTAAGCAGAGATTGCGCCATGGCACTCTAGCCTGGGCAACAAGAGTGAAACTCCGTATCAAAAAAAAAAAAAAAAACAGTAGGGCTGGAAAGGCTCTGTGGCTTGTGCAGGAAGGCAAGATCTGGAAGAGCTGTGAATTCCCTAAACACAGGGAGAGTATTCAAAGGGCCGGGCAACTAAAACAAACAAAACATACAAGTGTTTACAGAGGCCTACACGCAACGCCACAGAAGCCACGGGGAAGATTTTCCATCCTCCTAAGTAAGTTTCAGCAGAGAAGAGATAGGCTCTATCCCAGGACGGTCTTCCTGCTTTGGGCGCAGAGAGTTTCTTTCAGCTAATTCCCTCCCTTGCAGCACACATCAGGGTACTAGTATTCAGGCAACTCCATCACCCTTGACACAGTCCCTCTGTTCAATTTCCGGCATTCTCTGAAGCACAACGTCTTTAAAATCACTTGGATGTTTTGTCTGTTTCATGTCTTGTGGTCTCTTCCTTTCATTAGCTCTCGCAGCCTCCACTGAAGACTAACTTGAAAAGGTTACTCACCTTCTTTTCCTCAGTTTCCTCACTCGTAAAACAGGGACAGCAGCCCTATTTCCAAGTGTTGCCGTGATGATTAAATTATTGATGTATGTCAAATGCTTTTACTATTTCCTGGTTCATAGTAACCGCCCTTAAGAATTTCCTGTTATGATTTTTCCCAAAGATAAAGAGAAAATCTCACAAGCTCCCAGATAGAATAAGTTATTTGTAAAATAAACTACAATAAAATAAAACTGGCAGTGAAACTCTCCTGTTACAACAGTAGTAAGTGGAAGGCATAGAATGTATTTTCAACCTAAAAATCTTTTGACCTGTTGCTATGTATTTTACTTGTCAGGGTGAAGGGAAGATAGTGTTACAGAAATGTGAAATGTAGTCGCCACATAGCACCCTGTGAGGGTTTTCTGTTATTATTAGTATCTAGGGCCATGATCAGAGGCTTCAAATCCACCTTCCTGGATCTTCACTATCTTCTGCTCACATTCCCCACATGCCATCCGCCACCACTCAGCCCAGCCTAGCCTCCTCTCTGTTCTTTCCCACTTAACATTGTACTTATTCCAGCACCAGGAAGCTAGGAAGGCTCTCCTGTTTTAGCTAAGTAAAAGGAGTATGTATTCCAATTGTTCTGGCTTTTTGTTAGACATCAACAGATTTTAATTAGGGGGCAGAAAAAAAAGGAGATAAATTGGCCCACCAAAAATCTTAGGAAATGTAAGAATCCTAGAAAATAACAAATCCAGAAAAGATTTTGCTTGTTTCATGAGGAAATCTTCCCTGCTTTCATTTAATGTTTTAACTTCTACCTATATCAGAAAGGAGCTTATACAATTGAAATGTCATTATTTTATAATTGATTGGTATTATTTCTAGTAGCTACCCCTTTTGTTGATTCAACTGATTTCTTTAAAAACCAAATTATGTTGTTATTGCCAAATTTGAGATTGTTTGGGAAAACTACATTTCTTAAATATTGAAATCCAGGCATCTTTTTGAGGAAGAGGAAAGGGTTAAAAAGCTAAAATATACTTGCCAAGAATTTTGTCTGAATTTTTGTTCAAGGGAAAAAGTATTTCTTATGTTTCTGATTCATTTATGTTGGAATCATCAAATTGTTTTTTGGAAATAGCTATGATATTCACTAGCTTTTGAATCCTTTACAGCTTTTGTTAATGCCTATTTTTTCTCTTCATTAAAAATGTATGGGTCTCAAGGAAATGAGAGGACACAAACAAATGGGGGAAAAAAAAGAAAAAAAAAGGTAGGGGTTTTATCTGTTGTATGTGTGCCTTATAGTTTCACCTACAGCTACTGATCAAATTGAGCTACTGCTTAAACAGTCCCCTTTCACCCCAGGACCTTTGCACGGGCACTTTTCTCTGCCCGTAATGCCGGTATGCCTTCAGGCTAGCTTCATCTCCTTTGTTTAAAAGTCACCTTTTCAGTGAGGCCTATTCACACCACCCTATTTAAAACTATAAATACTGAATCTGTGCCAGCACCCTCGAGCAAGCATGTAAATTAGCCCCTAAACAACCTAGCCGAGTAAAAAACTTGGAATCAAAAAATCTGAGAGGGACCTTGAAGTACTTCTAGTATAAGTTCCTCAGCCTGGCGCAGTGGCTCACGCCTGTAATCCCAGCACTTTGGGAGGCTGAGGTGGGTAGATCACTGAGGTCAGGAGTTCGAGACCAGCCTGACCAATATGGTGAAGCCCCATCTTAAATAATAATAATAATAATAAATAAAAAATAAAAAAGCTTATTCTAGTATAAATTCCTCATTTTACAGTTGAAGCCTAATGATGTGAAGTGGCTTCCCTCAGATCAGACAACCAGTTACATTCGGGAATACTCATATCTAATAGAGGTCTCACAATCAGCATGTGAATCTGTGGTCCAAACGGAACTCCGACATCCCCGCAATCCTGCTCCTCCCACGGCTTTCCTTGTCCTGGATCATGGCAACACCATCTCTGTAGTTGCTGGGGCACTGTGATCATCCTGTCTCTCCCTCCTTTTTTTGGACAACCTTATAGCCAGATGCCAACAAATCTCATTCCCACTACCTTCATATGGATATAGAATCCTGCCACTTCCTACCACCTCTCCATGTGCCGCAGCTGTCCAGGCACCATCTTCTTACTCTCAGGTTACTGTGATCATTTCATGTGTCTGCTCTTGCCTCTAACAGGCTATTCTCAAGCAATAGTCAGTGGGACTGCTTTAAATCATGCCTTTCTCATTTCTCAGGCTCTGCTGCAAAGCCTGCCATAGCTCCCTGTTATGCTCTAGCACTGCCTACAGAATCTTTCACCAGCTGGCCCCCCATGTCCCCTGACTGTGTCTTCCTCTACTCTACCTGTTGCTCACTACACTCTAAATACAGTGATCTCCTTGGTTTTCCTCAAACAAGCCAGGCTCACTCCCACTTTGTGGTCTTTCATTGGCTTCCACCAGGCACCAGGCTGGAGTGCAGTGGCACAATCTCAGCTCACCACAACCTCTGCCTCCCGGGTTCAAGCAATTCTCCTGCCTCAGCCTCCCAAGTAGCTGGGACTACAGGCATGTGCCACCACGCCCAGCTAATGTTTGTATTATTAGTAGAGACGGGGTTTCACCATGTTGGCCAGGATGGTCTCCATCTCTTGACCTCGTGATCCGCCCACCTCAGCCTCCCAAAGTGCTGGGATTATAGGCGTGAGCCACCGCGCCCAGCCTACTCTTGGTTATTCTTATGGTTAATGGCACCTCTTCTGTTCAAAAGACCCCCTTCTCAGTGAATCTACAGCAACCTTGTTCACAATTGCAAATTGCCCATTTACACCTCAGTGACATCTGATTTCTCTGAACCTCTTCTATTTTTCTTCTTCTTTTAGAACATATCACCTACTAATATAGTATTTCATTTACTTATTATTGTGTTTATGTCTCTTCTCTGTAATAATTCAAGTTCCACAAGGGTGAGAATATTTGTTCTGTAGTCGTACACCCAGTACCTAGAGGAGTGCCTGGGACAAAGTAGACATTCATTAAATATTTGTTGCAAGAAAGAGAGAAGACAGGTCGCTTGTTCCTCCGATATGTTACCATTACCGGGTCTTAGGGGGCCTATACCAAGTGGACACAACTCACAGACCGAGGACAAGGGGAAAAAAAAACCTTAAAAAGCTAAAAACAAGGGTGGCCTGCGGCAAAACCAGGAATTGTTTTTTGTACGCCCTTCTGTCCTTTTTCATCAGGCAAAACTCCAACTCTAGTTCTTGTACTCTATTCTGAGTATTTCTGGTGCAGCTGTTAATTTACTTTAAGACACATGAATGTTCTCACTATAGTTTTGCTTCCCAATGTGCTACACTTCCCTAAATTACTTACACTTTAAGAAAGAAAAACAGCTGGAAGAGGCAACAATACTTAGCCCAAAGCGGTGAGTGTTTATTGGTGAAATTCTAGGCAGTACGATATGGGGATGGTGGGAGAAGTCTCAATCGCCCAATGTAAGGATCTGTTTCTTCTGGGTGAAATTAGCCCACTGCTATGTATTTGCCAAAATATTTTTAATGGATGCAAAGTAAACTGAAGAAAAAATTACAGAGCAAATGCAAAATAAAAATCACTTCTTAGCTCAGATATGGCAATGTCAGTAATCTGGATTAAATGAATGTACCCAGTAAAAGGTTTGCGGAATTCAATAAAATATAGTCTGGATTAAACTTCTAATATAAAAAAGGTAAAATTATGTCACAAAAATTCAGATGTAAATTTGCAGTGGATGGAGAAGGGGGTTGAACTAAAATTGAATATATAGGAGACAAAAGCTAAGACTCCTCTGGTGAACAACTAAGCATTGAATCAATTTTTCAGATATTCTAGGCAAAATGATCTCCATTGCATTTTTTAACCAGCTATAAAGCATTGTAGACCAGGTCAAGGTAAATACCGACAGATAAGACACAGAAGAGAGGCCAAGCGAGGTGGCTCACGCTTGTAATCCCAGCACTTTGGAAAACTCAAGGCTGGCAGATGATGAGGTCAGGAGATCGAGACCATCCTGGCCAACATGGTGAAACCCCATCTCTACTAAAATACAGAAAAAAAAATTAGCCAGGTGTGGTGGTGTGCACCTGTAATTCCAGCTACTTCAGAGGCTGAGGCAGGAGAATAGCTTGAACCCGGGACGTGGAGATTCAGTGAGCCAAGATCGCGCCACTGCACTGCAGCGACAGAGCAAGACAGTCTCAAGAAAAAAAAAGACACAGAAGAGATCAAACTGATGCACATGCTTTAAGAAAACAGATTTGGGCCGGGCGCGGTGGCTCAAGCCTGTAATCCCAGCACTTTGGGAGGCCAAGGTGGGTGGATCACGAGGTCAAGAGATCGAGACCATCCTGGTCAACATGGTGAAACCCCGTCTCTACTAAAAATACAAAAAATTAGCTGGGCATGGTGGCGCGTGCCTGTAATCTCAGCTACTCGGGAGGCTGAGGCAGGAGAATTGCCTGAACCCAGGAGGCGGAGGTTACAGTGAGCCGAGATGGCGCCATTGCACTCCAGCCTGGGTAACAAGAGCAAAACTCCGTCTCAAAAAAAAAAAAAAAAAAAAAGATTTGGCTTTGAATGTGACATCAGGAAAGAAAAAGAGTTGACTGGCTTAGTTAGGTGTGAGAATAATATTACTTCAGAATGGATTAAGTCATTTGAAATCTAAGAATAAACATAATACAATATGATTCCATTCATGTAATAAATGGATTACATCTATATTTTTGTACACACAAAGAACATTTCTGGAAGCTTGCTCACAAAAAAATTAATATGGTTACTTTTGAGGAAAAGATATAAAAGTTTAGGTAGGATTTAAAAAACTACATACATTTCACATGCTTCTGTTCTGTTTGAATGTATGACAGCAGGGATGTGTCTTTCTTTATTGTAATAATTCATTTAACCCAAAATATTAAAAAGTATTTCAATATGTGATAAACACAATACTGTTAGTGAAGAATATATTTATAGCTGCTTCATCTGAAACAGGGAAAATCACCTTGAGCTTGTGATTCATAAGAAGTGAGGTCAGTCCTGTGGCGCTCAGCCTTATCCAGGCTGATAGTGTTGGAATTGAATTGAATTAAGGGGCACCAAGTGAATGTCTGCTATAGAGTTGATTGGTTGCTGGTAGGAAGAAATCCCCACACATTCTGATGACCAGAGGACACAGAAGTACTTTGTGTTGTGAGAGCAGAATACAGGGAAACGTTTGCTTTTTTTTCTGTGACTAACTCTTTCAAAGTCACTGTGTATTTTTTAAGCTTCCAGCATGTTTCTTTTCTGTGATATGTCAGCTCCACAAGAGTGAGGATATTTGTTTAATCACTGTATGCTCAGTTCTAGAAGAGTGTCTGGCACAAAGCAGGTGTTCAATAAATATTTGTCACAAGAAAGAGGGAAGAGAGGTCTCTTGCTCCTCAGATATGTTGACATTATAGTGCCTTATGTGGCCTATACCGAGTGGACACAACTCATTCACTGAGAAAAAGAAACCTTAACAAGCTAAAAACAAAAGAGGCCTTAGGCAAAACCAGGAATTAGGTAAGACTTGTTTTTCATACCCGCTTCTACGCCCTTTCATCAGGCAAACCTCCAACTCTGGTTCTCTTATTCTATTCAGAATATTCTGGTGCAGCTATGAATTTAAGGTACATAAATGTTATCACTGTAGTTATGCTGTCCAATGTGTTACACTTCTCTAGGTCACTTACATTTTAAGGGATGTATATTTATAGAGAAAAAGAAGTTTAACCATTTAACAACCAATATTAGTAAAGAGTTGAGAAAAGATAGAATTAAGTCTTTTTTTTTGGAACGGAGTCTCACTCTCACCCAGGCTGGAATGCAGTGGCAGGATAGCAGCTCACTGCAGCCTTCACCTCCCAGGTTCAAGCGATTCTCCTGCCTCAGCCTTCTGAGCAGATAGGATTACAGGCGCCCGCCACTATGCCTGGCTAATTTTTGTATTTTTAGTAGAGACAGGATTTCACCATATTGGCCAGGCTGGATTCAAACTCCTGACCTCATGATCCATATGCCTCAGCCTCCCAAAGTGCTGGGATTACAGGCGTGAGCCACCATGCCTGGCCTAATTTTTGTATTTTTAGTAGAGACAGGATTTAACCATGTTGGCCAGGCTGGTCTCGAACTTCTGACCTCAGATGATCTACTCACCTCAGCCTCCCAAAGTGCTGGGGTTACAGGTGTGAGCCATCATGCCCAGCTTAAGATTAACTCTCAATACGACTTCAAATCATACTTAACAATTATAAATAGCATGTCCCTCAGTTGCTTATGTAACTTTCTATTCTTAATTTAAATTTCATCTTTAAATAAAGTGAAATACGATGTCAAATGGATAAGTAATACTTCCTTGGATATACACTCGTTCAATATTTATTTCTTTAATGGCTTTAAGATGATAAAAAGGCATTAGTTCTTTCATTCATGAATGTTAACAAGTAAACAAAATTTGAATATTATGCAAAGGTTCCTGCTGTTAGCCATGGTATACAAGTATTTGAATTCTATTCCTCATCTATGAGAGAGCAGGCTCTGTGCTAGGGCCTGCGAATGCAGAGCTGCTCTCTGCCATTGGAAAGCTCAGCGTTGTGAGAGAGATCACTGAGAGCACAGAGTTCATCATATTAGGGTGCGGTGTGTGCGAAAGAATATGTACACGGTATAAAAGTAGCAGAGAAGCCAAAACCCAACGGCAGGTTACATCCAGACCTGTTTCACATGCAAGGATACACAAAGACTCAAAACAAAGGGATGGAGAAAGATGTACCAACCAAATGGAGAGCAAAAATAATAAATAAATAAAAAGCAGGAGTTGCAATTCTCATATCGGATAAAATAGATTTTAAAGCAACAAAGATATAGTGGTAAAAGGATCAATGCAACAACAAGAGCTAACGATCCTAACACCCAGATACGAGACTTAGATTCAATGAGACAGAAAATTAATGAGGATATCAAGGACTCGAACTCAGATCCAGAACAAGTAAACTTAATAAATATTTATAGAGCTCTCCACTTCAAATACACAAAATATACATTCTTGTCAATACCACATCACACCTACCCATAAGTTTAAATGAAACATTGATTGGCCATTATTAATACCCAATTTTTTTCAAAATAAAGCAATATTTCCATTTACTCTCCCTCTTTCTCTTCCTCTTTCTTCCTCTCCTTTACTTATTTTTTTTTTTCTTTCCTTCTCTCAAAAAAAAAGAAATCAACTTGTAAACCTCTAGATCCAGGTCGGCAATGTCTCTCTCATTGCTTGATTTCCTTCCTTCCCTTCCCGCCCTCCCTCCCTCCCTCCCCGCTTCCTCCCTTCCTTCCTTCCTTCATCCCTTCCCTCCTCCCTACCGTCCTTCTTCCCTCCCTTCCTGCCTTCCTCCCCCCACCAAAAAAAAAAAAATAAAAGTAGCAGAGAATAGGAAGAATTGTCATCTTGACAGGTGAGGGAAGGTTTCACAGAGGAGAGCTGTGAAGGATGAACAAGAGATTGTTCAGTGGGCCAAGCTGGGGGTAAGGAAGGGTGTCGGGGGCAAGAAACATCTTGGTGTGCTCAGAGCACTGTGTGTAGCTTGTTACTGTTGGGACTTAAGGCCGGAGGAATGGAGCCCCAGAAAGAAGTGTGATAATATGAAATATATATTTGGTCTGTGTTTCCTGGGATACAAATCTTAAAATCTTTGGCATCCTCAAAGTGGTAAGTATCTTTTTATCTGCTAATGAAGTGACTGATGACTGGCCTCCACTATGTAACTTCCAGAAGGGAGCTGGTGACTGGGAAGATCCAAGCATATTAGAGGGTGGGACTTTCAGCCCCACTCCACGACCAGTGGCCACAATTGGATCAGTCATGCCCGAGTAGTGAAACTTGCATAAAAACCCAAGTGGACTGGTTTTAGGGAGCTTCTGAATAGCTGAACACATGGAGGTTTCTGGAGGGTGGTGTCTGCAGGGAGAACATGGGAGTGACGTGCCCCTTCCCACACGCCTTGTTCTATACCCTCTACATTTGCATCCTCTATAACATCTTTCACAATAAACCAGTAAGTGTAAATAAAGTGTTTCACTGAATTCTGCAGCCTGCTCTAGCAAACTAATTGAACCTGAGGAACCCCAGTTCCTAGCTGGTTGGTCAAAAACACAAGTAAAACAACCTGGGGCTTGTGGTTGATGTGAAGTGAGGGGAGTCTTGTGGAACTGAGCCTTTAACCTGTGGGATCTGATGCTATATCCAGGTGTAGAATGTTGCAACTGAATTGAATTAAAGGGGAGAAACAAGCTGCTGTCCCCTGTAAAGTTAGTTCATTGGTTGCTGGTAGGAAAAAATCCCCACACATTTTGGTGACCAGAGGACACGGAAGAACTTTATGCTGTGAGTACAGAGTAGGGGGAAATTTTGCTTTTTCCTCTCAGCAAAGACAAGGCTGAAAAGGTGAAATGAACTAAGCTGAATGTACTAAGTCTTGAGTACTATGGAAATTGGCCCAGAAGAGCAGGGATGTGTCTGTTTCTCTAGTGACAGCCCCAGTCACAGTACTTGACCCGGGGTAGACAGGAAATCAATAAATGAGAACAAGAAGGGGAAAGAAAAGAGAGAGTGAAGGAGAGAACAAGGAAATGTGCAGCATCAGATACCAAAGTCAATGCAGGAACGTTTTCAAAGGGGCTTGTAGATGGCTGCAGTGAAAGCAGAGGCTTACCTTCCTCATCACACACGCATATTTGTGAGTGTGTGAAAAACACTGATTTGTTAAATGAAAATGTATAAAATATCCTATGATTTCTATAACTGATCTTGCTATTCCTTAATTTTTTAATATACGTAGATCTTCGGCAGGTGAAAACACTCCCACAGTCAGCCAGTGCTACCCTCAGATGGTAAGTCTGCAGACAAGCCTAGGAGTTGTTGGGTTGGAGCTGTACCATTAGTTGATGGGTTAGTCAGTTCGTTTAAAAGGCCCCTCTGCTCCCCTCCCCACCATTGCAAACGTGATGAAAATACTGGCTCTCTTTTCACAACTGCCTCTACCAAGAACTTTCATGGAAAGATGCCACTTGAAAGAATAGAAAAAAAAAAGAGGGGGCTGGGTGTGGTGGCTCAACTCTGTAATCCCAGCACTTTGGGAGGCTGAGGCGGACAGATCACGAGGTCAAGAGATCGAGATCACCCTGGCCAACAAGGTGAAACCCCGTCTCTACTAAAAATACAAAAATTAACTGGGCACAGTGGTGTGCACCTGTAGTCCCAGCTACTCAGGAGGCTGAGGCAGGAGAATTGCTGGAACCTGGGAGGCAGAGGTTGCAGTGAGCTGAGATTGTGCCATTGCACTCCAGCCTGGCACCTGGTGACAGAGTGAGACTCTGTCTCAAAAAAAAGAAAAAGAAAAAAAGAAAGAAAGAAAGATGCCATTTGGGAAGAACTGTGTTAGAAGACCTACTGCTCCTGCACGCCCTTGACTAAGGCTCCAGTGCTTGAAACTTTCTTAACCTCTGGGATGCCTTGACGGGGAATCAGAGACCGTTTCCATGGAGTGGTGAAAAGTGAGTCTCAGTGTAGTAAGTTGAGAATGAGAAATGATTGTGATTCCAGAGACTGGCTCTGAAGCACATTTTTTAGGGTAGGAGCAAAATATGGTCTCTTTTAAAAAGAGGAAAAAAATAATCAGAAGTTTGGCTTTCTGCATAGAAAAGAGTTCTATATTATAACAAGAAAAGATTCACGGTATATACATCTTTCTTTACATTCTCATAAACGTGCTCACCTCCTACTTTTTCCTTGTTTACATGCACCCCCCATCCCCTCTGTTCACCTAATGTCCTTTGTCACCAAACATCCATTTCTCTGCTTCTTTCCGAAATTTCCTTGGAGAAGCCAGCTCGCCTATTTGTCACTGGTTTGGGTGGAATTCACTCTGAGCTGTAAGGGTAGGCCTAGATTAGTATAAAGAAATTCTTACGTCCTTTTACCAAGGCCATGATGATTTGTTGAGGGATTGACATGGAACCTTGTCAGAGCCAATAAAGACTAGAATGTATTAACTAAGAATTCTGGGACAGATACACTTCCGTCTGGAATCTATAAAGAACTTAAACAATTCAACAAGCAAAACACAAATAACCTCATTGAAAACTGGGCAAAGACACATGAACAGACACTTCTGAAAAGAAGACACACAAGTGGCCAAAAAACATACAAAAAAAAAAAAGCTCAGCATCACTAATTGTCAGAAAAATGTAAATGAAAATCACAAGGAGATGCTTTCTCATACCAATCACAATGACTATTACTAAAGAGTCAGAAAACAACAGGTGCTGGTGAGGCTGCAGAGAAAAGAGAATGCTTATTCACTGTTGGGGGGAATATAAATTAGTTCAGCCACTGTGGAAGGTTGGCGATTTCTCGAAGAACTTAAAACAGACCTATTAACAGCATTCAACCCAGCAATTGCATCACTGGGTATATATCCAAAGAAAATAAATTGTTCTGGCTGGGCGCAGTGGCTCACGCCTATAATCCCAGCACTTTGGGAGGCCAAGGTGGGCAGCTCACTTGTGGTCAGGAGTTTGAAACAAACCTGGCCAAGGTGTGAAACCCTGTCTCTACTGAAAACACAAAAATGAGCCAGGCATGAGGCATGTGCCTGTAATCCAAGCTACTCAGGAGGCTGAGGTAGAAGAATTGCCTGAACCTGGGAGGTGGAGGTTGCAGTTAGCCAAGATCTCGCCACTGCACTCCAGCCTGGGCGATAGAGTGAGAGACTCTGTGTAAACTGAAAACAAAACAAAACAAAAGGAATCTTGTTCTTTGCAGCCATGTGGATGCAGCTGGAGACCATTATCCTAGGTGAATTAACACAAGAATGGAAAACCAAATACCTCATGTTCTCACTTATCAATGAGAGCTAAACATTGGGTACTCATGGATACAAAGATGACAACAATAGACGCTGGGGACTACTAGAGGTGAGAAGGAGGGCAGCAAGGGTTGAAAAACTATTGGATACTAGTGAGCATAATATTCCCCAGTTAGTTTTTGTAGATCACTGGTATCCCAAACCTGAGCATCACACAATATATCCATGTAACAATATTACCCTGTAATATTGTTTGGCTTAAAATAAACTGGGAGGAAAGATGAAAGTCAGCATTGGAAGCCATGCTCCTATGCAGGAGGTTCTGAGATTAACCTCTCAGTCTTTTATAACCAAAAGTAAGATAAGGAGGACAAGGCAAAGAAAAAAGAGAAATGAAGCTAATAAAAGTGGAAATTATTTTAAAAATTAAAAAATAAAATAAATGTCCAGAATAGACAATTGCATAGGGAAAAAATGTAGATTAACAGTAGTTCAGGGAAGGAGTGGGGTGTGAGTGGGGATGATGGCTAAGGCATGTAGCTTTCTTTTTGTGCCAATAAAAATGTTGTAAAATTGATTGTGGTGATGGTTGTACAACTCTGTAAGTATATTTAAAATTGTTGAATTGCACACTTTAAAATAGGGTATGTGAATAGCTCAATAAAGTTGTTTCAGAAAGAATAAGTTAATATGAGAAAAATAGGTAGACTTGAAAAATAGTCTAATAAAACTGGAGGTAAAATATACAGTCTTTAAAAGTGAAAGCTCAGTAAGCATGTTAAACAGAAAAGTAGACTCCGTTCAAGGGAGAATTAGTGAACTGGAAAATAGGTTAAGAAAATTAATGGAAAATAACACAGAGAAAGAAATATGTGAGAGATTAAAAACCTACATTGGTCTATCAGGAGTTCCAGAGAGAATAGAGATAATGAAGGAAAGGCAATATTTTGAAATGATAATAACAAAGTTTTCCAGAATTGAAAAATGACAGATTCTCAGATCAAGAAGCACACAAAGTCCTGTGTAGAATAAATAAAAATTAATTTAGGCCGGGCACAGTGGCTCAAGCCTGTAATCCCAGCACTTTGGTAGGCCGAGGCGGGTGGATCACAAGGTCAAGAGATCAAGACCATCCTGGTCAACATGTTGAAACCCTGTCTCTACTAAAAATACAAAAAATTAGCTGGGCATGTTGGCGCATGCCTGTAATCCCAGCTACTCAGGAGGCTGAGGCAGGAGAATTGCCTGAACCCAGGAGGCGGGAGGTTGCGGTGAGCCAAGATCGCACCATTGCACTCCAGCCTGGGTAACAAGAGTGAAACTCTGTCTCAAAAAAAAAAAAAAAAAAAAATTAATTTTAACCTAAATGGATCTTAACCAACTCAGAGAACACAACGTGAAAATCTTTTTTTTTTTTCTTTTTGAGACGGAGTTATGCTCTGCTGTCCAGCTGGAGCGCAGTGCCACAATCTCAGCTCACTGCAACCTCCTCCGCCCAGGTTCAAGTGAGTCTCCTGCCTCAGCCTCCCAAGTAGCTGGGATTACAGCCACGCGCCACCATGCCCAGCTAATTTTTTGTATTTTTGGTAGAGACGGGGTTTCACCATGTAGACCAGGATGGTCTCGCTCTCTTGACCTCGTGATCCACCCACCTCGGTCTCCCAAAGTGCTGGGATTACAGGCATGAGCCACCACACCCAGCCAAAAAAATATATTTTTAGTCAAAGATTGACAATGTATTACTCCAAACTTGTGATAAATCAGTGCTAAGAAGGATATTAGATTCAGAATAAGGGAATGATATGCAAGAAACAAGATAGTGATTTTTTTAAACTCACTGACCAAAAAAAAAAATCACTCATTTGGAAAATGTTTTCTTCCTAATCAAGTAGAACAAAATAATAGCTACTAATATGTTAGATAGATCAGAAAAATACCAAAAGCGTCATTAGGGAGAAAAAGGGAAGTTACATAAGGATAGAAGAAAAATTCACCTGGAAAAATGTAATAATCTTGAACTTGCATATACCTTACTGCATAGCTTCCAAAGATCCATAAAAATCATTAGACCCACCTGGAGAAGCTGATACATTTTTCAAATGTGTAGTTGTTAATATTACCTCTTTCAGGAACTGATAAATCCAAAGGAAGGAAATAAATAAGCATATAGAAGTTTAAGCAACACTTTTAATGCTCTTGGTCTAATACATATCTGTAACCTCATGCCTAGTAATTAGAAGTAGATATTTTCTCACATTTTCACTATTAAAAAGAAATTGATTACGTACTAGCTCACAAAAAAATTAAAAATCAATAGCAGGTGACTAAATATATTCATATTTTTGGAAATTTAAATATCATTTCTTAACAATTTGTGTGTTAATTAAGAAATAACAATGGAAATTGGAAGGTATTTATATCTCCATATATATTGCTCTGTTTATTTATTTATTTGGAGACAGGGTTTTGCTCTGTCACCCATGCTGGAGTGCAATGGTGTGTGCATGACGCACCATAGCTTGGGCTCAAGTGACCCTCCCACTTCAGCCCCCTGTGTAGCAGGGACCAACATACCCAGCTAATTTTTAAATTTTATGTAGAGACAGGGTCTGTCAATATTGCCCAGGTTGGTCTCAAACTATTGGGTTCAAGCAACCCTCCTGCTGGGATTATAGGTCTAAACTCCCAAACTCCCGGCCTCCCAAACTGCTGGGATTACAGGTCTGAACCACCACGCCTAGCCTGCTCTGTGTATTTAGATCTAAATGAAATTACCCCGTATCAAAATTCACTAAATGCAGCTAAAGCAATACTTAGGAGGAAATGTGTAGCCTTAAATGAGTGTTAGATAGTGATTCAATCAGAGAAGTCTTTCTTTTCTTCTTTATGACTTCTGCAAAATTTTAGAATGTATCTCAAAAATAAAAACTTGGCCGGGCGCAGTGGCTCAAGCCTGTAATCCCAGCACTTTGGGAGGCCGAGGCGGGTGGATCACGAGGTCAAGAGATCGAGACCATCCTGGTCAACATGATGAAACCCTGTCTCTACTAAAAATACAAAAAATTAGCTGGGCATGGTGGCGCGTGCCTGTAATCCCAGCTATTCAGGAGGCTGAGGCGGGAGAATTGCTTGAATCCAGGAGGCGGAGGTTGCGGTGAGCCGAGATCGCACCATTGCACTCCGGCCTGCGTAACAAAAGCGAAACTCCGTCTCAAAAAAAAAAAAAAAAAAATTAAAAATCTTTTTGTTTCAATATACATACAGAAAAGTACTCAACCTATCAAAGATTTCTATGTATCTTTTCTTCTCTTTTTTTGAGATAGAGTCTCACTCTGTCGTGGAGGCTGGAGTGCAGTGGCACAGTCTTGGCTCACTGCAACCTCTGCTTCCCGGGTCCCAGTTCAAGCAATTCTCCTGCCTCAGCTTCCCAAGTAGCTGGGATTACAGGCATCTGCCACCATGCCCAGCTAATTTTTGTGTTTTTTTGGTAGAGACAGGGTTTCACCATGTTGGCCAGGCTGGTCTTGAACTCCTGATCTCGTGATTTGCCCACCCACTGCAGCCTCCCAAAGTATTGGGATTACAAATGTGAGCCACCACACCCAGCCATCTGGATATCTTATGTGTTTGGATCTGACGTGGAGAAGCATAAAATGTGATTAACGTTTATAATATTAAAATTATAATCCACATCATTTTATATCCTCAACAACAATAAAAATAAACTGTGTTGTAAACACAATATCACTATAAACATTCTACCTCCTAAGAATAGATATAAATTTATCAAGCAAAAAAGATCTGGCATACCATACAAAAAATATAAATCTGATTAATAAATATATGAAAGAACCTTCTGAAACAATCGTATTTGTTCTGTATCCCAACAGATACTAGGGAAGTATTAGATATCACATAGGGTTCCTGCAGGGTTGCAGCAGTGAAGAGTGTTTAATGCAAGGTCTATTTAAAAGCTATGGGAAAAGTTAAGAAAAAGCAAAAGGGACAGGTGTGGTGGCTCACGCCTGTAATCCCAGAACTTTGGGAGGCCGAGTCAGGCAGACTACGAGGTCAAGAGATCAAGACCATCCTGGCCAACGTGGTGAAACCTCATCTCTACTAAAAATACAAAAATTAGCTGGGTGTGGTGGTGCACGCCTGTAGTCCCAGCTACTCAGGAGGTTGAGGCAGGAGAATCGCTTGAACTCAGGAGGCGGAGGTTGCAGTGAGCTGAGATCGCGCCATTGCACTCCAGCCTGGCTACAGACTGAGACTCCGTCAAAAAAAAAAAAAAAGAAGAAGAAAAAGAAAAGAAAAAGCAACAAGGCATGATGAAATTCTTGAGAATTTGTTCCCTGCTGCCAGGCATCTTGAAAGGAGCTATAACCTTTGGTAGAGAAACATAGCCAGCCCCAACCCTCGAATTGACATGGAAGGAGACTAAATAACAAATATCCTATCCACACTCTCCACCAGCCCTACCAGAGCCAGCCAGCTACTCATTCACACTGGGAGGGTCTAGAGACATGCCTTTCATCAATACTTTGAGAAATAAATTTGTGACAAGGAGCTCCAGCATTCTTAAAGGCTCTGTGACTATTCTTCTCTGTCAGCCAGACCTTACAAAGGTAACTGCAGCTACTCAATTGGAAAACTTAAATATGGTGAGAGTATTTGGATCCCAAGGTGTCAGGAGCCAAATGGTGGCATTCGACTGCCAAAAGGTAAGGCAGGCATAGTTACTGTAATTGGCAGCAGATTCAAACAGCAATCAGAACAGTCTGCCAATGCAGACCTATGGCATCATGGTGTTCTTAGAAGTGAAAGAGGTAAGAAAATTACTGAATTATTAGTTAATCTGTATATGCAAAAAAAAATTCCAGACCCATGAACAAAAGCATAAAATGAATCATAAAAACAGACTCATGGCTTCTCAATCAATTCCCAGACTTGAGCCAGTTTACAGACACAGAATCAGGTCTGTAAACTCCCCAGAAGGGGAGGCCAGGTCCCCTAGAGGAAGAACCCTGGTATACTATGGAAAACATAAACTCCTAATCTTTTTTCCAGCCTTCCCCGAAGGGACCCACAGCCTTTCATCAGGGTAACTGAGCATTGGGGAAAACGAAATAACCAGATTCTTGGGGGTCTACTGGGCACTGGCTCTGAATTGACACTTCTTTCAGGAGACCCAAAATGCCTCTATGGCCCTCCAGGCAGAGTAGAGGTTTGTGGAGGTTGGAAGATCAATGAAATTTTGGCTCAGGTCAGTCTCACAGTGATTCCAATGGGTCCTTAAACCCAGCTAATGAGAGGGATCTCATATGCTATAGGAGCAAGCCTGCTCTAGTGCCCCTGCCAGGCTCAGTCATTCACTGGGAGCAGCCTGGAGGAAATGTGGCCTCAAAGAATGTGATGGTGGATCCAGAGGTGTGGCAGCTGCAGTTGTCAATCACCCCCTGAGATCTCAGAGGCTTACTTTCCATGGCCACCACACATGTCACTTATCTCTTACTAAGATGAGAAAAATGAAAAGTACTCATTACAATTAGTATTATATGGGGTAGAATCAAAAGCTATGCAGATGGGATAAATTGAGGAGAACACAAAGACCCTTTGTACTCTTGAAATACTCTCTACTATGCTGCCACAGCACTTACATTACCGACCTTTAGTATTTTTCCCTTGGGTCAAAGTTTTAAAGACATATATGGCAGGTATTCATTGGGTGTGTTGATCTTTAGGACATGCCCAGCCATATGATTTTGTTGCTCAGATTGCACTCCGTTAGCCTCTGGTGTGACACATGTCCTACTTCATGTTCTCATTAATTTACTTTGCTATCTTCCCCAGAGGGTAAGAGTGTGTCTTATTTGATTTCATAACACATCTGACCCTGTCACTTAGTGAGTTTTAAAGACATGATGAGTGAATGAAATGATTGAAGGTGGGAGTTAATGAGAGTGTGTCATTTAAGGAATCCAGAAGAAATGGCCTGTAGATTAGGTAAATTTAGGTGAGGGCTAAAAGAGACGCCTCACTGTGGGATAGTAGGAATTGCTGGATACCTGGGAAGTGTGTGCAAAAGGAGGGGAGCCTTAGTCAATATATGTCGACTTCATAATATTCCCTTGGTGTAACTGTTGTTCAGTTTGCAATTTGTTGTCGTGTTGATACCACACTTTATATGTTTTTCTCAACTTCTCTCCAAAGCTCTGTCTACTGGAGGTCAGAATAACCTGTTAACTCAGAAATTCTAGTAAAAAATAACCAAAACCGGTCATACTGTTAGGTGTAATAGAAAGGGCAAGCAGATTGACTTCTACGTCTGAATTGATTGCTTTGGCATTTACAAATGCCAGAGCTTGTATAGAAGGATAGACTTCCTAAAGAAAAGGTCTTGGGACAAACTTTTTCATCAGAGCTCTATGGTTCATCTGAAGTTGGAGCTCCTGACGTATAAACTCCAGTTATAATCAAAGTAATCTAGACGAATGTATTCGCAAAATAGGTTTAGTCTCATTAAACTTGCCCTGATTATTTTATATAACCGCAGTAAGAATAACCATATAGGCTCTTTTTAAATTTGCTTTGCTGAAAATTTTGCCAGGGAATCTCGGATTAGACTTTTAAAAATCTCTCTACACTAGGAAGCCAAATCAAGGCAGACATCAGACTTTGGCTGTGGTATCTAATACCTGAAGCTTCCTTGACCTGCCAGAAAATGGAAATTTTTACACACTGTAAGTCTGGAAACCCTTGAAGCCAAGCATTTTATGCACATTCTCAAATATGACATTCTAGTGAAAGTGTTGGTAATATAACCAATGCTTATGACTGTACCCTGTTATAAAGAGGACAAATTATTATCAAACTTATTCAAATAAACTTATTGTCATAAAAAACTTACAAATATTGTCCAAATTCTGGAAGGATCATGTAGAGAGAAAAGGCAAATATTTCCATTATTTTGTTTACAAAAGTGTACTTTACCAAATTTCTGTAAACCATAGATAACTTAAAAGGAAAGCATTTTTCTTAACTCTGGAAAATAAAACTTTAAGAGAACCAACAATGTTTCAAATTTACAAAGCCATAAACACCCATAAATCTTCATCAATTCATTGTTTTATGTAATTAATTCTTGTTCTGCTTGATCTTTGTTAGCTGTTTTATAAATTCATCAGTTTCTTCATTTGAGTGTTAGAAATTCCTACCCCGTCCCATGGTATGATCCCCAAAGTGTCAGAAACCTGTATTTATCAGGGTTCTTCCTCATATTGGAAGAGCTAATCATTCTACATTATGACAAAAATTTCCTTTTCCCCTTATCCTTTTGACTATAGAAATTCTCTTATACCAAAAAAAAGAAAATTTCTTTCTCTTTTTATCTATATATTTTTACCAAAAAGTACATCCTCAGTACCTTCCTCACATCTCTTTCTTCTACTTACTGGTTCCTGCCTGCCTTGTTTTTATTTCTTTTCTTTTCTTTTTTTTTTTTTTTTGGTCTCTGTCACCCAGGCTGGAGTGCAGTGGCATGATCTTGCCTTATTGCAACCTCCGCCTCCCAGGTTCAAGTGATTCCCCCACCTCACCCTCCCTAGTAGCTGGGATTACAGGTGCCCATCACCACACCCAGCTAATTTTTTGTATTTTTATTAGAGACAGGGTTTCCCCATGCTGGCCAGGCTGGTGACGAACTCCTGACCTCAGGTGATCCACCCACCTTATTCTCCCAAAGTGCTGGGATTATAGGCGTGAGCCGCCACGTCCGGCCTATTTCATTCTTAAATCCATATTTTGAAACAACCATTAAATAATTTTGAATCACTTTATGATAAAAATGTATCCTCCTGTCTTTATAACAATTTTTCTCACCAAAAATGTATCTTAAATTTTGTGTTCAGAATGTGCTACATTGGACTTTATGTCCAGAATTGTTTCCCTTATTTCTAGTACTTTATATATGTTAATTAGAATTTTAATTTTAGCCATTGTGATCTAGACTACTGTAGACTAATTCTATTTCACAGTTTCTAGAAATATGTGCTTCCTCAACGTATAATTTCTTTTCTTTTCTTTTTTTTTTTTTTGAGAGACAGAGTTTTGCTCTTGTTGCCCAGGCTGGAGTTCAATGGCGCAATCTCTGCCCACCACAACCTCTGTGTCTCAGATTCAAGCAATTCTCCTGCCACAGCCTCCCAAGTAGCTGGGATTACAAGCATGTGCCACCATGCTGGGCTAATTTTGTATTTTTAGTAGAGAGGGGGTTTCTCCATGTTGGCCAGGCTTGTCTCGAATGCCCTACCTCAGGTGATCCACCCGCCTCAGCCTCCCAAAGTGCTGGGATTACAGGCATGAACCACTGCACCCGGCCCTCAATGTATAATTTCTTAGTGTGGAACAGGACATATTTACTAACAGATCTGAGTATGTTGTGTCTTTCTATAAAATTTAAGAAGCCAAGACTAAGCTGAGTGAAGCAGCTTATGCCTGTAGTCCCAGCTACTTGGGAGGCCAAGGTGGGTGGATAGCTTGAGCCCAGGAGCTTGAGACCAGCACAGGCAACTTGATGAAACCTTGTCTCTACAAAAACTACAAAAAAAAAAAAAATTAGCTAGGCACGTTAGTGCGCACCTGT